>NW_024529932.1:2467517-3157488 GCF_017590135.1 Pyrgilauda ruficollis
CGCCGCCCGGGCTCGCCGCCCCGCCCGGCCGCGGGGGGTGTGGTGGCGGCGGGGGGGTGGGGAGCGGCCGGCTCTGCTCCTCGGCGCACAAAATGGAAGGAGGCTCGGCGGCGGGTGACCTCCTCCGCCAGGAGCCTGCGCCATGGCGGCCGCTCCCGCCGACACCGCCGCTGCGGCGGCGCGGCCGGCAGGGAGGGAGCGAGCGCAGGCCGGGGCTGCCTCGCCTCATGGCGGCCGGAGCGAGCAGGGCTGGCCATGGGGACGCTCCCCCCGCCGCGGGGGGACGGGGGCGGCGGCGGGAGAACGCTTTGTCCCGCCAGGGCCGGGGGTCGCCGCCGGCGGGCAGCTGCAGCCCGGTGGGTGTCCGGCTCCTGGGCATGTGCTCACCGCTGCGAGCTCTCGCATGAACGCGGAATAAAACTTACACACGTTCTCCCTAATAACGGGACTAGTTTTTGTTGGGGTTTTTTTCCCCTTTTTTTTTTTTTTTTTTTTTTCCTTCTTCCACCCCCAGCAGATCTCTTGAGAGACTTCCGAAGTTTTCCTCTGCCCCCCTCGTAGGGGAAGCGTCCAAAATGGCGGGAAGGAGGCGGCTTTTAAACGCAGCCCCGGGGTCGCGGTGCCGAGCCCTGCCCGCGGCCCCGCCGGCCCGGCCCGGCCCCGAGCGGCTCCATGGCGGGCAGCAGCGGTCCTGCTTCTTCAGCCCTCTTGTTTACTTGGTAGAAACTTCAAACCGGACGTGTTTAGTCACAGAGCAGAAATCTGTTTCTGTCTATCCGCCAAACCGATAGGAAATACAGCTTCTGTGGCAATACAGGCAGGCACCGCCTGCCCCTTTTTTTTTTTTTTCTTTCTCACTTTTTCTTTTTTATCCTTCGTTTAATTCGTGCTGAAAAGCAGAGCTTGTCAGGGTGCAAGTGACTTTTTTCCAGGGAGCTATGGAGAAATACTCCAAATGTCTGACTTGGGTGTGAAAGTCCCAGGAAGGTATTTTTCAGTCCCTGAAAGTGTCACATAGTGCTCTTGCTAAGCACAGCTCTGCTGGCTGTACATAAATGTTGTGCTTTTCCCTGCGTAGGTTATAACATGTTTGACCAAGTGAGCTATTTCATTACCATATTTCAAGGTATACCTGAAAAGAGTAGGCTTTTGCAGTACACATAAAGATTGGTCATAACATATGGTATAGAAAATAATAAAAAATATATTTTGTAAATAACCACCCAGGGTCTACAGGGAAGAGGTAGAAACATGGGCTGTGAAAAGAAAGAAATCAGTAATCCAGAAGGCCACTGAGACAGGATACTTTGGTACTTATTCCCTCCTTTCAATAGCCTTTATTCTTCCCAACATATGATTAATATACCGGCAATAATCGTGGTATGCAGTCTTCACTGCAGTACTTGCCTTCAGATTGCTTGGAAGGGCAGTTCTTGTTTGCAGGAAGCCATAACTGCACATTTTCAAGGCCCTTTGAGATTTCTGGTTACATACATCCAGGTCACCTCAGACAGGGATGACAGAAAAAATCTTCAGCAAATTTTCCAGAATGTTTTTCTCATTGTATGATTTCAGAATACTGCTCCAGCAGGTCCTGTTTGGCGTGACCCTTGGTTGTGACTTACTGCCTTGGTTTGTTGCAAATACAAGTTTTAAAGGTGTCTCATTTGCTTCATTACAGAAAATCAGCAAAAATGGGTAAAGGTGATCCTAAGAAGCCGAGAGGTAAAATGTCTTCATACGCCTTCTTTGTGCAAACCTGTCGGGAGGAGCACAAGAAGAAACATCCAGATGCATCAGTGAACTTCTCAGAGTTCTCAAAAAAATGCTCAGAACGATGGAAGGTAGGAATAGCTGCCTAAAAAATAAAAAAAGCCACAAAACCTTAAATGACTGGTTTTTTGAAATACCATTCAAGATTGTAAATTATTCCTTTAAAAGCTCAGGTTTTGGATAAGAATGAAGTGTAGTTGTAAAGTGACTGTACTATCCATTGTCCTCATCTTACCTTTAGCTCCCCCAGCTGAAATGTTGGAATGGGCTTTGGTATGTTTTCAAATCTTAAAATAGTGTTTTGATCCTTATGGGTCACTTCTAAGGTACTCTGTGATTCTAATTGCCTTCCAGACTATGTCTTCTAAGGAGAAAGGGAAGTTTGAAGATATGGCAAAGGCTGACAAGCTTCGTTATGAAAAAGAAATGAAAAACTATGTACCACCTAAGGGAGAAACAAAAAAGAAGTTCAAGGATCCAAATGCACCGAAGAGGCCTCCGTAAGTAGATTCCTAGCTTTAGGTTGTGTTGTTTGGAACCATCACACTGGTGTGTATCTATAAAATGGTAATTTTATCCAGGAGCCTCAGATATATACAAGAGTATATGATCTTCCTCACCAGTGGTGTAAAGATAGGTTGAAATTTTAGTTGTGAATGCTGAGCTTTTTTTTTCAGGTAGGTGGTCCCACTGTCAAAGTTGGAGTAATGGCAGCCTCTAAAAGTGGATGGAAAAATAGACTATGTGTGATTCTGACTGATTTTTCTAATTCCTGTTAAGAGGGTCATTCCAGTGTAATATGGCAGTAAAGTACTGCTGGCCCTGCTCTCATCACCTGTTGGCTTGAGCAGAATTTTTCGTTGGCAGTCAGTTTAAAATTGGAGGCTTTTGCACAGAACAGGTTTGAGGGGTGAACTTGGAAAATTAAACATAATGACAACTGGCTTCAAATTCCTCTACTAGACACCAGTACTTTATTGTGTGTGTATGTCTGTGTTTTAAACTGAGCTAATGCTGAAGGGGGCAGGGAAGTTCCTTTACGAGCTAATTTTCTTGCTTGGGCTGGTGGTGTGGTCTGGAAATCCTGCTTTTCTTTCTAACAAATATTGCAGCCTCCCACCTCTAACAGTTCTGAAATAACATTTTCTGCCCTGGTATCACTGACTTAGTTTAATTTCTAAAGTTTTTCTCTGTGTTTGGTGTATAAAAATCTGCCTGTCTGGGGATCCTGCCAAAAATGGGACCAGATGTGCAGCATTACTTAGAGAAAAGGGTGCATTGAGTTTGCAAAGTGGCTCGTTCAGTTCTGATACCTTCCATTGTAATCAGTGTCTCATTTTTAGGTGCTTTTTCCAAAATGCTCTTAAGGAACAGCAGCAAAGATCCCAAAAGTTGCTGCTGTAGTGAAGTCTAAAATTTAAATAATCTTCTCTTATTTTTCCTCTGTAGTTCGGCTTTTTTCTTGTTTTGCTCTGAGTTTCGTCCAAAAATCAAAGGAGAACATCCCGGTCTGTCCATTGGAGATGTGGCAAAGAAACTGGGAGAGATGTGGAACAACACCGCTGCAGACGATAAACAGCCTTATGAAAAGAAGGCTGCCAAGCTGAAGGAGAAATACGAAAAGGTAACACTGACATTTAGGGACATGCTTTGGGGAGCTCAAGCCTCAGTTCAGACACTTTTTTCCTTTTTGTGTACCCTGATACCTGATGCTGCAAGTTATAGTATGCTAATGACATAATTCATTAGCTTTGTTGAAAAGGGTTGTATGCAGGGGCAAATGATTGATTGGCATAACACTAAATTTGAGTAATTTACCTTGAACTGTTTGCATTTGTCTGTAATTTTGGGCTGTCACTGCTGCTTGAATAAATACCGTGGGTTCTGTATTGTTACTAAATCCATAGGTCACAGCAGAATTTGAGTTGAGTTGGTAGCAGTAAGTAATGCTGGTAAGGAATGAATTGGTTCTCCCTAATTTTGGAGATACTGGTGAGCATCCTTGAATGTTTGGATAATTGATACATGTAGCTGATTTTTAAAATATACTCCTGGGAAAATGACAAAACACAAAGGAGATGCTAGTTTTAGGCATGTGTTTTTCCTGGACCTACTTTGTGTCCATGTCCTTTCTAGTAATGAATTTGGTTAATTATGCATATGAAGCAGCTTGTCATACAATTTTTTAAATTATTAAGGCTAAACCCTGCCATCATAATTGGAGTTGTAGAATTCTGTTGTGCACACAGGACTGTGCTATGCGTGGTTTATTTCTAGAGGCAGATTCCCATCCCAGTGTGTGGACACCAAGGGAAGAGGAGGGATGCACGTTGGCATTCCCTGACAATGCTTCACAAGGGGTCAGGAAACCCCTATAGCTGGCATACAGCACCTATGTCCATTGTGTGCTGTCACCTTCCTATGGGTATTTCCCTGCTGGCAAACAAATCCAAGTTCAAAATTTTTGCACTGTAGTGTGCAAGGTGGTACCTTGGAGCCCTGTTGATATGCCAGAGAGGAATTGCAGATCTAGGCACTTTCCCACATAATGCTTTCTGTACAGCTTCATAATAATTGCTTATATACAGCAAAGGCAACTCAGACATTTTTAAAATGATAGAATTATTAGTCTTTATTTGCAGATATTATTTTAATTTTCAGTAGTAATGTCTATATTTCTTAGACTTACATGTGGGATTTAAGGGATAGTAATCTTCACTATTTCACTGCTTGGCCTTTGACTTAGTGGGTATCATGTCTTCTCAAAATTTCCTGCTAAGTTTAAGAGAGTCCAAAAGAGCAGTAAGATTAGTGGTGTAGTGTTTATTAGGTGGGGAATATTTGAAGATTTGGACCATCTGTGTGAATGTGTCTGTCTGTAACTGGTGTGTGTAAGCTTTGTAGACCAGTTCTCCTACCTAATAGTGTTTTGGCATAAAGTTGGGAAGTCTTAACTGCTTTTATGGCTGTGCCTTCCAGGTACGGTTTTAACTTCCCTGTAACAGGAACTGAGTTTTGTGCATTTCAAACTACTGGAATAAATTTATTGCATGCAGAAGGTGGCAGTGTCTACCCTTTAATCAAGTTCTTATACCTTTTATTTTGTAAACTTCTGTTAGGCAGAGTTCAATCTAACTGCTCTTTGCTGAAGCATAACATTGCAGCTGTTAGGCTGGGTCATTCTGGTGTCTCCTGGGTGGCTAATCCCAGGTTTGTGCCTCAAACGAGGGTTTCCTGTGCGTTTCTTTAGGCATTGTAGAAGGTAGGGCTAGAAAGGGAACTTAAGAGGTCTCCCTTCTTCATTTCCTTATGGGATAGTGGGCTCAGCTGTGCCTTTACCATCAGAGGTAGCAGCTTTTCCAGCCTGTTCCCAGAAGCCCAACAATGGAGATTCCTTAGCAGCCATAAGCAGTGTGCAGCAGCATGCCAGTGTCATTTCTGTGTTAGAGGGTTCCCGTTCCTTTGGCTTCAGTTCACTTCGGAGCTGAAGCTGCAGCTCCCTCCTGTTCCTGCCCCAGTGGATGTGCAGAAAGGGCAGGTACCTGGGTGATGCTTCCACAAGTGCTCTGTGGAGGTTGCTCAGACCTCTTGGCTGGTTAAATCTTTGAGAGATTGTTCCTGCTTTTCTTCTCCAAGGATATCGCTGCATACCGGGCCAAAGGGAAGGTTGATGGAGGCAAGAAAGTAGTTGCCAAGGCTGAGAAGAGCAAGAAGAAGAAGGAAGAGGAGGAGGATGAGGACGAAGATGAAGAGGATGAAGATGATGAAGAGGAGGAGGAAGAGGAGGATGAAGATGATGATGATGATGAATAAGTCTCTTTTAGAGCAATTTCTTTCTTGTCTATAAAGCATTTAACCCCCCTGTACACAACTCACTCCTTTTAAAGAAAAAAAAAATTGAAATGTAAGGCTGTGTAAGATTTGTTTTTAAACTGTACAGTGTCTCTTTTTTTGTATAGTTAACACACTACCGAATGTGTCTTTAGATAGCCCTGTCCTTAGTGGTATTTCAATGGCCACTAACCTTGCCTGGTACAGTGTGGGGGTTGTAAATTGGCATGGGAGTTATAAAGCAGGTTCTTGTTGGTGCACAGCACAAAATTTAGTTCTATTTGGGGATGTAGTTCATTTCTCATCTTCAGTTGTCTCTGATGCATCATAAAAATAATTGTTGTTCTGTTAACTGAATACCACTCTGTAATTGCAAAAAGGAAGAAAAAAAGTTGCAGCTGTTTTGTTGACATTCTGAATGCTTCTAAGTAAATACAATTTTTTTTATTAGTATTGTTGTCCTTTTAATAGGTGCCCTTGAGAATCATACTTTTTCTTTCTTTTTTTTTTTTTTTCTTTTGAGGGGAACTCATCTTTTGCTTTATTGAATGCCCGTATGGGATCACGGGAATATTACAGTTTTCATCTTTCATATAACCAGCTGATAAACAAAGCTTTGATCTGCATACCCTGAATTATCATGATAGGGTAAGAAAAGAAATATATAGGCATATGATGAAAATCTTCCATAACTGGAAACAACAAAAATTCAATCTCAGCAAACGGATACTTGTTCAGATTTTTGTGAAATGTAATATTCTATTGCGTTGCATGAGTTTACCAGTCTTGGAGAGTTGAGAAGTATAGAGTTCAATTTTACAGAAACTAAATACTTTGGGGGGTGGGGAGGGAGGGAATGTTAAATTTTGTCCTAGAAGGACCCATAGGAAGAGTGTATGTCCATCCGGTGTAGAGAAATTTACACGTGTGACTCTGTTACCATGTAATGGAAGTTATATTTGTAAATCTCTGAACACCTGGGAGTGATGAGCATACCTAAAATGTGTAAAGTTAAAAGCATGAAATGACCATATTATTTTTTGGTGACAGGTCTGGTGATGGCCATGGGCTTTATACCATGAGACTCCTGGTAGCAAAGGGCCCACAAGAAATGATTTTTCTTTCTAAGATTTCTATAAATGGTACCATTATTATTTGTTAAATCTATGTAAATTCATATTTGTATTCTTGAAATTCTAGTTTTAGCCCTTTAAACAAAGTTGTATATTGTCTCAAATTGAAAATGAGATAAGATGTATTTTTCCTGTTAGGTTTTATACCGCACTCTTGATGTTTGCCCATTTTTAAGTTAAATATAGTTGTATGGAAAAGTACATTTTATTAAATTTTGCATTAAAAAGTTAAATGTTTATGGTATACCAACAATGTCTAATTTGGTCAAATACAGTTCTCTTCCAAAACCAAAGCTAAGGGGTTTTTTGCATATTTAGTAAAACTTCAAGTGCTGGCAGCTGTAACTATTTTCACATATACCTGCTTACCAGTTTGGGGGACAATTCGGCAATTTTGTGGTTACAAAATTATGGTTCTCTTAAGTGCCAGTGTTTAAAAACAAATGAAAAAAAAAAGCATTCTTGTAATTTTACACGCTTTTGTGATGGAGTATTGTTTTGTTATACAATTTTGACTTTCAGATTCTTATTTCAATTTGCATTTATGTATAACTTCAGGAGAAATATTGAACATCTGAAATCCTGGATGATACTAATAAACTAATAATTGCAGAGGTTTTAAATACTTAGTTAAATGGCTCACTTAATACCCTAAGGATTTGGGGCTTTTTGTGTGTGTTGGTGTTCTCAGATATGTACATCCCTGCTTTCTGTTTCAAGCAGAAGAATGATGCTGTTTGCAAGGTCTTGATATAGAAAGGGTAGGACAGACAGACTTTTTTGTCTCCTTAAACTGGATATTACACATTCAAATGCTCGTAACTGATGACAAATAAATTTTCTGTGCTGAAGGGTTTTTTTGTTTCCCCAGGTCATCAGAGGAAAGTAGACACATTTCTTGTTCTTGGAACAAGCATACTTAATGAGATCCCCATAATTTTGTGCCTTTGTTCTCGGTGCTTGATGTTGACAGAAGTAACCTAGAGGATTCAGCTGAACTTAAAAGATGAGTAGCGAGCGCTTCCCTGGCAGCCAGGCTCGGCCTTTGCCTTGCCTTTGACTTTAGCACACTGGTAGCACACAGCGTGCTCGAGGCTGGAGAGGGTAGGTAATGTCATTATCAGTGCTGCTTACTGAGCAAAAGAACCCCCTGTATCACTGCAGAGGCCAGTGTTGGGTGGGAGATGCTCCAAAGCTTGCCCAGCTCTCCAGAGTGGCCATAGTCTTCTCAGAGCACTCAGCAGGTGCCTGTAATTCTGCTGAGCTGGCACATGGATGTTGGGACTGAAGCCTTTGCCTGTGTCTGCTATAAAACTGCTCTGAAACAGTGGAAGTGTTCTTCGGTGAAGAGGAACGCCGTAGGGAGATTGTCTGTTTTAAGGAAGAGCTGCTGAGGGTTGTTGCTGGAAAGGACCTCCCTGTTCCACAGCTGTGCTCCTCTGCAAGCTCCAGTGGTTAAATAATCCTCTTGGTCAAAACTGTCTGAGCCTCTTCACTCATAGGTCAGACTTGGCCGCTCCAAGATTACTTGGTCGGAGGGCAGTTACTGCTGACACTTCAGCTTGAACCTGCCTCCCCTTGATCTTTAGAAGCGGGTGCTTGCTGTAGAAGAGGGATAATGAGTGGTGAAATTACAGCTGTTTAGGTGGTGGTTCCCTACAGGGGAACTGACAGCGTTGACATCACTATCAAAAAGCATCTCCTAGGGCTTTAACCTTCACATAAATGCTCGTTGCAGAGGTCAAGAAAAGTCTTTTTGTTTTCTGAACAACAAAAAATTGATTGATTGGTCTGGAGAGAACTTGAATGTTAATATGTGGGAGTTGGCGATACTTTGAATGCCAAATGAAGCCAGACTGATGTTTATGGTTGTTTATCTCGAGTTGGTCCTGAAAGGAGCTGCAGTTGCAGCCACCTAGATATGCTCTGTAATTTTAAGCTGGTTTAACTAAATGTGTGGACAGTGTTCATCCATCCTGCCAGGCTTTCAGCGATCACACCAGCTCTAGCAAAAAGCTGAGCTTATTTAACAAAATGTTTCTGTCCAGGCAAACGGGCCCCTGGAAACCTGAACTAAGGGGTGTGAAGTGGCTGATTTCTGCAGCTTAATTAGGGCACTGCTGACACAGCCCCTTTACAGCTGCTTTTATCAGTGTAGCCAACCCATCCTGAAAGAAAAGGCTGAGTAACAGCTGGGTCTAGGCTTGCTGGAAAGTGGGAATATTGATTTGAGTGACTCCTCCAGAAGAGGAGCCAGGTGGACTGCAGTCAGAGCATTAGGTTCTCTGGATGGGGGACAAGCCGAGCTTGGAAAAAATCTCTCCTAATTCTTGCTAGCCTAAGGGTTAGACCTGCTGGTTAGAATAAACATTCCCATTCTGCCTTCCCAGCTATGCCTGACAGGAGATTAAAGGAATAAAGGCAATGTGCTGTGTTGGGTTGTAATGAGTTATTCAATACAGAGTCTGTAATGGAGACATGGCAAAATACAAAGATAGTGCTTAATAGAAGAGACTATTAATTTTCACCATTTCCAGGCTGTGCCAGTGGCAGCTGACTAGCTACAGGCTTTTAGGACTCAAATGTACCAATCATTTCATTAATAACAGTAAAATGCCAAATATTTTCAAGCATTCCTCCATTATGTTCTTCAGCTTACAAGTCTGTACTTGTCTGCAGATCGCATCTTTTTGGGGCGCTTTAGCAGAAAATAACTGTGTGACATTTTCCTTTGGCAGGCTGCAGCAGACATTATTTTAGCACCTGAAATACATTCAGAGACATTTTACAAACATGCAAAGTCCAATGGAGTGCCTAAATGTGGGTGTGTATCGATAAACTTTTACCCAGACTTAGCTACTGGATTGCATTCTACATCTGAAAACCACTTTGAGGTGGCCTTAATTTAGCCTGGTATAGAGCCACTTTAAATTAACACCAGCCTTTATTTCAAATATATGTACTTGCAGGCAAGCTGTCAGACTCTATTCTAATGTTTAAATAAGAAAAAGCAGGAAAAGTAAATCCCTGAGATTTTTATCATTTTGCTGAAGTTGTCTTGTATTTTTATTTTGTAAATGTTGTGTGTGCCCTGGCTTTTCTTTTGACAGTACTTCAAGCTGAAAAACAAAGATGGATTTTTTTTTTTCCCCAGTGAATTTATTATGAAGAATGAAGGTCAGATTCCTCTTACGGCTGCTTTGTGCTGTTGAAAAATACAGTGTGGCTTCTGCTTCAAGAGCACCTAATTTTGAAATCCATCTTGCTGAAGCAATTGCTATTAGAGGTGACCCACAAGAGAGACGAGCCTTCCCTTTTGCCACTCTGTGATGGAATAAAAGACTTGAGTGATAAATTAGCTTAGTCTACCTGTTTGCCACATCAGAAGCTCATCAGAAGCTCCTTCCCTGCAGCAGGAGTGCTCGAGATCAAGCTAGGCAGCAAGAGGCAGAGCAGCAAGGAGGACAGACAGACAAATGCGGGGTTTTTTTTAACTACACCTTTTAAAATTTTGCGTCTATTGTTAAAAAGTGTTTGACTTAAATGACGGTCATTTGGCACAGAGGAAGTTTATCCACGTGCTTCCAGCAGCCTTTCACCTATTAAGGCAGCAAAAGCTCAATTCATGTATTCCTGACCTCCCAAAAGTTCCTCAGTAAAAACAGGAAGGACCAAGCACTACAGCTTGAATGCCTGGAAAGGACCCATCTCCCTGCACATCTTACAGCAGCAAGAGGTCACCATGTAAATGCTTTTTCCAAGAAGCCATTCAAAAAATCAGGCTTATGGAGGGGAAACCGAGGACGTGTGCTGCTGTGTTTGGCAGGGGCATTTGTTACCAAGGATAAAAACAGTTTTGAAGAAATGTCTGGGATGACATTCCTGACCCCTCCTGCTCCTTCCCCAAACTGAAATGTAGGAAAACAATGAAAATAATATCTTTATGGGAAAAAGTCTCCCTTGCCAAAACGCTGAGGTTAACCATGCTCTTCCTCATCCCATCCCAGGGGAAAAGTCCCCTGAACACTGTCCAGCAGCACTACAGATGGCGTGGGGGGCATTGATGGCAACTGGGGGGGTCAGTCCCAGCAGCCCTCTCCTTGCTGCCAGTTCACTCTTGGTGTTGGGGAGACACTGGGTGTGAAAATTCCTGGGAAGAGCATCAGGCCATGCCAGGGCTGGGTGCCTCATGCCTGGCTTTGAAACGCAGATGGAGAGGGAGCACGGGACAGTGGGCTGCAAGTAGGGGTAGCAGGAACCAGCCCTCTGAAAACTCAGCATCAAGGTGCTCTTTAAAACAACTCTCAAATTTGTGTGGTGGTGATTCCTAGAAGAGAGAACTTTCTTGCAAGACATGCGCCGGTAAATGATTGAATAACAGTGACTCATGTTTTATTATCAGACTTGACTGTAGCGGCGCTTACGCTCGCTTCAGATTTGTTGACACACATTTCTCCTGACGCCTGCCAATAAGGAAGATGCTGTGAAGCAGCACTGTACTGTAAAACTGGTACGGGAAAATGCAGGTGAGGGCTGATCACAGCCTGAGCCCCTCGGCACGAGAGCAGCTTTGGGAAGAGAGGGATTGGTTTTGCAATACCAGCCACGATGGAAAGTGCTGGTGGGTTTCTGTTCCAGGGTGCTGAGAGGCTGGGCACCCACGTGGGTTGTCAGGGCGTTTCTCAGGACTAATCCCTTAGAACCTGCCTGAGACTGATGTCTGGTCCCAGAGTCACACCCCGGGATGTTTAAGTGGCTCCCAGTGGGAGGCTGACGGTGAACGAGACCCCACCTTGCACCAGCCCTGCTGTATCTGAGTCTCCTTCCAACACTGTTTCCTTTGAGGTGGAAGAAAGGAAGTGATCTATTTTTGGGGAGCATTCGCACCAGATGTTCGGTGATGGCAACACTGTCTCTGTCACTGCATGCTCTGCTTCCGCACAGGAGTCCCCGGGCTCTGCCTGCCTCTGCCGCCGGTGACCCTGTCCCTTCCTCCTGCCCTGCCTGACCTCCACTGCTGCCAGCCCTGCTCCAGGAGGAAGGAGTGAGTTCACCTTCCCCAGCTGCTGGGGGCTGGATCTGCGTCCTCCAGGTAGGAGAGGAGCGTTTTCCTGCTGCCCCACCACCGCCGGGCAATCGATGCCAGTCCCGTGGGGCCAGGGGTGCCCCGGGACACCCCCAGTACCGGGAGCAGCACTTGTCTTCCACAGACCCCGGTGCAGAGAGATAAACCATAATGTTGCTGCTGTCACAGGGTGCAACATTCTCAGGATGTGCTGCTGCCTGGGATCGATGTCCCTGGTCTGCTGGCCTCGACACTCGTCTTTGAATCCCCTGTTCCTTCTGACGTGGGTTTTTCTTTCCATCTGAATCATTCAGTATGACTTTGGAGCACAATGGAGCTGTGATTTTTTTCGAAGCCGCCAGCCTGCAGGAAACAGAAGGTCTCTGAATAAAAGGGAGGCTCTTGTTACAACTTCCCTCTTATTTACTGTTCCCAGTAGCAGAGAAGTAAAAAGACAATGAATGAAATGGAGGATTAATCACGCGTAGCACTGAAATATAAACAAGGAGACAGCGCGTTCCAGAGCGCTGCTCCGAGCAGTGGCTCATGCCTGCAGCGTGCAGAAATCTCTCATCACTGAGACCTCCTGGATTTAAAGAAAAAGGCCAAAAGGCAGAGGAGGCTCCACAGGTGGTTTTTCAAAGGTAAACTTGCAAACTGAGTCTTTTCCATGGACTTTTCTCTGTTCGGTGCTCTCAAAACTTGAATTCAAGTTGATATCCCCTGTGCTTAATCACTGGTCCATGACTTTTGCAGAGGCAACTCCCTATTTTCCTATTTTTCTGCATTAATTTTAAAACAATAAAAGTACAGGACAACTCCTTTGTCCCACAGAAGACTTTTAAAAACACTTCAGAGAGAACCTACTGTGCTGCACAGTGTGTAGTTCTGCCCCTAAAAGGGGTGTGTGGTCTTTAGCTGTGCTCCCTTTTCCACTTGCTTTGGTTGCCAAACACCAAAGGATTACTAATCATGTTCCTTATTTATTTTTTTAATCAGAGATTTACCTGTATTTGATTTCCAGCTATAGACTTTGAGCGTTCACACCAGCCTTTGCAAAGGTGTTGAGCTCCTCAAGTTAATTGGTAATAAATTAACCTTGGGAGGTTGTTTGTGTGAAGCAGATTACATGCATGCAGCTTTGTGGAGGTTTTTAGTGAAGCAAAACGTAGGAAAGAAAGGTGGAAACAGGGATGCATGACACAATTCAGATTGCCTGAAATGCCTGTAATAAACAGTTGTTTTGTGCACCAGAATATCTGCGTCTGTCAGGTAAGTACTGTTGATTTTTTTGGCATTGGGACGATGCATTTAATGCCAGGGTTGAGGCAAAGTGGAGTGCATAATTGTAAAACTGATGAGGAAGCTGCTCCCCATCCTTATTCAAAAGCTCCAACAAATCTCTTCATTGTTCATTTTACAGTTCTCTTTAGAAAACATACAAGAAAAACCTCGGGAAAGTTTATTCGGGCCACCTGCAATAATAAAATTGAAGTGGCCCAAGCCTGAAAATCACACCATGCCTCTCCAAGTGAGTATAAAAAGCCGGAGCATGGGATATATTTAAGCTAAAAACCAAAACCAACCCATGCTGCTTAACTAATCCTTGCTGTAACCTTCTGCCCAGACTTTGCCTGGGACTGGGAGCCTGGAGCAGGCACTGGGCAGGCAGGAGCCCTGCCAAAGGCTCCTCCTGGCCTTGTCTCCCTGCCCTCCCGGGGGCTTTCCAGCTTGCACTTTGTTTCACTTTCTCTTTCTGCTGTGCAGGGCTGTGCTGGAAGGGTTGCAACATCCTCTATCAATTATTTACACTCTTTGAATTGAAATAATAACAAAATATATATTCTTTTCAATATTAGGATTTTTTTTTTATATTACTAAAGCCACGCTGGTGCTGCATTAAATTAGTTGGTGATACTCTTTTAAATGCCCTTTCTAAATACTTTTTAAGAGGGGAATTGCATTAACCTCTCAGCTGCAGCTTCCCTGTTTACACACAGCAAAAGGCACTGCCAGCCTGAACCTGCCAGGTCAGGAGCAGAAGGGTGACCCCTGCAGCTCCCACCATCCTGATCCCCTGGCACCTGCAGCCTCCAGCTGACTTGATTTGCCAGTGGTTCCCTGGTGGGGAAGAGGAGGTAGGGAAGAGCTGCCTGGAGTCTTTGATCATGGTATGAGTGCTTCCCAGACAGGTGCTTCTTTGCTTGCCTTTGGTTGTACCTATTTTAGGGTAATTGATAATAGAGAGCTCCTGAGCAACCCAAATTTAGACACTCTTTGGAAATCCAGATAAAAAAATTCTGGGGAGAGTTTGTGGTTTTTTTTCCTTTCTGCCCACTACAGCAGAGGATGGAGGATCTTAAGTCAGAATGGGGGTTTGCCACTGTGACCTGCTTGGTCCCTGCTCTGGGTGCAACCTCCAGGCTTGGCAGTCTACCACTTCCCTGGCAAGCCTGTCCCAATGCTTGAAAAAATGCTAATAAATGTTTTGCTGCAGTTTTTTTTCTCTTTCCCCCTAACTTTCAAGTCTCAGTACACTACCAGCAGAAACTTGATGAATCTTCATGATAAGAAGGTTCCCAAAATTTGTAGGGCTTTGCTGGCTTTTGGTCTTGGTTTTGACTACTCCAGCAAGTCACTTGGAATTTTATAAGATTGTCATTCTACAACAGATTGAATGAAATAGATTATATATTGTTACAAGGTTTGAGGGTCTGTCCCTGCCAGGGTTCTTGCAGGCTTTAGTCTCTCTGCCAAGGCTCGTGGGTGCAGGAGCCATGGCCAGGAGCCTTAAACCTCAACCCTCAAAGTTAAGGGGAATTTCTAAAAGGGAAGATGTGTGCTCCATGTCTTACCCTGTCAGGGTGAGAGGGAGCACAGGGAGAGGGGTGCAGGTCCTGCCCGCTGACCCAGAACCTTGTGCCTCACTCCTTCTGTGTCCGCCGGGGTGCTGCAAGTAAAAGGAGCTGCACGAGGTGGTGACAAGTCCCCAGCATTCCAGGTATTTGATCCGAGGAAATCACCAGTCAGCCAGGAAATGTCAAGATTACATCACATGCATAATCTTTTAAAGCCCTGAAAAGGAGCTTGTTAAAATCTGTGTCTCTGCAGTGTGATCCCAGTTCCTTTCGTTTTTGCTTTGCTCTTCCACTTTATGGGAACAGGCAGGCAAATCCTCTTCCCAGATACCTTTTTACTTTTCCCTCCCTTTGACTTACACCACTGTTGTTTGCTATGGCCTTGCCACTCACTGGGGCAGGACGAACAAGTCCTCACTTTGCTGGGTCCCCAAAGGGAAGATGTGATGCCCAGGGCCTGTGGGGATTCAGCTACAGCCCAGCTTGTCCACACTGGGAAAGGTGGGAGAGGACACGGGAGTGGAGCTCCATCCCTTCCCCTGGTGCTTGCTCGTATTCCGGGTGGGCATCCTGGGCAGCCCAACAGCGCTGCAGGGAGGTGCCAAAACTTCACAGAGCAAAACTGCACCTCGTTATTCCACTGATCCTGCAAAAACTATTAAGGAGCATCCAGCAGAGTATGTGACACACACATGTTTAATTTCTTTTACAGTTTCTGTTTTGATATATGCTTGATGTGTTTTTATAAAACAAAGATTTATTGGAACCTGGAATTTTATGACTTTAAGGTTTGCTTGAGTCCAGATTGTGAGTTTCTCCTTTTAGAAGAGGAGGGGAAAGTTTAAAAGAGCCCATCTGCCTGTGGCACTTATGAAACCCTAGGCCAAGGATGACACCTTTTCCCTTAACTTCTACTATAATGTCAAACAAAAATTTACCATCAAATATTATGCCTTCCATATGCAATGCCCTGCTGTGGATTTAGATCACAGCAATGGTGTTGGGCTTCTCTCTTTCAAGTTTATATCTGTGCCATAAGGAAGTCAGGACTCAGTGTAGGGTCCAAGGAGGAGCAGCAAGGCAGGAAAAACCCAAACCATACATAATTAATGACTATGTGCCTTCACTTGTGCTCTTGATTTTTCTTGTAAAAGCACAGCAATGCCCTTACTGCCTGCAAGGCTGAGGAAAGCAGTGTATTTTTAAAACACAGTGCCAGTGTCAGACAGCTCCAAGTGCTCTGGTAGGAAACAACCAGCATCCAAGGAAGCAGAGCCTGAGTCCAGCTCTCCGGTTACCACGACATAAGTAAACAAACAAGTTTATCACAAGTAATGAGGGCATTGTGCCAGTTTCAGTTAAAATAATGAAATAAATAAAAAAGAAATCAATCCCAAACCAACAAATCATTACGGAATTAGGAAAGTCCTGAATGAAATTGATTGTTCATGCCAACACCAGAAATTTATCTTGTCATAAACTCGGGCCTCCACATCTGCTTCAGCACCAGCGGATTCTTTATAAACAGACTCTTTAATTTTATCTAACAGCCTGTTAGCAGACATGGAGTCCAAAAATACATCTCCTTTTCTTCCTCGCACTATCCTGAGCTTGGCAGGGCACCAAACATGAGGTTCAGCTCGTAATTCAAAAAAGCCCTTCTTTAAGCATTGACTGAGCTTGATTTAATAAAAATCCTGTCCAGCTTCCTCCGGGCAGCCCTAATGGGATGCAGAGCCTGGTGCTTCTCAGGGGCTGCTCCAGACCTGCTGTGTGTTGGCCAGTGAGATTTTTTTGTGGTGAAACAATATTGCTCTGCGGTGGAGTTGGGGAACCGGCTGGTGTTCTCCAGAATATCTCCCCTGAGGGGTGCACAGCTTCACTTTCAGCTATGCCACCCTCTGAAAATGGAAGTGAGCAGGCAGCACCATAAAAACAGAGCAGAGCCATTGCAAGGGATGTCCTGGTGCCCCTGGTAGCCCCAGGGATGCTCGAGTGTTGCTGGTACCCAGCCCCTTCCCACTGGCCCTGCCTTCCCCAGGGGAAGGAGAGAAAAGCATCAAAGACCCTAAAGTGACTTCCAACCCCCAAGTTCTCCTGGGGGGAGATCTATCCATCGTGTCTCCAGTGTGGCACTGCAAAGCACTTGTAGGTGCTCCTGAAGGAAAGATTGGGCATTCTCTGAAATAGAGGGGGTGTTGCACTGGGGCTGGTTCCCAGAGGGTAGCCCTGACACCAGAAGCAGGACAGCCACATTCACACTTCCTGACACTGGTGTTCCCAAGCACAACACTGATTTTCTGGCTGCTGATTGTATGGGAAAGCTGGAAGGGACATTGGCTGACTTTTAATGCCAGGACAAGAGTGGCTGACGTCACCTTAGAAGATGAAATACGTTCCTGCTGTGAGGACTGCACCAAATTACAGACCCAGATTTCCCAAGAAATTAGTGTGAGAAACACTGTACAACACCACATTCACTGCAACACAGGAACTCATTAGCTGGATAGTTGAAAATGTTAATAATTATCCCATTTGACAAACCAAGGTATGCATTTCAAGCCTCAAAGTTTGCTGTGCTAAAGAAATATTAATGGCCTGCCATGTCATGATATCCAGGGGAAAAGGATGTTTTGTAGTTTCTCCTCATGGCTCAGTTGTTTACTTAAATTACTTGGAAACTAAACCAGCAACAAACATAACCACTGCTGTTGTGAGGTGTGGTTAACAATAAGTAGATTTTATTTTGCATTACATCAAAGGACAAAATGGAGTGAAATAAAGGAAAGGGAAGTTTCTTGAGTGGTCAGTGAGCCAGATCCCAATGCCAAGACATGGAGGAGGATCAACAGAAATCCTGCAGAGCCCATCCTGTCACTTGGTCATGCTGACAGAGGCAAATAAACGAGCAGCACAGGTGTCAATGAAAGGGAACTACTACATTTGGCAAAGGATGCTGCAGGTCTGTAGTGATGGAGGGGCTCTGTTGGCTGGCCTGGGGGATGCTGGTGGCACCCTGGGGTTTTTCATCATCTGGGAGGGATTTTCTGACAGGTCCTTGTGGTTGTGCCAGAGAGGCTTGAGGACCTTGTGCTGCTCGGCTGCCAATTCTCAGCAGCACCTGACCCAACAATGGGGAGGGATCTGGGATTTGCTGGGAGGCTTGTGGTCCCTCCAGTCAGGTGCCAAATTCAACTTTACAAAGAGCACAAGCATTCATCCAGTGGTACCTTACTGATCTGAACATGGCTGATGCCTTTCAGCTGAATTTCAGCTGAATATTAAAGAGAAACAGATCAAAGGCAGATGATTGAACAGGAAAAGTGGGTTTAGCTGCCCAGCTGTGAGCTGCAGTGCCCTAATCCTTCCCCTTATGTGCTACAACAGGGTGTAATTCAATCCTAAATTACTGAAAATCTTGATGTTTTGTAAATCACATATCAGAAGGTATTTTATTTATACAAGCATCTACCCATTAGCAGTATCAAAATACTGGCAGTACTGTGCATGCTCTGCAGGAGTTCTTGTCAGAGCTACATTTCACAGCTCAGATAGCCCCAGCTGAGAGGTACACATAGGTCTTCCTGGCATCTCTTTTTTTGTCCAGTCCTATGACTGGTGGGGTCAAATGGAAAAGCCACAGAGGCCTAGAGTGTTATGGTGGGCAGGGGAGCAGGATGTGGGCAAGCAGTGGCACCTCTACTCAAGTGGTGGTTCTGCCATCTTTAGAGACTTACCAAAGCTGCCTTGACGGATCTCTGGGAAACCCAATCCCTCTCCAAAGTCCCTTCAGCCTTGCTTACTCTCCCTGGAGCTTGCAGGTAGTGACAGTCATGCTCCAAGCATTCTGTGCAGGTTGCTCCTAAAAGCTTCTAAAATCTTTCTCCCAGTGAAGGCTGGAGGAGCTGATGCTGCAGTAGGAAGGAAGAGAAGTAGAAGCCTTGAAAAGCCTTGAAGAGAAGTAGAAGCCAAGGCTGCAATTTCCAAATGAGTGTGAAGGAACTGGATGCCTTAACACTCTCCAACTTAAACACTCAGTCTTGGCTGTTAATGGAGTGTGCTGTAAAACTGCATCTTCTTTACCTATTCAAGGAGAATTAGAGGGACACACCTCTTAATGTTAAGCAGGAGAAAGCTTTTTGGCTGTGAAGGCTGTTCTTCCACACAGGAAGGTTGCTGGCAGAAAATGACAGCTTGTGGACAAGCAGAGTCAGAGTGGCTGCAACAGCGAAAGAGTAGAGGAAGAGAAATGCAGCCTCAGAAAATGAGACTGTAGAGAAATAACCAGTCTGAGGTGTCCATATGTTTCATGGACTCACTTCCCTCCGTTTCTAGCATTTCGCTGAGCACTATAGCAATATTCAAGCCATTATTACATTAAGAAGTCTTTCAGCTTTTCTGCCTGAAAAAACAGTCATCACTTGTAAATTGAAGGCATCACTCTCTTATCTGGTCTGCAGCCAGAAGGGCTGGAAGCAATAGAAGAAGTGTGAACTTTCTCCTTCATCTCAGAGAACATTAACTTCAAAGCCAAGCCATAAACTTTCAGATGTAATGACTATTTGTCCAAAAGAGAAACACATCAGCTTGATCAATGAGTGAAAGGTATAAAACACAGAGGTTACATTTGCTAAACACTTGGGAAAAATGTGTGGTTATGCTTGGGTGTGTAGAGAGGGGAGTTGTTACTGAGTTATTTGGGCAGGCAGGCAGGCCCAAGGGGCAGTGTGAGGATTGTTGTGGGTGGTTGTAGGTCCAGCACCGAGTGGTTTCTGTCCCAGAGGAGGCTGGGCTGCCATGTCAGGGTGTGCTTCCGTGCGCCCTTGAGTGCAGACCTTCATCACTGTGTGGGGACCTTGTCACTGTGATGGCAGCCACACTGCTCTGCTTTTCCAATAAACCATGGGAGAGAGCATCTCTCCTTTCAGCTGCTCAAACAAAGCATTCCGGACCACCAGCCCTTCCTCCTGTGTCCTTGCTCCAGCTGTGTGAACACTGACTGGAGAAAAGCCCCCCGTGGGTGCACTGCTGTCCCCTGAGCATTGCTGAGCTCCAGGGCACAGGGTCCAGTAGCGCTAACCCAGCCAGGCAGGTGCACTCAGAGATTTCAGACACCTTTGGTAAGGTTTCCCATATCCTTCTTCCTATTTTTTAAACATGCTTTCCATTTTTCTGATGAAAGCTCCATGGAAATAGAGAGTAACAACGTCTTTTTGTTTCCATGGCTTTAGAGGGACAAAAAATTTATATTATGTGATTTTTTTTCCTGAGGATAACCATTGCCCTTCCTGATAACATCCCTTCTCCCCTCACCCGTTAGGGCTTCCAGGTGAAGTCTGGACCCCATTCTCTCACTGGGCAGTGGGTCTGTGATCTTTGTGCATGGTACAGGTGCCCAGAGAGGGCACTTTTAGTGTTAATCAACTCTTTGGTGAAAGTGTTTTTAGAAGGAGTAATTGGGAGGACTTGCTGCTGGGCACCGGCTTCTGCTTGCCAGGGCTCCAGGGCTGGGTAGTGAGATCCAGACCTGTGTGATTCCTGTCTGAGGATGGAGAGGAGGAAGTGCTGCAGTCTGAAGAGGGATTTTGAAAGGTCTGTAACATCTTCTGCCAACATCTTTTTTGGATCAGCCCTGCATGAACAAGTGAGAGTCTGGAAGAGCCGTGTCATCCTTGAGGACAGCTGGGCTTGCTGGGGGGCAGCTTCATTTGGGATGGGAGTGTTGGTGCCACTGCTGGGGGGAAAAAGAGATGTTGGTGGGGTTGCTGGCTCCCCAGGCTTCAACAGCATCCTGACTTCCCCTTGTGCTATGCTTGCCTGTCCCCTAAATCCTTATGAGGCCAAAATGCCTCTATGGGGAACCAGAGAGCAAACCTGAGCCCTTCTTGCTCACCACACATTTTTGTGTCCCCAAATTCCTGCTGGAGTGAATGGAGCTGGTGGGGTTTACTCAGGTTCCTCACCATACAGGTGGTATTGGGAGGACATGGTGGCTCAGCTCTTGAAGTTTCTACCTGCCCCTAGATCTGCTCTGGCCTCCTGAAGGTGAGCTATCTTCTCCAGGCTATCCCCTCTACCCTCCTGAATTCCAAATTCCAAACTCCCAGCATCCCGGGGAAAAAGCCATGGGGATGGCCATGAAATGCTGGAACTGGGGGTGTTGGTGGGGGTTGAGATGACATTCTGCAAACGTAAAGAACAACTGCATGCTTTATCCATCTGGTCACCCTCCTCCTCATGGCATATCACCTGACCCACCTTGGTCCCAGTGGAGACTCCAGAGACAAGGGCAGGTAATAGTGGGTAGAGGTGGGGCAAGAGGAGCAACAGGAGAGCAGTTAAGTCATTTGTTTTAAGGGGCAGCTGGCTTTACCCAGGTAAAACCAGTGCAATGCTCGCAAGCTCCACACTCAGCAGATCCCCAAAGGTTTTGGTGAAGCAGTGCTCAGCCTCCCTTGCAACACCTCTGCTTGAGGGAGGCAGCTGGATGCTGGGCTCCTTTTCCACTGTGGAGCTGTACCTGTGCTTTGTAGGTGTGTTGTGTATTTAGGTCTGGTCTTTGCAAAGGGATCCACTGTAGCAATCCCTTTTACGTGCCTGGAGTCCCATTTTCTACCTCCACTGGATGATGTCCTGGGCTTCAAAGCACACGGGGAACAGTGACCTGTTTTATTGCATGGTCATAAAGCAATGGCCCTTCCCTGCTCCTGAATATGAATAATAAATAGTATGTATGAATAATAAATAGTAGTGATATTGTTATATTTTTACATGGAGGCCTGCCAGAGGCTCTTTTTGAGTATGAGACTTGAGATTTAGTCTGAGAAAAAGGAAGCAGAAAACAAGAATCCTGACAGTTTTTTACCTGGCTGTGCAGCTGTGCTGAGAGGTGCCCTGGAGATCAAAGGGAACCCGCTCCCGTTCTCCCCAGGTGCTGCAATGCTTCCCCTATTAGAGCAGATATTGGTTATCAGGCAGCAGTGCTATGAACAGCACAAATGTGCACTTTGCTCTCCAGAGGTTATGGCAGCCAGAAGGATACCAGATTAGATTTAGGAAAGCACATATGGATGTATTGCCTTCTTCAGCCTTGCACCATTCCTTAAAATCCTCTGTTGCTCTGGAGGAAGACAGAAAGCACGGCTGTGGACAATCACAGCTGTAGAAGCATAATTGCAATTGCTGTCTCAGAGCTGCTTAGTGCTTCTGATAATCCTTGGGACCTGCAGTGAGTCACTACAGGATGAAGGGAGAGCATTTTGGGGCAGGGATACAGCACAGGAAAAACTCCATAGAAGTATTAAAAAAATACCTCCAGTTTACATTTCACTGAGGGGAAAGATGCTCTGAGGCAGCACCAGCACAAGTTCAGACTGAAGCCCAGACTTCCTGCTTTGGATTTCCGGGTGTTTGGAGAGTGTCTGTGACACCAAGTCCTATACCATGTCTTCCCCTCAAGGCTGAGATTCCAGCATAGTTCATCTCTCAACCCAGTCACTGGCCAGAACTACAGCTCCAGTCCACTGACAGCAAATCCCACCAGTTCACCTCACATGCTCACAGGGATGTTTAGCTTCTGGGGTGGTAAACAGGAAGGTGACAGGAGTGAAGTCTCATTTCAGTGTTGGGATCTTCTCCTTCCTTTCAGTGCTTCAGCAAACCTCCCTCTAAGCCCCATACACCGTGTAACAGATGGCACATCTGTTTTGATTTCCAGGGTGATTTCACTAATCACTTTTTAAGAATCCAGCATCCAGGGTTAATCAACACGAGCTGAATTACGGCAAAGGTTCCTACAGCAGTGGAAAAATCCTGTGCAACTCCCTTTCCTCAAGTTATCCTCTTGGATAGTGGGGTTTATCCTCTGCCTGAGTTCTGCCCAAATCCTCATGATCCCTGCAAAGCCAAGGCCTCTTTCCAAAAAGCTTCTGCCTCTTGGGGCCTTTGTCTATTTGACAAGGCAGATCTTCCAATAGTTGATTTTCTGTTTGGCAGTCACATTAAAGGATAAAAAAGCATGATACAGGTCAACCCCAAAACTCTCACAGGAATGGAAAGGGAGATTTCCAAGGAAACTCTGTCCTCAGCCACAAGGCCTATGAAGAGAAGCTATCACCCACTGCAATCCACTGCCTACAACAGAGCCGCAGAGCACATAGGATGCAAGTTCAAACTCCTTCTGTTTCTCATATGGAAAATATTTTTAAAAAGCTTTCCTGGAAGCAATATCACACCCAGTGTGCCAGGCAGCACCAGAGGCACATGGAGATGGAGCACAAAGAGGCAGGAGACTGGCTGTGCCTTGCTGTGCCTACACTGCTCAGCACAAAGGCCAGAGCAGAGTGGCACCCCTGGGCTTGCAGGCACTGTGCCTAGAGCTTGCTTCCCAAGGAGAACATTTACCTTGGAAACAGCTACTTGGAGTGATCCACACCAAAAGCTCAGAGGTAGCAGATAGCCCAGCAGACAATGAGCACAAATCCAGGGCTGGAGTCCATCTCTTCTTTGCTGGTGATGTAGTTCTGCCTGTCAGATGTGCCTACAATGTCAGACACAGCTCCCCAGCTGACTCTGGGTCCTCAGCCTTGATTGTTCCAGTGGTGTTGGTCAGCACATGCCTATGCTGTCCTCTGGACCAGATCAAGCCTCTGGCCACCAAGCAGTGCTTCTCTGGGCATGGATACTCCTGGGACAACTTGCAAGAGCCACATGAACAAGCTCTGTCTCATTTCCCCTGGGATGTTCCTCCAGCATGGTCACACCAGCCTTTCCATCCTCCAGCTCTCCTGAACACTGTCATGCCTCAATCCAGGCCATACTACATACTCTATGGAATTCAGCACTGGTGAGCTATAGCATTGTCTTCCTGGGCATTTTATGCTGGGATGAAAAACCACCAAACTTACAAAAATACTGGTTTGCTCTTAGGTCCATAGGCCCAACACACAGAGCCAAGCTAAGCTGGAGTCAAGTGCCATGCTATGCAGTCGAATTCAGCCTCTTTTTTGTTGGCTGGTCCTGAGCAGCCAACGCTGCTCTGGAACAACTGCTCTTGTCCACTACCTACCAGATCCCCTAATTTCCCAGACCTGGTCTTTGGGGCAGGCAGTTTAGTCCTGCTGGTATTCCTGCTCTATCTGGTCCAATAAACAATGTAAATAATTCTACTCTGATCAAGAGGATTAGGAGAGCCCCGTTGCAGGCTGTCCTGTGGTTTGGCCACACTCTGAAGACAGAGCATGTCAGTAAATCCTCACCCCAGCTGGGGTTTCCTTTTGAGATCAGCTTCAAAAATAAAAAGTAAAAAGAACCTCAAACCAACAAAGCAAACCATTTTTATGTTTCTAATTTTTGGGGCTTATTCTGATGAATGGTTGCACACCAATTGGCAGATAGCTTCTGTCAACCAGAAACTGCTTTTCAGTGAGTCAGCTGTTCTTCAGACATCATTGACTCTACTTGTACCCCCTTCCCACTGACACAGGAGAGGGAAGGGATACTGCAGGTACTGCTTCATGTATGATCCTTGCTGCCCTGGCTCTCATGTAGCCACCAAATGGTCTCACCCACTTCTGCCTGCTCTTCTTCTTGGAGACATTAAGGACCTTCAGCAGTTACCATCTCTCACTCTGGGTAGCTTCTTCTTCCTCAGCTGCACCTCCCTCAGTGCTGTCAGAATGGCCATGGCAAGTCTGTCAAGACTTGCTTACCTAATTTCCGTACTGAGGATTTTTAGCTACTATAAGTGGCATTTCTATGTCCTCCTTTCAGGACACACATCTTTATGAGCCCATCAGGTTATGCCATCTGCTGCCTGTTAGAATGTAAACACCTTCTTAGGGACAGGTACATGCACAACAGTGGTAATGTTTGTTACCAGGACATGGCAGTGGGGCTCCACCGGTGGCGTAGCTGACAATGGCCACAAGCCATTGTCACAGCATCATAGAATGGCTTGAGTTGGAAGGGACCTTAAAGATCATTTAGTTCCAACCCCTCACCATGGGTATGGATGCCAGCCACTAGATCAGGCTGCTCATAGACCTGGGGTGTCCTCTGAGGACAAACCACTTGGCCCTGAGTTTTTGCCACCTCCATCACCATACGCGCCAGCATCTCCCAGAGCCCACTGGAGCCAGTACAGGCTGGTTAAAGGGTGGCTAGGGAGCTTGTAGGGTGACCACAGCAGTGGGGGTGACAGCCACATGTTTGTGGGGGTGCTTCTTTTAAAGCTGATTTATTTTAGTAGGTCTTTTACAGAGTGTAGCTGGCAGTGGTGGCCAGCACATATGGCAGTGTCCAGGCTCCGGTGACAGACTGACAAGGAAACTTTGGGGCTGGCAACAGGCTCCTGGAACCCTTTGGGGACCACCTGGTTAACCTTGCTTTGGCTGACCTTGCTCCCCTAGAGGACTTAGCCTGGGTGATCTCCAGAGGTGCCTTTCAACCTCAGCCTTTCAGTGAGACTTATTTTAACCTCTAATAAAGCACAGATTGGATATTCAGGTGTATATATTCAAGTATTCCATAAATTCTCAACTCAGTACAGGAAATTTGGCTTTCAAGTCCAACAGCACATTGAATCTTTACCAGGCTGTAAGGCCAGAGTTTCATGAGAGTTTTAACAACCTAACAAACCAGGGAAGTACAAAACATGCTATGCAAGTCAGATGTTTCTATGCAACAACCATATGATCCAAAGTTTCTCAAACAAAACCATTTGCTGTCAAGACAGAGTGGAGCCAAATCTGTGTGATTCAAGGTTTTAGAGTCAATTTTGTAAAATGTCAGAAGGAGTTACTTAGTGCCACCCAGTGTTGGCAGCTAGAAGAAGGAAGGTTAAATATGGTTAAACTGGGTGTAGCCCAGTGAAACAGGAAAAAAAAACCCCAGCTCTTGCTTTCTGTATCAGGGGTGAGTAATGTCACAGAAGCTGGGTAGCACCAGCATTCAGGGATAGGTGTCCCAGAGCTGAAATGAAGTTTAGCCATCTTGTTAAGAAAACTCCCAAAACCCTCTACTTTTTATATTCACTTTTCAAAGCAGGTAATCAGTTTGAGATGCAGATGGTCTCTTTTGTCACAAGACTCCCTCCCCTAGTCTGATATCTCTCTAGTGAGAAAGTTGCACTGATTTTTCTGGTCAGATGGAATTTAGATGAGACACAACTATACAAAATGTGTCTCTTTCCTAGCATAAATAGAGTACAGTTAAACATGACTCTTTTCCCCCTTCCTGCCTTTGTCTCAGGTGCTGCATAAGACTTGCCTTTTCCTTGAAGCCTTTAAAATTACACAGGATCACATGTATATCAGGCATAGAAATACTCTCCCAGTTATCATCTTTGGATGGATGAAGAATTGCATGCCTGCTTTTGCCCTTCCATGGACTGTAGAAAATCACAGAATGGTTTGGGTTGGGAGGAGCTTTAAAGACCATCCAGTTCCAACTCTTCTGCCATGAGCAGGGTCACCTTCCACTAGACCAGATTGCTCAAAGCCCCATCCAGCCTGGCCTGGAACACTTCCATATAAAATTAGAGTATCATGGTCCCATTTAACAGATATGGAAAGTAAAATGCAAGCAGGCATTCCCATCCTCATCACAGCCCTATCCCAGGAGAGCTGGGCCTGGCTAAGATGGGATGGAGAAGATTTGGAGCCAAGAACCCAAGCAGGAAAGAGAGGAAGGGGAAAGCAAGGTCTGAAGATACCCCAAAACCACCAGTTGCTGGCAGGATGAGGGCATCCCAGGATTGTGGCTTCACTATAGTGGCAGAGAAACCCTCCTTCTACCATTTTGGTCTCATTCAGTCTGCTCTGAAGTATTCTCGTTGCCCAGAGGGAAAATTAAGACAACAGAGGTTTGAGTGGTTCTCTGCTGGTTCTTTATTTCATCCCTAGAAGATGAGGGCCAAGGGGAGACTGACACGTGAGTTTATCTCAGATTGATACAACAAATAACCAATGGTTGAAGGTGAAGGGTGGCTGCCCTCTGAAACAACCTCACTTCCATAAGCTGCCACGCTGGTGATCCACGCTTCTGGGTGTGAGGACAGGCATTTTTACCTTTTTCTCCTACTCATGGAGCCATCTATCTCCCAGTCACACAGCCTATCCCTTGGATTTGTGCTTGCTGATGAGTCTCCTTTCTCACTTACCTTTCACTGACTGCTGGGAAACAGGCCAGGCAGAATGGCCACAGGTCACAAGCCAAAAACTCCTCTTCTGGGGCCAACACATTTGGGGTGGTTTTTTCTTTTCTCACCAGTCCTGTGAGGCTCCTGAAGGACCTGGGTGCTGGGCTAACTCTGCTATTTTTTGTTGGAACTAATTGCATCTGCATTTCTCACTAGGGTCCTACATATCCTAAGTGCTCTCCATGCTTTCCACAGCTATGAGAACTTCAGTCTTCCTCCCACAGAGCTCACAGTTTAAAACCCAAGGTGGGAAATCACTAATTCCTGTGATGGCTGCTCAGCCTTTGCCTCAGGAATTCATCAAAAAGAGAATTTTCTCCAAGAGGGCCACAGGACACAGTGTGTACAGAAAAAGTTGGTAGAGGAAGGAGACCAGACAAATACAGCATTCTTGGGGGGGGGAAAAAAAAAAAAAAAAAGAAAAGAAAAAAAAGAAAAGAAAAGAAAAAGAGTATCTGTGTGTGTCCCTTCAGTTAGGAAGGTTTACAAAGTAGCTTCACAATGAGAAACAGTGCCTCCTCCAGAGGCTTTACAGTCCCAGCAATCAGAATGAAATAGCAGGAAGGGGAAAGGCAGAAGCAGGAGACCTGTGATTCCCTGCCTTACACGGAGCAACTGCGCTCAGTTTGCAGTTCCAAGGCATTTTTAAGCCTATAAATAAACTGGGGACGTTAATGAAGCCATTAATCCCCGCTGGCCGCCGTCCCAGCTATTTTCAGTGGCGAGGTTACCTTGCCTCTCCCGGCAGAAGTAGGTCTCGAGGGGAGGGTCGGGATGCCGTGTGCCCGCGGCCACCGCCCTGGGCGGGAGGACACTGCCACCGTCCTTGGCAGCCCACCAGGAGGAGGTGTCCCAAGCGCCAGCCCTCCTGGCTCCCCGCCTGCAGGGAAACACACGAAAACAGACGTCAGATAATAAACAACGAGAAAAGGCAGAGTGCTGCCGGCTGCACAGGGAGGCTGGTGACTGCTCCTGCCTGCAGCCCTTACGGCACAGATGCCTTCTTCATCTCCCACAAGGAGATACCCCCGATGGAGACCCTCTGCTTCTCTGGAGCTGTTGGGAGCCTGCTCCCCCACCTCTGCCTTTCCAAGGACAAAATTCGGCAGAGCTCGGAGCTACAGAGCAGAGGGGGAGCATGGGAGGGGCAGGCCAGGGCATCCCAGCATACTGGTCTAGGGCAGGGAATGGCCGGGGTGCAGGTCCCTGCAGAGAACAAGGCCTGCCCCGAGACAGCCTCCTGCCCTCACACCGACAGTGCTTCCCTCGCAGGCAGAGGGGGAGAAGAGCTCCCTTTCTCTTCCACCCAGGAGGAGCAGCACTTGGATGGTAAAAGCTGCTTTTCTCCTTCCTGCCGTGAGGAGAGAAGCCCCAGGACAGCATCTGCTTGGGAAAGCACGGCCCAGCATTTGCCCTCAGTTCTCACATAGCACCCAGAGCTGGTTTGCCTGTGGGCAGTGTAGCCCTGAGGTTCATCTTACAAAGATACCTCTTACAAATGCTTGCCTCATCTTACAAAGTATACCATGCTTTTGTTTATTTTATTATTTCTTTCACAATATGCCAGGAAGAAATTTATTCTTAACAGTAAATGAGGTTCACACTCACTGAAAACTGATGCCTTTGAAAACCACATCTGCACATTGCTTTCCTTTGACCTGCCCCCTCAGGTATCCAAGCTGGTCAGATACCACCACACAGGGTTAGAGAAATTAATGTTCCGGTACCACCAGAAAACACTGGCCAACATTTTCTTTTCTATTCTGCAATGAGCTCAAGATGTTGAGACGTTTGCCAAATAATATTACAAAAGAGTTGTTCACACGCTGGTCCCAGGTGACATTTGGCTACTGCAGCTATTAGGACTTATTCTCCCAAAGCATTCAGTGGCACAGGACTTTTCCCCCAGTCTTCTCAGAAAATACACACTGTTCTCTGTTCTTTGTGTTGCTTAGTAATGTTTCCTGAATTCCTAATATCTGTAGTGGTCTGACTGCCAGTTGCTCATAAAGTACCATCTAGAAAGAATTAAGAGAAATTTGGATATTTTTCTTACCTTCTTACAATTATATTTTGGGGCCAGAGGCAACAATTTCTCTGTGGAAGACCCACCCCACTTGATGTGGCTTGCAGCTGACAAACAATACAACCTGTCTACTCTCAGGAATTGCTAAGAAATGCATTTAATTTACTTGAGTTTTGCTATTGTGCCTCCACTATATCCAATGGACAGTCTGAAGGCTCTACTTATGCTACAGCTTTCCTGCTGCAGTTCTGGCTGGCCTCTTTTAGGGACCATGCGGGATATGACCATTTGAAGGTCTCTGGAGGCCTGGGTGGCTTGTGCATGGCAAAGTTTGGTCCTGCCTACAGCCACTTTGGCAAGCAGACATACACCTGGGTCCTGCACTGTGCACTGGCTCTGTGAAGCGGGGCTATGGACTCCTATGTCAGTGGCAATCTGTGACACCAACCCCAGTGACAATTGACAGAAAAATTCTTTCCTACTTTAATGAGTCTATGCAGTGTTAAGCCATTTTTTGCAAAGCTGTCACAAAGGCTCCTGACTGATCCCTACTGCCTGTAACTGGTACTTTGGGGAGCTCATCAGCCCCATCACCCTCTTGAGATTGCTCTTCCAAACCTGCTGATGAAGGGCAGCAGGGAGCAGGCACTGCAGTGATTCTTTGGCTCCACAGCAGTGTCTGTTGGTCACACCCCCAGCAGCTTTGGCAGACTTGGTGCAGTTGTTATTAACTCCTAATCTCTACTTGTAGACTTTTCTGGGTAGTTGCTAGGATGAGAATTTTCTTTATCAATGGAATTTCATCAGTTGGGTTTGCTTGACATCCACTAGCTTGTCAAATTCAGAGATACAGCCATCTAAATCTTATTGGTATAAACTGCAGCAACATCACTCTCAGGAGGAAAGTGGGGGGGAAAATATCCCCTCAAAGGTATTCTGTGTCTGGAGAAACTGCATGCCCAATAAGAAACCAAGACTGCAACTGCAATCTTGCAAAAGACACACAGAGATACTCCAGACAGACTTAACATTCACCTTGACAAAGTAATCAGCTTGTCAAGCAAAGGAAGTCATTTTGGCCAGAGTGGTCAGGGAAGGTAATTAATATTCTCCACCTGCATCATCAGTCAAATAAGGATTTAAAATATTACAGGAGAGGACATCTGAAATGTTAGAGAAGAAAACATATACATAGGAGTGAAAACAGCAGCATGTGGTGGCCAAAAATGGAAAATAAATGCTACAAATGTTCCATATTGACCCAAATAAATAATAACCTCAAATGAAGTGGTTTAGGCTTGTTTCATATGTTAAAGATATAGGCTAGCCTGGCCTCAGGCTGGTATTTTGCTTTCCTCAAAACAAAAGGCATCTGTTTATCTGGTCTATGAAAATGTCCTTGTCAGATGTCAGCTGAGCTCTCTCTGGGCGGGTCACCTATCTCCTCCCAGCTTCAGAGGAGACCCATAAACCACTGCCCCCCAAACATTATACATCTGTGCATCCTGAGCAGTTATCCCTTCTCTTCCCTGAGCTGCCCAGGTTGTCTCAGAAGGCATAGACCTTCCCTATGCTTGGAAAATCCTGCTAGGCAAAAATGTCATTGCTGGTAGTAGTGATAATGGAAGACATCCCTGCAGCCCCTGAACCCTCACAGGGTTACATTAAATGTGCCTTTCATGGCAATACCAGGTACAAGAATTCCTTCTTGCTGACCCTTCTGCTCACTATTCCAGAGCAGGGCTCCTGCAGGCACAATCCTTCCTGGCACCAGGAGGAGAGTGCCAAGGACCAGCACCCAGAATGACCCAGTCATAAATAAAATCCAGTGAAAACTTGTTGCTGCTTAGAAATAATCACCAGACAAAGAAAAGACCCAACTCAGAGAACTCCCTGCTTGGCATACCAATGATGAGGTGATGCACTGCAACTCAGAGATAGGAGGGAGCAGCTAGAGTAGGAGAGGGCATTGCTGCCAAAGATTGGCTTCAAACTAAAGCCAGTGTTTCCACATTTCCACAAAGATGGAGAGAGGGTTGACAGTGTCTCAGAAGGGCAATAGCTGGTGAGGTGGAGCTGAGCGCTGCACCAAGGCTTGGGTGAACCACACATGCAACCTCTGACTGACAGCATTGGTGTCTCCAGGGAAACCTGAGGACTCACATCGATCTGCACATTTAGGAGAGCAAGAAAAGCAGTGATTTATCAGATCAGTCATAGAAATGCAAAAATCTGTCTTGTTAGTGTTGACAATTAACACTTATATTTGCCTGGGGAAAAGGGTCCTGGTGCCTTTCCTCTGGGATGCTCAGGTATGTGGCAGTGGGAGCCTATTGTTGCCTTCTGTAGGACCAGGAAAATGCTGTGCTGGCAGGCAGGAAAATTATGTAGCTCTCTGGACCCAAGTGATGGCTGAGCAGGACACAAGAACACTGGAAATGCCCTCAGCTACACAAACGTGATATTCCATCGTGCTGCTGAGGCAGCAGAGCCTCCTCCTGCTGCTGCTCTGAGCAGGCTGCATTCACTGGTTTGGGTTTCTCAGAGTGCTGTGATGGTTGTGAGATTCAGTCTCTAATTAGGTCCCTGTAGTGGTGAGATTGCTTCCTTTATAACCACTCAGTGGGAACTGGTACTTTATCCTCTCTACTCAAATTTTTATGTCTTTCACCCTCATTTTCTCTCCAATGCCCAGAGTCTCCAGTCCACTGGATGACAGCTGCAAAAGCCTCTGACATTCACTTTAAGGACGATTCTTTTCAGCTGCTTCACATTTCCTTTTGACAAGCTCTTCCAGTGATATTTACTGCAACTAATGAATTAACTCACAGCTGGACCACTTGCTAGCCTTTTCAGTCCAGAGCTGTTTTAAATCTTGATTAGCTGTTATGATTTGTAATCTCACAGAACTGCTAAGTCCAAGCTTTCCTGTCTCACACTGTGATCAGGAGACTGTTCCCAGTCATGCAGAGCAGCAGTACACAGGCATTAGGCATTCAGGGGGACTCTACCTCTTCAGCAGGTAGAAAAACAGTGCATTATCCACAGGAAACAGTTCGATTCACAAGGAATTTGGATAACTTGTAGTGTGCCAGTTTTGCATGGCCTGGTTTTTGGTAGCAGGGGAGCCACAGAGGTGGCTTCTGTGAGAAGCTGCTGAAAGCTTGCACCATGTCCAGCAGAGCCAATGGCTGATGGCTCTGGAGATGGACATGCCACTGGTCAAGCCTGGGCTAATTAGGAAGGTTGGTAATGGCTCTGTGATAACAGATTTAAGAAGAAAATCAAAGCAAAGTGAGGTGTGTGTGCAGTGTTAATTCCAGCTAGAGAAGAGGAGGAGGTGAGAATGTGTGAGGGAAAGAAGATGGAGACACCATGGTCAGTGGAGAAGGAGGGGATGAGGTACTCCAGTGCCAGAGCCGAGATTCCTCTGCAAGCTGTAGGGAAGGAATGGTGAGGCAGATGTTCCTCTGTAGCCCATGAGGATCCATGGGGGATGCAGAGATCCACCCGTGGCCCATGGGGGAGGTGCCCATGCTGGAGCAGGGGGATGCCTGGAGGAGGCTGCGGTCCAGTGGAAGACTCTATGGAGAGAGGGGCCCTGCTTCCAGGCTGGACCAGCCTGTCCTTGGAGGACTGCACTCCGTGCAGAGTGACCCACACTGCAGCAGTTTTGGGGGGGACTGTGTGCCTGTGGGAGGGACTCACGGTGCAGCAGTTCTGGGGGAACTGCTGCTTGTCAGATTGGAAACACACTGGAGAAGTTCATGGAGAACTGTCTCCCATGGGAAGGGACCCCATGGCCTAGCATGCTCTCCCTGAGCAGTGGAAGAAAATCTCGGGTGGTGAACTGATCAAAGCCCCATGCCCTCTCTCCCTGCACTGTCAGTGAAAAGGAGGGAGGGGGTTGGGGAAGAAAAGGTGTTTTAAGGGATTATTTTGCTTCTCATTATCCTCCTCTGACTTTGTTAGTAATAAATTCACTTTGCACTTCAATGCTGAGTCTCTTTTGCCCTTGGAGTGTTTTCTTCCGGTCCTTATCTCAACTCATGAACCTTTCATTAAACTTTTCTCTCTTCTGCCCAGCTGTGGCAGGGGAGGATGAGTGAACAGCTTTTGTGGGTGCCTGGTGTTTGGCACTGTCAAACCACAATAGATTTTGGTGGAGAATGCAGGCACTGACAAGGACTTTGAGATAAGGATATTAATTCAGAGAAATATTGGACAAGACAATTATTGTGTTATCAAGTAGAATGATAGTAGGGAATTTGCATTGTAGTGAAGGGTCTATGGGTGGATTTTGTGTAGTTTGTCCATTTTTGTTCTGCATTGTGATGATATTATTTTTGGATCTGGTGTGAGGAACTTTTTTTTTTCCTTTTCTTTCTGTTTAGTTTAGTTGTTTTGTTGTTCTAAGATTGTATGTTGGATGTGGACGATTTTTTTACTGCAGACTTCCACAGTTGTTGCCAATCCTTATAAGCTGTCTGATACTGTTAATATTATTAGCCAGTACCGCTGTTATTCTGTGGAATTCATGGAATTTGTCATCATCCTAGTGCAAAAGAAAAAACCTTTAGGTGAGGAGCTATTAAAATGTGCCCTGAGGCACCCAGTTCCTGGGCGGAAGGGTGTGTGGAGGGATTTGGGCAGGTTCCTCGGGCCATTATATTCTCCCATTGCCTGGGACTTTACTCCTGAGCAGGCAAACACCCCTAACAAACTGGCCCCTGGACGGCTAGAAGGGAACCATTACACATGCTGAAGCCCTGCCTCCCAGAGGTGTCTGACATCGCTTGCTGATCGGAAGTAAAGACTGACTTTTCCCTTCCCTTATGCACGTGCAGGTTCTCACTTATTTCTTTTCTTTCACTGCAATAAAACTGCCTAATCTCACCCGCTGGTTGCTCTCCATCTTATTGTCTCTCCTGTCCCATTGGCTTAGTGGGCACCTAGCATGAAGCCAGGGTCAACCCACTACAGATAGCTGGAAAAGAAAAGGCCTTACTATTTTAAGCATGTGTGAAAAAATATGCAATGCAGCGTATACTACATTTCACAAGCATCTTGCACAAGTGATATTACACAAATGCACCTTTCTCCACATTATTTTGCAGATCCTCTTTTCTGTTTCTAACTTCTGAGCACATCCTGAGCAATGAACAACAGCCCAACATTTAAATTAGGTTCCTTACTTGAGTTCCTAAATAAAATTAGTCTGATTTGTATAGATTCTGCCCTCTCAAGTCCCAAGACACTTACAGGATCAGCAAATCAGGACCTTTGTATTTTGGCAACTAACTGTGCATTTAGGAATCTAGATTTTCAGTGATTTGAATTTCAACTGTAAAATTCTGGGCTGAAAGTAAGCATCAAACTGGAATTTGTAGCCCAGGGGCTGGGAATGCACCAGTCATGTAGTTGCCTAAGTTCAGGATGAAAATTCAACATGCATGGAGACTTTTCACTTATCAGAAGACTTAAAGCAAAACAGGAAGTTATTAATATCAGAGCCTGAACTGACTTGAGAGTCAGACAATATCAAACAGAAGGTGTCTCCCCTTTTTCCTGTTTATCTCTTGCTAGCTCAGAAGACAGGGGAGATGAAGAGGCAAAGAGTTTCATAATTTGGTGCTACAAGGCAGTGAAATTGAACTGGCAGGCTGTACATCATTACACAAAGTATATGGCATCACTTTCCTCAAGTCTTTAAAGCTTTTCCTGTACTTTTAAACAAACAGGGAAGCTATTTTGAAATGATGGGGTGGAACATGACAAAATAATGCAGTGCAATGGCATGCAGGAGTTTAGACAAAGTGAGCAATAAATGAAACTACAGGGGAGGGTAATATGCTGCCTTGGTATAGTTATCTTAGGAAAACACTGGAACTAAAGAACTTTCTCTTGAGAAAGTGTCATTTGATTTTTAAATAACACAGGTCATTAGGACTACAGTTTCACATTGTGTCTGCATGATGGTTTATCAAAGCAAGATCAAGTTACTGGCAGGGTCCTGGGAGGAAGCTCCAGGCTAAAGAAAAAATACTGTACAGAGCAGCTTACCACCACACAGTACAGAAATGAACAAAACTTTCTGGACTCATGGCCCAACCTCATCACATCAGCACAGAACACACCAGACTGCATTCAGCTCTCTGTTTTCACTGCTGCCCAACACAGTATTTTCTTTCAAACAAGGACAATTAAAAAAACTGCCCTTTCTAAAATGGAACTGGACACAGTCCCTCCTTGAAAGACAAGATCAAGCAGGAAGCCCTGCACTGAGAACTAGCAAGGTCAAAAATGGAGTGCCAACCTGTTGGGATGTGGGGTCATTGGCTGTCTGAGTTCTTCTGTGTTTTGTCAGCCACTGTGGAGGTGAGAGGGCCAGGGAGCTGCCTCCCTGGCCTCTATGTTTATGGAGAATTTATTAAAAGACTCATGCTGGGCACAGAAATACTGGCACTGAGCAGGCAAAAGGCAAACCCCAAGAATATTTTATTTGTTTTGACTTATGATTGGGCAGGTCATACTTCCTAGTGTAACCCGGCTGTTCTCTAGAACACAAAACACTATAAGTAGGTGTCAGATCCCTGGGAAAGGTTTCATTTCTTTTGGAGAAAGAGGAGATTTCATGTGAGGATTCATTTGCTGGGCGCTTTCACTTTTTCAGTTATCTAGAGATTTGGGCCTCTTTTTTTCCATCCTATCTTGCTGAGCCACTCACAGCCAGATGAAATAAATTCCTAGAAGGAGATCACTTCCACAGAGCCTTACACCTCTCAATTTACAATGAAAAAAACCTGTTTATACATGCAGAAGATTAAAAAAATAGAGGTGCATCTTCTTTTCTGTCCTTAATAAGGTTTCAGCTGCAAACACAAGGCAAGAGTCACATTTTCTTTCCACTGAAGTTGCCGATGTCAAACAAAAACATCACAAATTTCATTGCTGCTTAAAGGAGATCTGCTGTACATGACTTGCAGGAACCAGTACCTCTGACAAGATTTGTTAACTACAGTACTGATGTACACAGTGTAGTCCTCAGGGCAAGGCCCAGCAGTCAGCTGTCCCTCCAGAATGGCCTCTTTTCTCCACTCAGGCCACTTTAGGGGTGCTGGGTAAGGAGGCGTACAGCAAGCAGCTTCCAGGCTCCCAGATAGGTCCTTTTGTGATCCCCATAGCTCATAGATGAGGAGGAGGAAGGGAGGAAGAACTGTATCAGATGAAATGGAACTAGGCAAGACAAAAGAGTGGTTACTAGTAAATGAAAAAGAATTCTATAAATAACGATATGAATAGTTTTCATGTTTAAGCAAGAAACGTGAGAGGTGTGAAATGAAGCAGAGTTAAGAAAAAGCATTCTGCAGAGTGAATTAGAGAGATTTACAGCACAATATCAGCTCACTGTGCAGCTCAGGTCAAACATTGCTTTGCATTTGAAAGTCAGCTACATGGAGTGCTCAGAAGGATTGCCTTTGCTGTCCATCTCATATGGTAAAAAGGTAATGCAGACCAAACCACTTCAGGGCCTGATATGACTCTCTCTCATACTGTAGCTGAATTCCTCACAGGTATTAATCTCACACACATCAGGGGTACGGAAACACATTCTTCCTTGGAGAAATAGGGGCAAAAGGCCAGAAGGATGGGACCACCTTACTCAAGGGAGTCACTGGCAAGGCAGAAACCTGAATGTAGATCACCCAAGTTCCAAGCTAGCATCTGAACTTCTAGACACACCCTCTTCTCCCTCAAAATGTGAGAAAAGAAGAAATAAAACCAAAACCATACCACAGTGGTTTGAGTCATTTGAGAGTCCTGGCTGCAACCTCCCACACAGCAATCATCGCACAATCTTGGCTGCTTTCACCATTGCCATCTTACCTTTCCCTCCCAGGCTTTCTCTTGTGTTCTGACATAAACTGGGAGCTGCCTGAGGCAGAAGCTGTTTAAGCTTCCCCATTATTTTGCATGTAACATGAAGTATCATGGGGTATCTCACAGGTTTTGACTCTAAATAGAGTTTTTGAGAGAGAGTCAAATTACTTAATGTCACTTGAGTCCGCCTCCTGAAGCTTTTCCACACCTAGAAGCAGCTGGCAGAAGCAGTGGAAGTGAGCAAGAGCCATCTGTGCACATTGCTCAGGTTTTACTACTTCTGCTCACCCTGAGATTTTTGGTGTCAGGGAAACTAGGCTGCAGGAAATAGCTCTTGAGGGCAACAAGGAACTGGCTAGTGAGTCTGTCCTTAGGCTAGGCAAGCCTAAAAGATGTGCATACAGCAGGAGCTGCTTTGTAGGAACGAGGCCCTGCAAATTTTTTAATGCACATTGATGTCTGAAGTGTTGCTGTGAAGGATTTATGCAATAGATATGTGACTGTGTTCCTGTTCCACTGCTAACTATTCCTATGTGTCTCCTCTCTTACTGCCCTTCAAGGCTTTCCTCTCAATACAGTGATGCATACTGTTCCTGAGGAGTCTTGGGAGAGAATGTAGAGGGCATAGATTTGCTTCAAAGCAGATCTTCAAACATCTGTTTGTACTTAGAGCATGAAAGTTCAGCACGCTACAGCACATAGCTGCCTGTAGCTTCAAGTCAAACGCAAATGCTACGAGGTATTAAAGACTCATAAACATAAACAAGATAGCCTGGAGCAGCTTATCAGTTAGGTGGTAATGGGTGGGGAAAGGCTCATTGTATATTTAAGGCCCAGGCATTTTCCCACTGATTTTTGCCATGTTAATAATGGGCCAGGGAGAGGAAAACTCTCATGTAATTTAGCCAGGAAATAATGCTTAGGTCAGTCATTCCTGACTCTCTCCTGCTGTGGTTCCTGCTGGCTGCTGCATGGGGGTGCAAGGGCAGTCTCTGGCCAGACACACTCTGAGTCAGGAGGGGAAAGAGACAACTGCTCATACCAGCTCCATTCCTGACACCAGGCCACCACTACAGCAGGTTACCCCTGTAGCACAACAGAGGTTACAGTGAAGGGGAAGGGACTTCCCTGGCAGCAGAGCCTTGCTAGCTGGCCATGTAGGAGCATCAGGGGAAGGCTCTGGCCCCAGATTATTGTTTGGGTGGAAAACAAATGAGCAGATGAAGACACTGTCACCTGCTACTGCTTGACATCACTCTGTGACCACAGGGTAGAGTGGCACCGAGACACTTTTATCACTACCTGAGAGACAGGTATCTGATAGAAGCTGGTGGTGTTTCAGTCCCCTCCACACTGTCTAGGTGAATGAGAAGAAATTTCAGCTGTCTTGAAGTCTCTATATAATTTTGTATTAGCATCAGATGACTGTCAGTTCTGGTGTAAAGGAGGGGACAGGAACATGGGGCAGGATCTGTTAGGACTTGAGGCACTGAAGCAGAGCTGCTCTAGGTGGGAATAAGCCATTACAGACAACATCTCAGTATGTCTAGTTCACAGTCTTCTGTTTAGTCTAATCCCACCTCCTTGGAGATTTCAACTCAAGTGCCATTTGGAGCAGCTTTGCCCTGGACATATGTTGTCTTCTGCCAGCTCCACTGCAGGGACTGCAATCTTCTCCAGCAGAGCAGTAAAAGCAGCTGGGTGGGTCCTCTTCAGTCACCTCACCATCGCTTGTTAGAGCTCATTTGTCAGAACCCTAAATCACAACACAAACACTAGAAATCAACCCAAAATGGATATGACTAGACCACAAGACCCGAAAATTCTCTAAAAATGTGCAATCTAGTTCAATAAATAGTGCCTTCCTCGGGACAGATGACTTGGGTTCTCCAAGCAAAACAGTGTCAACAAGAAAAGCATTTTACACCAATATTTTTGGCAGTATAGAAACATCCCTGTATATTACACAGTACTTACTACAAGGGCAGAAGATTCCAATGTAGATTCACATTCACTTTTGCATTTCTAGAGGTGAAGGGGGGGTTTGCAGCCATGTTGAGCTAATGTGACTGAGCCAACAGGAATTAAAGCTATGCTCTTTCCTGCCTGTTGAGACATGGTGAAAGAAAGCAGCTACCTGAAATCAAAGGGTCCAGATTCAGGGAGGTACTCCAGCTAGAAATCAGAAGCCAGTTTACAGATACTTTGATAACTTTGGCTTTTATTGTTCCACAGGCCCCCAAGATCAGTTGGTGAGAGCTGGGTAAGTTTCCTCATATGGTATTTGAAGGCAAAGACAATCTACATTTGCTTCCCACAGGCAAGCCCAGGCAGCTACAGCGTGTTATAAAAAGAGAAGATTAAAAGCAAGTTTTGTAGCACTACTGTATGAAAAGATACAATCGGTTCTACCATTAGGAGCTTAGGAGTTAGGATTGGAAATCTGATGTAGGCACCTTTGAAGCACTAGTTTTGTCAAGAATATCCCATGCTTTGTCCTGTCTTGAAAACTGAATTGTTTAGCTATTAAAAAAGATTAATGTAATCTCTGTGTCTATGAAATTGGATTTTTAAACTGTTTGCTTACTGTGCTATCTCCATGCAGTGAACGAGACCTCTGCTGCTTTTCATGTTACTATAATTACAGGTCCCACCTTGTCTGAGCCCAGCGTGTGCTGGCATCTCCAGCAGGACAAAGTGGCAGACTGCAGGAGGAGGCACGTAGCTGGCAGGGAGAGGGAAGCCTCTGCTCCACAGAGGCCACCGGTGATGTACCGTGCTGCTTTGGACCCCTCAGAGTGAGCAGACCCAGTCAGAGGGGTACTGAGACAGCTGGGGCAGAGCTACGAACTAGGAGCAGAGGCTGAGCAAGCTGAGGGTGGGTTTAGTCCAGAGACATGGAGATGGAGGGGTGATCCAACAGGACCCTATTGCAAACCACACCTCCCTCAGGAGGAGACTGACAGATCCCAATCCATCCTGCAAGCAGCAGATGGACAAATGGGGGGCAACAAACCCAGGCTGGAGCTTGGGAGAAGAGAATGGACATTAGCACAAACCATGTCCCAGAGAGGGAGACTCTGCAGTCTCCATCACTGGAGGGTTTCAAGACTTGGCTAGACAATGCCAAAGCTGACTTGATGTAATGTGATAGTGCTGTGCTAAGTAGGAGCCTGGATGACCTTGGGCCTTCACAGGACTCTTCCAACCAGCACTTTTGTGCTTCTGTTCTTTTCCCAGTGAAGGAAATGAACACTCTTCAGCTCCATGGATACGTTTTTTAATGCCAGCTAAGGAGCTGGTCCTGCAGTCTTCTTTCCAAGAAGCTAGCAGTACAGGTTAAGAAATCCTAGCCCCTCTCCCCCCCTCCTTCTCCCACAGGCAGCAGTGTGTTGTGCCCACCTCCAGTCTCCACTTTGCTGCAGAAACATGGCTTGTGGTCCTGTGAGCATGGTCTAGCCATGAGTGTTGACAGTCCAACTGCTTCACTCAGAACTAAATGGTAGAAGAAGAGATATCTCAGGGCAGGAGGCAATTGTTGCTGAGTATTCTGCTTGTCATCAACTAACCCAGACCATGTCTCCTTGCAGCAGGTTCTGTTCACTTGAGGATCCTGGCACAGTTACTTTATGGCTGCTTCCACTCATGCACACCACAGACACTTCAGCAGGCTCCTTTTCTGCTAACACAGGGATCATGAAGCATCCTCTGGCCGCCTGAAGCAATTTCTCTCTCTAGCCAGAGATCTGCAATTCCATGCACCTCCAATCTTTGCAAAGTTTGCTAGCTCTTTGCATCCCCTGGATGTCCTCTGCCAACTTCCCTCTCTCTTGAGAAAAGGGGATCTATTTGCTGAGTTTTTATTTACTCACTATGGCAGACAAGCTTCTGACAAGCCATCTCTCTGCAGTGCTGCAGCCTTACCCTGCTGTCCTGCACGGGTATGGGGTAAAAAAAAAAAAAAAAAAAACAAACAAAACAGAGTTTTAAAATTGCAATTTTTTCCTTTTTGCAGCAGACGAAAATCTAACTTGCTTTCTCTTTCCCAGAAGTAATATTGACAGCAGTAGCTTCAGAAGAGCCCCGGCAGTAGCAAGGTCCTTGTTAATGACTGATTGCTCCAGGGCAGGGGATCATTTGGTGCTCTGATACAGGGAGAAGGGCAGGAGAGAAAGAAGTGAAATGTGCGGGTGCCTGTAGTTGTTATGCTTCTCCTGATGTATCTGGCAGAGACTGCAGAAATGTCTGGGTGACCAATGGAAGCGCTTGTGTAACATGGGGAGCCCCACACTCCAAAACTCCACAGGCACAGACCGTGTCATCACCAGCAACAAGCTGTCCAACATTGGTGGAAGGGACAAAGAACCAGCATGTGTCCTCTGCTCTCAGACAGAAAAATAATCTTTTGTATTTCTCTTTCTTTTGGACTTTGTAAACAGTTTGAGACTGTTTATATACAGCTTGTTTTGTCCAGTTGGATACATCTGGGTTACTTGTTCCATCTGTTCTCTTCAGTTTTAGGCACCTCTGGACTAACTGCTGTTTCTCTGATCAAGCTTTTGCCCTCTGAATTCCATAATGCATCAACAGCACACCCATACACAGCCCCAGTACCACCCTCAAAGCCTCCCAGGGCTCTGAGATGCCCTCAAGGCCACATCCAAACCTCAAAGTGAAGACATGGCACAAAAGTGCTGCCTCAGGGCTCCTCTCCACCCATGAGTGTTCTGGCAGCTGAGTGCCTGTGCTAGCCTTTTCACCCCAAACTGTATTCAGCCCATGATGCCTTGGTCCCAGCAGCTCTGCTCTCCACACGTGGCAGACAGCAACCCTACAACCTCTGCTCACTGTGCCAGGTACTGACAGAGCCAGACATTCTGGGGAGCTCTGCAGCAGCTGTATTGTGGTGGCTATGACGAACGTAATTAAAACAGATTGAATGGAGACAGAAGCAAAGGCAAAGATGGCATCAGTGAAAGATGACACAGAGCAGCTACAGTTCCCTCAGAGCTGCACCAGCACCAAACGCTGCACCTTGCTGAAATGTGCTGCCATTAGAAAGTACACCTGAATGTACCACATTTTCAAGTTTCAGGGAGACTGGCACAAGATGTGGGGGAGCTGCTACATGTGTGGGGCTGTATGCATGCTCTGGAGCTGGAGGAGTACCTGGTAAGTGCTGGGAACTGACAAGATTTTATATGTACACACAGCTTTACATGGTCTTTTTGCATCTGAACATTTGCTACTGCTTAAAAGACAACCCTGTTCTGATCTACCAACCAAGAGGATTTTGAGTATTGATTTTAAAGGCACATGGATAGGCCATAATGCAGTCATAGAATCATAGAATCATTTATGTTGGAAACAAGTTATAACAGCATTGGGTCCAACTGTTAACCCAGCAGGTCCAAGTGCACCACTAAACCATGTCCCTCAGTGCCACAGCTACATGTCTTTTAAATACCTCCAGGAACAGTGACTCCACTACTTCCCTAGGCAACTTGTTCCAGTGCTTGACAATCCCTTTGGTGAACTTATGAAATTTTTCCAAGTATTCAGGGCAAAGATCCTTTCCCCCCTCTGGGACAGGTATGCCCCATCTGTCACCAGTGGTCCTGATGTCATGTAAACTGACCCTTGATCAAAATCCCCCAAATGTTGTGGATGACACTGGGCTCAGAGACAGGTATAATCTGTTGTCTCTTTCTATTTCTTTCCTTATCATCCCCTGCAATTGGTAGGATAAGGGAGAACACTGCCTGTGGTCCAGACCCCTTAACCGGTTATCCCAAAGCTCTGAAGTGTCTCCTGATTGCCTTTGGACTTCCTGGCACAACTTCATTGCTGCCTACCTGAAAATTAATAGTGGAGAACAATCTGAGGGTAAGAAGCTTTCTCTTCACATTTTTAACCCAAGTCCCAGACAGGCAGCAGACCTCCCTCAGAAGTGTTCCAGCCAGCATACTAGGTCTTTTTCTCTCTTAGAAGTGAGTCTTTCATGGCAGTGTCCTGTCTCTTTTTCTTCATGGACACAGTTTTGACACATGTTGACTTAACCTTGGTTACAGCTCCATCCAAGATGAGACACTATCCTCATTGCTCAGTTCTGCTAGCAGAGCCTTGTAACCATACCTGCTCCCAGCACTACATGATGCTACCTATAACCATCTATTTTTTCTTGAAGTCAACTGCTTTGAAACATGTATGTCTTGCTCCTTGCTGAGAGTCCAATGCAGCATGATCCCGGTTATGAGCATTTGCTCTCAGGGACTGTAACATTAACAAAATACCTGGTTATATTATTAATAAAAACCACCCACATATCTATAGAATTATTAGTTAATGCTGCTTTCCCTTTGGCTAGTGTAGTACAGCTAAGTTATAAAGACAGATTTGTATTGGTAAGTCTTCCAGACCAAAGATTCAGATCATATTTGCCATCAGCAATGTGTTGTTGAGAGTATAAACTGAAAACTCAGTAGTCACCAACCAACAACATTGCCTGAGCACCAGAAAACATGGAAAAGTTCTTGACTCTGGCCTAGTAGGGCTGCCACTTAGATATTTTTGAAATTTAATTCAGCAAATGTCATCATTCCTAATACAAACCATCTTGTGGTGAGCATGCTTTTGAGTGCTCAAAGCAAAGCAGAAAGAAGCACTGGAACTCTGAGGAGTTAGGAATTATTCCCATATTAGGTACTATTTCCACAATGAAATGCACTCCCAGTTTATCCATTTTCATTATGCCAATTTATTGTATTTATGGACTAGGGATGTGTGTTTATATTAAAACCTCATTTTTGTAGGTGCTACATGAACAAGTCATGATACAGTCCCTGTTCCTGCAGACTCCAATGCAGTGCCACGGTGACCTGGAAGCAGAAGATAAAGGACAGTGCCAATGGGGAGAATGTGCAAATTGATGTTCCTAGCAAAAAAAACACATTCTTCAGAGCAGGAAAAAATTTGCTTTTCAGGAGAAAACTGTACAATGTGAAAATGCTCATGGTCTATGAAGACATCTTATTTTTATTTAAGGATGGGTGAAGTGGTTATGAAAGAAGACAAATAAAAAGCCTGAGAAATTTCAGTTTTCTCCATCCAGAGAACAAATATATCAGGTTGTTCCACAGTGACCTGTCAAGCCTAAATTTAAAATGGAAGAAGAGGACAGTTCAGGCTCTGTGCCCATTGCAGCTTGCTCTCTGTGTTCCCACTTCCATCAGCAGCAGGATCTTCACCACTGCCATCTCCCCATCCTTGGAAAAAGGGGCTAAGAAATACTACTCACAGACTTCAGATGTGACAATTAATCCACCCACTGTCTGCAGTGACTTATAACAGCACCTTGCATTTTCCAAAGAGATTTTGGCATGGAGGAGCCTGAAAGTAATTGTTAATGTGTGGAAGTCTTGTGTAAATGAGTCTGTTTGAAAACTGGGCTGAATTGTGTAGCTAGAAATCCATGAAGGACTTCAGGATACACCTCCACTGCACCAAGTGATGGTGGTCTGCAGAGCCCAAGGTGCCCCCAGGGCTAGAATCAGCATAGCCAGGTTGATCAAAGCCTGGCTGAACAAGCTTTGCTCTTTTGCTGCCGTGTAACCCAGTGCCAATGCAGATACACAGCCCTTCCTACCCTCACAGCACCCCTGCATGGCACTGCACAGCAGCACATGGTGGTTCCAGCTGGAAACAGCTGCTGTGCATGTGGTGTGGACACATCTGCAAGTGCTCACATCCCCCTGTCTATGCTGGGACCTCGGTCACTCCTCACTTCTCTGAGACGACCTCAGGATCTGTTTCACAGGAGCTGGTAGGACCCAAGGGGGCAGGTGGGACACCCAAAATAGCCTTAAATTCAGTGTGGGAGATGGAAAGGCAGCTGAGTGAGCAGTGGTGAGACCAGACACTGGAATCTGAAGGTATAGGCAGCAGATTATTAATGAAGAGGCTTGTTTTAGTGTCTTGGTAATGTGGCAGTGAGAAACCTTGTTATTACTGCTTTCAGCACAGAGCGCATATACAACATGGTATTGTGAAATCTTGAAATCTTTGTACACAAATACAGTAGGAGAAGGAAAAAAAGAAAAACTTGGCCATATTTCTGAATATACTCACTTATTCTGAAAATAATATTACAGCCAGAACAGGCCTGCTATATTCAATTCTCATGCCCAAGTCCTCATACCTGGCTTAATAATCATAATGAACTATGAGGGAAAGGTAAATACTCTTCATTCCACATCTCTGAGGATAATAGTAAGAAGGAAGAGATTTCAAACATTGGTAATGACTTGTAGAGCAGCACATTGCTTAAAACATTGACTATGAGCCAAGAAATACCCCTCAAGGCTGCAATCAAAAACAGTTTTTGGCTCTGTGCTGTGAACAGAAACTTTATTTGATCAACAGAGTTATTGCAACAGACTTGCTGTTGAGAGTCTGGAAGCTCATGTCGAATGTAGCACCCCTCACTAAGGCTAAAGCTCCTGCATGGGAAAGCTCTGGGCTCATGAAATGCAGCTCTGGCTCACAGCTTCCAGTTAATTGTGATGACCACTGAGGACAGTTGATGCTTCTCCCTGGCTGGCACAGGAGTCTGTGTAACTTTTCATGGGGAAATAGAGATCTGAGACTGGCAAAAATACTCCTCTCTGTTTTTGCAAGTAGCTGTTGATTTGGGAGAATGAAATCAGCTGAACTGTTTCTTGTGAAAAGCTTCAGCAGCAGTACAAGTACAGGGGCAATCTCTGACCTATAGGCCTTGCCAAGCTAAGAAGAAAACAGATGTGGATTAGCCCCCCTCCTGGCCAGAAAAAAACACCCACCTGCCAGAGAATATTGGCAGGGAGAAAAGGAAGGAACTGAAAATTAATTTTTAATAGAGTTTCTCAGAAAAATGGCAGACCTTCTCAAAGTATTTCAGACTGTTTTTTTTTTTTTTTTTGAAATGCAAAGTAGACATTTCAGTTGAAATCTGGAAAACTGAAGGTCTATTACTCCTATAAATATCTGCCATCAGAAATGGGTTTCCTGCTGGCATCACTAAGGAAAAAAAGAGAGTTCTGAGAAGAAAGGGGGTTGTTAATATCAGAAAGTAATTTTCAACAAGAAACAACAATCTCTACTGATCTGAAAAAAACCAAAAAATTATACTGACTGCTCCTGAATACCACACACTCAACCCCATCCAACTAATTGCTCAGGGACCTATGGATAATTGGCATCTCCATGCTGACAGTTTGGTGATCTGGCAAAAGAGAACCTCCCCCAACCATGGGAATAAAATTTTTAAAAAATGTAGAGGCTCCTGTTCAGCAAAAAGAAGCCAGTAGTGCACAGAGACCTCATCCTGTGTCAGAGACACAAGAGGTCTGATGCAAACCAGACATGAGCTGCCTGAATTCCTTGGGAGAGAAGCTCAGACTATCATGCCACAAGAGAGAGTCCTAGAGCCCAGAGAAGCAACTAGGTGCTCACACAAACCATGTATCAAGAAGACCAGAATACCAAAAAACGAAGAAAGCTAGGAATAAACATATTTTGGGGATATGATGTATGCTGACTGACATCCAAACACTGGAACAGCTTGCCCAGAAAAGTGGATGTCCATCACTAGAAATGTTAAAAGACAGGTCGGATGATCCAGTGAAAGAATGTCCCTGCCCACAGCAGTGGGGGTGGACCAGATGATCTTTGAAGGTCTTTTCCAACCCAAACAAAGTTATCAATTTTATGATTTATTACTTCAGCACAGAAAGCCTAAAAATTCCTGGTTCTGACAATCTGAACTGCCATTAAAAGCAATGTGCCTTTTCCAAATATTTTTTTCAAACAGAGGAACACTAACATCACAATTTTTCCCCAAATAATGGGGAAATTCAAAGAGTTTTCAATGAGTTGTAGAGATTGTGACTTATTCAAATCCAGGCATTATTAAAAGAGGGGATGATAAATTTTTATGTTCAAAGATTTACCTTTCCAACAAGAGGGAAGATAGAGTGGCAAAGTACAGAAGTGGGGAAACACTGGGAAAGGGGAAAAGCAAGCATGAGTCCAGTGCTGCCTTCAGGCTTTATGTTCGACAGAAATAAAACAAGACTCCATAGAAAAATAGAATGTTTTTCTGTTTGGGGGAGATTATATGACTGTTACACCTGATTCCTGCTTCAAAAAACATGCAGTGTCTCCCTTCAGCCCTGCAGAAAGAGTGGAGAGGACACCACTGCTGCAGGAACAACTTTGTAAGCAATTAAAGCCCATAACGAAAGGTAGTACCTACTACTGTGAACAAAAAGCTCATTTGTAATTAAAAGCAAATCCCAAGAAGACTGTGTTGCATCAGTTGGAAGCACACATGGATTTGGGGCAAAGTGGGGAGATCTCTAAGGTTGACACTTGTGTCTTCTGCCTCAATATGCCCAGAGAGGTGTCTAAACACAATCCTGTGCCATGTGCTCTAGGATGGCCCTGCTTGAGCAGGGAGTTGGATCAGATGCCCCACTGGGGTCCCTTCCAGCCTGACACATCCCATGATTCTGTGGTACTCAGGAATTAACCCTGAGGTAAGACACAGGCATTTCACGCCCCCAGTGCTCCCTTGACAGGGTGCTGAGGACCAACAGTGCAGCACTGGTTCCTACTCGTGCCTCTGTGTAACCATGGACCCGTGGCTGGACTCCAAGTCTGTAAATACGACACCAGATCAGGTGCAGGCCTGGTCCCCGGCCAACTCCAGCAGCAGAGCCCTGTGTAGGACTCTCAGAGGCTTGCCCAAAGGCAGTCACTGATGCAGAGGCTCCCCCCATTATCCACAGGAACTACTGAGACCAGGAGAAGTGGCTGCTGGGCTGACATGGCCCAGTGCATTGCACACTGGTCACAGAGAGACAACACAAGCAGGGCCATGGTTATTTCTACCCCATCAGGAAAAGGGTGTCCCCATGTTTTCCTCACACAGGCTCTGCATGGCCCCCTCGATCCCCCAGAGTTCCTGCCTGCCAAGGAGGGAAAGGGGCCTGATGGCAACACTGTGGCTCCCTAGCATGGGTAACATTTGATGGCTCAGGAGAGCTGGGAACAAAAAGCAGGCTTGAAGCAAACAGCCCCATCCCATCCAGCCATGCAACATGACTCAACAGATCCACACAGGCAGGGCTGTGCAGGCTGTGAGTGGAAACCAAACACAGAGTGTGCAGCGGGCTGGCAAGCTGGGCTTTTTTTTTTTTTTTTTTTTTTTTGGTGGAGTCTTATCCTTCTGTTGTATTTAAGCAACACTTCCAAGAGGAAGAAAGGCTGGAAGAAAATACTGACTTACCATGGGGTAGGAGCCTCTCACCAAGATCTGCTGTGCAGTTAAGAGGGAATTTTCCTGTTTTCCTAAAAATGTATACAACTGGTGGCTTTGCAACGGGATGGAGAGAGGGAGCCACACGAGCAGGGAGAGGGCTGAGACAGGCAGGATACCCTGTGGCAGACAGAAGCTCCTCAGCTTGTGTAACTTGCCAGGGTAGAGAATTGCTCTGACAAGTTACACAGGCTTCTACAGCAGCTATGAATTTGATCCTATAAAAAACAAGTATCAACAACTTAATCACATGCCTGGGTCACATGGAAGCAAGGACAACACGCAGTAGCAAATGTTGACTTTTTTTCTTTTTTTTTTTCCAATGTGTTTGTTTTTTAAAATAAAGTGGGAGTGAGGAGTGAAATTTGGGTGGGGCTTTCTACTATTCACGGGGAGGAAATAGAACGTGTTTGCAACAGCTCCTGCTTTGTTTTGCTCTCTCCAGGCTCTGCCAGGCTGGTAATGCTGCAGTTTTTCCAGGACTCCCAGGTTGTTCTGCAGCCCAGAGGAGCCCTCACGCTGTCTCACTGGGACTCATCGACCGAGCCGAGCTGGCGTGGGCTGAGGGCAGGAGCTTTGGCTGAGCGCCTGGCACAGCCGTGAGCCGCTGGCAGCAGTGCTTGGCAGCGCTGTCTTTGGAAAAAGATGACGGTATCCAGAGTGGGCGATGTCAGGATCGCGGCCCGGGGAGGGCCGCGGTGAGGGAGGCCGTGCAGGGCAGCTGCGGCCCGGGAACCTGAGTCATGGCGCTGCAGCGGGCCTGCCTGCAGCGCCGCAGCCTCCGGAGCTGCCTGCAGTCCGGAGCACAGGCCTGGCCAGGCGGCACGCTGCTGAGGGGCTCCCATCGAGACCTGCCTCTTCCAGCAGCGCTGGGAAAGAAATGCTGGCTGGCACCGTGTGCCGCAGGCAGCCCTCCCTGGGGACAGGCCTCTCGCCGCAGCTCTGACAGACACCGCTCGCTGCCTGGCCAGATTTTGCTGGTCACTGTAGGGTATATTTTTTTTCCAGAGACACACGTCCAGATCATCTTGTATGCGAGCGTCTCAAAGTGAAACAGTTTGTTTTAACTCACAGAAACCTCTGGGTTTCATATTGTTCTGTCTCCAACTCCCTTCAGAGACCCCAGAGACTCAAATCAACCAACAAACCACCTTTTGTTTTTCTTTACAGTTTTCCAATGAAAACCCTGTCTTTTCTTTACCTACTTCTGTTGTGCAGTATCCAGGTACAGATCTACAGGTCTCACACTTGTGGCCGGTTTCCACCAATCCCGTTCACATTGGGCATAGATTTTTGCAACGGGCCAAAGTCACAGCAGGTCGCTCAATGGTTTGCCTGCTCCATCCACCACTGGGAGTGCAGCAAACCAGCCCTCCCAAAGCTTTGCTCTCTTACACCATGAGGGCTTTATATAGGTGCAGCTATTTCAGCATAGCTTTACTGATGAATCTTGTGTGCACACATGTAAAACAACCCAAGTGTGCCTACCTGAAGCTGGGAGAGCTGCGTGGAGCCAGGCTTCTGCCTCCTCACACTGCGACTCACACAGCTCAGCCAGCAACCAGCTGTGGGGCACGCTTGGCTCAGTTCTTTCCTTTTAACTCCTCTGGTACAATTAAAGCAGCATAGACTCAAATGTGGCTGCAGTGATGCTGCTATAAAAATACAGGAAGGGAAACTAGATTTAACAGAGCATGACCCTTCATACTTGCATAACTGTTCACACTGGTACTTCTACCAGCATCAATCTCCTTGTGAAAATGTAAATTATATCCCCAGCTGAAAGTCCTGCACAGGCACAGACACTGTGGGCAGATAAGACCCATGTGCTACTCAGTGGGAACAGTTTGTGTCTTGCAAAGTATCCTTCTGGTTTAGAGGAGCCAGAAATATAAAGGAGAATATTTGCTTTTCTTTTAAAAATAGCTTGTTCTAAGGAATGTCTTTTTCAACCATGAGAGAATACAACATGGAAGGAATACAGGACCTAATAACCCACCTGGAAATACTTTGTATGGAAAAGTAGTTTAGCCAATTTGGGGATTGAGCCAAAGAATTATCAGAGTGGCCTTGCTTGATATGATTTGGGTTTGTGGCAGCTTTAACAGCCCAGCAGGATTTCCCAAAGCTGAGGTGCATTTTAAGCTGCCTGTGTGTGTGCCTGGCCCTTTTTGCAGTCCTGGCATTTGGCCAAAGTGATTTCTGTTTGTGAGGGAGTGAAGAAGTGAGGATCATTACAACTTGGAAGGAGTTCAGTTCTTGCTGGATGAGAGCTATGGAGACATAGAATGGGACAAAACAAGTATAGAAATGTACCACAAAGTGGGAGCTGATAAGGAGATGGCATGCTCCTGCAAATTTCAGCTATTTAGGACATGGTTTGCAGGCTGTAGGACAACTCTTATGCAGAAGTAGGGGAACCTGGATGCAGGAAAATCAGAGGTTTCGAGTAGGATCTGTGTGTATCTCCTGCTCTGAAGCAATTGCACATCAGTGGGTCTGTACTCTGACCATGGAGGGGTGGCTTCTCCACAGCTGTGATTCTGCTCCTCATCCTGCATGGTGATGAGTGACCATACACTCATACACACCATAGGAGCAGCAGCACAGTGTTAAAAATTGTGAATTTTCAGAAGTCAACAGCAGAGCTTCTGCTGCACTCTCTTCAAGAGGAGGGAAGAGCAGTTCAATGAAAAGGTAAAGATGGGACACTCCATAACCTTCCTTGCCCCACCAAGTATTTTTTCAAGGTACAAAAGGGCTTCTAATGAAACTATCCCACTGCCTGAAGGACAGAACAAAAGAACTCTGATATTCATTAGGCATCCCAGGTAGCATTTCCAAATGAAAATTTATGGGTCTTTTAGGAATTGTCTTTTGGGATGAGGGGAAAGAGAGGAGGAAAGAAGAAAGGTAAGTTCCATGGAAAGCTGCTATTCTTCATTGAATCTAAAATAGAACTTCTTGGAAGTTTACCAACCAGGCATTTTTGTGTGGAAAACACTAACTGTGCACACTGGGCACTGTCCAAGTTAAAATACACACGAGTACTGGATGGGAATAGTGTTAGGGGTCAATATGTGTTGACTCTGAAATACCTGCCAAAAAGTCCCTGCTATGGCAAGACTTGGGACCTCACAGCAGCTGTTGTTTTTTACAGCATGTTATAGGTCTGGCTTTGGGTCTCCAACTGAGCATCCTCAGGGTTTCAGGGAGGTGTCAGTGAGTTCTGGAGTGTAGTTTGTGCTTTACAGTCAGTGCAGATTCAGTCAGTTCACTAACTGGAACTAACAGGAGTTTGTTTGGTTTTCCTTTTCTGAGTTTGACACCCAAATTTGCAGAGATGACGTATGCCCAGCACTGCACTTGCAGCAAGGGAGTGGGAGGGAAGGGATGTTGGAGTGTGGTTTTTCAGGACTGTGTTTTTTCAGGACAGGTTTTTCAGTAAAAGGACTGTTTAGTTCAGCCCAAGTGTCTTTTTTAAAGACTAAATCCATGTCTAGCATGAATCAAGGCACAGAAGGAGCAGAAAACAAGCTGGGAAACTGGACATTCCCTGGAGTGTGATGGAATTTGCTAGAATTTAAGGATTTTTACATTGATGTGTAGTAGGGCTTGTGTTTCACACAATATTAATGCTTGTAATGAGTCTTTGGGCATTGGATGAGGACAGGGAATGGGGGCACAGTTTTCAGCTGGGGAGGTTTCCTCCTCCTACTGAAAAGACCCAGACTTAACCTTGCTGTACAATTGATCTCATGCATGGTAAGGAGAATTTTGAGGTTTTTTCCTAGCCCTCTTCGAACTCTTCCTCTTTCTTCCATGCTTGCCATGATAGTAGTGGAGCACCCACCTTTTCCATCTGCTTCTCTGCAAACACCTGCCCATGCAATTCCTGTGTGCTTCACCTTGTGCTGAACGCGATGCTGTTCCTGGTGAGTCAAATCCAACGAGGCATCAAGATGATTTGACTTGTGCCTAGGCAAAGCATGGTGCTGAAACTCTCTTTTGGTTCTGCACCATGGGGAAACCCTTTATCCGAATGGGTTTGTGTTTCCCTGCCCCAGCTGTCCCCAGTCTCACATAGTCGCCCTTAGAGGTACACGCTTCGTGTATCTCATCAAGCAAGGCTTTGCCACCTGGGGCTGCTCTGAGAATACCTGATTTTTTCACTGCAATTTGGAGGGAGAAGCCTGTGTTCATATTCTTGCCTGAGGCACAGCATGGCTCTTGAGCAGGACTTGTATTTCTGGTTTCTTCACAATACCAACTCTATCAGCCAGACGAAAGCTGAACTCCAGTTTTTCCAAAGAGGGTCACAACAAGCTTGGCTAGAGCCTTGTGCCAGTTAGCTAGGACTACACAGAACACAGCCACTTGGTTCAAGCAGTCTCTCTCTCATAAACACATAGAGCACCTCAGTATCCTCTTGCTTCTCTGCTTTCATGCTCTGGTTGCTCAGAAATGGGACAGGATGCAGTGGAGCCAGCATATGTATGTATGTGTGAGTATGTACCTGTGTATGAAAGGTGTGATGAGCATGGTTCTTGCTTTTGGATAGTGTAAAGCTAGCATCCTTGCTGGTGGGAGAGCGAAGGCACAGCAGAGCTGATCCCACATGGTGTTATCTCTGATGGGGCAGGAGAACTGCTAAGAGTTATATTCTTAGCAGATCAAAGCTGCATTCCCTGGTGGAAGCTGCATTCCATGGTGGAAACCAAGTGAAAGCTTATTTGCCTGTTTGGCAGCCTGTAATTTAGATAGGGATAAGCTCGACCCTAACCCAGAAGCTAATGAGAGGGAGGAGACTGGGAATGTATTGAAAAATGCCCCGAGAAGAGAGGCAGATAACACAGAGGAGCCAAGCCTGTCTCTCTGTCCAAGTACTGAAGTACTGAAGCTTGCAAGGACAAGGGAGTCATGTGATCTGTGCTGGAGCACAGGCACCTCTCCTGCAGAGAGGGCAGATGCTGCACTAGGTCAGGATGTCTCATGGAGAGAAGCTGAGTGCTGGGAGAAGGATGGGAGGTTTTCAAGGAGCAGTACAACCTGTAGCTCTGAGAGGCAGGCTCTGGCATGAAAGTGTGAGCAGACTGGGGTTTCAGTTGCTCTGGAAGAGCTAGAACATAGCAGCTGAGCAGAAAAGTTAAACTAATTGGTTTTTATCCACGGAGAAAGTACTGGAAGGTAGTGGCTGATACTTGGGAGTCGGTTAAGTGAGCCAGAGAGCAGCAGTGATAAGAGGGTGGAGGTGTTATTGATGCACTCCTTCAAGGCTGGGCATGTGCTCCCTTGTGTCTGTGTGTCTAAACTTTAAGAGTTGATTCTCTCCTTTTTTTCTTTTTTTTTTTTTTTTTTTAAGGCTGTCAAGTTATGGTAGTGTAAGCAGATCTGTGGCAATGTTGTGGTGGTGGCAAAGGAGTTTTTTGAGAAATGGGGAGTAGGAAAGGTTTGTGAAGTGGCCTATGCATTTCTGAGGTGTGAGGATAAGTAAGAGGTGGCTGGGAACAGGTGTTATGGTTTTTGGATCCGTAAGTGGGTAAAAGGTTGGGAAGATATCAGTAGGGTCTTAAAACATTCTTGGCAGGTAGCTCTGGGTGAAGGAGGCATCTGTGTGAGGTGGTCTGGCAACATCTCTGCAGGGGCAGGGATGACCAAGCAACCCGAGCTTGGTGTGAGGCGAGGCATAACAGGATAATGGGCAGATGGTCTGGCATGTGCCTACACAACCCCCAAACCAGCCAACTCTGTACTCCTCAAGGGACTTTACTGTAACTCAAACTAGGATTATTTACTAAGACCACTTTTTTCCCCCCTTTTTAAAAGAAAAACCAGTGCTTCATCAAAAGACACTGTAAAGCAAATGAAAAAATTAAAGTCACAGTGCCAGGAAGTACAGACCAAACCCACATCCCATGAGAACTAACCTGCTTGTAGCTTTACATCAAAAAATATTAATCCATTTATTGCCCATTAAAAATTCCCTTTGTCTCTTCTCAGTTGTGGTACATGCTTGAGATCTTAAAGATGGCACTGTCAGTCCTTAAAGCAATATTTGACATCAATTTACTCATTAACTTTCAAATGCAGGACACTGAAAACCTTTTCCTAAGGGCATCTTTGTGTTCTGTTTGAGAGAGTTACTGTTGTTTTCCCACCTCCCCTGAAGGGTTGTTTACAATACCATCTCTCCCTTTTAATCCTCTTTTCCTTTCATGTCTAACAAACAGTGTTAAACAGAACATGGGGGAAAAAGCAGATCTCACACATTATAATTACCTATAGCTAACTGAAGAAATGCTTCACAATTAGAGGTCTCATTTTGTAAATTATTGCTCAAGAAGCTTTTTCCTATGTTTTTCCATATAAAACCTCTGTTCTTTCAAGCTCGAGGTTTGCATGTATAGTAAGTCAGATAAAGGGTTTCTGAGTTGATGTGCTCTCTGTGCAGAGACTGAGCTGCCACAAACAGGATTTTTCTTATGAGATCCTGTGCAAGGGATATCTTGAGATGTACACACAAGAATGTGGGCAATACTAAGATGTTAAGCCATGACAGAAAACATTACATTTCAAAACTGGCTGCTGTTTCTGCTGGTTATTTTTAGAGTTTCCCTTAATTTCTCTAGCTCTTTCCCCCACCCTGTATCTGAGCACTTTAAGACTGTGAATATATTTAGAGTAACAATTTTTCTGTGGGGAGGTGTGGGACTCCACTTTACACAGATCTGAGAGGCTATCGTTTGATGAGCACTTCTTTCAGCAGCAGCACCAATATAAGCATCCCCTGATTTCCCCTTCCCCTCTCCCACCACTCACTCACCCCTCAGCTGTGCCAGTTTCTATGCTGTGTGGGAAACATATCACAGAACACATCCAGGTTAAAAATAGCTGGAAAAGAGAGAGAGAAAGAGAGAGAGAAATGAATTACAGAACCTGGACTAATATCCTATACGTACGCCAAAGCTGATACAACAGAACCTTTTTAGCTCAGATTCCATCTGTCTGTCCAGCTCCATCAATAATTTGTACCTGATTCACATAGGACTGAAAGGTAGAAATTTCAACAGCTACTGATTTCCTCTCCAAATTTTGTGCAAACTGATTGTTGTGTTAGGGGCAGAGACCTCAGCTAAAGAAATGCAGCCAGCAGTCACCTGGCTAGTGAGTATGTGCATGCCGGCTGGCCATGTATGCATTAGCTGATCAGCCAGCATACATGGACCTGACTGCAGCCCAGGAAAGGGTCTTAGAGCAAATAAAGAGGGAAGAGTGGGGCTCATTGCAGCCATTTTATTTTAGGAGGAGGAGAGAGAAGGGAGGTCAGTATGAAGCAGTGGTCAGAGGCCCTCAGGAAATCAAGAGTCATTAGTTCCACTGCTCACAAAGCAATTTGTTTCAAAAAGGCCTGAAATTCTATAAAATAAGACCTCTTCTGCACGTGAGCCTGTAAATCAAGTGAGCCTGTAAATCATACAATTTGGGAGGAAGCTGAGAGCTCAGCCTCACATTCCTGTTTAGACTTCAGCAACCACTTCTGCATTTAGCACTCTGAACACCAGTGGAAACCACGAATACTTATTTCTCTCCCATACTCAAATGTCACTTAAAGCCCTTGTTTCTCCTGAACAACTCTTTTAAGCACTTGCTTCATTTCTGTTCCTACCTGCCTCCTTTCCAATCTACTACATCTTGCAAAGAGCTGTGCTCCATTCTCTTCTTTCATATCCTTCATGCTTCCCCTCCATGGATGACCTCAAATTTGGTACAGGGCAGTACACAAAATATTCAGTGAATTGTATCTGAAAATGATGAGTATTTTGGTGCAAACAAAAGCTGGCTCTTCCTGCCCACCCCTTCTGAGGGAAAAGAGACCTTGCGTCTCCTCACCGCTTTTGCTGATCTGCAGAGGGGACTGGGTGGGATGGGAGCCACAGGGTAGAACAGTAGCCATGAGACATCCTATGAGCCATGGCTGTAGTCCATGGTCAGAAAAGGCTCTTTATGTTCCTGTTCTGAGGTGTTTTTTCAGTGTCTGGTTGCACATGCAGGATGCAAGTGGAGCTGTGTGGCTGCTCATAGGGGACTGTGTCTCTGTCTTTGGCAGGGGAGCTTTCATCTGATAGAAACCGCCTCTACTCCTACCATTTGTGGTCTTCCCCAGTAAGAGAAATTATCATTGCCATGGGCGAGTCTTGGGTTTCTCCAGGTGGGAAACTGGAGGTTTTGGGCAGTTGAGGATTTTCCTGGTGTGGGAAATCCCTGGGTGGCAATAATCCAGTGTATTGGGCTGTGTGCCATCCCTGCTGCAGACACCCAGGAACATTACTGGGAGTTGCACCCAGTGTGATCTGTTTGCAGATACTCCAGTCTCACCACATGTCTGGAGTGAGGTCTGATGGGAAAGGCCTGAGAAGGCTCCCAGGGAATCTGCCTGCGTTAACTCCCTTGTCATTGCATACCTCTGGGTCTGCTCCAGTCTGCACACTGGGGGAGCAGCTAGAGCTCAGCTCAGCTCCTGCAAGAGAAGCGTCTTCCTAGGCTTTCCTAGCACTGATTCCACTTCCAGAACTAGTTCCTGTAGGGAATTTTCTTTCCCCAAATGGAAGAATGTAGCCATTTTGCAAGGTACTACGGGGGACCTGTAAAGGAGATCTAAAGCAGAAGCCAGGGCTGCCTTGCTGGAAGGGAGTGCTAGAAGGTCCCATCTTCTCTCCTCATCAGACACAGGAGCAGGGGAGGTGCTGGTGAATCTTTACCAACATGGAGCAGCCTCATGCAGAGTGGAGTAGCCCTTATATTGCCGTGAGTGATGTTAGGATCTTGCTTTATTCTTGGGTAACTACAGAATTTGGGGAAGTGGCGACAGGGGAAAATGATCAGAAAGCTGGCAGAAATTGTGTAATTGGTGTATCAGAGGTCTTTTTACTCTCCTCTAGTCACATTTTAACAGTACCCATTTTATTCTACGTGTCAGTAAACAACAAAATTGTTACTGATAAAACTTGCCTTGAGCAACAAGACACATGTGAACAATAAAGCACTAAAAGCCACATTTTCAGAAGTGTGTGTGCAGAAATGTCTATTGTACAATGTATAAGCAGCATGTGGTCTGGATGTGGCAAGCAGCAACGGGAGAGGAAAAGGGGAACAGATGGAACCTGTACTTGAGTGACAAGAGCGGACGTAGGCTCAGATCAAATTTTGTACTGTGCAGAGGCTGAGCTTTTGAAAAGCCTTAAATAACAACCACATTTTAAGGAGGACTGCACTAATGGGGCATGCAGATAAGCACACCAAATGGTGCAACTGCAGAGCACACAGCACTGCAGACAGTGATATATACAGAGCGTATGAAAAGTTTGCTCTGACACGCCAGCCATGCGTACAATCAAAGGTGTGCACATTTTAGAAACATCAGCCTCCCTGAAACCTCAATGACTTAGCAATAAAACATCAGGAAATGATAAGTCAGGGTCAGAAAGGTTTGAGAATTCCACACAGCTGAAATAAAGATTGAGCAAGAGGAATTAGCTTCAAGGAATCAGATTCAGATGCTTAAAGCTGGTTGTCTGAACCGAGTTAATATAATGCACCATGTGTCACTTCAAAACGCTCGGATCGTGCAGCTGGGAAGCCCTTCCCATGATTGTGAAATGCAGCAGTTCACTGTATCTGAGAAGGCTGGGATGGACATGTCTGCCTGGACACGAGCAGGCTATAAATGATGAATTGGGATTACAGCCTTTAATATCCCAGTCCAGTTTTACCAGTTCCCTAAACCACTAGCACAGAAAACAAGCCCTGCAGCAAGGCCTTATGAAGATTCTACCTTCACATATTCTGGACTTGGTTTCTGTCTCCATTCATCTCCCCGTGGACTGAAAATGCTCATGCTCTTTTTTCCAGCTGTGAAGCACTGATGATCCCACCCCTTGCTCTCTTACTTTCACCCTATTTAAAAGAATCCCTATTCAGCTACTCAGTCTTTTCAAGGAAAATTATCCTCTCTGTCCATGTTACCAGGTCTAGAGTTCACGGCTCTAGAAAATAATGGTTTTAATCTGTCAGTACTATGGGACAATCACATTTCCACTCATCCTCACACTTGCATAGAAGAAAGCCCTTATCTGTATGAATGCAGACCAGCACAACAACCACCTATGTGGGACTCCGTAAGTTTGCAAAACTTGCTCAATTTCACTGCTAGTTTTTTAGTCTCAGTTGGATTTATATCAACTTACATATACACGTGTATTGTGTATGCTCCTTCAGCCCAGTAAAGTAATCTAAGAATCCAGCACTGCTCACCTGAAATCCATACCTTGCAGGAAATGAGAATTCCACAGGTATGAGGGTTTTGCAGAATGGCAACTTGTTTGTTTTGTGGATTTGTGGAATTATATAGCTGGTGGGAGTGGTTCTTTCCTAGAAAAAGGTGACACACTCATCAGTCCTTGGGTGAGAAACTGATTAACTGGAGATCAGAATAAATTCTGTACTCTTCCATGCACTGTTTGTGGTGACCAGTTCTGGATTGGGGTGATGGCGTACACACAGAAATATTTGACAATACAGGTATTAGGCTCTCATATCACAGATCTTTTCTCCTGTTCTATTCACATGCATTTTCATAACAGCTGGACATGCATTATACAGCTATGGACTATCTCTGGTACAATTCTAGTGATGCCAAAGACAAATGTGACACTCTGATTTATGTTGTGAACAAAACAGACCAGGGAGTGTTCTCTTCCCCATCAGCAAGTGGCACAGCAGAGCTTTTATACATGGCAAGCTCCTCTCCCACAGCCACCTCCAAACAAAATAGGGTGGTCAGCCTAAGGAACAGCATCTCAGAGAGGGCTCACAGGCAACAGGCAGAGCTGTGCCAAGGGATGCTGGAACCTGGGCCCTCTCCTGGGGCAGATACAACCAAGACAAAGCCATTTCTTTCATTTCCAGCACTTGCTGACTTCAGAAGACTCTGTGTAAAACTCAGCATCTTCTGTCACTTGAAGCTGAAGTGCACAGCCTGAGTTTTACACCCAGACTATGGGAAGTTGGTTGGGGTTTGCTCTGTTGCTGACAGCTTGAAATTTCCATTTGCAGCTCCTTCCTGTTTCCTTTTCAGACATGCATCATACAAACCCAGAGAGGCTGCACAAATGTACCAAAACGGTGAGAAGAGAGGACATTCCTTACCACAATGAAGTTTTTAGTATGCCTACTCAACACTGAAGCAGCAGAAGCAGAGCTGGCAGGCAAGTCCCATACCCACATCCTGCAGATACATACCTTGGTGCTGATGGCTACCTGAAGTACACATCCACAGCTCCCATCCCACCTGGGATGCCACATGGCATAATCAGGCATCAGAATTTAGGGACTGGGAAGTATGCTGGGGCTTTTTTAAAATTATTTTTATTTAAAACTTGCAGCACTGCTGCTGCCTCGTAAAGAGTTGGGTCATTCACTGCTAGTTGTGAAAGGGACAGTGTGCATGCTGGGGAGGCATATATCCCATGTGTCCCCAGCATGGGATGGGACATCTGGGAGGGATCACTTGCATATATATATATACCAGACACATCCCTTATTTCATGTGTAGGCCACATGGGGAGGCAGGACTTGCTGCCTGAAGCCCATACCTGCCCACAAGCCCTCCAGTCCTGAGATCCCCTGGCCACATGGCACTTCACTGTGTCTGGGGATCTCCTAGCCTTACAGCACCTCACCATGCCTGCCAGGGAGAGCTGATGGAGTCCATGGCACTGCCCCACCTTGCTGCAGCTATGCACAAGAGCTTTGGCTGTCTCCAGTGTCACTTTGCTTCACCCCATCAGCACAGAGAGTGAGTGGTGCCAGCCACATTGTGAGGGGCAGATGATGTATCTAAAACAAGGGAGGAATTTTAGCCCCCTTTGCTTTCCCTTTGCCCCACCCATATTGCCCCTGCCATTAGAATGACCAAAATTATCCAGTGACATCATTCATCACCCACAGAAAAGCACAAACCACGCAAATTCCCCATGGAAATTTCCTGAGGGAAAAGGCTTTCTAGGCTCTCAATGCCTAGAAAAACTCCTTGATCAGTTACTTCTCTCCCAGACATTTTATCAGGAACTGAAGCTCATTGAATCAGTGATTCACTCCCCACTCAGCACTGGCTGACTGCATTTTGTGTGCCTTGGGATAAGAATCATGTTATTCTTTGCTCAGGACACCCCTGATATGTGCTAGAATATCTCTGGCTTGTTACAATTAAGATTATTCCAAACTTTTCCAGACTTCATGGGAGAGGCATTTTCATGCACTGCCTTTTTTTTATAGGGGACTTCAGCAGGGTCCACCCAAACCACCAGATCAACAACACAAAGAAATCAAAAAACACCTTAGTATGGTCCTTTCCTTGCCTGTGTTTGTATAAAGCTTGTTTATAGCCAGCAGGCTAGGATAAAAAGGTCATTTATAGTATGTGCTGTGGCACTGCTTGCCTGAATTTTAGGAGTCAGCAACTTTGATAAGCTCTCCACGCAGCTTGCAGACACAGTTAAGAATGTCTTTTCCGCCTACTGCAGGAAGCTGGTCAGTGTATCAAAGATCAAAGTTGCTCGCACCAAAGCAAGAAGGTTACATACAAGCAAAAAGTAACTAGAAATGCTCAGGTTTGGATGCAGGATTTGCATGTATTGGTCTCTAAATTTGACCATAAACTACTTGAAGCAATTTTAAAAAACCCAAACACGTGCTGCAGCACCACCCAGATTACTCACAGGCTAATCCTCCTGTTGCAGGGATAACAAGATGTTATCAAGATGTTTGATATGACTTTGAGGAGATAAGTTTATTGAAAACCGTATTAGAGACTTATTTAGAGAATGTAATGCCCTTAAGTGGCTGTGCTTTAAAAGGGCTAACAAAAGAGTATGTGACCTGAAATGGGCATATATTGCAGGAAAGTCACTTCCCTCTGCTACATTTACAGCATCTGCAGAACAGGCAAATATTTATCAGGAACTGAAGCTCATTGAATCAGTTAATTGTTTCAAAAAAAACCAAAAACCAAAAACCAAAAACCAAAAAAACCAAACAACAACAACAACAACAAAAAACCACAAACAAACAAACAAAAAAACAAACAAACAAACCCAAAACACATAACCTTTTTTATATATATATCTCTCAAAAAACCAGAAAGTTAGTCAGGATCTTTTCAGAAGTTGTTCCTGAAATAAGTGTCCCTGGGATAAAACACAGCTAGGAATGACTGTTGAGGAACTTTTGGTCAGCTCTAGCAGTTTTGATGAAAACCTGACTTCTGCTGCAGTCACTGCTGCAGGACTTCACTGGGAGGAAAGACTGGCAGAGGGATTCAAGCTAGCATGTCTGCTCTCTCTCCTTCTCTCTTCTCTGCTCCACTACAGAATAAGAAATTAGAGAAAAGACAAGCCTGATTTTTAAATTTTATTGGTAGCTCTAGTGGGGTCTTGCACACAAACAGGATTCAGGATCATTTTGGGTTGATTTCCTTTCAATTCTGCATCCCTGCTCTGTTCTGGTTTACTATTCTGCAGCTCCCTGTACAAACAGGATCTTTCCTCAACAATGTTCTGCTACATCATCTTCCTTCCTTTGTATACAGGCTGCTCCTGCCTGTTACATACCATGTGGCTTCCTAAGGCACCTCATTTCTCAATGCTAGCAAAAACAGGAACCAAAAGCAAAGCAGCAATAAACGCTAAATTCTCACCGCAGTTAAAAATGAAATCTTGAAAGTTTCCGATTCAAGATGACTTTTCTGTTAACGGATTATTTTTCTAGTTTAGTGCTCTGCAGTCTACGTGCAAATGAGGTGCTTGTAGTATTTATCAGATTCAAATGCCTCTCCACAAGGTTTGCAACGCTGACCTACGCTTCTCCTCCTTTTTTATTGGTGTTGAAAAGTGAACCCAGCAGAGCAGAGTACACATTGCTTCACTGTTCACCTCTTTTCTGCCATCTTGCAAGGCTTTGCTGTCTGATTTTTGCTCCGGGGAGGTTCAATAGTATGTGTACAGGGACAAGAGAAAACCACAGGCTGCAGTACATACTGCACAAATGCTGTTATTATTCTGAGGCCTGAAGAAACAAGGAAGGAAGCTTGAGGCTGGTGGTTTGGCAGGTGTGAGGCCTTTTTCACACAGACATCTGTTTCAAGTGGTAGCTCTGGGCTCAGGGATGAGCAGGGAACGTCTGTCACTGCCACCCTTCTCTGTGTCACAGCACAAGGGGCTTTGGGCTCCCGATGAAGCGATGTCAGCTCCTTGCTCAATCTGTGCTTCGAGACTCTGCTCTCTTGTATTTGTGGGGCAGGGCTGCAGAGTGAAGTGATTCCTCCCTGCAAACTGCCTGAGACAGAGATGCTGCTGCTACTGCTGCTGCCATGCCAGCACGCACAAAATGGATGGGGTTAGAGTACAAAATGGGTGAGCAGCAACATGTGCACAAGCTCAACAAGCCCAATAAGCTCCATGTAAGGACCTGATGAAAACTGTTTGGATGCTACCACGTACCCCACATCAAAGTGACCTTTTCTAATCCTACTAGGTTATTTCTAGTGTTTTGGGCAACCCTACTAGTGATCCCATTACAGTTTTGAATAGACTGCTTAATTTGGTAGGATGTTGCAGCACACTCTCTGTGGTGCCTTGCACCATATTTGAAGGAATTCATTAGTGTGTGATGGGTAATTATCTATGGAATAATATCTGGGATTCCACCTTAGAAATAATCTAGAAAGAAACTGCAGATTTTAGGGCTGAATTCTGCTCTACTAAACTCATGTGTAGGGAGGAAAAAAAGGGTTCGCATAATGTCCTCCCCGGCAAGGATTCTTTGGGACAAGTTAGTTTTGAGCCACATTGTTTTTTTAAATAATAGGTTCTTTCTCCTGTAGTTCATGGCCAGCTTTAATGAACATTTAGCAACTTAATTATCTTTAAGACTGCTACTCCTCTGTTACAGATTGCTGACATTGGTCAGAGAATTCAGAAGTTGCTGGGGGAAGGGCAGATATGCAGAAAAGCAGAGACTGAGATATATGTATGCAGCTGCCCTCATTTCCATAAGAAATCAAGCTGAAGCAATTTCAAAGTGAGGGACTGTGGTTAATCCCTCCCAACACACTCATTAATACATCTCATAACAAGTCTCCTTGTCCACTGACAAGGAGAGTCAATCAGCACCACTTTAGTCTGGGCAGGAGAAAGGCTACAGTTTCATAGGGGCTGCTGGGTTTTATGGCTTCTTCAGAGGTCTTCAGCTGTGCTGTGCTGTGCTGATGTGCCTTTACTCAGAACTGAGCAAGGGGTAGGTGAAGTGATGGGAGAACTCAGCTGCTTTCTTTGCTTCATGTTGCAAATGACAGAGTAAAATCTGCTGATGTCAACACCAGAATGGGCAAAATCCTGTCAAAATGAAAGGCTACGTAGCATTTTGACATTCTTCAAAAGGGAGGCAGAATTCCTGATGTGAAGCATCCTTCTGCCATGCTTAACATGATCTCTAGGACCACCATGTGATCTGTGGTGGTCACATGTGAGGAGCCCCACTGAAGCACTTGTAGAAATCTAATAAAGTTCAGAGTTGGACTACAAGAAAAAAATTATTTTGTCCTGAGGATTAAAGGAAAAATAAGAAAAGCAAGCCACACACAAGGAAGCCTGATGTTCCAGCTTTGGTATTATAATTTTTTTCTTTTTCCTATCTGACAAATACCAGCATGACAGCAAACAGAACCCTCCTAGTTCACATGGCAGCACAGCTTAACTGTGCTGGTAAGTGGCGAATTGGCTCTTTGCTCTAGCATGCCCCTAAATAGTACCATTAACATGTGGTTATAGTCAGAGAGCACATTTGGTAGGAAATGACACCTTGTTACTTCCCAGATTATCTGCTCTCTATGGGGTAAATATTTTAAACATCGTGCCGGGTTTTAGCAGCAACATCCCTATTAAAGTAAATGGGATCTGAGTGAGGGTAAATCCAAGCACGCAGTGCTGGGACAGTACACCTATAAATCTTCTGTGCCTTACGCTCTGTGCTTTATTCGCTGACAAAGGACAAGTGTTTGCTGCCTTTGGAAGGTTCCTAAAGCACAAAGGGAGGGTGTGTGCTCGGCATTACTTCCTGTAGCTCTGGCTGCTGCTACAGCACAACAGCCCGAAGCAGGAAGGACACAGGGATTCCGCAGCTCCGCAGCGCAGGCTGCAGCCACGCCAGCGGGAGGAATGTGCCTTTCAAGGGCCAAGGAGCTCAGTTCACTCTGGGCTGCAGTTACACAGTGGTAAAGTTAGTTTTGAAACAGCATCTACCTTTAAGCCAGGAAGTATTTTAGGCAACAGATATCTTACAGGCTTCTTCAAACTTACTGAGTATGTATTAAGCAATTTTTGTGTAAATCTTGTCTTCTGCTCATATCAAACCCATCACAGTAGTGATGATAAGTGCCCCACTTTATGTAACAGCAAAGGCTGGGAAAGGCTCTTTCCTTAGTGTAGCTACCTTAAAACAAATAACTGGAGTTTGAAAAAAAGAGCCTGCTCTTGCCAGTAGGCATCGTTTCATGGTTTAATACAATAAATGTAGCCTACATGTGCACGGTATGTCTGGCAGCGTTCTTTGTTACTTCACTAGATGGCGTGTGGTGGTGCCTGGCAGGGGGGAGGGAAGGGAGAAGAATTAATTCAGTGTGTAACTGGGTACACTGCACTCCTGCCTCTGATGTGCCTTTAACAATGTGGATCTATGAGTTAATGTTTCAAGAGTGAGAATTGAATTTCCAGCTGAAACTTTTGCCAGAAGAGTGCCTTTAAATCAGCAGTGGGGCAAGACTGGTGGAAAAGATGTTTATTAGACCGACCTATTTCCTAGGCAAAACATGCTTCCAGAGACATAAGTTCTTCAAATCTAAAACAGGCCTGAAGAACAGCTTATGTGTCTGCTTACTACAACATGGTCAGCTGGTAGTCCTAATCTCTTTCTATAAATTCTGTCATGCTTATAGCCTCACACCATCACTGCTGCTACACTACTATAAAAACATCCAAAACTTTGTGTGGTTCTTCAAAAGGCGAGCCATAAGGTTAATTTGTGCTCTCACTTTCCCTGGTGTATACCCTGGCATAGCTACACTCTTTTGTTCTTCTATTAACTATTTATGCCTCCCACTTTGCAAAAGAACAAAACCCAACTCTGCCCTGAGGCACTTCCTCTAGTGGGATGACACAAAATTACCCTCGAAGGGCACTCACAGTGCACGTGCGGTGAGAATCTGCAGTTTTCTTGCTTGGGAAAATAGCCATTAAATCTTCAAGGCCTCAGACATGACTCACGGAAGTGGCTGGATCCATTAGGGACGTTCCAGCTCCCTAACGCAAACACTGACAGTGAAGCCCTCCACAGAGAGGTTTGGTGGCGAGCACGCCCGCTCTCTCGGCAGCACAGGGGCTGTGCGGTTTCACAACTGGCCTAAGCTGACCTATGGCTGTGCTCCAGCCAAAAGGCAGCTCTCCACCTCTGCTGACTCTTGTGCTCCTTTGGCTGTAGGGTCTGTGGTGCCAGGGGCTGATTGGTCTCAGTGCAATCCTCCCCTCCTGGTTTTTTTCTCTTTTGGTAGGGTTAATTTTCGGTTGGCTCAGTTTGCTGAATTGGCCGACTGCTTGGGTGGACACTGGAGCTGGCACAAGGAGATGGACGGGGATGCTGAACTGCAAAGTGCAAGTCTGGCCTTTCTGCCATCGTGGGGCTGAGCCCCAGGAGTCAGAGGGGTGTGCACCACAGCTTCTGCAGTGCCCACAAACTGCCCCAAATGCCCATGGCAGCAGGGCAGGGCAGGGCAGGCCACTGCCTTATGATGCGATGGATGCAAACATTCTTCTGCTCCTTTGAACACAGAGAAAAGGGGTTTAAAAACCATCTGTTAAAGAATGATGCCATGAGGAAAACACATCTGATATATGTGCAAGTGTGGGGTTTTCCTGTGGTATTTAGGCCTGAGGTGTTTACAGTTTTGCCATCCAGCTATGCACCCAAGCTGCAAATGTGTTCAGTGCAACCCATGTGCTAGATTTAACACCTGCTGCACCACAGCTATAGCTACAGCAGCAGCTTATACCCCGACAGAATCTGCCACATCATGGTCAACACTGTCCCCAAAGAACAAAATTATGTCCAAAATCAAGTGTCTTTCTTTGTTGTTTATGGCTTGTTGCTGATGGGAGAGTATTTGGTAGGTGCCTGGCCTGGGGGATAGTGTTTGGTGAAGGGCTACTGCTGCAGCTGTGTGAGGAACTGTGCAGAAAAGGACCTAGTGCTCACACTGACTAGGCAAAACAGGGGCAAACACTGGCAACCAACTGAACTAGAGGCCCTAAGCATTCCCTGAAGAGAGAACTCATTTTTCCCTTGTCTGTCAGGCTTGTGTGGCCCCTGTAAGATGAAGCTACAGAGTAAGACAAGTTCTGCCAGGGTTAAGCCACTGCAGCCTCTCCATTAACCTTCCCCTGAAGCAAAAGAGGTTTAAGATGTTAATGGGAGAGGAAGACCAGGGTCACTGGATGGCTTATAATCTGTTCTGTAGGAGAGGCAAGTCACTCCCCAGCTTTCTTCTGTATTTCCATGAAATGCTCCTCCTGTTTTAGATCAGCTCATTCAGCTACCTCAGCCTCAAAGTGTAGTTGTCTTAGCTAACACATTTGGTTCACATTTCCCCATGCCACCACTCCAATCTAGTAAGTTGAAACATCTGGATGAACCCAGGAAAAAAAAAAAAACCTGCAAGAGATGTCCTTACTTTATTCCAAATAGTCTATGCTTTGAAAATCTGTACATACAACATTTCTCTGCACATAGCCACCAGTATCCTCTCAGCTCAGGCTCCTGGTTTAGGGTCCCACTCTGCTATTCTATCACCCCATCCTGATAGTCTCCCAGGGTTTAAACCTGTCTAACTGTCAGTATATTGTGTTTGAATTACAGAATTGTTCATATATGTCTCTCCCTCTAGTAAACTTACAGCAAAGAGTAAAGATTCCGTAAGAAAGAACTGTTTGGGCTATAGAGAAATGCTGCCAACTACTGTAACAGGAAAACATTACAGCTCCCTTTTGCCCCAGAAACAACATTTTCTTGCTGTGGGTAAATAGCTATTTCAGTTCTTCTGGGAGCAGTAATCCTGGCCCTCTCTTTCTCCAAAGGCAGCGTGCAGTCCTCCATCCCATAGAGAAGCTCATTTCCACAAGGCGTGTCCAGACAGCATCGGAATCTGCCTGGGAGTGGGGACAGTAGAGGATGAGAACAATGGCAGAGAGGGATGCTCCAAGGGAAGTGGCTCATGCACACGACAGAAGCTAAAAAAGCATTCCTCACCAGAATGGCACTCAGCGCGATTCATCTGCTTCAGAAGGGCTCTCCTGTGGTTTCTTCCCCCTCTAGTCCATACCCTGGAACCTGTAATTCTGAAAGTGAGTCAATGTCTACAGAGGCAGCGATGGCTGTGTTTCATGCAGTGCCATCTCAATTCTGCACCTTGAGGCAAGTCCCCTTGCCTCTGCCATGTTCTTGCCCAGGTTCAATGCATCTGCTGCTTAGGAAGGTCACAGGGCCATGAACTGTGTGTTCAGAGCATCTAGTGAGCAACAGTTCACTGTGATTAGCGGGGATTTCCAGGTATGAAATAAAATAACTGTAAAGCAAGGAAAGTAATGACATTTGTCAAACTCAGCTATACCACAAAGAGCAGATAAACAGATACCAAAATCCACCTGTTAGTCTGGTTTTAGTTTGTAGGAGTTTTTCCCCGGGACCTCTTTCCTCACTAAAATGTACAGGTCTTTCTCTTCCTCATATTATCGAGTTGTTAACCCACAGTAATTTCCAAGCAGCTACTCAGGTTCCATTAGTATTGATCTAATTCAAGATGAACACTGGCCTTATTAGGCTTTACTCTGCTTCCTGCCCCACTGTTCATCAGTGAGGGGTTGGCTGAGATAACACTTGAGAAACAATGCTGGTGCTTAGAGCAAAAAATCAGGACAAGTGAACCTGATCCCAGCTCTGCCAAGAGACAAATCCATGTCCCTTTTGTTTTAACTTTTCCTATCTGTAATGGGAGTAATACTGATTCTCTTACAGCAGAGGCACAACTGCTTGTTTGTAAAACACTTTGAGATAGTGCAGCTTGGTGAGATCTCAACAAGGGTACAAACTAGTGCTACTGGTGTTTCTTAGGTGTCTGAATTGTGTCTTAAACTTGATCTGACACTTTGTACATCTGATTGCCTTTCACATCTCTACTATAAAACAAGCTATGATTTGGGTGAATTGTTTATTAAATATGTAACTTTAAAATCAAAAAACTTGCAAGTGTCTGCTTGTTTTTTAATTGCTGCATATTGCAGATTTGAGCTAACCTGAGAAAAGAAAATATATGGCCACAAGAAGAGTTCATTGAGGATGCTCCAACCCTTCTATAGGTATGCATCATGTTAATGCAATGTAGCCCTGATCTTTAGGGTTTCTGAAGGCCAAGAAGCTGTGTAAGGTCTTTTGATCCTGACAACAGCACAAACAAGTGGGTTACATAACTGACAAAGCTAGTCACATCTCGGTAGGCATAAAAGCATTTATTTTCTTGTCACCTAGCAATATGACAATGAATTATACCTGCTTCTTGCAAGCCTTGCTGCAATATGTGCTTTCTCTGTGGATGCTCGTCCAGCAACAAAGGGTGTACTGCACAAGGGCACATGGCTCTGGATTCCTGCCATAATGCCCTGACTCTGGGGCTGCAGATTGTCCTGTCAGCAACAAACTCATTTAAGGTATATCCACCTCCTTCACAGCCCAGGCTGTGCCCTCCCATGTTTAGCTGAACCCGACCTCCATCATGCTCCTTCTCCTCTGCACCACTTCAGTGAAGTGACAGGATCTCCACACAAAGCAGCTCAGGCCTGGGATGGGTGCATTTGCTCAGATCCTCAGCACTGTCTCCTCTTCAGCATCATGGGGTGCCATGCAGTGTGCACTGATCCTTATTACTGATATTGCAGTGACCATGGACCACTTCCATACAGGTCCTGAACATGGGGTCCTGGATATAGGGTTCAATGCCCCCTCTCCTGCAGATGTGACTGCATTTATCCTAGGTCTTCTGGATATATAGAAAATGTGTATTGTGCTCTGAGCAGACAATGGTGAGGCAGGAAATGCCTTAAGTATACATCTGGCCTTACACCATGCCATAGCAGAGCCACAGCTGTCTACAGCACACTGAGATCTGCATGTCCTCTGCTCATCCAGAGCTGCCCACATTGTCTCTGCACATTACAGCTCAGCCTCTCCAGGGAACGCTGTGTCTGCTGTTACATTTGCACACCAGCCAGCACTTTGCTTCCTGCTTTATGAATGGTGTGTCCAGAAATTGGCTGCTATGCTGGTGCATTTCAGAGAAGATAATGATGTCCTTTTCCCTGCTGTTTATCATAACCCTAATTTCTGACAAACAAAAGAGATGAATTCTGGGCATTTTGCAAATAATCAAGTGGAGGGTGAGCAAGATGGCTTTAAAATATATATAGCCTGTGAGTAGGGCTCAACAAAGCCCCCTGATACTGGGTATCACACTTGTACCAGGCCCTTAGACTGATGATTAGTGATAACAGCAGCAAACACTGTCTGCCCTGCAAATTGCAGCCAGTGATAATAAAACTTCCAAACTAGCAACACAATAACAGCATGGGAAGCCTATGACATTAAACACATGAAAGGGATGCCTTGGGACTACGAGAAGAAATTACCTTCAGCACTGAATGGGTAATCCTCAGGAGACTATTTAAAACTCATTGACTCGTTATGCCTACACACAGCTTTGTCAGTCAACAGAGATGTCAAAAGTTTGTGCAGGTGAAGTTTACTCATGGGTACAAGAGCAGAGCAAGACTTTCCATTTTGATCAGACTCCTGGCTCTGCCCTTGGGGCAGAAATCCTTCAGACATCTCTCAGGGTTTCTCTTGTCGTTTGATGGGTTTGCCTCTGATATATGAAATCATGAGCCAAGCTGTAATGTCTGAGGCAGGGTGGCAATACCAGATGCAGGTAGGATGTGTGTGGCAGGGTTCATTTCATATGTCAGAGACAACACACAGCATGCTCCCTCTACCTGCGGTGCAGCCCAGGACCCAGGTGGAGAACTTGAGTGATGTGTTCCTCAGCTGCCTTACACACACTGAGCTCAGGACTGTGAACTGCACTGCCCTGTAGATGCCCGGGAGACACATTGGGCTGCTGTTACTCTGCATATAAAGTATCCTGGCCCTTCCTCATACTGCATTGCTTCCTTCCCTCCACCAGCCTTCTTCATTTCCATTCTGTGGTGACCCCCATCCCTCCCTCTTTACTGATAGCCATTCCTCAGCCCCCAGATCTGGCTGGAGGGGTGATATAAGACAGGGCTGTCAGCATAATGCAGAGGAATGGCAGTGAGAGAAGAGCCTACAACAAGGTAAACACTCTGCACCTCTAGTTCCTGTTGGGACATAAATGAACCTGTTCCAGCTAACTCATCTTAGTCCTTGATACATGTTGCATGAAGGCAGGGCCTGAAAACAGCAGAGAAACCTCTAATATGCAGTCTGCATGGGGGTGATGCCAGTTACGTGGGTAGAGTTCATTGAACAAATGTAGATGTTTAAACGGTAGGCGTCCATGTGGGACTCAGTCACCTTAGGATGCCATTTAAGTGAGAAAAATAGACACTTCTGGCATAAGATAGAAATTTACACTCAGCTGAACTCAATTGTGCCTCGTGAGCTCCTGCTGCTCCCCACTGTTTAAACATGGAGTCAGGCACAGCCAGCTCCCAGGTGAATGCCTGACACACACCAAATGACGGGCAAGATAAATCCCATTTTGCACAGCTGCATTCTGACACAGGGATGCTACACATTCTGGGGCTGCAGAAAAGGGCTTTGTAGGGTGCCTGGTGCAGCATGCTCTGGCATGTAACCCCAGAGGCCAGGGAGCCAGATTCAGAGGAACAGAGACACAGTGACAGACACAGCAAAACCCTTTGGGAACGTGGCTGCTGAAGCAACCATGACTTCATTAGACTTGCTCAAGATGCCCTCTACCCTAGACCTTTCACCTCATTTAATGGTTTCTTGGCCTCAATCCCTTATAATTCTGAAATGAAAAAAAAAATCTCTTTTGACTTCTGTTTTCAAGCCAGGGCTGTTTGATTTGAAACGCTGCATTGAAGTCTGTGTTACTGATTGATTTCAGGTTTATTATATTTTCCCCTTTGAAAAATGCTACAGTAAAAAAAACCCCACTTTGTCGTTTTTCATGTAAACCCCCCCCCCCTTTTTTTTTTTTTTTCAATCTTAGCAAATGCTCAGTCTTTTCCACTTCAATAGCTTGAAATTTTCCCCTGGGAGCCCTAAGCTCTTTAAATATTTTTAGGTTGCCAGATTTCTTATGTTCTCTCTCCAGGAAGCCAATTTTGTTTCTAAGCTCTTGAGAGTAGTCCAGCTTCATCTTTTGCGCACTCACTGCATCACAATAAAATGCTGCCTAATTGCTGCCTCAGCCGAGTCCCAAAGGTGCTGGAGTTTGTCTCTAGGCTACAGTTGTGGACAATAAACTCTTCTCAGACTGGAGTTAAGCCTTTTTATTATTTAAATCTGAGTCATGTAAAATTAGTTTACTAGCAAGTTACCCACAAAGATCTAGTATGGAAAGAAACTCCCACATATTGTTTTCCAACACAATGAGAGAATGATCAGATATAAAGATTTGCAAGTGGCTTGTAATACAAGATGTGTATAGAAACACCAGCATTTAATTTTGCCAAAAAGACATGAAAATGTTTCTGTGAGCCTAGAAGATACTCTCAGACCTTGTCTGTTTGGTGTTCTTTACCTTCAAACTGAAAGTGGTGGTATGAAATACTTTCTTTTTTCCTCTAGCTTATCCATGACCTGAAATACCTATGAAAGAGGAAAGGCAGCTGAAGATAACAAATGCCAGATGGGCAAGAGCTTTCTGTTCTCAGTCTAGCACCACAGCAAGAGGATTTAGTGATCATTCTGCTTAAAAATAAACAAGAATATACTAAGACCAGCCACCCAGGCTGCACCACCATCAAGCTTGAGAAGACCCCTGTAGCAAGGGACAAATGGACAGTACAGGGAGTGAGAATGAACACATATTCTCTTTCTTATCAGGACCGTATTCATCTATCCTCAATAGCAGAAAACATCTGTATACGGCATTTTCTCCTTTTTGTGCTCCTTTTTGTAATCTGTATTTTAAAGTGTTTGTATTTCTGTTGTATAATATGTTTTCTGATGAAAGTGCATACTCCACAGACAGTATATAAAAAGACTTAGTTAATTCCTTAAGACAACAGTTTCTTTGGATGCATTTGGTGCTGTATGCCCAAATCCACAGTCTTAATTAAGCAAAAATGAAGCTGAAAGAGATTGCCAGATTTTCTCAAAATGGTTAGACTGTCCTTTAATTAAAAAGTTCAGACATAGTAACAGAGACCTGACATGGCTTTTGTGGTGGTGTCAGCAGCATATTTGTAACCTGGGGCACTCAAGAGCCAGGACAGCACACATCCAGTTCAGGGTAATCCTGTCCACAGGGCTCTTCGTAGGGCTCCTTTTGCCAGCACAGGGAGCGTGCAGGCAGATGCAGGGATCTGCAGTGACTGCAGGGAGACTGTTAACCACACACCACACACTCACCCCCTCCTCTTGCTGGGGTCTCTCATTCCTTATTTAGACTTGTTCACTTACTTGAGGGGGAAATGCCAGGCATGGTGTGGCAGGCATGGTGTGACAGAACCTTCATTACTAACAGTGACGCAGAAGACGGGAAGGATGCACAGGTCTGAAGCTGACTTTGGCAAGCAGCAGCTAGAAAAGCTAGGATGCGACTTCAGCCTTATTCAGATCAGTGGGAACTTTGCCACTGATGTAAGTGGAATGAAGACTCCGCTCTCCATGTCTGCCTGTAATCTGAGAACATGTATTCTGCACATCCTGGAGACTCAGTGAAAACCAGACCCCACAGAGTTCACCTTAGATTCACTGTCTCAAATAAAACTATGTGGATTCTTTGTGGCCCTTTTACTTATCGGTAAAACAAGTATGATAATGCTTTGAGTGCTAAACAATACAATGTGTGTAGGAAGACAGTATCTTTTATTAGGCCAACTGAAATAGTTGGGGAAAAACAGACAAGCTTTGAGGCTTGTCTGAAATGCTTTGAGATGCTCTGATGAAAGGTGTTTGAGCTGTGCAAGGGATCATTAAATTACATTCTTCCTCTCTCTGGAAATCATTTAGTGATATTTCAAAGGAAAGATGCTGTACAGAAATAACTGATTTCTATTGCAAGTGCTGTCTGGAGCTAAATATCTTCCTTCCTCTCTCTTTATGAACTAATCTAAAGAAAAATATGTTTTAAATTAGCATGGTAAGAACAATTTTGTGGTATAATGTATAGTTCTGTGAAATGTTCTCTGTGAAGCGTAACTCACAAAATCCTTAAGCACGTTTCAGTACACTCAAACAAAATGGCTGGATTTGTGGAAATTGTGAAGGTATCACTGTAAAGGAATTAGAAAGCATGGAAGGTCAGTGAAAATGGTACATTCAGTGAAAACGAAAAAGGCAGATATGAGTCAAAAACTACATTACGCTTGTAAACACTGGCTAACAAGCCCTCAAACTGTCACTTTTGAGTGTGGACATCATGCCTTGGAAAGCTGTGAAGCAGCTAGTGTCCATAAAAAGTGTTAAACAACCAAACACTTAACCCTCTCCTGTCCTCGATTTACCAGGAAGGAGCTGGGAGTGCTCACTTGAAATTAGCCAGGGCTGAGAGACCGACAGCATTAGGGTGTCACAACCCTGGGTGCAGCAAGAGAGATGAGTGCTATGGTGGAGTCTGTGCAACACTGAGGTTACTGGGGGCGTGAAGGAGCAGGGGAGGGAAGGTTTAACTCTACAAAAATCCTACTGATATCACTTTACTTGTACTTTAGTTCAGTGTCAAGACACAAACGATGTCAAGAAGAGAAAACTGGGGGCAGAGGAATCTTTAAATATGTGAAAGTGCTTGTGAAAAAGGATGAAATAAACTTGTTTATGTTTATTAGAAGAGAAGCAATAGGGATAAATTGCAGGAAAGGATATTTACATTAAACCACTAGACAACAGTCTAGGATTAAGGAAAATTAAGCATTGGTATAGACTGCCTAGGGAAATGGTGAAACTTTCATCACTGGAACATAAAAAAAGGCTTAAATAAACACCATCAAAAGTTTCACTATGGATGATCACTCACTGAAGCAGAGAAGACTTGGAGATTCATCTGAGAAAGGTTACAATGTGTGACCAGGTCTTTCTGGGCACTCTTTTTTTCCTCAGAAAGATGTTGTTGAAGATTTTCTGTTTGTGTGAGATTCTGAGATGCAGTCTCTGAAAATATTTGTCTAAGAGAGGAGGGACCATTTATCTTTTAAAGTCCCTGTTCCTCTCCACTGATCACAGATGCAGTCACAGATGACTGGCTTAGTATGGACACCTACTTATTGAATCTGCAAAGTGAGATGAGACAATTACCATCCTTAATGACAAACTGTGTCCTTTCTCATATATTCCTAAATAGAACACTCAAATCTCCATTACTCATTCCAACTATAATTACTTGTTGTGCACGTATGAGGTGGCACCCATAACACATAATCATAATGTTATTTATTGTCCTGCATTAGTAATTTAGCACATTATATTTAGATGCCATATGGCCTGATGAAAAATGTAATAAGGACTTCCTATGCAGTGCATAGAAAGCTTCTAGACAACGATTAATATAATCTATTTCACTTTTGCACTGCATTTCTGCTAAAAATATCACTGCAGTGTAGGCTATCTCAGGAAAGAAAATGTTATGTTTACATCTAAGGCCCAGCCAAAGTTCTGCCGTGTTGCAGGTGAGCCACTAACTAGGAATGTAAGTAGTTTTACTTCAGCAGTATGTATGAAAGAATAAGGTGCCTCTAATATATGGTATTAACCACTTGTGTTTCCAAAATCTGCATACAATAACACAGATGCTCAGCTAATCAATAGAAATGTGTGTGTTTAGATAGAACTCATCCCACCATTGGACTAAAACTGGGTACTTAAGAAATGTCACCACTATGTCCTACACTGACAGGGAGGAAGTCTGAGCACCCAACAGTCCCCTCTGCTGAACTGCAGCTTTCTCCTTGGGGACCTCTTCAGGTACATCCCCCGCATTCACTCTCGAGATTCCCCCCAAATGGCCAAGAACATTGTCTTTGGCTCTCCCAGACCCATGCTGTCTTCCAGGCCTATTCCTGCAGGTTCTGCACCGGGCAGAGATGGACACCACAGGGTACATCCATATGAGATCCAGGGTACAGGGCTGTGTGGCGTGGACAGAGCAGTCTGCAGTAGCCCTAGGCATCCTTGGTGTCCATCAGCATGCACCACTGAGCCTTGTGATGGAAAACTGCTCTCTTTCTTGTGTGGATACAGACTTTGCAGACACTTGCAAATACTGGCATAGCTTGTCTGCCCGTATCAGCCAGCACTGCACTGAACAGTGGCACTGGAGAATGCTTTCATCAGGTGGAAAGATCCCAAATACTGTCTCAACAGGAGGGGGATTTTCTGGTATCTGAGCAAAACAGAAACCCAGAATAAAAATTATAAAAAGAGACAAGAAGAAAGAGCACAGGATTACCTTCCCCATCCAGAGAAATCCATAGAATATTATTCTCCTGTGCACTTGGAACAACTTCTTTTGATAACCTTTGTTCTTTTATAACCTGTAATTATGGAAACCTCTATCTTCTATCTTCTTATGCACAAGTACCCTCATCATACATGTATTTCTACACTGTAAAAGGATATGAAGACATAAGGCTCTTGTATTGATTTTGGCTAAAAGTTAAAGGGATAAAGTTAATTTTCTTCACAGTAGCTGGTGCGGGGCTGTGTTTTGGATTTGTGCTGTAATAACATAGGGACGTTTCGGTTACTGCTGAGCAGGGCTTACACTGGGTCAAGGCCTTTTCTGCCTCACCCCACCCCACCAGCCAGTGGGCTGGGGGTGCACAAGGAGCTGGGAGGGGACACAGCAGGGACAGCTGACCCCAGCTGACCAACGGGGTATCCCTGAGCACGTGGTGTCATGCTCAGCATGTAAAGCTGGAGGAAGAAGGAAGAAGGTGAGATGTTCAGTGACGATGTTGATCTCCCCAAATAATCATTAAGTGTGATGGAGCGTGGCTTTCCTGGGAGATGGCTGAACACCTGACTGGCTCTGGAAAGTTGTGAATGAATTCCTTAATTTTCTTTGCTTGCTTGTGGGGCTTGTGCACTACCTATTAAACTGCCTTTATCTCAGCCCATGGGTTTTCTCACTTTTACACTTCTGATTCTCCCATCCCACTGGCCAGGGAGTGAGCGAGCAGCTGTGTGGGGCTGAGCTGCCTACTGGGGTTAAGCCACAACAGGCTCATTTTGTAACTTCATTACATTTATAAATACATCAAATATGAAAATTAACACTTCCCCTCCTTTTTTTTTTTCTTTTAAGGTGACATGAAAAATTATTTGAATGAGGAAACACATACAGGAAGACAACAGCACATATAGGTTTAACTCCAGCTTAGCTTATTGAGGTTTAGCTTCAGCTGTGCTTCCTTGTGGATTTTAGCTTCTTCATTATTTAAAACTTTAGGAATGTTTTTATTCTTACTTGCATGGAAAAGGACCAGAAAGAGGTGAGTACATCACCTAAAAGAAGCAATTAGGTAGGTGAAGTTATAGAAGGTCACAGATAAATATAATTAAACAATCTCTTCCCAGGTTATTAAGATGCCTACCTGATGACTACTGAAATTTAAAAAGCAGCAAAAGATGCAATGCAAAACTACTAGTAACTACTAATAATTGTTTCACCTCATTGAGTTTGTGGCTCACATTCCTAATACATGCTTGTTTTAAAAGAATACTGTTTTATGAGAGGATGGTTAACTCTGTAACAACATGCAATACCTTAACTGCCAGACTGCAAAAGTGTCCTGGTGGTGGACACCAGTAGCATCAAATCTGTCTGTACTGCAATGAGTTTTAATAATCAGAAAATGAAGTTTTAGTGATACACTAGCAGCTGAGCCTGGGTGGTTTTAGAGGTCAGCACGCAGGGCAGTTGAACCTCGCTTGTTGTAGTCAGCAGTGCTCCATGTAGAAGGAGCAGCTGCTCAGCCTGGAGGTGGGATTCAGCTGCCCAAATGTAGCTACTTCATATCTCAGCATCTCTTACAGGTCATATAAAGCATCATCTAAAAGGCCAGATTTTCCACTGATTCTGAAAAGAATTTTAGACAACTATTTTACAAGCAGATGCCTGCACTATAAACTATTAAAGGTAGGTACACTGCATCCAGCATGTCTGATGAAACATTAGCAGCCCTTGGCTGATGGGTGGGGAACTTCTTAAGCTACTCCAACTTGACTGCAGCTGCTCTATGCTAGTAGCAACACCACGCTTCTAGGCTTCTTTATAAAGTTTGGCACACCTTTTCATGGTACATTTGTAAATATGATAAATAATTCTGTATAAATTATGGCCACTTTTTACACAGATAACAGAGATACATGGCTAGATTATATCTTTCTTACAGTGATGCAAACCGTAATAAACTTCCATGACATTTTTTTAACTGTAAGGTATAAAAATAATGTGCTTGAACAGAATGATGCTTAGATACAAGACTCAGTCTCCTTAACTTGCATCTTAAACATATCTTTTTCTTGGTGACACACATGGCAAAGAGGTCAACAGTGCATTTCTGTCCCTTGCTCATCCCTTCCTCAGACCTGTTTACAAGGTCATGCAATTAAGAACATCAGAGACATGACCTAGGTTAAAAGTTACACCTTTTTTGGTAGGGTTCCTTTCAACTCAGATGATTTCACCAACCTAGCTGGCAGTACCACCACATCAATCCCCACAGCCCAAGAGACAGACTGGTATGTAAAGTAGAAGGCAAGAACAAGTGCTGAGGGGTGGGAACCAGGTAAGTCAGTTTAGTTGCCAAGGAAAAGATGCAAAGAATAGCACAGAAAGGCATTCAAAGTTGAAGAGGCTCCTCTAGATAATTCAGAGCAGAAGCCTAACTAACAGTCTGAACTGCTCTCTGGAGGAGCCTCTCTCACTCCTTCAACTATGCAAGGCATCTAGGGAGACAAGCCTCCTAATTTAGGCATCTAAGTTAGATGTTTAAACGTAGGCAGTGAATATTCCCCCTGAGAATGTGAATGGGATGTTATAATAGTTTAAAACATGTTTCACTGTGATGCCAATGTCTGTTCTTTTATGAGATACTGTTCTTTGTGCCACCGATCCTCTACTGACATAACCATGTTTCTCATTTATTAGATAAATGAACAACAGTAACAGAATGCACATTGTTCAGTGATGGTCTAAATTCTGAAGTTAAAAATAGATTCCAAATTTTACTCTCAAAATACGAAGCAGATTAGGTTGTTCACATGGAAACCACTGCAAATTCCCAGTAGTATTCATTTTAGGGGACCAGAAAGGGAAAAGAGATTCTTCACAATGATCACCAGTGTATATTTAACTTTATTGCTCTCCTCAAACATTTTATAAAAAATTTTCTATTAGGAGCTTTGATCTGTAATTACATCTTGTCTATATTGCTCTTTTCTACTCAGAACTTTTTACATATCCAGTGATGTAGGTTTCAGAATTTATCAAAAAGCAGCAGAAGTTGTGAAGTTGTTCTTTTAGAGCAGATGCATGACTTACCTCCTGCCCTGCAAAATCTTGATACTAAGGCACACACCAGAACAGCAATTTTCAGAGTGTCTTTCTCCAGTGTAAACACCCTCATTGCCATTGATCACAGCACTATTCAAAGGACTACTTGAGACAGTTGTGGAAGGAATGCTCTTTAAATGTAGCTATCTTCTCTCCTGGATGAATATGTTTACAGGAGAGGATTGTTAAAACCAATTCATTTTCTAGTGTCTCACACTGCGGAACTGCAACTAACACGCCTAAGAAATCAAACATGCTGGGCAAGCTATTAATATGCATTAGACTGTGATTTGTTTGTTCTAGTGGCTTGGGCATCTACACAGCATGTGCAAAAAGCTGCCCAACAGCTCCCTGATTTGAAACTGCCACTGCTAAGTCAGAAAAACATCTACAGGGGAATGAGAATAATATATACCAGCATGACTTGAAATGGCTGTGCCTGAGTTAATGGGCTCAACTGATATATCTGGTTCAAACTATCAAAGCTTACTATCCTATGGTGTCGTATCCATTTCCACTTAGCCCTCATCCCTTCAAGAAACTTGCCAATGGATCATACATGGTATTGCAGCTTGTGCACAGAAGCTGCACGTATTGTTAAGTGGGGAAGTGCCAGTCATTTTACATGGGCACACTGGGCAGCGTGCTGCCAGATGAAATCTAGAACAGCTGAGTCTGCTGTGCTCAGCAGAAGCACCAGCTGAGTGTACGCTTCTACTGTGCTACTTACTCCAAAACTAAAAGGAACTCGGTTACACCTCCATCCTTCTGCAAATGTGGTAGAAACTGAGCAGCGAGGCTCAAACTTATTGCAGTGGGACAGACAGTGCAACTCCAGAATGTCACATCTTTAAAAAACAGCTTAAAGCTCACACTTTACCATGAAAGAGTTATACCACCAAACAAAAGCACGTCATGAGAGATTTTCTCTCAGCTGTCAACCCCAGCAGATGGATTAAGGGTAACTTTGACACTTGATACTGCCTAGTGGTCTGCCACAAAGTCGAGACGGTGTGAATAAACTTTCTTTCCTGGTCCAGATTTTCACTTAACAGTTGCTGACATCCAGCTCCTTGGGCATGACTCTACTTTCTCTGAGGTTTCTGTCCAAGTTTCCTCTCTCTTTGTTTTGACTGCTGTAAACTCCTTTCTTCTCCAAAAAGTAATGCTCCAACACATACAAAATGCTTCTGCATGTTAAGTATACACATAAAAGAAACACAAGATCCTAGTTCCTGTTTATTTTTCTAATTTCTGTCCACAGACTCAAAGCAGAAGAGGTGGGTTTTTTTCCCAGGGTACTGTGGGCTTGTTTCTACTTATCTCAAAGATCTGTCTTCTCTTCTGCCTGTGATTTCCATTAAAGTGACACTGGCCTGTTCTTCATCATTTTAATCGACCAACTTAAAACTGCCATGACAGCTTTCCCTCTCTAGGGCTCGAACAACTCAACGCATTGGGTGGGACTGCTGTCACCTACCTTAAGACGTCTGCAGTGCAAACACATTTATGTTGATCAGATGAGTCTGCTATAAGCACTGGAAAAAAATTAAGCACATTCAGGGCACAGTCCACCTTGGTTGAAGCAGGAATTGTATCCCCAAAGTCTTAAGTCAGAGGAAAAATTCTATATGACAGATCTCTACATTGACCAGATAAATAAAAACATCCTTGTCTATTCCACCTCTCACCTTCTGGCTTAATTGCAATCAATCCTGTTTGAAAATCAACTGCTTTCTCTTATGCTGTTCTCTATTAACAATTCACAGCACTTCGAGATGTGCCTTGTGGGAAGGATGTTGACTAAATCTTTCTCAGTGTTCAGACTCTGAAGTTCTTTCCTAGGAGAAAAATTGGTGGATGTGTCATACTGGTAAATATAATTCCATAAAAATATCTATGCAGAAGAACAATTACTATGTGTGGATGAAAATTAACAGTCTACTGATGCCTTTACTGACTTGTGCATAACTTCCCTTGGAAGGGTAATGTCCATGAATATGTAACATGCATCTTCTTCTTCCTACTGCTTCCCTATTGTTTTTCCCTTTTTATTATTACAGCATTTCTCCATACAGCCTGTAAGATCTTTGGTAAAGAGTAATGTTTGCATCTCAGCATTAAAGCTTATTATGAAGGCACAATAATTCCTGCAGTCTAGTTAAATATAATTGCAAGGGGAAGGGAAGACAGAAGCAGAGGGCAGTTCATAATTCATGGACTTCTCACATGACTTCAACCTTCTCCTTGCAGAACTTTGTGGGTGGGAGGAGGTTACAAATGAAGCTCTCTGCTACTTTGTGCTAAAAGCCAGTGCCAGCACTCTAGTCAGTGGAATTTATGTAATGATAACCAAATCAATTCAGAAACCAGTTTTGTTAATCTGTCAGAGACCCTGAGAGTGCACAGCTTTAAACTTCTCTGACAGTGTCTGCAATTACTCTAGCGGAAGAGACACTTCTGAACCAAATCTAATGTTCACGGCAAAAGAGTTATATTAATTTCTATCAGCTTCTGATTGAACTGACTAGAATAAATCAGAGTGAGCGGGCACACAATCAGCTCTGCTGGCAGATTTGCAGATTGCTGGAAAGGGCCATGATAAGTCTCTGGGGTCTGGCTGTGAGTAATGCTCTCCTCCACCAACACAGCTGGATCCTGCCTAACCACACTTGCTGACACCCACCATCATCATGTCTTATCCAGAACTGCTAGGTTTATAGCCTCTATCAAAAAATAAAGAAGTTGTAAGCCATGAGAATACGACCAGAGTAGAAAAAGCTTCAGTGGCTTAAGGTGTCACCTCCCCTCCCAGCAATTTCCTACCTCCTCTTTGCCTGAAATTACTGCCTCACAGCAGAGTCAGTGGAATGAGACACACTAGTACCAGCTGCTTCAACACAAGGTCCTGTAAAATTAGCCTAAACTGCTCATAAGATGATTTTAACATCATATTTTGAATTAAAATGACTTAGAAACATTAGTGTTTTTCAATCCAGGGACTGCTGTGAAGGCAGGAACCTTCAGTAATGAGGTCAGAGAAGCAGTACCTTTTGCAGAAGTCCAGACAGATTTGCTCAAATTTGACCCAGCAATAGGAAAGACTAAGAAATTTCACACTTAAAGTTATCATTCTTATGGGTTACTAACAGGTTTATGAACTTCTGATTGCCTGGCTGGACTAGATGACCTTCTGAGGTCCCCTCCAACATGAACTACCCTATATACCTAGTGTGCATGGCCAGGAGCCTGAAGACACAGTTCTTCCTGCTGACACAGCCACAGCATATCTTGGCAAACTGTGGAGACCCATGCTTACCAAACCTTGCCTCAGAGTGGTCAAAATAGGTTGGCACTGGTATTGTTCTAGTGTTGAACAACTGCTTTTCAAAAGGGAGGTCAGCTGTAGCACGGGGAGCCTCTGCCAAGGGGAAGCAGCCCTGCTTGACTCAATTGTTACTAAAAAAAGGGATGGGGGAAAAAAACCCAACCAGACAAATTTCACCCAAATAACCATCTTTCTCTGGGTCACAATTTCCTAGCTGGGGGATACAATCCTCAGACAAAGCACTTAATGTGTTGCCTAATGTGGTAAGAGGTACATAGTCTCGTGGGAAGGGATATTATGGAAGTGCTGGGACGAGGCCACTTGTCATCTGCTCTCCCCTAGAAAGGCTGAACTCTGTAAGGTCTGCACAGCATCTATGCTTTTGTGTATGTGGAAAACCAGCAGGAATTGATGTCATGGGCAGGCAAGTTCGAAGAAATCTGGAAATGGGGGAAGCCAGAGTTGCAGCTGTTACGAATTCATCACGATTTTGGCCCCGGTTCCAAAATTCTCACAAAGACATAAGAATCTCCACATGATTTTGAGGGAAACAAGATCTGTAGATATATGAGTGACACACTCACACATGCTGTATTGTTTAAGAGGCATACTGAGCTTTTAGTTTCAATCCCTGCTCTTTCACTTGTGTCACTTAGCACGTCTGAGAACCTTATTGCGAGATACAACCTCATGCTGCTGCCTTAAACTACCTACAACAGAAATTTTCCGGAGAAATCATGTACTACTACCAGGTGTGATCACAAGATTCATTGTCACTGGGACACTCTCAGAGCTGTCACAAGGCAGTTTCAGCAGTAAGGGCTCACTGCAGTGGTGCATCTGCACACAGAAACACAGCTCAGATCCACTGGGCTGCAGATTCCATGGGCTGCTCCTGCCTCCACATCTCCTCTGCCTTCCTTGTGCCTGCAGCAGCTCTACAGACTCAGCTAATTCAGGAACTTTCAGTTCCAGCTGAACTCAGTTAATTTTTTGGAGGAGCAAAACTGGCTCTCTACCAGATCAGATCCCAGGCTTGCCTTGCCAGATGGCATCATCAGTGTTACTGCGGTGTAAATAACAAACAGGAAGGCATATCCATGATCAGAGAGGAATGCAGGACTGCCCCTTTCGGTGGCAATACAGACACAGGCTGTCTTGCATTAACTGTGAAATTACATCCTTAGAAAGGTTTATAACTGCACGGCTCCCCTCGCAGGGCACCAGGCTGCTCGTATTAATAGTGACCTGCATGTGTCAGGAGCATTCACCCTCAGGAGCTGACACAAACTGGGTGGTGCCACCCTGTGTGACTGCCTCTGATCGCCAAATACCACTTTGGTCCAGGAACAGGGCAAATCCCTAAATCTGTTCCTTTACGGTTCTATCAAAGTGTATTAGACTGCTATGGCAAAGATGGTCCAGTGCCCTTCTGCACGCACACAGGACAAACGTATGCTCTGCATTTGCTAGACAGACACTCCCACAGACGAGGTGGAGGCACATGAGGTTTGCGTTCTGAGTGTGAACGGGCTCTGATGTGTATTCAGAGCTCTTCCCGCTGCAAGGTTCCAGCTGCAAGGACACGACGCAAGGACAGAAACTGATGCACAGGAAGTTCCAGCTGAACATGAGGAAGAACTTTACTGTGCAATGACCGCGCACTGGAACAGATTGCCCGGAGTGCTTGTGGAGCCTCCCTCACTGGAGCTGTTCAAGAGGGGTCTGGACGCAATCCTGCGCCATGTGCTGTGGCACGGCCCTGCCTGAGCCGGGGGTTTGGAGCAGGTGACCCACGGCACTCGCTTCCCGCCTGACGCACCCTGTGGCTCTGTGTTTTCAGCCTCCCCGCCCCGAGCCCTGGCGCAGCACAGCGCAGAGCACGGCGGCCGCTCAGCAGCCAGCCGGGGCGCTCGGCTCCGGCACTCCCTCCCTGCTGCCCGGCCGGCCCCGCGCCGCTCCAGCTCCCGCAGCGAGCGGGACGCTTTCCGCCCGCCTGCGCCGGGGATGCTCAGCGCGGAGCCCCGCCGAGGGCTGCTAAACGCGAGCTGGGCGGCGGCGCCCGCAGCCGTCGCCGGCGGTGCCGCGGGGTTTTCCTTTAGGAAAATCGCTCTCCCCCGCCGCCAGGACAAGCGGAGGCGCTCCGGAGGCCGGAGTGGCGGTGCCGTCCCCTCCCCGCGCCCGCCGCCGCCGCCATGGCAACCGCCCGTCGCCGCGCGCGCGCACCCCCTTCCCCGCCCGCCCCCCCACCCCCCGCGCCGCTCCCCCCCGGCCCCGCTCTGACAGAGCCGCAGCGCTGCGCCCCCTCCCCGCGCCGCTCCCGCCCGCGGACACGCACCCCCGGCTCTCCCAGGTAACGGCAGGGCCCGGGAACGGGGCAGCCCCTCACGGCGCTGCTGCCCGCGGCGGGAGGCGGCTCGGACACCGCCACGCCGAGAGAGGCGGCGGGGATGGGGGGGAAACCAGCGGTAGAGGCTGGAGGAGGGCGGGGGCGCCCCCCCATCTCCCGCGGAGCGTGCCGGGAAGTGTAGTCCGCGCCCCTCCGCCGGTCGCTACGGGCTGCCGGGAGAGGCGGCGGGAGGAAACTACAGCCCCCAGCGCTCTCGGGGGAGGGGGCGAGATGGGTGCTGCGGAGGGGACCCCTGTGGGGACGGGAGGCTCCCTCGGAATGAGGGCGCTGAGGCGGCTCTTCCCGCGGAACAGCGAGGGAGAGAAGCCCCTGCGCCGCTGCCGGGGCGGGAGGGGCTGGAGGGAGGGGCGGTGCGGCAGGGCCGGCTGGGAGGGTGGGCGCAGGGGCGGTGCGGCTGCAGAGGGGAGGCGCGGGCAGGGCACTGAATGGGGTGGGTACCTGCGGTGAGGGGAGGATGGACTGGGGCGTCTGGATGCCAGTGCGGGAGAGAAAGAATACAAGGAAAGGGGCGCGTGGGAACATAGGTGGATGGATGGATGGATGGATGGATGGATGGATGGATGGATGGATGGATGGATGGATGGATGGATGGATGATGTGCTGGAGGAGGAGTGGTGGAGCAGAGGCACAGAGAGCTGTGCAGAAGGCAGAGCAGCCCGGAGGCTGGGAATGGGTACGAAGGAGGCAATGGTCAGAGGGAGCTCTGGAAGTTTCTCCAACCAGTTTGCCTTTATGGTTTCCAGTTTCACGTCTGCTACCATGCTTAGGCTCCGTTGAGCTTGTTGCACTAGGTGGTCTGGACACAGTGTTACTTTTTAAAAATTATTCTGCTACATTTCTATTTTGTCCCAAAAAATTCTGTCATGATGTCAGCATTTGTCCCTTTTCTCTCCATTTCGTCACCTGACAGTTTTAGTGTTTTTATCTTATGTTCTCTAACAGTCATAAGGGGGAATAAAATTACAGTTTCTCTATATATCATACTTGAAATACACGTGTTTATGATTGGTATATAAGGGGGTGTCATTTTTTCTTCCTGAAAATCTGTATCTTAAAAGCATCCATGCATTAGTACTCTCTTGTATATGAATATTGAATGTCTATTCCTACTACAGTTTCACATTTCACAGAGATGGTTTCTTTCCAATGAATGCTTGATTGCAGTTGCAGATTGTTGAGCAGTTTCCTTTTTCTTCCTTTTCCCCCCATCCCTATGTCAGCTATATCCTAGACAGGCTTCAGCTTCTCTCTTGCAGCTCCTGGTACTTGCCACACTGCAGAAGGGAACATTGCAGCTGCAGAGTGCTTGGGGTGCCTGGCTCTTGGAGATCTGGGCTTTTGAGCAGGTAATGGGGAGAGATAGTTCCTGCCCTGACCTAAGCCCAATCAAAAGACTGTGAAATGAATGGAATACAAGAAAAAAAAAAAAAAAAAGATAGGCCTTTATCTGGTTTTCTGTGTAATTAATAATAATAATAATAAAAAAAGCTGATTTTTCTGGGGATGAACTGAGAAATCTGAAGACTTCATGTCTGTAGCACTAACATCAATATGCATATAAATGTATATTTTAAAAAATGTATTCTATGTAAGTATTACATTTCCTTAGTCCTAAAGAGCCAATTCTTTGACATTCAGAGTGGAGTTCAAGAGGTGGAAAAGTATTCAGCCCAAAATTCTGACCTTATGAGTCAGGGTTATAAACACCTCTGTGAGTGTATTAAATCTCCAATTATTCATGGAAAGCTTATCTGGGATGCAGCTTGGCTGAGCTGGAATGGAGCAGCAGCAGCACGGAGTCGTTGTGGAGCTGGCTGTGGTCTGGTGTGGGGGGAACACGGGAGTGCTGTATCCAGGGCCAGGTGCAGGAGCGGTTTCACTGCCTTTCTTGGCACAGAGCCGACCTAAGAAACGCTCTGAACCCGAGCTGGCTCTGCACAGACCATCTTGGGAATCTTTGGTGGCATGTTTGCTCTACCAGAAGTGCTTACACACATGATATGCAGAGAAGCAAGTGGCTCCACAAAGGACCAGAAGGATTATTGACTCGGGCTGGGTTCCACTTTGTGGAGTTCCAGACAGGCCCTACAGAATCCTTCAGGTCTCTGGGCCCTGCATCCTGTCAGAGGAGGGGTTGACTGTGGTGTTGCATTTTACCTGGGTCCAGCAGGGCTAAGATAGAACAGAAGCTGGCAAGCCTGTCGCTGCCTGACCCATGTGTGTGTGGAGTTACACTCCCCAGAGCGCCCCACAGCATTTGTTTCAGCTCTTTTTGTTGCCCAGCCTTGCTAATGAACACCTCATTACCCCAGGTAGTGGTGATGGGGCCATATGGATGTGTCTGAAACTGGAGTATGAGGTGCTTGGAGAAGGATACGGTTCACACTCAGTTTTAGGAATAGAACAGCCATCTCTGATTCTCCTTTCTGCTTCTTCAGAGAACTGTACTTCAAAGGCTCTGCATATGGCTGTTTCATTCTCCAGGATGCTTTCTGTTTGGTTCACCAAACTAATGAAATCTCTAATTTAAATATCGAAATTAATCTTTAATTAAAAGACTGGCTACCTATTTAGTGTTTTCTTATGTGATTCCTTTTAACCTGTGGTGAATGTCTTTACTTCATTTGAAGACTTTTTTTTTTCACTTGCACTCAAAGTAAATCTCTGTTTCAAGTTAAGAATGCACACAAAAATAGTTTGAGGCCTGCATGCATGCTTCTTCTCTTTCCCACTTCCATACACATTTCCACATTAACTCTATGTCTGCTATTGCAAAACAGAGTTTCAATGCAAAGAGGCCAAAAACCAGTTAGCAGAAAGCAGTTGACTGAATTAAGAGATCCCTTGGTGCTGGATTTCCTGGAGTTTCCTGGACCATATATATATGTGTGTGTGTGTGTGTTTTATCTGGTGTCTGTACTGCTTTAAAAAATGGCATAACCTGCTGCAACCCCAATGCTGCTGCTGCTGCAATTGTAGCCAGCCTTGTCACTGCTAATGCACACAGCAAAAAGAAAAAACAGCACTGGCATAACACATTTCTCATCTTTGATTCATTTACATGTAGTTTCGATTCAAATCTGCTGGAACTGAGCCATGTCCTTACTTACAGATATGTTTTTAACAGGAGCCGTGATCCTGTGAAGTCATGATCGTTAGTTTTCACACCAGTCCATGGGACCACAGCTGCATGTTCAAACAAAGCCATGTTAACAGGGAAAGATGGATTTAGCTATGGAACTTGGCAAGCCTTTTGTTTGTTTGTTTTTTATCTGACAATAATCAGTTAAAATGTTGTTTTTGTCATGCAAACGCAATGTCTGCAGCATCAGCAATTGCTTCTGAACAGGGACAGATACTTATTGGCAATGAAGATCAGTTGTTCTGCACCCAACACCAAAATGAAAGACATAATCTTTATAATAAAGCAGGAAAGATTTATTTAAGTTCTTTTAATTATTGCTTTTTTTAATATCTTATTCTTAAAAATCAAATAAAATGTATCAAGCATGTAAGAAAAAATAGTCTGTATTTCTGTCAGAAGTAGAATTCTGTAGGCTTCTAGTAGAAGTCACATGTCATGCGGGGAAAAACACTTTTTTTTTCCTCTGACAATGTTCCAGTTAGTGTTGCTGTTTATGCTTTCTCAGGTAAAGCATTGTTACATGTCTCTGTTTTAACAATTTGTAAGTTTTAAGAGAAGACTGAAAATCAGATCGTTGTGCTATTTTAAGTGAAGACAAAGTTGAGGGAGAAAGAGCTGTTTGAAACTGGTCAAAGCTGGCTTACAAAATCGATATGGCTTTAACCTAAGAAGGGCAGGTTTCAATTAACTGTAACGAAAAACTTCCAAGCAGTAAGAGGAATTTGAAGAAAAAACAACTTCAGTTTATGACTTAGAGTCTGATAATGGAAATGGTTGCACATGAAAAGTGTATAAATCCAAAAAATCAAAACCTCTCAACAGTGGACTTCTCTTCCTTGCTTTGCTCTGTGTGGCAATTGACCTGTTCTGGGATTGTGTGGTGGCAGACAGTCATCCTGGCTCTGCCTTGTTGAAGTGGAAAGTGTACAGTCATACCTCAGTCATAAGCACTGTATTCAGTAGATGGTGCCTAACAGTGTGACTCTCTGTCTTGTGACATTAGTTGTAACTCTTACATTGCATTTCGGGATGCCCAACATCACGCACGGCTGATTTACAGAAAATGAGAAACAGGGTTAGTAGCCAGTCTTCATCAGCGTATGTCCAGGCCTTTCCAGATGTTCAGCTGTCCAGTCAGCAGTACTGCAGGGCTGCCATGATGTGAGAGCATATGTCCAGCAATCTCAGGAAGCTGTGGAATGTTTTTGTTTTGCCTGGATAAAATTTTGGTCAGAGAAAGACACATGTCCAGGAAAATCCACGTATGGTATAGCCCTCTCAGTGGGGAATTAGCATCTGATTTGGAGAAAAGTCTGATTAGTAGGTATTAAGTAAGGCTTGATGTGAGTATTGAAACAATGAGAATAAAGCAAAAGTGTCTAACAGCTCATTTAATGAGAGTACTCCATCCTGTGCAAGAGTCAAGAGCCTGTGGAGAAAATGGGATGCAGTGGTGTCACTGGTTGTGTCAAAACACATGCATAAAAGAGACATAGAAAGATAGCAGATGCCTTCCATTTTGGCACTTGCAGAGTGAATGTTTGGGATCAAGCAAGAGGAAAAGCCCTGCTGCAGACACCCTCTACAGGGGAGAGCATTTGCTGCCTCTGGTAAGACTGGTGAGATAGCACTGACAGAGATGGTTTGAAGGGGGCCAGTCCTGAATCCATTCCCACTGGTGTTGCACACAAGTTGGGAACAGTGCTAAGCTGTCCCCCTTTGCCTGTCATCCACACAGTCACTGTATCTGCCCATGGATATGTTTGTGTGTGTAATGCTTTAATGTTAAAGTAGAGACTGCCTTTTGGATCTTGCTCAATTGTGCATTGCTTTAATTCTGGGAGAAAAATTCTTTTCTGACCCCAGATAGGGATCAGCCCAGCTTATGCTCCAAAGAACAGAGATTAATATCCCCTGTGACCTTTTAGCCTGGCTGCTGCAGGGTTTTTAACAAGTGGGTTTAAGACCCTATGTGTGGCAGCTATGCCGACATGAATGTCTGTAATGTCTCTTCTTGTCAATGATCCGTGAACTGAGGAATCTCCAAGGATCTTGACTTGCAGTGGAGGTGTTACGGTCTAGTGCAGGAGAGAACCACACAATGGTAGAATGAAAAGCTGGTGTCACAAGTAGTGGGTAAGTTGTTCTAAATGTACTTGACAACAGTTGTTCCTGGCTGTATATTTACTTAAAAGATGTGGCTGTGGTGTGGTAGGAAAATTAAATATCTAAACAAAGATCCAGATAACAAACAACAAAATGCTTTATTTATGATTTCTGTATTTCTGGTTCCTTGGATGTCTCTGATGTTGTATGAACTCGATAATACAATGTAGAACAGATAATAAAGAGTGAGTACATAACATGGAAAGGTCCTCACCTAGCTGTAGTTACTTCCCCCTCCCTCCCCATCCCTGACATCGAAGAATGGGATGACCAGAAAACAACACAGGAAATAATTCCATCCAAAAATTTATTTTTTTCTTGATTTTGGACTTAGTTGTTTTGATTTGCTTTGGTTATTCTGAAGTAACTTTACCTTCACGGGTGTGCATAGGAGGCTTGTAGTTTGTTTGAACCATTTTTAGCATTAGTTTTAAATAGCAGTAGAATCTCAGAGAGCTGCCTGGGATTCCAGGAAAGCACTGATTTAGGACTGAGGCCTATAGCTGCTGCTTCAAATAAAGGTCAGGTAAATGGGTGACACTATATTCACATTTTCAAGCTATATGACACCTTTGGTGTCTAGGGTAGGTGATGAGTAAAAACTGAAGTGCCTGAATCCACGAGAAAAATCCAGGGGCTTTTGTCAGCCTAGCTCTGGAGGTATTGACCGCTCAGGAGGTACATAGGTGTACATGCACCCTCACTTAAACCCACAGCCTCCCTCCATGCTCCAAGTTTCAGTGCCTGTCAGTGTTTTATGAGCTCTTCAGTGTGACACACCAGACATCAAGCTCATGCGTAGGCTTTGGCATCACAAGCATGAGACCAGAAGCCCCCAAACTCTTGGTAGCTGGAGGAAACAGGAGAGTCTTATTTGGTTTGCTCCTGCAATTTTAAAACTGTGTATATTTTTCTGCATCCTGCCTCACCTTCCTTGTCTAACCACTGTCCTGAGGTGGGCACATATTTACATGGCTCCTATGGCTTGCCTCCTGCCTGTGGATTGACCCAACTTCCACCACAGAAGAGATGAAGAGGTTGTCTCCTCTGGTGAGCAGGAGACTCTTCTGGAATTAAGGGGAGTTGGTTGTATCAGCCCTCTTAAGGCAAAAGGGAGTTAAATATGCCCAGAGGGTGGGAACTAGCTGTAATAAAGAGCAATGAGAGGTTGTAAAGCAAGTATGTGTTCTGTTTCATGGATTTCGAGGAATTGAATTCAGCAGTTCCTTAGAAATGTTTTATTTACTTGCTGTCTTACACTACATGTGCGGAAAACCTCCAGAGATTTGAGGAATGTTTTTTCGTAATGGTGACAGGCTGGTTGTGAAGCAGTTCCTAACCTGGATGTGTTTGAAGACAGGCCAGTGGCTTCTGCCCCACATGGTGTTCTGTTCATTTCTAAGCTGACTCATGAGATCTGAATGGGTAACAAACTATCTTCAGTTCCTATTATTTTGTGCATTTCCTGTGCAATGTGAGTGACATCACTTTTTTTCCCCTATTTGTTACAATCTTTTGTATTTAAAAATTAAATTATCTTTGTTGCAACTAATCCAGATCTTGGTAATGATGTATCCTGCCTATGTCAGGAAACAAAATTAGGGTTGCCACCCTTTCCACCTTAGATTTTCTCCTGCCCTGTAGTTTGCAACAGCCAGCGGGAATGCTGTGCGAGCTGAAATGTGCAGCACAGCATGAGGACAAGTGAAGCCCCAGTAAGTCCTGCTGTGCTTGGTGCAGTGTCAGCTGCAGGGCAGCAGCATGTTCTTGCTATCAGAGTCATCAGCCACATGCAAGATGTGTGACCTGTGGGTTTAAGTGAGGGTGGCAGGTTTCCATGGCTTTGTTGCAGGGAGCAGGAGTGATGAGGTGGTGGAGCAGACCTGGTGTGCAGCTGAAGGCAGCAGTTAGGTCTGTCAGTGTGGCACCCTTGGGAGGTGCAGCGTGTGTTTGCTCAGGGCAGAATGAATTTCATGTGGATGTCTGTTTAACTTGTCATGGGTTTGAATTTTGCTAAGCGCAAGGGAGTACAAAAGCATAAGATACATCCTCCTTAATGCCATCTTGCTCTAGTCCTGTCTGTTTATAAAACCTACTAACATTTTTATAACCCACTGGGATGTAAAAGGTTGCTTCTCCCTGTTCTGGCTTCTATCTGCTGCCACCTGTTCCTTCAGTGTGCACTCCTGTAGCATGGGCTGTTTTCAGCTGTGTAGCCTGAACTGTGCTTGTATCCCTCCTTCCCAGTTTCTTCTTCACCTCCTTGGTCTTGCCAAACCCTTGATACAGCTAGTGGACCACGCTCCAGAGCTGATCTCCTCCCTCTTGCTCAATTCAACTCTGCATTGCATAGCTATGAATTGCAATTTTTTAGTTTGCATTTCCAGAGGTTTATATCTTGCTGAATGTCAGGGACCCCCACATGTACTGAGAGCACAAGGGAAAGGAACTGATACTCTTTCTGTGGTGGGGACCTAAACTTTGGGTCACATGAGGTTCAGATAAAAGGGCAGGCACTGCTTCAATCCTGAACCTTAAATACAAACCTAGCTGTACAACACAGCTTAATTCTGAATGTCTGGGTTATTGCTTTCTTGACTGGTTACTGGGAAAAGCTGGGCTATGGGTCTGCCTTGAAGTCATGATGCAATTTGAGGACTAGGGGAAGGTTGTACTTTGGGAATCACTGTTCTAAGGAATGTTAAATTTGGATTGCTAACTCCACCATAAATCCCAAAGTGACATGTTAAATTTAATGAAAAAATTCAAGTCAGCATGTGGATGCTGGAGTACTTTGAAAGAATATTTAAACAGAATGAGGCTCTCAACTTCATCTATAGTGGAGCAGTCATTCAACCGTATCATAATCTCATTAGGGTGAGGGCTCTTGAAAGTGTGAAGTGCAGACATCCCTGATGCTGGTTGGCACATTTAGGCACGTATGTAGTACAACAGAATAAAAAGCAATTTAATGCCTCGTGTGATTTGTGATTCACAGCTGATGGCAGCTAATACATTGTGGTGATCTACAAATTAAAGTTGAGTTTGTTAGTTTCAGCGTGGGAAGGGCATTTAATTTTGTTTCATTAATGTAACAGGATTGGGGCCAAAGGCAGCAAAGAAGTTGTGTTTTTAATCACTATAAAAGAGTTACGATTCATGATCTGAAACCTTAGGCTAGTAAAGAGATACTCCAGACATAAATGGTTGTAGAAGAGCAGGACTGGATGGGAGCAGGGTTGGAAAGACACAATTCAGCTATGAGAGAAATAACAAAACTAAAGCATCACTGTCTGAATTATTCTACAGCATGTAAAATTCATTTTTTGTGGTAATTATGTTCTCTTTTAGATTTCTGAGTGAAGATGAATTTAGCAGAGATTTGTGATAATGCCAAAAAAGGAAGAGAATATGCACTCCTTGGGAATTATGACTCTTCTATGGTATATTACCAGGGTGTCATCCAGCAAATCCAGAGACATTGCCAGTCGATCAGAGATCCAGCAATTAAGGGCAAATGGCAACAGGTAGGGTGAAATAAGATTGACTGTATTCTGTTAGTTGATATTTGAAAACCACACTGTACCTCCCAAACCTTATAAGATGTAGAGGACATTTCAGTGATGTTGGCAACAGTTGTTGTACAATATTTTATGGATATTCATCAACAAAAAATAATTTTCATGGTGTGTTCAAAAGGAATTTTATTGTCCTAACTGAATCAATTCTTTCTTTGTTGTCACTTAGGATGTCTGTCTAGTTCCTGGTCTGTTTCTGTCTGCATACTCTCTGTGGTTGCATGCTTTTGAAAAAATTAAGGACTTTCTTTTCCCCTTGTATCTTTTGGCCATCTTATGTCCAGTAAACTAAAATGTGAGTGGGTGGGTTAGCATCACTAGAATTGTTGTCTGAGTAGCAGCTAACTAAATGACTGTAGTGTACAAATTTGGATCAGGTTTCTAAACCTGCAAGTCATACTCTTAGCCTGAGTCTTGCACATCCATCTCCCTGCTAGACAGAGTACTGTTGAAGCCATGGAAGCAATCTGCAGGTGACATATAAGAACCCCATCTATTCATTACTTTCAGTATTTAAGTCTTCCTCACATTTTTTTGGCCCATTTTTCATGGTACAAACTGTGTTCTATAAATATAAAAAGGAGGAAAACCATATAAAGATGTTTCCTAGAGTAAAGAATTAGTGTTGCATAAAGACTGTTTTGAAAGAATAATGTATCTCCTATGAAAGATACAATTTTTCACTAGGTAGCCAAAGAGAGGATTTCAGTAAGAGTTTTTCTAAATATCATATGTTTAAATGATATCACCTAAAAACAGAAGCAAATTTTCTTTTTTATTGCAGCAGATGATTTGTTTATGGGTTTGTGTTTGAAACTTCTGACACTAACATAGAGTATTTTGTGTACTGATAAGTACAACACTGTTAACAATCACTTTGTAGTAACAGTACTGTTCATAGGTGTTTATCATAGAACTGTAGAATTCTGTTAGGAAGAGCTTGTCTGCAAAGCATGTGCATGTACATCCAGCAGAGATAGTTTTCCTGGTAATGTAGTAAGCTGGGTGTTGTATAGGAGATATTCACATTCAAGTACTTGTATTCAAGCTTTTTCCCACCCCAGGGCATGCTGATACAAGGTGCTCATGCCCAGTACCTGTTCTTAGTTCCTGCCAAACTTGTAGCTGATGTGAAGGTAGAGCATGAGGATTTCCTCATTCTGCAGCTGAACCACTGCATTGTCTTCACATCTAGTATTTAGTGTTTCCTCTGATGACACTGATTCTTCCAATAAACTTTCAACAACTCTTGTGTTGTGAAGGTCACTCAAGTCTCATGTTATTGTGTGTTGTTTGAACTGCTTCAGAGAAGTCTGTGCACCATGGAATGTGTGCTGCACATTGGAGACAAACCTCAAGTACAAACACCATTAACACAGTTTCCAGGATTCATTCCCTAGGGAAGGCAGCTGTCTCTCCAGCAGAGGATCTGAAGTTGGCACCTTCTCAGAAATTATCCCCTTTAGGCAAAAGAAGAATTGCTCCTGACCATGTCACATAAATGCTTTAGAGATCTGTCCCAAGTAAGATCTACAGCAGGTGGGGTAGCGTCTGTCATGCTGTGCACTCATGTTAATTCTGAAACTTCCCAACACAGTAGTGGCAGATGAGCTTTGTCAGAATATTTGCTGTTACTGGTGTCAGGCTCAGAGACAAACAGCCAAAAGTAAGAAGTGTGACTGAAAAAAAAAAAATTAAGAGCTTCATTCCTAGGTTATTTGCTTTCTCATTCATTTATGGGAACAAAATGATACAGCCCAAGAGCAAATGATGCAGCCCTGGAACTACTAGCTTTTCCATACCAGAGCTTGCAAGTTTTGGTGAGACCTATAGAGATAGACCTGCTTTCTTTACCCACTCTTTCTAAATAATTGTTGTGCTTTCTCACTCCTTGAGACAGACTAAGAGGGAGTCTGATGATGTGGATGTTAGCACTACTTTCCAGCTCCAACAGCAGCTACATTCAAACTGTCAGTCACAGGCAAGGAGCTGTCTTAAATGATAACCTGTTCTGAAAAAAATTTAACTGAGAAGTTGGATCACAAGTAACATTCATTCACAGTATTAAAGCAATATCTAGTTGTTAATTTTAGATCTTTCTCATTAAAGAGTTATGCCATACACATTATGTAAGTTTAGCAAATTTCAGGTCCAACCCACTTGGTACCAGTAATGTGCAGAAGGAAAAGATTCCCGTACCAGTGTGTTTCTTGCAAGTGGCTTGAGAAGCAAAGCAAGCCTTAGGTCATGGTTAAGGGGATTAATGCAGTTGATTTTTACCTGAAATTCTGTCTCCTCAAGCATATGGAACTAGCCTGTTCTTCAGGTTTTTCAGCTTCTCCATCATCTGAGGAATCTGGAGAGGATAATACCACTGGTGTCTTTTGGAGCTGGAGTTTAGCAACCACTAACACTGTGTAGGTAGAACTTTTACTCTTGAATGTCCATGTAGGTAAGTGCTCAAAGGCAAAGAATGTTACTTAAACTAGTTCTTCTCTGGGACGTACTGTCTGCATACACATTCACAATCCTTTTGAAGGATTCCTGGGATGCTGTGTCAGTGTGAAGCATCCTACCCCTTCCTTTCTGTATATTTTGTGTGCAGCTCACTTAACAGGGTTTTTGTCCTACTGATACTTCTGAGGCAGTGAACTAAGTTTCGTGTGTTTGTGGACACGTTCCGTTGTAAAACAAAAATGTTCATTTGAGGAACATCTCAAAGAATGGTTCCAGCTGTGGCTGTGCAGCTGACCAACTTACATCTCTTACCTGCACCGTTGTTCTTCTCAACAGTGGGTGCTCCATCCCGCATAGGTACCTCACGCCTGATGGATCTGCTTTGTTGCCTTGTGTATGACAGAGGATTTTCTCAGTAGTTTGAGCAATGTCAAAGCCCAGGTGAACTAGAAGTAGTTGGGATTTTGGGTCAGATTCCCAAATGCTCTTGATCTACCTCTCTTTGCATGGGTGTCATTGTTTTAAAATTGCTACAGGTTGGTCTGGACAGAATGATGTTCTGTGCAAGTATTTGTTGGGCTGTATTTCACGTCACACTGAGAGACAGCTTGAGCTTTGCAACTGGACATCTTGACTATGAGGATTCCTCCTGCTTGGAGCTGATGGTTAGGATGAGGAGGAATATGAACATGTTAATGTCTTCTCCTCTGAAAACAACTGAGTCGTTCAGCTACAGTTGATGCAATACTGCTTCTGGGAATTCCAAATCAGTGCTAACCAGGGAAGAGGGATTTTGTTACTGTCTAGCACACCCTGCAGATCTTAAACAGGGCAAAAGATGCATGCTGAGGATCCAACAAAGCAGAGACATGACAGCATAAGAATTCCTCTGACTTCATGGGAAATTCACAGCCATTGATCATCTCTTGACTGGTTTATCTTGGGAATATCAGGGTGACCTGCTCTCGAGACCCATACTTGTTTTGCATCCGGTTCCTAGCTGGCACTTGGGTTGGCTGAGTGTAGCTCCATTTGCATCTTCACTCCTAGGCCTCCTGAGCTCATTTAAAAAAGAAAAAGTTACTTTGTTGTGCTTTGAGGTTAGGCTGACAGGTAGGCTTATTAATTCATGTAAATGCAGGCTGGGACTGGAAAGATAGAAAATCAGAAGCAACTCATCTTTACCAAAACTAAAAGGTGGGTTTAGTCTCATGTCCACTACTGTGAACTTTACTTGTGTTGACATTCTCCCTGTTTATTCTGAGAGAGTTTCTTGGCTGTTGCAGTGTTTTTACTAGACAGCTGGCTTGTAGGAACGAGCAGCTTCAGTGACAGTTCAGCAGCTGCAGAATGACAGCGGAGCGTGCCCCTGGGAGATAGTACTGGCTTACGACAAGGCCAGCGGCTGTCAAGCAAAACCTGCTGCGTGTTAGAACCATGTGCTCTGTGTTGCACAAGAGCTGAGAGCACAGGGGCCTCCACTGGAGATCAGGCAGGAGTTCAATGATTCCCTGAGTGCTTGGAGCAGCCAGCAAGGCACCCTGACTGACTGTGGTCATTGGTGCAGGTGCACTGATTAGGTGCACTGTATTCCTGCTTAAAGAATAAAGGGTAAATTCTTATTATTGTTATTTCAAACACATTTTGGTTAATCTGTGCTTTTGTGTTTTTTGCTTCATGCCTTTTTCATTAGTAGGTTACCTTGCCATTAATTAAGAAACGTTCTGTGGGTAACTCATGAATAGGTGTCATTATAGGAGCTATACCTTCACTCCATGGGATCAGACAGGGTTGCAGGATACCTGTTTTGGATATGGTTTAGGGATCTTTTATTTTCACTTTTTAAAAGATTGGACTTGTTGAATAACTAACACTAATTGCAGGTAGTAATTTCAGGTTTGGAAAACACCTAGAGATAAACTTGATCAGTTTTTCTTCAGCAAAAGAAAAATCCCACACATTATTTGTATTTACCAAGGCACAAATACCCATGCTTATTGCAATGGGTATAGAAGTATAGTTCTAGCTATACTTATTTGCTATGCTAGAGCTATGGTATAGCTCTAGTATAGCAAATAAAAGGTGGTAATGGAAAAGGTGTAACAGTTGCCAGATTATGAAATACAGAGGTACTCCCCGAAATGGGTTTTGTAACTACCACTAAGAATGAGTGAACTCAATTCTTGTTCCCTGTGTTTTATACCCATATGATAGGATGTGTTTTCTGCTTGGTTACTGGAAATTCTTGGGGTTGGCATGTCAAAACAAAGCTGTGCGGCCATCCCATGGGCTGAAAGGCTTTTTATTGGGCCTTCCAACGTCACCCAGTGCCCAGACGGGGTGATGTGGCTGGTAGGGGCAACTGTAGGGGCTGTACCAGAGCCTGACTCTGGGGACCAGGCAGCTTCACATGGCAGCTGAATCCAGCTAACATCCTGCCGTGCCTAGAGAGGCCAAGCTCTTCCCTACCTTTTCTTCCTTTCATCTGTGCCAGCTTCTCTTCCTCCTCTGCTCACTTTCCTTTTTTTTTCCTGGGATTTACCTGATCACAGGATGGTGTGCATGTGCAGCTTGCTAACCCACCCAAAGTGTCCTTTATTTTTTTTTTTTTACCCTCCTAGGCCAATTTTTTTGCCATTTTGCCAATTGTCTTACTATATTGAGGTGCCAGAATTGAATGCAGAAGAGCAGGGGCAGAGTGTGGTTGGGAAGAAGTGGTGAAAGGAGTGTTTTCTGTTTGGCAGTGGTGAGCTGCTAATTGGCACACTATCTCTTGAAACTGCTTAAACATAAATAACTTAAAAGCTTTCTTCAGACTCTCTAAAACCTGAGCTGGTGCCTCCTAAGGGTTCTGGCACATAATGGTGTGTAAGATGGGGGACAAGGAGACTGGGTGAGACTAAAGCAGGGATTTTTCCATTTGCAGCCTTCCTAGGTTGCTTCAGAGTGGCAGTGATCACTGAAAGACACTGCTCAGTCAACTTCATAATTGTGGCACAACCTTTTTTGGCCCATGTCAGGGTTGTTTCTCAACTGCAAGGAAGTCTTTCTGCACATATTTCGTTTGAGTCAGTTTCTTTAAGGCCTCTAGGAGTTTATGGCTGGTTTTCCTTTGTGGTCCACACGTGGAGGATTCCTTGTGGGTTGATTTGCCAGGTATTGACTAAGAAATAGGGTGTGTATTTCAGAGTCTGGTCTGCTCAGGCCAGGCTAAGAGATGGCTGGCAGACATTAGTCTGTTTTCATCTTCCAAGGCATTAAATGGTCACTTTCCCTCAGTTTTCAGATGTCATCCTCTTGCTGGTCCATGAGGTGAATGACAGCACTCTGGTTGTTAGTGCTAGAAAGTTGTTTTCCACCAATTTCTCTGCATGTGTTGGAAGGCTGATGGAAGGAATCCTGTCAGTACTCTTGGAGCACTGGAGTAGGAAGTTGCTGTCTCTTGTGGAGTGGTGCCCTGGAGGATTTATGCTGTATCATTCTTTTGTACCTCACAGCAGCTGTTTGGCTGGATTTATTTTTGGACAGGAGGGATGTGTGTGAAGACAGTTTGAAGGAACCAAGTTAGTAATCAATCACATTTGTAACTCAGCTGGAAGCTCTCACATTGGGGAATGTGTCCACTGATTGTGTGATGAGAAAGCAAAGAGAGCAAAGCAGGGCAGGAATAATCCTGTCTGAGCTGGATGTTTTGTGTCTTTGGAAAGATACAGTTACCCCATCTGGAATGAGCAAGAAGGCTGCTTTGCCCTGTGAAATGATCAAGATCTTCCTGTACTTAAGGGTCTTTTTGTACAGGTGTTCATAAACCTTCTGGTAAAGTAAATACAGTGTTTTAAGATCTGTTCAGGGCCTTGGGGGTTTACCCTTCTCTTTCCCTCTGTCCATGCCAGTATCTTGCTGGTGACAGTCACATATATTAATAAAATCATGGTGGAAACTCTCAAGCTGGAAGAATGTCATAAGGATCATTGAGTCCAACTCCCTGCTCCTACTTAAAACTAATCCACATGACTAAGAGCATTGTCTAGACACTCCTTGAACTCTGGCAGACTTGGTTCCATGACTACTTTACTGGGGAGCTTGTTCCAGTGGCTGACCACCCTCTCAGTGAAGAACCTAATGTCCAGTCTGAACTTGCCCTGATGCAGCTTTATTCCATCTCTGGCCCCAGGGAGAGGAGATCAGCAGCTCCCTCTCTGCTGCCCGCCTTGAGGAAGTTGTAGACCACTGTGAGGTCACTCCTCAGCCTTCTCTTCTCCAAGCTGAACAAGCCAAGTGACCTCAGCTGCTCTTCATAAGTCTTGCCCTCATCCTTTCACCATCTTAGTTGCTCTCCTTTGGACACACTCTAATGTTATGCTCCTCACAGTGTTCATTTTGTAATATTATATTTTAATGATTTGGCTGGATTTATAACTAGGACATCAGAGACTGTAATCAGAGATCTTTTATGCCAAAATAGTAGCACATTACTGCAGATCTGCCAACAGCACCCTTACTAGTGTGAGAGTATGTGTGCATACATGTCAACATAGACACATAAATCCAAGCATCAGCACATGTTACAGGAGAGTGATCACTGCGTTAGCAATCATGTCTGCTTGGGACATTAACAAGCAGGAAAATGAATCCAACAGAGATTCAATTGTTTATGCTGCTGTTAAAGGTCTTATCACCCTGATAGGTCTGGGGTTTGTAAATAGGTTAGCATATGTTCTTGAGGTACTTTCTTTGGTTTGTTTGGTTTGTTTGGTTCTTTTTGAAGTTTGAATTGTAAGAATTTTTAAATAACATACGTATTTCTCAAGGTCCGACAGGAATTAGTTGAAGAATATGAACAAGTTAAGAGCATTGTCAACACTTTAGAAAGTTTTAAAATGGACAGACCTCCAGATATCTCTGTGTCCTGTCAAGATGAGCCTTTCAGAGATCCAGCTGTTTGGCCTCCTCCTGTTCCAGCTGAACACAGGTAAGGAGAGGCTCAAGCAGAGTGGGTGGAATAAAGGTGGCTCACCATAATTTTATATTTGTTTTTGAATGTTTCTGTAACATGAAAATCACATTTAATTTACACTTTTATTACATTTAATTTAGTCACTTGTAATAAAGAGTAAATCCAATTCTAGTAAATCTAAGTAATCTAAAAAAGTATTTAAACTACAGTCAGATTTATTTCTGACATTCTAAGGAGAGTCACTCCTTTATTCTGGTAGGAGTAATTAAGTGCCTGGAACTAGAGTCTGCTGCAGAGGTAAGTGGGCTTTTGGTGACATGTTCTCATGTGCAGGGAGAAAACATTTCCATTTCAGTTCATTTGAGCAAAAGAATTAATTGATGATTGAGAAGTCTGTAAGGAGCTGGAACTGAAGGATCTTGAAGGACGTGGTGGTTAGAAATCACTCCCTAGCTGCAGATAATTCAACCTGTGTTTAATCCATTGGTTAGTTTAATTGCTAAACATGTTCTGTTACATATGGTGTATCTCTTCTGTAACCATATTTAAGGTAACTTCAGTTAGCTAATAGATTTCTTAAAATAGATGCTTGTGCATTTTCTGAAATCCCTATTTTCAACCTAACAGAGCTGGTTGGAAACAGATTCAGTTTACAGACAAAAATAGCATTTATCATGCCAATAGTTTTTTTAACATAAGAGCACAGAATTTTAATGTGTGTATACTCACATAAGCAAAGGAGCAAAGTAAAATGAGAGATCTTGGTTAAGAGAAAGAAATGTCAAGTTTATTTTTAATTTTCTGTGCTTTATGATTGTCAAAAAGATCTTTGCTTTTCAAAAAAAAAAAAAAACCCTTAAGAATATAAGTGTAAAATTATATTAATGCTGAATACTTTTGTAAGTGGTAGAAATAACTCAGATTTTCTGTGGTAGTGTTATGTAAAGTTCAAGATGTATTTATTCTTGTATTTTCCTTAGTGGTAAAGCCTCAATAGTTCATCTGCTTCTTTTAAGCTGAAATATAAATCTTGTGCAAATAAGTAAGGAAACTTAGGCACTGTTCTCTGCTGTTACCTTTAAAGAAATGCATCAAAAGCAAAATGTTGCCATTGTATCCAGCAATGTGTTTAAGAATGTGCTTAATTTAAAGCATATTCCAGGAAAATGTTTTTGGGGTTAACAAATTTTGAGTTACTCAAAACAAGAATCAGTACAAGATTCAATAGTGGACACTTATTAAATTTGGATGACATTCCTGGCTGTTTATTTTAGTTCTGTATTTCAAATTCAATCCCTGGAGAAAAATGACAATGACGCTTTGTCTTAAAACCAAATTCTTTCTCCTCATTCTACTGCTGAATACTCTTTGACATTGTGGGTGATGTACACAAATATAGGTGGTTGCAGTTCAGCTCTGTTTGCTTTTGCTTTCAAGGCAATTTTTATGTTTTGACATGTTCACACAGGGGAATGAAGTCAGAGGTAGGCGGATTGTTTAAAATCCTCCCTGTTTTGTTTTGGGGCCTGTCAAAGATTTTAGCCACCTTTTTTTTTATGTCTCTATTTTTTAAATCTTTATTTTACCAGGAATGTCATCTGTTTTTGTAGAATTTGTGCATGTGAATGTAGCCTAATATAATCTCCTGGTTTGGAGTCAGAGGAATATTTGATTTGAAGACTTTTACTAAATTGTTTCCTCTATTGTTACATGGGTGTTGGTTTGTTGTAAGACTGATTGGGAGTACTGATCTGATAATGTTGTTAATTTTTTCTTTTGTGTTTTTTCTTCTTACTTTGGGTATCAGACAGAACCAGAAATGTGGTTTTGGATTTGTAGATATAGGGAAATAAGGCTTAGGGTGTTGGAATCTTTAGTAATAATGTACTAAGGCAAATTAGAATCCTTCCTTCTTAATGTTGCTCTTTTTTTCACTGTTTTTAGCATGTCTTTGTTGTGGTTGCTGTTGTTAGGGCTCCACCTCAGATAAAACGTCCCAACCGAGATGGCAAATCTTTGAAGAAAGACTCGCCAGGACTGCAGCCCCGCGGGCCCGCGGGCAGAGCACACGTGGTGTCCAAGGGGGAGAAATCTTCTGGCAGCCGCGAAAGGGAATCCAGAGCCAGGGGAAGGGATGACAAGGTACAAGTGGGAAAGAACTTGGCAGGGAAGTGTTGTGATGGAGCAGGTGGCAAAGGGAAGCGCTCTTAGTCATTTAATACAGATAATAAAATTCACAATAATCACTTGTGGGAAAACTTAGTGCTTTCTTTTTCCCCATGATCAAAGCATGTATAGTGGTGATATTTATTAATAATTACACCAAATTAAGGAAAGTTCTGTCATGTTTGCTCTGTCTTGGTGTAACGTTTTTTTGAGGAAGGGAAGCATAGTGTCCTGTTGCTGAGGGTTTCTTATTCTTTGAGTGAAGACCATGGGCTTGTCTCTAATATCTAAGTGTCATTCAGGCATTAAGTCCCTTCTCCTCCTTTGCCCCCATATTTGGTGGTTCTTAAAGGAATCCAATACAGGGCTTTTGTAAAGATATTAATGTAAAAAGTGCAAAAATGAGACCAGTGCCCTTCCCTAGACTTGAAGCATTATGAATGGAGTTCCACAATACCATTGTCTCTGCCATACCATAGTATAATTTAGGCATGCCTAGGAGTTCAGAACAGTTCCATAAAGGCATTGATGATAGGTAAATCTGTGCCGAATTATTTGAAGTTACATATTTGAAAATGATATGAGGGAGAAATATTAAAACCAAACTCTAAGCAACTTTCATTTTCTCTGGTTTATTAAAGGGATTTTGTATTTATTATAGTGTTTAGAAAGAAGCTTTTTTGAAAGAAATGAACTGTTTTGTTTTAAAAGAAAAAGCATTTAATTAAACTAGACTAATTTCTTCTGAAGATCCATGAAAAAGAAGCAGTGCTGAAGTGAAAGAAAAGAGAGAGAAACATTGATGCACTATAAAGTGGTGATGTCAAAAACAGGATGGTTTCGTGGCTGGAAAAAATGTCAGTGTGCAAATCGCTGTTTCTGAGACACCTGTGATTTTAAGTTTAACTGTGGAGTTAGTGTCAGGAACCAAGGACTCCGTGGTGTTAATTATACAAGCTGAGACTGTATTGAAGTGGCATTACTTTCTTGACACACAAAGATACAGTGGAGGCATACAGTATTGTACAGATCTTGAGAGATGAATAAGAAAATATTTAGGCCAGTTTTCTTCCAAAATTTGGTTAGTTCCTTTGTGACCTTTCTATTGCACTTCTTGACAGCTTAGGAACTAAGATATGTTTTTTCCATCATAAATTGTTTTCTGATACACAGGAAAAGTCTTAAATAATCCTAGTCCTTATGACCATCAGAAGGTAGGGCCAGGCACATTTTCAGCAGTGCCACTGAGTGACTGTACAGATCAAGCATTTTAGAAATCTCTCTACCCTGGATCAGTAAGATTTAAAATAACAAGTGTGCCTCCTGCAAGCTATAAAAATCTCATGAAGATCTGTGAAATTATTGAAAGATTTGCCAGCTATATGGGGAATTGGAGTCATGGTGTGTGACAGGTTCACCAGATGTGCTTGTGTAAGGCAGCCTTCAAAGTCTTAGCTCTAATGAGGGTGAACTCTGCTCTCCAAGCTTTCCGGTGATGAGCATTATAGGGCTTTACTATAAGGAGCCTACAACAACATGACTTGTATAATACTTGTCTCTAGGAATAATGTGATTAGCAGTACTACTGCTGTGAGGTGCAGGAAAAGTCATGAAGGTGTTCCATTTAATGTGGTACTTTTTAAACACTGCTCTTATCTGAATAAATTGGTCACTAGGTGGCAGAAGGAAAATATGTCTACTCCTCAAAAAATTCCAATACATGTGCTCTTGTATTCCCCTTTGTCTAGCTCCTGGGTGGTTATTCTAGTTCCTTTGTCTGGGGTATGTGACTGAAAATCACCCCAGGTTACAAATCCTCATGTGCTATATAATGGTTCTTGTAAGAGATCCATGATTTGCCTTTGAGAAAGACTTTGAATGAAAGAAGATATAGCCAGGTGTGGGAAGTGGAAGAAGTTAATGCAACTTCCTATATTTTGCACACAGGCATGAAATAGGTTTACCTTTCACTTTTATCCTTTCTTAGTTTACAAGTGTTTGTTCTTCAGTTTCTGAGTTTGAACCATCAAGCAGCTTTGCTCTGTAGACTGCTATGTCAAATCAAAGAGATTTGGTAACTCATCATGTTCAGTTAAAAATAATAGGGCAAACCTGAAGCTTTAAATTAAGTAACCAGGTGTCTTTTCTCCTATTAAATGTTTCAGCTCTGTAGTTTTTGGGTTTGGGTGCTAGGATAGGACTACTTAGAACATGTAATGAACTATCCATTTCCTAGGATGTTTCCTAAGATATTTCCATTCCTAAGACTTCAGTGTAATAGGTTGCATGCTGTCCTGGCTATAATACCACAATGTAAGGCATATTTTTTTCAAGGTAAATGTAAATATAGTACATATATTTTAGAAATGTTCTGTCTCACTTGAAACAAATGCCTTCTTTCAATGTTTCTCCTCTCTAGACCATAACATCTTTTCATTCTGACAGTAACCATCTTGGGATAGGTAATTTTAACCTAACTATGCCAGTAAAATTACCTTTTTTAGTGCTATATAAAATAATTTTGAACTAAGCCCACCAGATTGTGTCTATCCACTAAATCCTTATATGTCTTCTTTTTTTTTTCCCCTAAAATACTGCTTTCAAGGTTTTTTTTCCTTCTTAGTTCCCCTGGAAATTATTAGGCTTGTTCTCAGGGTACCTTCTGGTGGAGCATTACCAAGAGTTTTAGCCTCTGTTTAATAGTTCAGTTTAAAGAGGCAGCATGAATGCTCCCAATATGTCTTTTAGAAATGGCATCATACCATATCTAAGTAGTGGAGCACTTCTTTAGCAGTACTCTTTAGATTATTTTAGACTGTCAGTGGATAAGGACAGTAAATATTATGAAGGATATGAAACAGCCAATGCTTCACAGCCATATCAGTGAAGTGAATATTAACATCAATGAAGGTATGACTTAAAAAATTAAGTTATTTTTGATTGATTATCCTCTTGTGCATCACTGGCTCTGACACGAGATGAGACAGTTGCATTTAGGTGAAAGCACAGACCTCCATGCATTGGGACTGGAAGACTGCATAATCTCCATCTGAAAACACTGAAAGAACTGTTGGGAGAAATTGCAGGGCTTGGAGCACAGTTTTACAGTAAAATTTACTGAGTCTGATGCTGTCTCATGTGAATGGTGAGTTGTGTTGACAATGCCTCTGTTGAGAAGGGGAAAGGAAAAGCGATCCAGGCAACCGGAGTTGTTAATTGTTATATGTTTTACAACAAATTTAGAGTGGATGAAAAGCAAAAAGCTAAAGACTTGGAACTAATTGAAAAGTGGAATACAATGAAATGTGGTTTCTTAAGCAAAGGTGTTGCCTCTGCCAGGATTTCTTTAGAGTTCTAGTTAATGTCTTATAGAATGAAGTCAATCTACCCGGATACCACATGGGAAGCAATTTGTTAATCTAGTGTGTGGTGTAGAGGAATTTTAAAGTGGGATTGGGCAGTAAGGGGAAAATAAACAAACAGTACTGAAAGGAGAAGTGGCAGTCAAGTGGCAAATAATTTTTGACTCTTTTTTGTATTTAAATTAACATTTTTGTGCCAATTTAACTTGCCACAAAAAAGAGGCATGCACTGACAATTTGCTCATGACACCAAGTTGGGAAGCACCATCACCACAAAAGGCAAATGAGGCTGTTGCACAGGAAGAATTGGATGACTGTGTTGGAGTCATGGAAATGGGATAATGTTCAGAGGTGCAGAGCAGCAAGCTGTGTTCTTGAAAACTGTAACAAGAATTTCTGCTAGAAGCTGGGAGCTCAGCAGGAGAGGAGAAGACGGATTTGGATGTATCAGCAGAAACTGGATCAGGCTGAACTTTCATTTGACACATTACCTTTTCCTGGTGGTGATGAGAAGGGCTGGCTGTAGGAGGCACAGTGGTTATTTGGCATTTCTATGCAGTGGGAAGAATCTGCAGGAAGACAAGGTGTCTTCAGAGTCCAGTTCTGGCCATTACAGCCCTGAGGATTATTCTATGTGATTAATCTGCTGAGATTACCTTAAATGGGGGGCAGTATGATAATGCTGTGGATGTGAATGTAAACAAAATCCCAGTAAACAAAATCCCAGGTTGTTGAGCTGTTACCAGCAGGGAGGAGAGATACCTGTGCCATTGCAGGGGGATCTGCTGAGAAAACAGCTGAAGTATTTTCTGTACAACCACGCTCAAGAAAGATATGTTAACATTAGGAGGGAGAGAAAAAAAAAAAACGTTGCCAAAGTGAATGGGTAATTACATTCAGCTTATGTTCCAAAAAAAGACTTACTTAGTTTGGTAAAATGAAGGGAGAGCACAAACCTGATGCAAGTGTGTCAGTGTGGTGGACTGCTGAAACTATTGCAGAAACTTAGTACAAGAATAGAAATAACATCAATTTTGGAAATAACGTTTTTGTTGCAGGTCTAATAGCCCTTCCTGATGGAAAGGACAGCTGATTTCTAAATGTTTAAGACAGATATTGGTTGCCTGAAATTATGAGATGGGATTGCCAAGGGTGGGAGTAGATATTTGCAGCCCTGTATACCTATCTGTTGGCATACCTGCCAGAGAGAAGCCATCACAGCAACTTTATTTAAAGCTATTTTGTGAAAGTAATACCTGAAGAGATGACTGGAAAAATTATGCTTACTCCTGCTGCCTAGTTTCAGGTGACATTTAAAAAAAAATCATTATTTCTAGTCTATGCTCGCTTATCTGCTGACTGAGAGTTGCAGGTTGGATCAATTTGGGACCAGCATTAATAATCTTATTACTTGTGAAAACTACAACTACTTTAAGTCTTGGTTTAATTACAGAATGGGGGCTCAAAAAGGAAAAAAAAATAATAATTCATTGTCACTACAATGACAGCCGAGGTGATGCTGAGAGCACGTCTGCCCGCTGGCCGCCCTTCTCCATCGTTCCGCTGGCGAGACGTTCCGCAGGGGCAGGAGAACCAGCGGTCCCAGGCGCAGCACGTCCGGCGGGATCGGGGCCGGGATCGGGGCCGGGATTAACTGATAGCTGCCGCCCCGCGGCCGGCCCGGGGCTGCCGGCACCCTCCCGGCCCCGGGCCTTCCCTTCCCCCTTAGATTTTTGGGTTTCTGTTCCGCTCCGCTGGGCTGAGCTGCGCCGTCTGCCCGCCGGGCTGGGGGCTCTGGGGGCCGCCCGTGCCCCAGCGTGCTGCAGCGGCTGGCTCCCTGCTCCTGCTCTTCAACTCCTGCCTTAACTCGGTTTCACTCAGGAAAAAACAAAGCCCAACCGCAACAAGATAAACCAATTGTTCTGTGATGTGCAGAAAAAATTTTCTACTAGAAATGCCTGTCCATTGCAGAACAAGAGGAGTATGTAGCAGACAGCAAATACCTTTCATGTCATTGTCCTGTTTTCTTCTTCTATTTTTTTTAATGGTTACATTTGGATTCCATTTTATCTCTCCCGAAATCTTGAAAACTCCACAGGGTGTCTTTTCACTGTTTCCTTTTTACACCAGACCACTACATTTTTACACCAGCTTTCTGCTTAAACACAACTCTGAGCTTCGTTTCCATTGCAAAAAGCTGAGTTAGGAGTACTAAACAACACAAGAGTTCGCTTGGAAGCAAGAAATAGTAGTGGGAAGATAAACTACTCCCTCACAAGTCGTCGTGGGCAAACGGCAACTGGGAGGGGTGTAATCGCTGCCTTTTTGTTTTTCCACTGCGAGGTTATTTGTGTGTCTCCAGCTGCCTCTCAACCCGCCTTCGTCTAGGATGCTTTTGTCCAGCCAGCTGGGATTCTTTAACTTGCTGCTGATAGTGTTTAGAAGCTGAGTTAAGAGTCCTAAAGTAGCTCCCTACTCAGCCCCCTCCGTTAAACCAGCGCAGCTGCTTTTCAGGCACCCTGAATGGTGGGAGGAGAAGCGATTTCCTTCAGAACTGCGGGAGGAGGAGCGTGAGCCCTGATGCTTCAAAGGGAAAATGTTGCTTCACCCCACTAAACTGAACGGCACTGTGGAAGTATTAACCAGAAGCTCTGGTCTATTTGGGGCAGTGTGGCTTGATCACTGATGTAGGATTGGTGTACTGCAAAAATTATGAAACCTGAGTGTCTTTGGAGCTCCTTTGGGGCTTTTGGTGCAGCCTTTAAATAAATACAACCTTTGAAGAGCATTTAAATTGTTTATGAAGCTGGCGTGTGAATGAGAGGCGAGACATGGATAGTTTGTAGTTGAGGAAAGCACATATTGCCGGGCAGGAAGGATTTAATGAAACAAGGGGAGAGAATCTTGGTTTTCCTTCGTCAAAGACAACACGTGTGACAGCTTCCCTGTTCCTTTTCGGTGATGATAGTGTCAGATGTTTACTTCTGACAGGTAGGGTGGCAAGTGTAGCATCTTCAATATGTGCTCTGGTCTTCAGCTAGTTGTGACCCAGCCACCTTTGTGAGGCTGTTCCTGCATTCATGCCTTTGGTTGGCCAGGAAGTGTGTCAGTTGTGTAATTTTCTTATGGGTCTGTATGATTTTCACTTCTAGGGAAAGAAAATACCCCAGGAATTTGGTGATGGGGAAATTCCAAAATTTGATGGAGCGGGTTACGACAAAGACCTGATCGAAGCTCTTGAAAGAGACATTGTGTCAAGGAATCCAAGCATTCATTGGTATGAGGATTTTCTCAAGTGTTTTTGCTAGTGTGAGAAAGGAGAGAAATTACCCATCTTCAAACTCCTAAAATAGGGAGACAAGATAATCTTCTACAGACAGGCAAAAATGAGATCTTTTGCTTTAACAGTTTATTAATTTGATTAAAGTTAAGCTTTTGTTGCTAATTGATATTAAGTGCAGTACATTCATTACAGGTACTGCTGAAATTAACATACGCTCCAGAGGTCTTTAAAGATACTGCTTTGGTGTTCACATTGTCCAAAACAATTTTTAATTAAGCAGCTCTGGGTAACTTGAGTTGAAAACAATTTTTTCCCTGTCTTCCAAAAGTGGATTCAATTTTAGGTCACAGTATGATAGGAGTGCTCTCATGAGACATATGCTTGCATATTAAAAGAAATGGTACTAAGTGAAAAGCTTTTCTATTTCTCTTGTATAAAAATAGAAGAAATATAGTTGTATGAGAATCTTATAGAAGTTTCTTCATCTTACACAGGGATGACATAGCGGATTTGGAAGAAGCCAAGAAATTACTAAGAGAAGCTGTTGTTCTTCCAATGTGGATGCCTGATTTTTTCAAAGGGATCAGAAGACCTTGGAAGGTGAGAATTTATGTGGTGTTTTTGTAAATGGCAAGCTGTAGCTATGTGAGTCTCCTGCTGTAATGTGTGGATGCCTGTAGCAAAGGCTAAAAAGAAAAGATCATGAATTTGTTTGTTAAATCCTCTCATAATGATTCATTTAAAAGGCACTGAAAGAAACAGCTGGAAGTGTATCTTAGAGTAAACAGTATTTTCTGTTTATTTACTCACTTATAGCTTGTTGATATTATAATACTTTCTATATGTCAACCTGTAGATGTGAGCAAACAGATTATATCAACTGAAGCAGAAATGCTTAACAGATAACTCTACATAGGCTTATGGTGTCCATTTGTCATCACTTCCCAGAAGAAAGCAATCCTTGGACTGTTTTTCTCCAAATGTTTCAACTATCTCTCACCCAGACTGCAAACTGCAGCCTGCATGATATAAGGAAGCAAGGAAAGAGGGGGCCAGTCTGGTGACTTAGCTTTGTGCTTACATTTGCAACTGGGCATAGTTGCAGCTGGAGTGAGAAATTCAGAGTAGGAGAAGGAGTTGCACGCAGGGCAGCAGGAAGGATATAGGACTGAACTAGGCGGATTGACCAGAAGTGAGCCCAATCTGGGACTTGCTTAGAGCTAAGAAGGAAGAGGAGGGAGGAGTTTGGTGATCATTTCTGTAAACAGCAAACAGTATTATTTTGCTTCTGGTGTGGAATGGATTGATGCTTGTTTGGGGAATACCTAGTCACAACACAAGGCCTTTTTGGTTACTGAGAAGCATTACTGGGGAAAAGAGACTGTTGCAAATTGTCTGTTAGAAATTCTGAGTGTGGAAGGAAGTGGCGTGTGTAGGGAATGCTGTGTGTGTGAGTAGTTTCCTGTTTAGTATGCTGGTTCAGCAGCGTGAGTCGGATCTTGCTCTACTAACACTTGTTCTGTCTTTTCCTGATTGGTCCTTGTGCTTCCCTGGCTTATACTTAGGTCAGACCCAGCAGGAGCTGGGAGATTGCTGCCTGAGGGCTGCCCACAGAGGTTTTAGGGAGTTGCAGGGAGGGAGCCCAAACCTACAGTCAGTGCAAACCTAGCCCCAGCCTTTGGAGTTAGAGTGCTTGTGGTAAGTACCAGTGGCCTTGTGGTTAACCTTAGGGTTAACTGAGCTATCATCTTGGACAGAGCCTAGATGTTGTGGGTTACATGTGCAGGCTGAGATTTCAGTGTATTTTGGACAGCTGAATCTCTTCTCTTCTTGCCATAGAGGAAGTTGATCCATACTCTTGTTATAGACTATGGGGGCCCCATCTGTCTAGTGTTCAAAATCTTTTAATGGAGTAAAGATCTGCTCTGCTTCTTTTTGCCAGTTAGCACGCATAGAGGATGTAGTGGACATCTGTCTTTAAGGCAGGTATCTCAGGAGACTGCAGGAAATGTGAAAAATGCCAGTGACCTTGTCTCCAAGTGTTGTGGCAGTGGATAAAGGAGCTTGGTCCTTTTTTCCTCCTGAGCACTGTCACCTCTGAAAACCAGGTGGTTGTAGACATGGAAAAGATTATTCTAATTCTAAGATTATTTCCTCTCTTCAGTCTGAAATGCAAATTGATTTCTGACAAGGCTATGAAGAGTCTTCATTGTTAGCCTTTTCCCTGGTGACTTGTGAAGCTGTAACTCTCATGAATTTATTTTTCACACAGAACAGCATGTATTTTCCCTACTGTTGACCTCTGACTGTGCTATAAGGATGAAAAGTATTGAAGGGAAGGCTGTTTCTTGCAGTAATCAGTGTAGCAGCAGGCATTTGTTGAGCCTAGGAATTCAGGACAATAATTCAGGGAAAAAGGCAGCCAAAGCTGGTTTTGGATGCTCAGACTCCCCTGAGAACAATTCCCAAGACAGCCCTCACAGTTTGTGCTTGTATTCAGAGAACTGGGCCTTGTCTGAAGGAGCCAGCTGTCTTCCCTGATTCAACACAGGTGCTGTGTAGTTGCAGCCACGGGTTTCTGAGTGTCCATGGGTTTGCTCTTTCTGTTTCTCTGAAATGTTTTGTGCCAAGAAAGCCTGGTTGCTCACTGTGCTTCCCACTGCTCTGCTAGTGATTGTTACAACAACAAGAAGTAACCCTGCAGTGATTTCATCAAAACACTTACTCCCTGTGGTGCATTTCAGCTTCTTATTGGAATACTTTGGATTAACAGAGCCTTAGAGGAAGAATAAAGAAGTCTTTGTGTTTGTCAAGGATTTTAAATAGTAAGCGGCAGCCTCCTAGTTTGCAGAAAGAGCAACTTGATCCTGTGTGTTTCTGTTTGCAGCCACGCACGTCTTGTTTTGCTGTGAACTCAAGTTCTTTTTTTTTTTTTTAACTGATATTTCTATTGTCTCTATCCCCAGAGAGCTTACTTTCCCCCTGGCTTTACACCTGGTGTGGCTGCTTTGCACCTGTGTTATGCACATGTACAATGTCACCAGTATCATGTGCAAGGTAATGCTTCCTGTAATAATACTTAGCAGGAGGTGCAAAGCAATGGATGGGCTTCAGTTTTTGCATGTGTACCTGAAGCCAGGATTTGACCTTCCAGAATAATGGAGAATTGAACGAATATCCCAAAAATGTCATTACTTCCCTGTATCACCATCTCCTGCACTAAACACAGTTTATCAAACACATGCTTTGAATGCGATTTGAATTGAGGTAAAGCTTTTTAAAAAAGTATTAAATGAACACATTTGAAACTCAGAGAGAACACTAAGTCATCTCTGACCTGCATATTACAGGCTGAGTAATTTTCACCCAGTCACTCCAGGGCTGTATTTGCAATATTGTTGTAATATCAGTATAACTGTGCAGCATCTCAAATCAGAATGTCTGAGTGTTCACGGGGAGAAAAGAGAGTCCATTTACTTTTTATGCTTGCTGCTCTGGAGCTTAGGAAACCTTGAGCAGCCTGAGGAGTGACTTTGGACTGTTAGCTGTAGAGATGGCATGTGAACATTTCTGATTTAATTTACCGATGAATGTATGTTGAGCTTGCATTAGCTAAGTATTAAATGGCAATAAAGGTATTAAGAGTTAATGGAAAATGGAATACAGAGAGGCTATTGCTTTTGAATGGGACATTTTTGAATAATTGCGTTCCCGGTTGATTTGTTTTTATAGATCTCTTCCATGTCATTCTTTGTGCTTTTTCAAGTATATTTTTGTGAGGAACAGATGAAATCTAATTTGCTATATGGCTTGCATTTAACAGATATTTTATTGCTGTGGCATTTTATGTAAGTTATTAATTGCAAAGCACATTATGATGTGCAATTCTAACACTAGCTAATTTGATTACCCTTGCAATACAGTACAATTTTAGGAAACTCTTGTTAGCATGTAATAAGATCTTGCAATTGGGAGGGGGAGAAAAACCCCAAGCTTCTTGAACACTACATTTTCACTGATTTACTTAAAATCACAGGGCCCTGTACTAGCACTGTGCAGAACATGGAACAGTGTTTTGTCCTTTTCCAGTGCTGCTGCTGAAAGGATTGGAAAGACTACCCATAAAGATGGCAGTATTTGGTAGTATTATCAAGAGTGATTAACCCATCTCAGTGATACAATCTTAACATGGGTTCTGAGAGCACTGTGTGTAAAGCCAAAAAACTGTGTAATGATGGGTAAATGTGCTGAGCTGCAGATGTGTGTGCTTCTTTCTTTCAGAGACCACAGATGGAAAGCTAGTCTGATGATGTGGATGTAAGAATTGTTTCTAGTTTAAAACTTTCTGAATAATCACTGGAGTTCAGATTAGGCTTTTGTGGGACTAAACAGTAGTCAACATGAGCCACAGTTGCTTATCTGTAAAATAAGAATAGCAGTACAGTCCAGTCATCCAGCGTGATGAGGATGGTGTTTCATCCAGGAATTGCTATGATATAGTAGTGTGGTCATAGGAACATTGAGATCAGGAGATTAAGCAAAAAACAAACTGATGTTTGTTTTTTCAAACATCATTTTTCATTCAGTGAATGCTCTTGTGCAAATGTAAACATCAACCAGATTCACATATTGTCAGGATATTTTGGGAAAGTTTTTCTGTAGAAAATGTCTCTACTAAGGAAACACAACTTACTGTTTGATTCTGAGCAAGGCTGTAAATCTCTTATCCATTTCCTAGGTGTTAGGTACAAGCAACAGGTACTAGCTTTCGTGGTTGTGACTCCAGTGGAGTGGTAAGAAGAAATGGCCGAACACTTCCACATTGTACTCAAAAGCAGGATACTTGTCTTCTGCTTTCCACTGATGAGGATTATGTTATTAATTTAAATCCAGATCTTGGCTCATATTGAGATGTTGTGTAAAGTACCAGTGACAAAGTTTTCTTAATTTGTTGCTCATTACCTTTGTTCTCACCTTTCAGGGTGTGCTGATGGTTGGTCCTCCTGGCACTGGCAAAACAATGCTAGCAAAAGCTGTTGCTACAGAATGTGGGACAACATTCTTCAACGTGTCTTCCTCTACACTGACGTCTAAATACAGAGGCGAGTCTGAGAAGCTGGTCCGCCTCTTGTTTGAAATGGTACGTCCTCCATGATGTGATCTGGGGCTCATTAAGGTGAGAAAGGACAGCACCCTTGGTTTCCTGCCTTTGCAGTAGCATGTTGGGAACATGGAGTCCATCATGGAGGGTGTGTGAAGGACATGTCCATGTAGGCTGAACCTCTGGGACCCTCACTGCACTTCTGTAATATTTGTAGCTAAAACCTGGGTCTCTTGAGATTGCTGAGCTCCCTTCTGACCCTTATTCTAACCCTTACCAGCCCAAAACCTGGACATGAAAACTGCCTGTATTGTGTCAAGAAGACTATCCTATTGTGGTAGTGTTTCTTTTCCCCTTTTCAATGTCATTTGCTGGGGCAAGCCAACCAACACTGACCCAAGGAGTACAATTTAAAGTGAATAAACTCAGCATGTGACAGTTTGTAAATCAAGGTCTTGAATTCCTCCCTTGTGACAGTCAGGGAAGATATGTATGCAGTATGCCTAGTAGGGCTGGGTTGTGATCTGGTGAGGGCCTGTGTTTGCTGAGCAGCCTTAATGGTGATGTTTTCATTTGAATAAAGGCACGGTTTTATGCGCCAACAACAATCTTCATTGACGAGATAGATTCCATCTGCAGCCGCAGAGGCACGTCTGACGAGCACGAGGCCAGTCGCAGAGTCAAGTCAGAGCTGCTTGTGCAAATGGATGGTAACAAGGGCTTAGATCTGGCTTTGGGGCTGGGATGCTGTTTCTTTACAGGTGGGAATGTAAAGACTCGAGCCATCTGGAAAACCTGGCTTTATGCATAAGAGAAAAATGAGACACAACTTGAGATGAGTGTATTTTTGGAGTTTTCAACAACAGATAACTGAAAAGGGTGTTCTGCTTTATTTTTTCTAAAATGGCTATTTTTAGGGTGACTTGAAAGCTTTTATTAAAGAGACACAGACTCCACGAGAAGCAGATAATGGAGATTTGTGAAATTTAATGCAGGTATTTAATTTGTATTCAGTTTAAACAAAATTCTGCCCTTTGCTAGACTCTCCAACTGTGGAACCCCATTGTGAGGTCTGCTTTTGCTGTATTCTGTGATGGCAGCTAATATTACCCTTTTAAGTCAGATGTAGTACCTGTTTTGTGCAGCTGCACATAACAAGCATGACCATCTGAGGAGTATTGTATGGTGTAGAGGTTTGACAGCCACCTTTCTATTGCAGCTATCATAAACTGCTGTATAAATTACTGTATATAAACTACTATTTTAAATGTTCTCAAATTTGCAGGTTCATTGTGGTAAGCTCAGGATAGGAAAGCTTTTGGTCTCTTTGCAGTCCTCACTTGGTAAGCTGAGTGACTCCTGTTTCTTCTATGACCAGACTCAACAGAGATAGCACAGTCAGTGGGACTAGTAGAGCTACACTCACATATTGCTGTGCTATTAGCACTTTCCAAGAAAGCCCTCCCCTTATTCAGGAAAATAATGAGCTGTCCCTCTCTCTTTGATAATGATGGTCTTGTGACACCTAGCTATGGGAAGTTTGGAAAGGGACACAGGACTATAGAGAGCTGTTGCTTAGCTTTGTCCAGGCTATGTTTGTCTGTGCAGTGTTTCTCAGCAAGCATCTCCATCAATAAGAGCTCTCGAGTAAAATTGCTCTGAACTGTTGTGCTTGCAGGGGTAGGTGGTGCTCTGGAAAACGATGACCCTTCCAAGATGGTTATGGTATTATCTGCTACAAATTTTCCCTGGGACATTGATGAAGCTCTCCGACGGAGACTGGAGAAGAGGATTTATATACCATTGCCCACAGGTGTGTTTGATAAGGCCATTTTCCTTTCCTCTCTTTACAAGATGAGTTTAGGATAACTGCAGGACTGTTGTGCTTGTAAGGAATGCTGATGGTTTAGTGATGAGCAGTGTAATTCAGGGGTTAATCATTTGTCTGGATTGCTTTATTTTTAAAGAGAGTGGAAAAAAGAGAAATGCTGCTTGCTTGGGGGCTGGAAAACAAAGAGCTGTGGCATTTCATTGCAAGCCATTGATGGGTTCTTATGTTTTGAAAGAGAGTTAGTTTTAATGAGCCTGGAATTATTTTAAATGTTTAACAGTCAGCCCTTGAGTGATCATCAAAGGCAGCCTTTGGACATGTTCACAAATATTGCAAATGCACTCCATACCCTTGCAGACAAATGGAAAGAAGCAGATCCATGAATTTTCACTTACAGGCTTAGTTCATTGCAAATCACTGCTTGCTTGCCTTTATTACTGTGCTTCCAGTCACTCAGAATGCAGCAGGCTGATTGCTTTCCTGCCCTAAGACATCTCAGCTTGTATTGTCTTTCCTAGCTGTCATTCACCTGTCCTATTAATTTTGAGATTCCTATCACTTGAAGTTTGCATAGCTCCCTTTCTTCTTGGTACAGTGGATGCCACATCTCCCTGCATGAGCACTCAAGATAACAAGATGCATGTCCATGGTGACAGTGGTTGTTATTGAGTTTAGCAGGTCTAAGGACACTTAATAGTTCTACAGCTTGTCTTTGCTGCTTACAGGCAGTAACAGCCCCTAACAGGATGCCTGTCTTTATGACCAATTAGTTTAAAATCCTATCAGCACTTCCTCTTGTTTCTAATTAAACCAGATTGTTTTTTAACACAGCGTATTACACCCTGGACAACACAGGAGATGCGATCTGGTTTTATTTGCAGTCGTAGTTTCTGTTGTATCTAATCTGCAAGTAAGAATGTTGTGCTACTCTGGGCAAGTGATGCATTTGTAATGTATTGTGTGATGTGATGTAGTCAGGCATTTTAACTGAAAAAGTGGCATGGTACCATATATGAACCTGTATATTGTGGAATTTGATGCAAGCATATATTCTGTAGTGTTTAGTTTTCAAAATGCTGCACAGACTTGCTTAACCCCACAGCAACAATTAGAAGAATGTTCTCTGATGCAGGATACTCTCTGCAGGTGTGCTGTGTGTACATTGTGCCCTCTAAATAATAAATCCCCATTTTATAGCTAGTGCCAGTTGAGTGTGATGGATAACTCTGTGCTCTTGACAGTTCTGCAAAGCACACAAAACCAGCAGCTCTAGAGAAGCCTTCTATTTTCTTTTGCATTTCTCCTTCCCCAAAAGTTAAAAAAATAAGAATTAGGGACATCAATGAATAAAACATAATGTGTTTTATTGGACATTTCTTTAAGACTTTTAGCCTTTCCTACTGCTACTTCTTCTGTTGCGGTTGTCCTTCTTTATAGGTCATAAAAATTGATCACTTGGGGAATAAAGATGCTGAGCTGGCGTATATTTCCTGTGCAGTGAAAGCCAAGAAACCAGTCATCCTCTTCTTTCCCACCCTTGTGCACAGTAACACGGAGGCCTAAGCTGTCAAATGTGAATTCCCTCTTACAAGCTTAGGCTGCTTAACATGTGTACCCAAATGCACATATGCATGTGCCCTCTGCAAGAGAAATGGTTAATTGACTGCGTAAGTGCTCATTTACACAGCTGGCTATCACTGTGTGCACACTGTGTCTGGGTAGGAAAGTGGGACACCAGGACACTGCTATTGAAATATATTAATATAGGTTTATTGTATTAATGTGTCTGTTTCCTATCAGGGTTCAGCTGATTTCTTGGGTCCCAACTGAATAAACTGCTCAAACATATGCTTAAAGTTCAGCCTGTTGTTAAGGGATTTGTGCTGTCTGAAGCTCTTTTAATAGAATCCTTATTGTAGCTCTAATGAAACTCTATGAATAATATGCAGTCAAACCCTCGAATAGGGAGTGGATCCAAAGGGATGTGAGAAGAAACAGAAATTTGTAGGATTGTGCTTTTGTGCCCTTGGGTAATGTCTTTATGATCAAATGCTTTATCACCTGAGACATAACAGACATTTTCAGTGACAGATCACTTTGACAAATATCTCTCAACCATGCTGTTTAATATACTGCATTTAACCAAATACTTTACTGTATTTGATTGCACACTTCACTGTGACTTGTTCTGTCTCTTTTCTTATATTGAACTCTCTTGGTCATACTTTTCACAGAAAATCTAAGTTGTATTTATATCTTTTTTTTATGTAACTCTTGCCAGTCTTCAAACAAATATTTTTATGTTCTAGCAAAAGGCAGAGCAGAACTACTCAAGATTAATCTTCGGGAAGTAGAACTAGATCCTGATATCAGCCTTGAAGAAATTGCTGAGAAGATTGAAGGCTATTCTGGTGCTGACATCACTAATGTTTGCAGGTATCTCATTGCCCTTAATTTGCAAATAGAACTGCATGGGAAGTCATCATTTGCATTATATGATAAAAGGCAATACTCACGACAGCTGAACCATGCTCACAGTGTCTGTGTTTGAGGCCCAAATCTATTTATTGTATTCATGTATTACTGTCATGTGGAGTGGTCCAAATACCATGGAGTCTTTCTGTGAGATGTGGTTTTCTTGGATCTGAAGTGAAAAAAATTATCTGAGCAAATCTCATGTTACAATTGGCTGCATTTACTGTAGTTGGCTGCATTTGTTACTGTAGTGCAAAGCAGATTGTTGGGGTTTTTTTTAAAATCCCATTAGTTTAAGAGCTAGAATTCCATAATCCAAAAATTCCTTTCACAGAATGCTTCTTTGGGACTTCTATATGCTGCATGTTTGGATAGCCCCAGTGCAGCTGAGTCTTGGTGTCTACCTGAATCTTCTAGGTGCAAGGGAGATATAGATTATAATATTAGTATTTAATTTATTTCTGTCCTGTTCCCACAATTTGTTTCATTTTTGACAAATCAGTCTTTCCTGGTGAAGGATAGGTATTTAAAGAAACTTATCTGAAGGAAGTCTATGTCTCTTAAGAATCCTGTCAAGAGAACCTGATCCCGTAAGAGTATGGCTTGGGAATCTTTTTTCTTCTCTCCCTGCTGCCTTTCTGGAAATGCGAAATCACTCCATGGATTTGAAAACTCAGTGTGTGTCACGTAGTAGTGAAATTACCTTTCTCCCTAAGGCTTGTGTTATCCCTTGCTGGGAAAAACCTGGGGAAAAAGAAAATGTAATTTCAGACTGCCTGTGGGCAACAGTGTGAGAAAATGAGCAGTGTTCTTCAAGCTGATGGGTCAGGATGGCAGGATCGGAGCTGGGGAGGAGTCACAGAGCAGGCAGAGCATGAGGCACCCATGGCCTCAGCACTGCAGGGCCATGTGATGCTGTGTCTGATGCTCCTGCTCTGCCCTTCACACATCCAGGTGCTATGGACAAGCAGGCAGTCGAGCTGGGCTGCACTCTTAACCCTTGCTGACTGTCCTTTGGGGCTACACTGCAGGGAGAAAGTTAAAGTCTAAAAGGAATGCAGTGTAAAAATCCAGATTACTTTAAAAAAAAGTATTTGAGTTTGTCTCCCACCCTGCCCTTTTCTGCTCTAAAGTTGTAAAATTTCATTTCCATGAATCATTGTAAAAGGTTTTCAGTTTTATAGTTTTAATTATCTCTGCACATTTACCATATGCTTAAATGGGTTTTGGTGCCAATGCATTCTTTACGTTGAATTAATGTAGTGATCTGGGAACATGGAAGCTACGAAAGATGTGAACTGCATCTTCTATGGTAAATAAATGCTGTCTTAAGTGTTCCTGCCAGTGGTTTCTAGCAAGAGCATACAATCAAAATTCATAGGCTTGCAGCACATCCTGCTAGCAATTAGCTCCCATGCATTGTCCTGTATTTCCAGGGATGCGTCTCTAATGGCAATGAGAAGACGTATTAATGGCTTAACTCCAGAAGAGATTCGTGCACTTTCTAAAGAAGAGCTTCAGATGCCGGTTACCAAGGGGGACTTTGAGCTGGCTCTGAAGAAAATCTCCAAATCTGTTTCTGCTGCAGACCTGGAGAAGTATGAAAAATGGATGGCGGAGTTTGGATCTGCTTAATCTCAGTGACAGCTTTCCTTTGCTGGAGTTTTATGGTTTTTGTTGTTCTCACTTTCAAAATGAGTTAGAAATCTTTTTAAAGGTTTAATAAAAGGTCTGCCTCTGCCCTCATCCCACCCCTTTCTGGTGACAGGATCTTTTAAGCTGTTTGCCTTTAAAGGGAATGAACACAATAATGAGCTGATATTGTAAACGATATTTTACCTCTGAAGTAGAAAAATAAGACAAACAGGAAGGGAAAAATCATACTTCTGAGGGTAGTCTTTTTATTTTTCAAATGAAGAGCAGTGTTACTTAACTTCCTCCTAGTCATTTTTTATGGCTGGAGTCAATAAATCAGCTGGGGGATGTGACTCCAAAGGAACAGACAAGGGCTTGCCGTACCCCCTCTGCTCTTAAGTGCTGCTTCTGCCTCCCTTGAATGTGGCATCCAAGTTATTATTCTTTCTATCTGTGCTCAGATATTCAGAGCAAAGCCTGTGGATTAATTGGCATTACACAGAGGAAATGAGGATCAGTTTTCCATCAAGACATGGGCCTGACTCTCCTCTCATGTACTCCCATTTGGAACTGATGTCACTTCAGACTGTTATCAATGACTTCTGATGGGAATGAGAGGGAAAGAAAAAGGCATGGATTGTTCTTAGTCTGGTTTATGCTTGTTCTCTGAACATAGTTTGGACCTGTTTGACCAGTAGGCACTTTGACTTAGGTTATAACTTGCACTTTTATGCTTATGTATCATCTTGTGATTTGTCTGTGCTACCTAAATGTAATTGTTATTACAATTATTATTATTATTATTATTTTAGTACTAAGAGTTTAATAAAGACACTAATTTCAAGGCTGTATTTAAAACACAATGCTGTCTTTAGAACAAATGGCTGTGAACTTCCACTTCTGATTAGATTTGACCTTTTCCCTAGCATTACTAGGCAATTACTAGGGACTTTTACCTTTTTATGTTGTAGAAGTGTTCATAGTTAATTTTTTTTGTGAAGGTTTCTTAAAAAATGTATAAATATTACTGGTTTAGTAATATTTAGAAAATTATCTGTATGATCTCATTTATGTTCTTAACTGTTTCTTCCCTTCCTTCATACAAGTGCAGTGATGAGAAGGGTTCTAAAGTCTAACTTGAAAAATCTTCTCTAGAGTAATCCTGTCACACTGACTGTATGAGCTTTTCACAGACTCAGTCTGCTGTGAGTCTGTCAGATGAAGTTTTCCTGTGATAGGAATGTGAAGGAGTGTCAAACAACCAGATTTACAGAGAAACATGCAAGATCTCAGGTTTTTGGTGATGTTGTGAGCTAGGCCTTAAGTAGTTTGGTGGATGTGAATTGCCCTGCAGCTTGGTAGGTATTCAATGTTTCAGCTCCCTGCAAAGACACCTAGTGGCACAGACAGATGTGATGGAATAAGAAACACACAGTACCCCTTATTGAATGGGAATAGATCCTTATTTGCTCCTTTTTGTTAGTCCTCAGAAGCTCCCAGTAATGTCAGTAATTCAGCACACTGGTCTCTTGGGCCATGACATGTTAACCACTAAGGCAAAAAACCTTAAATCACGTACTTAGTTTGCTCAGGGAAGTGGTAAAATGACATCCCTGGAAGTGTTTAAAAAATGTGTAGATGTGGCACCTGGGACATGTGAGCATATTGACATGTCAGTGCTGGACTAATGGTCAGATTTGATGATCTGAGAGATCTTTTCCAACCTTAATGATTCTATAATTCCTCCCAGGGAATAACTGGACCATTATAGAGAGAAAGCTCTGAAAATATTGCTACGGACTGTAATTTTTTCGTTATGAAGCTGTAGGTGGCCACAGTTGTTGTTTGTTTTTTTTTTTTTTTGTTGTTGTTGTTTTTTTTTTTGTTTGACTGCAGTAGACATTAGTAAAGCTGCACAAGTCTTTTGTGGCCAATACCAGAGTAGCACTACAGGGTCTCTCACAAAGAGGCCATTGCTGCCCAAGGAGCTTAATCTACACAACCAAGATGTAGAAGGGAGTTGACATGAATGCCAGTAACAACTCTGCTCAACTGCCCAAGAGCAGTGCTGGCATTCAGGAGTTACTGCTTAGTAGGGTCTAAGTTCCAGTTTGCTCAGTTTCACATTGCAAGCAGCAGTGACCTTCCTACTGATGAAAGCACAGCACTTGGTGAAAATGTCAGTCCTTGGCTCTTTGATGAGCCTTCTACCTTAAGGCGTTAAACTTCCCTCTTGGCTGTTAAGCAAAATTCACTGTACTGGGCATTCCCTTTAGTAGGAATTATTCAGGTGCTGCAGTCTTTTTCTCTAAAGGTCATGGTTTCTACCCCAGAAATGTTTTTACTGTACAGATCCATTCATCCTTTACAGCTGCAGAATAGAAAAGTGAAAGTTTTCAGGCAGTAGATGTTTATGATGGTTGTGCCGCGGAATTCCTGACGTGACTTGGGCCCTGGTAGATCAGGCACCCCAGAAGGCTGAGCTCTCCCTTCCCTGCTGAGACCTTTCAGGAAAGGGAGCTGTCCTTGCATGCTGACCCTTTCATCTTTACCAAGTCATGCTGGCACACCCACCTAGGTGAGCTTGGAGACTGGGTTGTTAACTCCAGGGGAGCCAGCAGTGGATGCAGCAAGGAGCAGCCCAGGAAGGAAGGGCAGCCAACAGTGGCAGCAGCTCAAGGCCCAAAGGATGGGCTTATGGCTCAAAGTGAGACCAGTTCACGTCCCAGTGCTGGAAACCCTTGTTAAGGAGACTGGATTCCTTGGAGAGCAATGTCCAGCATGTCACAGCCTGCTGGGACAGTGTTCAGTCTGTGCCTGTTTGTGTATGGAGATCATCCACACACAGGGGGGTATGCACACACAATAGGTGCTGCTTCAGAAGTTGTACCTAGATTACACAAAAAACATGTCTTAGAGCTGTGTTTATGTATTTTCTAAACATCTGTGAAGGTCCTCTTGGGTGGCACTGTTAATTTTTGTACAGTACGCGGTCTGGTTGTATGAAGTAATAAATGTGCGCTAGAGTCTGTCCGTCTCGCTCGAGTGGGGCTGGGAGAGCTTTGCTGCTAACTGCTTCCAAAGGCTGCCATACAGTGTGGATCTCTTCAGTATGTCATGGTGCTCTTTCACCAAAATCCTGGATGGATAGCAGTTAAAATATGGGGATTTTGGATAAAGCTGTTAGCAATGCTTTCTCTCTAAATTGGCCTTTTGTTGCCACAAGCTATAAAATGGAGAATACTCCAATGCCCAGCACATGGAAGGGAGGGTAGGGGAGAGCAGAGGCCCCAGCAGATGTTCAGTGTTAGCACCTGATTCAGACCTCACAGAGCCAGGCAGCCTTTTTTATTACTTGCCCCTGGGCTGGAAGTATAATCAGGCTCCAAAGAAGCTGTATCATCATCTGCCTGCTAACCAGGAGACTTTCAAGAGCAAAACTTCTATTAGGAAGGAGCTTTCAAACTTGGAAAGAAACCCCATGTCTCCTGGGACTGAGTTGATTATTTGAATTTTCTCACTAACTTCCTTATGAAAGAATGGAGTTTCCAGTGTTTCATAATGCTTCAAACATGAAAGAGTGAGCAAGGGAAATGCTGATCAGGGGATTTCAGGAGAGGTCAAATCTTTGCATAGGAAGTTCAGCTCACCCCAGTTTAAAAGGGACTGAAATAGCAAAGGTGCACTGACTTGTTCTGATCATGGGAAAGATGAAAGAGCTTGTGTGCTGTAAAGAAGTCCTCCATCAAATGAGCAAAGGCTTCATGGTACAATCCAGGCATGAGGACGTGGAAGCAGATGAAGAAATAGTGTTTTTTGTTTTTTTTTTTTATCTGTTATTGGAATAAGCCACCCTCAATGAGATTGTGAATTGAGATGTTTTTTCAGAGCTGTAGTGACAAATAAGTACATGATGAACACGCAGGTGACACCGTGCTGCCAGGGAGCAGGCAGGGAGCCTGGGAGTCCTGGAGCTGCACACTGGTGTAAAGTGGGTGTCAGCACCACGGCAGCAGCTGAGCCCCCTCTGTGAGGGTGAGCTGTCCACCAGGCAGCACTGTGGGGCAGAGTGGAGCCAAGATGGACAAGAGTAGGCTCAGTAGTGCTCTGGAATAAAGCAGACTGCTGGTGCAAAGGCAGGGTGCAGGTGCCGTTCAGAGAACGTCTCACATGGCCATTTCCCTGTGCGTGCACGGGTTTCACCGGAGCGCCGTGCGGAAGCTTGGCCAGCGCTGTGGATGCCTCAGTCACCCGTGCTCAGAGCCCAGCTGCCACACACAGCACAGCTAACAGAGCTGCAGCAGCAAGGGGTGCTCCTGCATCCCACAGCACAGGAACATGCGACCCTCTCTGCCTTCTGGGCCTGGCTGGATTTGTGCGCAGGCTGTGACCTGTTCTTGTGCCCCACTAGCGCATGCATGGTTGTTCAGTACCTCTGACAGAGGAGTTTCTTTGTGTGCAGTACAGAGCTTCTTTTGATCAGCTGAAGTGCCATGCTTCTACACGTCTGCAGGAAGGTGTCTTGGAAACATTCAGGCAATTTTCCTCTTCTTTAGAAGGCCCCAGCTAGCATTAAAAGCAGATGGGATGAAATATCTTGGCTAGCCTGGTTGCCCAATGCAAGAAAACTCACCTCAGCAGCCAAGGAGGTGCCACAGCAAAAGTTCTGGCTTTGTTATGAAGTGGCAAAATGTGGGGATGTTCCTACTCTTACTGCACAGGCAGAGTTAGGGTTGTATCATGTCCAAGGTCTGTTTCCTGGCTTTTGAGTATTTGTGATTTCTTTGCTGCAGTAGGAACATTTTTCTCAGAGTTAGGGGGAAGCCATGGGGTATTTGTTCAGTGTCTGGATTAGGATTTTGGAGATCCCACAATCTGGTGGGTACATGAAGCTACTGAACCCATTCCCAGGATGCTTACTTTTGGAGAAACTCATCATGCATCCTGCCTGACTTCCTGGCTGTACAGTAAGCAGTGTAGCTTTGTGCAAACTCACATAAATATAATATTTAGCATATTTGTTTGACAAAGAGAGAAATTTTTACTGCCAGTTTGCAATTGTACTGCTCTCATTTGTAAGCAGCCCCTTGCATACGTTGTTTAACTGAGGTAAAAGAAAATGTCTTGGAATTAAGATTTTTTTTGAACTTGACTTTGGAGAGCAACAAAGGTAGAAAAATATTTGCCTAGAGGAAGATACAAGAGTACTCAAGACATAGAGATCTGCAATTTCTTCTTTTTGTGGCTTTCCTTTTTGTTGCACTGCTGGGCTGTGCTTTCTGTTTCCAATTTGTTTTGAAATAATTACCATTGTTTATCCGTCTCTCAGACAGCCTTTGCAGATGATTTGGTTCCACAGAGCCCTCTTTTGCTTGGCTGTTGGTGTTCTGGCACAGCGTGCTGCGTGACATCTGACTGAACAGGCTGATGGCATGAGATCTTCCTTGTGAGGGAAAGGTCACCCAAATGGTGAAGGTGAGAAGAACGGCACAGAATACAAATTGGGCTGGCGGGAACAGAAACCATAGCAACTCTGCACAGGGTTTATAAATACAACCAAGAAGAAAAGGGGAATACCCTCAAGGAGATGCTGACAACACCACAATATGCATATTGATAAAAGTGTGGGTCTTTGCGTCTTCACCAGTGAGCAGAACCTACGTAAGAGGGTGGAAGTGGCTCAAAGGAACCAATTCCAGGCACTGCCAACAGCTTTCATCACCCAGCCTTGCTGCTTTAAAACATGACAATGTCCAGGGGCCAATTTGTCACTGCTGCTACAAAAGCTGCCTTTTAGATAATCAAATTGGACTTTCCAAAAGCTTGCTGCCCATCTTGAAATCTCTTCAAACTTTGGCATGTGGTGGGACTGGAGCTGTGCTTGCAGGGCTGGAAGAATAAGGCAATGTTAGTAGTGGTGTATTTCTGTAGGGTCCTGGGGCTTTGTTGTGCTGGGTACAATTTGGGTGTGCAAGAAGAGATGCTCCAAATGCTTATGGGGAGTTTAGATGGTAGAATGATGGGGAGGGAGGTGAAAGGTCCTAGGATCAGTGGAGGAGATAAAACTGTCCCTCTGACTCCCAGTTCCTGACCCTAAAGCAGACAGTAGTATTTTTCAGTTGCTTTTGATTTCCAGCCCCCTAGCATTTTTTGTACTGAGGCTGAAGATCTCTGTATTGTGAATTAAATAGAGCAAGTTTGGTTTTTTTTCTTTAATAGAGCAGGTTTGTTTTTCTTAAATACCTTTGGCAGACCCTTAATAGGGTAGCTATTGTAGCTCCTGTGAGCTACAGATGGTGGTCTGAAAAGCACTGGCCCATGACATCCTAAGCTTGCCTGAATTTCTTATGGGAGAGAATCTATCATAGATGGTGTTGATTTTATTTTCTACTTGTTAGTTTGTTCAGAAAGATGAAGCTCAGTGAATGTGAGGTGCTTCTGGGGAGTTTATTTACAGTGTGTTTTCTTCTGTGCAGATTAGCATTTCATCAGCATATGGCACAGCCATTTAAAATAAATATTTGGCTTTTCTTAAATTATGCTTGTATAGAAAGGTCCCTGGGTATGCATATCTGTCCCTCTGTTGTATCTAATTAGACATTTCTGCCATGGTGCTGGGGGACCAGTCTCCTTCCCCATTGCTGAGGAGCCAAGAGCCTGCTCCTCTCCTGCCTGAGGGATCTTTGGCCTCAGCTCAGGGGGAACGAAGCAGGAAATTGGCCCCTTCCCTGTGGGGCCACCAGCCACACACTGGTGGCACTGCCAGGTCAGCCTCCCTCCCTAGACCCTGGAAATTCAGATTTATTTAAACTGGGAATTGCCCAGCTTAAGCAAATTCTTGGCACGCCGTCCAGGCTTCCCTCCTTCACCTGCCAGGGCAGCTGTGCTTTTGCAGAACACAGCCCCGAGTGAAGCCCGTGGGAGCAAACTGTGTGCAGAAGGCTGGGGAGGAGCTCAGGCAGTGTTGGGGTAGGATGGGATGCTGGGCTGCAGCCCCGTGTGCCCACCCAGTCTGGGCAAGGGAAATCAGTGGTGAAGAGAGGGAACAGCATTCCCTCAGGCATGAAATACAGATGTGGATGGGAGAAGAGTAGGAAACTTATTTTGAAGCAAAGGAACAAATGACATGCTAATCAGTTTTAAGATGGAGTGGAGCCTGCAACCCAGGAGGGCTTTTACATCTCTTTGGCATATCCAGATGTTTTGTTTTCTCTCAGATGATTTGGAACTTGTTTCCAATCTAAATTCTCACTTGATTTGTATCCATTTGATCTTGTGCTAATAGTGCTGTCTTAACAAATATTTCTCACTCCCTGCTATTTGCCGTACATCCCTGAATGCTTTCATAGACTCACCATATAAAGCAACACCTTGTGCTTTGTTGTACTGTACAAATTCCTTTAGGCTCCTGCACAAGCTGGATCCTCCTCAGCACCCTTCCTTTCTGGCTGGGCTGCTCTTTATTTAACACAGATCATCAGGAGCATACATGGTGGCTCCATAAGCCACTCAGCAAGTTACCCGTAAGGCAAAGAAAAAAGAAGGTGCTGTCACGGTACATTCCTGTAATCAAGCAAATAAACCAAGTGTTTGGTTTTCTGACCTGCAGCAGGGCAGCAGATTTGGGTATATTATTATTGCACAGCAAACAGCCTCATTAGATAACTGAGGCATTCATAGGCAGTGGGATACACAGGGAAGTGGTTGAACATGCAGGAGCTCTCCAGACAGCAGCGATAGAAAAGATGTGGATGTTCTGTTTGCAGGGGATGCAGCTACATGGCTGGAGACCACAGCATTTTTTGTGGAAGTTTGGATACTGCCCAGACAAAGGGGAAGAAAATATTTGTGACGAGCTAACACAGTCTAGGGGTCCATGGCCACCAGTAACCAGGATGAATGTGAGTGTGGAGGGACAGGATGGATAGCAACTGCCTTCTGCTGGTCTCTCTGCCTCTGTCTTGCCCTTGGAGCCCAGGCACTCATGCTCAGGTCCCCACTGCCATGAGTCCCCAGTCACTCTGTGCAGGACCCTTCTGGCACGGGATTCTCCAGTGCATGTTCCTTGTTCTTGAGCTGTCCAGATACAAGCCCAAACTGCAGCCTCCCAAAGGGAGCTGTTAAGCTTTTGCCACCAGAAACCATATTATGCAAGAAGTGAACCCACTTAGACCGAGTCTGTTCAAGAGATTCCCTTCGTATCTGCTGGTGGCTCTTACAGCCAAGGTGGGAATAAAACTATTGCTCTTCTGCTCCTCAGTGACAGGGCTGTTCTGTGGTTTTTCTGTTGTGTTGCTCTGCTGGGACCCTGTGGGTGTGTCAGCAGCCTGCAGTGGCTGTATGTAGACAACCACAGGCCACAGCTTTGGTGACCCTGGGAGTGCAAAGGCTTTGTCTCCCATTAGAGAAACAGCAGCTCTACTTCTCAAAAACTTCTTCCAGCCAGAGGTATTTTGTACCATGTCTCAACTCTCAGTCCTTTTGACAGAAGTTACCTGCAGGCTGCCTGGCCAGTCTTTTCCTCTAATGGTGCAGAGTAGTTTTTAGAAGCCAAAAAGCTGTCACGCTTCAGAAAAAATGCCTGTCCAGGTTTGGTAAAGGACAGGAACAAGGTTGTGTCCGAACCCTGACAGAGCTCACCACACAGCTCCCCAAATGGCAGTCACACTTACTTGAGATGGTGTTGAACATGATCAGGGAAGGACCTGATGGGACAGGATGAGGAAGAGATAGGTGGGAGGAATTCCTGCTGCTGAAGCTAGTCCTGGGACAATGATGCAGCGGCCCAAGTGAGGATCCATGGATGCTTTAGGGGTATGAGTTTGGAACAGACTCACAGTTTATATGGCTTTTGTGGTTAAATTGTGAACAGGAAAGCCTGAACAGGAAACTGGGGACACCAGTGAGACAAAGCAGGATGGGCAAAGGAAGAGGCAAGAGCAGCAGTAGGAGATCCATCCCATCACGGGTGCAGCCAGGATGCACTGAGCTTGTTGCTGTCCCTGATGCTTGCTAGCAGCCCTAGAGATGGTGTCTTCCAAGGGCTCAGTCAAAGACTGCTGGAGGAAGCTGTCCAGACCACAGCCATGGGATGGTTTGCAGTTTGGCTGGGCAGCTCCCAGACTCAGCTGGGGCACTGTGGGGCATGGGCAGCTGGGAGCACGGGCAGCCTGCTCTTTGTGAAGTTGGGGTTGGGACCATTTCCACCTGCTCCCAAAGAGAGATGGTGCAACATCTCCTGGCTCAGCTTCCTGAAGGTTTTCTGGTCCCATGAGGATTTTCCAGCTGCTGTTGCTACAGTGCACAGAGCTGGACCATTTGTGTCTCCAGTAAGCTCTGCTCTTTAGCTTCAGTTTTAACCTTGAGACAAACTTGATTTTTTCCTTAAGAATTGATTTAGCATGCCATGTAACAAATGTTCCAGTATCTCCTCCAGTCTCTCAGGACTCATTGCAAATTTACACTTAAGCCTTGTTTTTTTATTTAAGCCTTGGAGTTTTCCAAGTAATTTTCCTGTATGGAAAGGAATGTGCAGGTACTGAGTGTGGAGAACCACTTGCTCATCCAGCACAAATCCCATGGCATGTTTGATATGCCATGTACATGGAGTTTGTAACCCCTTTGATTTAGGGTTCTTGGGATGTGGTGCCCACACTGGATTGATAAATACTGAAATTTCTTAAGAAGCACAGAGGCTGCACAGTGTAAGAGCTCAGCTGGAAGGGACTCAGAGTCCTGCTGGGCTCTGAATTCTTGAAGACCACTTGACTCCTTGATCCAACAGAAACCTCCCAAATGCAGCCATCTGCAGAAATGTGTCCTTTAAGAGACTAAGAAATTGTCAAAGAAAGAAAGGGTTCAAACTGCTTTCAAGATTCATAAGCCCCTTGAGGAAGCTTTAAGAGCTGGAACAGCTCAGCAGTTGCTTTACATGCCCAGCAGCTTTCTGTTTGTGCATCTAGCAGCCGTAGCTGGGGGCTGGATGCAGCCTTGGGGCTGGGCTCAGGCACGCGCCTCTTGCTCAGAGCAGCTTCAGCTTTAAAGCCACTGCAAAGGTTTGTGTACAAAGTGCTGACTGCAAACATCCATCACGAGGAAAACCAAGAGGAATGTGATGCACCAGGCTTGTTTAGAAACCGCAGATGATTTACAAAGTGTGCTTAATTGGAAGTTTCTCTTTGCGGCTTTCTGACGTGTTATTTTTCTGATGCAGACGTGTAGGAGTCTTTTAAAAGGCCCATGTTTACTAAAGAGGAGTTGCATAATTGGGGATATATTTATGAACTGTATATGTGCAGGATAGGGAAATGACCTGAGCAGCCACAGCAGTGCAGGGAAGGGTCTGGGTGTCTCAGGGCATCCCCAGCTGGCTATGAGGGACCAGCATCCTGTTCTCTGGGTGGAAGAAATGGTTTCCTGTCCTTATCCCCTGGGCATCTGTTCCCAGTGCTGGCACTGCAGTTAGGAAAACATGGGGGATCTGAGTGTGTCCACAGAAAGGCGGTAAGGAACAGAAGAGGTGAAAAGAAACATAGTCTGTGGAGGAAGGTGCTCAGAATGAGGGTCACTATATTTTTAAAAAGAAAGCTTCAAGGGAGGTTAACTTGACATTTTTCTAAAAAGTCTGTTTTTATGTCTAGTTTCAAAAAATCTTTTAAAATCTAAAATTTTGTTTAAAAGGGAGAGGATATACCATTCTTGGTGTCCACTGTGGGGAAGGCAGAGTGAAACAGGCTCAAATTAACATATAGGATATTTGTGTTAAACATCAAGGGAAAAAATGCAAACATCCCTACAGCAAAAATTGGAAGAGTGGTGGAGACACCATTCCAGCAAGATGTGTCTGGACTAAAAATTGTTCCCCACAAACAGCACTGGAGGAGCCATCCTGCCTGTGAGCAGGGAAGTGGACTAAGCAAGCATCTGGACCTAGTTCAGATGAGTTCTGCCACAATTTGGGCCTTATAGGCTATTTCCCCTTCTCCTGTACACCAAAGACACGAGTTTATAAGCGCTGCTTCATGGAGCTCCTGCTGGCACCCACCAGCAGAGGCAGAGGGAGAAGTTCAGTTTCAGGAACCTGGTGATGCTTTTTCACACCAAGCTGGATGGGCATTTCCACGCTGGCCAGTGTGGAAATACTGGGGCCAGCTGGGGTGCTGGCGTTTACCCCAGTGCTCCACAGTCCTAAAGGTGTTCATATGGCAGCAGCCTCACAGCACGCATCCTCACACCCCAGCTCTCCCTCCCTATATCCCCCCAGCCCTAAAAGTGACCACTTGGCCTGTTTATGGTTTATTAATACTTTAGGGACTGAGCTGCCCCCCTGCCACAAGGACTTTGTCCAAGAGCATGATGTGCAACAGGAAGAAAAGGCATATAAAACAAACTGTGGAGTTCTAGTTGTTGTGAAGGGAGATTCTATTGCCTCCCAGGTTGTGTTCAGGCAAACTCATCTCAATTTCCATCCGCTAGGTAACCCTGCCTCTCTCCTGGCATGTGGAATTAGCATCCAATCTTGTCTCAAACACCTCAAGAAGTGCAGTATCCATCACTGGCTGTGCAATTTTCTCCAGAAGGTTAATGTCCTTATGGTTAAAAAGTGTGCCTGATTGCTAATTCAGCTCGGCATGTTCTCCAGTGCCCATCACTGTCTATCTGTGGGCCTTTCTCAGACTAGATTCTTAGCATCCCATATTTTCTCTCCACACATGTACTTATACACATCATCAGATCACTTCTCAGTTTTCTTTCTGACAAGTTACAGAGGCTGACCTCTAGAAGTCTCTCCCTAGAAGTGATTTTCTTCAGCTCTCAAACCATTTTTTATGTCTCTTTTCTTTACCCGCTCCAATTTTTTGATGTGCTCTTTTAAATATGGCACCTCAGCAGGATGTAGTGTTCTAGTGTCAACCTGACCAAGGACATACATAGAGATAAAATCGCCTTCTATTCCACTTCACAGTCCTGTTGCTTATGCACTGAAGGACCAAATTAGCTCATTCTGCTGCAGCAGACAAAAAAAAAAAATAAAAAAAAAAAAATAGACCCCACATTTGAGAACTAGAAGGCCAGATAGGGGTATTAAAAAGAGATAAATGGAGCCAACATGAAAGCAGAATTACAAACCAGGGCAGGATTAATAGCACACTGTGATACTAGCCTGGACACATTAGTTGGAAAAAAATGCTGAGGAAACAGTTTCTTCCACTTCAGAGCCGATTGCAAGGCTGTGCTACTGTGAAGGCTCCTGTGTGATGGGCAGGCTGTGCTCCGGGCACCACAAAGTGCCAGGGCAGCCCCAGGGAGGGTGAGTGACTCTGGGATCGCAGGGCTGTGCTTGGAGACCCTTGCTAAACTGTGCCCCCAGGCAAGCTCTGATCTTTTCCAGGCTCAGCCCACAGCTGGCTGTGGACAGACCTGCCCTGCAAACTGTCAGATACTTTTAGGGCTCCTCACACAGGAAGGCACCCACAACCCTTTGTCCTCTCTGTCTTCTGCATTGAAAATATTTCACAGGTGGGAGGGTTTTCCTTAGTTCCCATGCCTGGTGACACTTGCTGAATGCAGAGTCACTGTGTCATTTGCAAATACATTTTCAGTACACATCCTCAGCATAAAACTCATCTTCCTGTACTAAAGACAGTGACCTGACCCCAATTGCTCTAAAATCTTTGAGGTATTCCCTGAAGCATCTCAAGGGTAACATGCCCTGTACCAGTGGTCAGGTCTCCTGGTCTTTGAAGGCTTTCTGTGAGATAATTCCTTAGTCTCCTTCTTCCTCATTTCTATATCTGTAAAATAGATTTAACAATCTTGGGGTTTGATAAGATACTCAGATCCCATCCTACGTTTTTTTGTTTGGGCTGCTGCAAACCCTGTTGCACTGCTTCTGTCTTCAGAATGAGAGTGACAGGGTGTATCCTTCTCCCTTACTGACCTGCTGGTTTGGGGTTTTGACCCCCGGTGCTTGGGTGTTCCAGGAACCTGGACACTGAGGGCACTGTCAGTCCTGTGCTTGCTGCGTGTGCTTCTTGTTGGACACATGTGGGAGGGTGTCCTTACCTCAGGGGGCAAAGCAAAGCCAGGGACAGGAGCACTGGTGTATAGAGACAATTGTTGGGGGATTGATGGACTGGAGAGAGCCTGGTGGAGGTCACAAGATGGTTGGTGCACATTGAGGTACCAGGAGATGGTGAGAGAGCTGAGCTTATTCAGGCGTATGAGGAGAAGGCAAAGGAAAGATCCAGTTTTTGCCTGCAATTACCCTACGGGAGGTAACATAAAATATGAATCCAGACCTTTACAGGACATACATGGTGAAAGGATGCAAGACAGCACAGGAAATTCTATGTAGTTATAAGGCATCAGAATGCACTGTGAGAGTGGTCAAACACTGGCAAAGGCTGCCCAAAGAGATGGTAGTGTCTCTGTCCTTGGAGGTGTTAAAATTCATCATGGTCCTGATCAGCTTGCTATGACTGAACCTACTTAGAGCTGGGCTGGTACCTGATGACTTCTAGAGGTCCCTTCTGAACTGAGTTATTCTGTCATTCTCTGACCCACTGGAAGTAACCTGCAGGGCAATGACAGCAAGGAGACGACAGCCACAATCCCTTGAAATGAAGGCTATGCAGATGGCTTATTGGCATAGGAATAGGATAAAATTTAATCTTCATGCAGCACCACTTTTATTAAAGGAAGCAGTGTAATCCTAGTCCATGGAGCAGCATTTCACCTTGGATAGGGGCAATGCACAAAGGGGCTGAAGGAGAGCTGTGCTCTTTGACCAGAGGTGCTCCAGGTGCCCTACAAGCACTGCTGGGAGCTCTCATGGAGGCAGCAGCTGCACCAAGGCCCTGGAGACAGAACTGGGCATTCCATAGTTGTGACCTCTTGGCCTGTGATCCTCATTAATGCTCAGGTTGCAGGCAGTGATAAAGAGAAGACTAATGAGCATTGTTTGGCCAGATGGGGGTGATGTGAGAGGTTGTGTGAGGTGGCAGTCATGTCACCTCACTTCAGGTCTTGGAGGCAAGGCTGGAGCCCAGCTGGTTCACTGGGCTCTCCCCTTCATCTGTGGAAGGTGGTGTGCTCCCCTTGGAGGATTCAGTTCATCCTGAGGTGTGTGTGAGTTGCTGAGTTGATCGTGTTGATGACGGTATTTGGAATTTACTGTCTTTCTTTATTGGCTACAGAGTGGGAGTCTAATCTGGAGATTAGAGGGACAGTCATCTTATACTTGGCCAGTGGAAACCATTTTGGTGTGTGGTTATAGGTGTACCTTAAGACATGGCTCAATATATCTGGGAAGGGGACCAAGTCCCTGTGAGGACCAAGCTCAGCACTGAAGCAATATACTGCCTTCATGGGATCAGGAATCAGAGTTTTATATGGCTAAAGCTAGAGAGGGAGGTCCACTTCCTGATGCCGACTTGGCCAGTGGAAACAACCCATTTTGGGGTGTGGTTATAGGTGTACCTTAAGACATGGCTCAATATATCTGGGAAGGGGACCAAGTCCCTGTGAGGACCAAGCTCAGCACTGAAGCAATATACTGCCTTCATGGGATCAGGAATCAGAGTTTTATATGGCTAAAGCTAGAGAGGGAGGTCCACTTCCTGATGCCATGTGCCACCATCCTGAACTTCTGCTCTTTGAGAGCAGAATGTTTTCATACTGGGGAGCTGAAGAGTTATGCTTCCTGTAGGAAAAAATGCGTTCATCTTTGGTTGAAAAGCAACACCTCAGCTTGATTTGCCCTGGCCAGGCTACCAAAGGCATCCATGTGTGTCATTTTCTCCCCATTCTTTCTTCCATTCTCTGATTCCAGACTCCTTCCCAAAGCCCCTCACATTTCTCCTAAATGGGATCCATCATTTTGTTTACTGACTCTTCCTCCTGTGCTAGCAGTGCCTCCTCCTTCTCCAGGCCCAGCTACCACATTACGTACTGCAGAGACTGCCTCATAAAACTTCATAAAAACTTTCCTTGCTCTTCAAAGAGAGAAGAGCACATTGCTATTTGATTCTTGAAGGCAGCCTGTGTTTTGGTCAGGAAAAAACCTGATCTGGCCTATCAGTGCAGTAAGATGGAGATAAAGCCAAGAATGCCGAATTACATCTTAAAATGTTATGCTCTGTCAGCACAAAGGTGAAAGATATGTTTTGTGTCTGTGGAAATCCCAAAAGAACATTTTGGAGGATACCTACAAGTGTCCAGACAAACCACTCTGCAGTAGCAGGCAGTTCCCAGGGAAGGCTCCATGTCCCTCAGGACACCGCAGCATTGCGGTGACCCTGACACCCAACACACTTTCATTCATTGCAAACAGCACTGATGGAAAGCAGATTTGAGCTTGTTCCACAGGTACATTAAACAAAAGGTTACTTACAGAAATTGTTCCACCATTGCAAAGCTCTTCCTGGATTTTAAACATATGATTATGCACCTTCAGCCCTGTGTAAGGTCATGAAGAATTACCGTGTTTCACCTCTTGTTCAGTACCTCACATCTGTGTAAAAAGTCAGTCTTTTGGCTTTAGATCCTAGGGATGGAGCAGTGCCCTCTGCCCATGAGACTGACTGAGGGAGGACAGATGTTAATTCATTTAGTTCAGCCACTAAAGTTCAGTCTTCACCAAATTTTCTTGTTCTCCCCCTAAATTGCTGCTCAGCACTTCAGCCCTGGGGCTTCTGCTCCATACTGATCTCCTGAGGTGCAAGCTGCCAGCCAGCTCCATCAGCTGCATGTCCATGGGTCTGGTAGGTCCTGAAGCCACAGGTCACACAGGGACTGCTGATTGCCAGAGCCTGGGCACTGCTCTGGAAGCACTGTTTGGGAAGCAAAGCCTAATAAAAAACCTCTCCTCTTGCTGCCATAGAAACTGAACAGACTGAACAACTTATTACTTCTCTCATCTCCAACAACTCAACACCTGAAGTGACTTGACCTATGAAGATATTTGCATTAAGTATCACACAATTGCTGAAGAAATGATTGAACGGAAAAACAAAAGAGAATAAAAATGTCCCAAAGGTCCTTTGAAAGCTGCTGGGCAAAGGGAGAGTTTTTGAGAAATGCAGGCATTTCTCTGGAATGAAAATCAAGGGAGCAGAGAGGCCAAGAAGAGATTGTTGTCCAAGAAGAGTTCGCTATGGACATGGAAGAAACCAAAAGAGTGGCTTCAAGCTCTGCTGGGACCCAGCAAACCGCAGGACCAGCACAGCTGCAGGCTTCATGGATATGTTGCTCCTGGACAGCATTTTCCATCCAGCACCCCATTTCTTCTTCAGATAGCCATGGCAGTGTGAAGCTGCATTTCCTGGGGAGCAGCAATTGTTGCTGGAGTCCCATCTCACAAAGAGCTCTCACAGTGAGATTGCTGGACTAACCTCCAACATTCACTGCAGCTCTTGCAGGACCCTGCAACAGCCAAACCTCCCCTGGGAGAGATTATGGAACAATAAGTTGTTGGTTTATATGTTTAATGTGGTAGTAAATTAGAGGAACTCTGTATTTATTTGTGAATTTAAAAAATCCAGATATTAGCCATGAGCCATGACATCCTTGCAGGGATATTTTTTGCAACCCTGTCATACAGGCTGCTCAAAGTTGATCTCTTTGCTCCCAGCACATCTTTCTCATAACCAGGGAAGATTCTCTGGTGCCTGCAGCAAAGCCTTCAGGAATAAACCTTCCCACCGTTCCCTGCTGACACCAGAGCCCACTTCCCTTTTGTCTCTTCCCACTCCACTGTGACTCTGAGCAGGCACTGCTCAGGGCTCAGCCAGATGTGGCCCTTTGGGGCTGGGGTGGATAACCCCTCTGTGTGGCAGGCAGCACCCCCGAGCCCTGCTGCAGCTCAGTGTGCTGATGACAGCTGGGCACAGGCAGGGCCCTGGGCATCCTCCTTTGGCCTGGGCAGCTTTCCTGTTTGCCCCTGCTGGGTTTGCCCTGCCATGCCCTGAGTGATGCCAGGCAGGCATGGACTGGATCCAGAGGCTGTTCCCTGATGAAGCAATATCCTTTGCTTGGCTGAAGAAGCTGCCCCACCTGCTCAGCTGGGTGCCTCCTGCCAAGGCAGTGGAAGCTCTGTGTGCGAGTCCCTTCTCCTTGCCAAAGACCACAAACCAGAGCGGGGCTGTTTTGGGTGGGACAGCCCAGGCAGGTCAGAATTATTCACAGACACTGGCTGCCTTTCACAGAGTCACAATTCATTGCAGGTACCACCCTGCCTGCTTGCAAGTGCATGGTCAGAAGCAGCAAACCCCACGAGCACCTAGTCCATATAGCTCTTATCTGTGCCCCATTCCTTCTCCGGGTTCTCACCCCAAATTGGGCAGCATCTTGCACTAGGTGCTGGGGACCCAGCTGTGATACCCTGGTTCAATATCACAGCTCCTGTACCTGCTCCAGGTAAATGCTCCAGCATTTGTTGTTTGGGATTTTTTCCACTGGTTTTCTTTTTTTATTTTTCAATTTTTAAAATTTTGTGCTAGTTTTTTAATGTTTATTTTGTGGTTTAATTTCATGTTGAAATTGTTGGCACCCTCCTACTGGGGGCTGGGCATACGTACACCCAAGAAACTCCCACATGGACTCTATTCTGAAACAAAAGGATTTAATTCTGAATAAATAAATTCAGGACTAAAACCATTTTTGCTTTACTTAATCAGCCAACTGCTCTGTACTGGTTTCTTCATAGGTGGTTATTTCAGCCTGATTTTCCATGAAGATACTGGATGCATGTGCAATTTACTGAATAACGATGCTGGCACCACAAAATGGTCTCCTCTGGAACATTTGGGTTTTGCACAACAAATTATTCATGGACATGGGGCGTCCCAAAGTAGTGTCTTCCAAGCAAATGCCTCCCAAGCCCTAGGTGCTCCCTGCCTGCTGGCTGGACTAAGCTAGGAGTGCAACCATAAGTGGTTTTATTGTTGTTGGACAGTGTCTTGGATCAAACATTGGGGGTTTGGGGCATGGTTTTGGCATAGCAGTAACACTTCCTAAAGAAGAAACAGATGATGGTTCCTTTCCTGTGTTAGTTTTGGCATGGGTCACTCTTTCTCACAAAATAACCTCTTAAATTAAGCTAATGAGGTTTCAGGCTAGACAGGCCCTCACGACAGGGAGGGGAGGGGAGGAAGAAGGTGTATCCTGTTGGCTGTGCTCTGCTGTGGAGAAAGATGCATATCAAACAGCCCCTCAAATGCACCAGAATTATACCCAGAGTAAGTCCAAGTTGTCCCTGCCAGGGCCCAGCCATGTCATTTTCCCCAAAACTCCTGCTCTGGGATGATGATGATGTGGCAAAGGTTGTAGATGCTCCGCTGCCTTAGGGCAGAGACCCTACAGGGACTCAAAGGCAAGCGAGGAATTCCCTGGAAAGGGATGGGAGGTGACCTGTGGTCAAATGCTACCTGAACACACATCTCTGCATCTCTGGTCAAGGATCTGGCATCAACCCATCCAGGGCAAGTGCTGGGGTGTCCCCTGAAAGGATTTGGATCAATCATGCTCAGCATGGATGTGGCATGGTGGGACACTGAGTTCCACAGAATGCTGCCTACCATGCTCACAGTGCTAACAGGGATGTAGCTGACAGGATATGTGAAGGAATATTCCAAATTTCTGTCCAGTGTAGTTGCATTTTGACTTGTTCCTATGAAAACCATGATAAGCCTTAGTGATCTTATGATTCAACATGCAGTTTTTATCTCAGAAAGCACTACTGACTGCTGCCTTCTCAGCAGCACACTGGCCCAGAGGGTGGCAGGGGATGGGCACTGGAGGGGGCTGAGGCTTCAAGTGTGTTAATTAACTTGTGGCTAATTATTTAGGGAAATGGGAGAGATAGCACTGGACAAGTGAAACAAACAAACTTTACCCGATTGTCTGCCCTACCTCACCAGCAGATCGTTTTCTCTGAAAGAGAAGGGAAGGGCTGAGTTTGAGCTGCCCCATTCACGTGTCCCCACAGCATTGCCTGCACCTCATGCTCATTTAAAAGAGATCCAGACAGACACCAAAGTGCTCGAAAAAAATCCTGCACATAACAAAACTCAGGAGCTGCTTTGTTCTACACCCACCAGTTTTTTTGCCAAGTAAATAGCTCCGGGGCACCAGTGACTTGAACACTGCTTTTTCATGGCTGAAAAGTGATTCTATTTACTGAACATTTGTTTTACACTTGAGGGCTAAAAACTTCCTTTTCCCACCTCCTGTTGGAGACGCAGGCACCTCCAGCACGAAACCAAGAGCAAGCTGCTTCTCTGTGGGAGAAGATGACTCATGGACATTCACTCTTTGCTCAGCCTGTGGTCTGTGATGTCCATGCAGAAGCAGCTTGGTTCCTGTGGAGTAGAATGCCTCTAAAACCACAAAGGTTTTTGATTCAGGGCCCTGTGGCAAGTGCATGAACAGAAAAGCCCAAGGACAGTGAAACAGAGATGTGTGCTGGATGGCAACAGTGGGCAGGTGCTCAGGCACTTCGCTCGGCATGCCGTGGCCAAGGGAGCATCACTGGCTGCCTCGGTTTAGCTTCGAGGGTGTGTAACAAGTCCTCAAGAGGATGCAGAGCGCCCCTCGCCTCAGGGATGGGGTTATAACATTTCACCCTCCAGGGCTTGTTCTGCCAGGGAGGATTCCTTCTTCCCTTCCCGTTTTCCTTTCTGAATAACTACCGTGTGTGATACTGTGTGTGAGACATCCTGGCAGCACTGCTCAGCAGGAGCCCACCCATGAAATCCTTGCCCCAGAACTTGAGGCAATGGGCACAAACAGAAACAGGAGGCTCTGTCTGAACATCAGGAAACACTTTTGCACTATGGGAGTGACAGAGCACTGGCACTGGTTGTCCTGAGAGTTGTAGAATCTGTATTTCTGATAAGAATTAGTGTGTAAATGGTTGATTTAGCTACAATCCTCTACACAGAAGAGCCTTGATTTCTCAAATTAGTCCAGAATATGCAAGGTAACAAAATATTACAATATTTGCATTTCATTTTAAACCACAGAAAGTTAAACAGTTTTAAATACTATACAGAAAATAAGAACTAGCTGAATTGGAAAAAGAAATCAGAATGTGACTTGTCATACTTTGCTAAAAATGTACCAGACCATTCTGTAATATAGTCTAAGTAACTTTGTTCTGAAAGCTTCATGTTTTAACATTACTATGATGGTGAAAAATAATAACTACAGTAATTATTTGCTACAGTAGTGATTTGCAGTGTAAAATTTTGGATTCTTTTATACACAATTCCAAGTTCTCATTTGAGGAAATGCATGCTTAAGAGAGAGCTGCAAACGAGGTGTATGCACCAGAAAAATCCATTGTATATACGGTAGGTTACATTTTGTTCATAAATACTTTATTCGTTGAAAATCATTCAGAGAACCCGAGCTGAATATGAATTTGTGTCACAGTCAATGAGTAGTGTCAGGTAAATGAAGAATGAGCATGTTGTGTCTTAGAATCATGGTATCACAGAATTGTTAAGGTAGGGATAGACCTCTAAGATCATGGAGTCCAGCCATTAACCCAGCACTGCCACCTTCACCACAAAGCCGTTTCCCCAAGTGCCACAAACACATTTTTTGAACACTGCAAAGGCTGGTTCCCCCCTGTCTATGGCTGTGAGGAGCCTCCAGCTGCCTGTGGGAGCATGGTGCAGTGCAGACCGGGGCTCTGTGTACCTTTTTGCCCTTAGGCTTTGTCAAAAGCTGCAGAAATCTCTGGCTGAGTGGCTGTGAAGGGAGGGGATGTTGGTGTGTCACGGTCTGGTCCTGTCCCTGTCTGTGCCTGCGGCTGCCAAAGGCAGGAGAACAAAGAATGGGGCAACCACCCTGCCCAGGGCTCTGCCAGATTCTTGTCAGCCTTAACTTGCTGTCCAAGTCCGTGTCCATGTAGAAGACAGTGAATATCTGTCTGTGCAGTGGGACCAGACATGTGTCATACACTGTGCTATTCACACACATCTCTGGTCCCACTGGTGTGCACAGCAGTGTGTCCACCCCACATATTTTCATATATGGTGAAGTACCAGTGAAATGAGCTGCAGGTGTGTTTTCTGTCCTGGAGGTGTAAAATTTCCTAATTAATTGTTATAGTTAAATATTTTTCCCAGGGACTTCTTCCCTGCTAACTTTTCAGTTTGGAAACATGGGCTGTCTCCACCAGCCTTCACCAGCACTGTATGTTGCAGATGGAAACATCATGGTTGTGCTTCTTGTTTGCTCTGTGATTATTTTTATCCCACATGCAGATGAAGTGTGGCAAAAGCCAGGACGGAAATCCCAGAGTGGACTTTAGGAAAGAGGAGAAAGCAAATGCTTGTGACAGAAGATGGGCCTGGCAGTACACCTCAGCCTTTGGGAAGATAACAAAATTACGCTGAAGCCAGCAAGCATTTCCAGTCCAAGTTTGTTTGCCACATGGATGTGGATCACCCAGTTGCCTGGGCCATAGCTATTGGCAAAGAATGGCCATAAATTATTCCTGGGACAAAATTTCTTCCACTCACCCTCTTCAATGATGTTTATGTAAGAGCTGGGGCTCTTCTGATCTGTTTACTGAGGGATCACTTGCAGAAAATGCATCTCTAACAAGGTGGTGCCCTTCCTTATGGCTCTGTGATGCCTGGCACGTTCCTGTCCCAGCTCACCCCGTCACTCACGCGTGGTAGTGAGTGCTTGGAAAGGGGAGCAGCGGGGCGGTCTCCCCTGCCCGGAGGGTGAGCCCACCACGCCGCGGAAGGTGAAAGGCATTCACCCCATTTCTAGCATGGGTTTCTTCCAGGAAACGTTCAAACCATCCCCATCGAGGTGAGGATGAGGACGGCATCCCTGTCGTCCCGTCACTCACCCTCAGGTCTGGGACCCCCACGGGCACAGGCGTTGACACCTGCCCAACCCATCCTTCCCTGCAGAAAGGCAGCGGCTTCAGCGGGGGCGTCTCAAGGACCGAACCGAGCCGGACCACGCCGGAACTCCAGCAGCCCCTAAAGACAGGATGGGCTGCAGCATTTTTGCTACTCATATCCCGAGCTTCCCGGCAGCGAGGGCGGGCGGGCTCCGCGCTGCCCAGAGGTGCAGAGGGCGGGGAGCGGGGGCAGCGGGCGGAACCGCATCCTCCGTGCGCCGGTGCCGGGCGCGACCCCCGTGCCCCGACGCGGCGGGGCCAGCGCGGCAGCCGCTCCCGGCGCGCCATTCCCGGCGTTCGGCAGGGTGCAGCTGCCCTCTGCCGGCCTCCCCTGGAAAACAGCGTGCGCTGCTCCGCGGCCGGCAGGCTCCTTGGCAAGCGGCCGGGCTGGCTCCCTTCCGTGCGGTGCCGCGTCCGCCCGTGGAAGTGTGCGGAGCTGGTGTTTCTGCCTGGCTTTTCCCAGGCTCGGTCGCCCTTTGTGCATTGTGAGCGCAAAACTCAAACTGCAGCCATCGGTGCTGGAGCGCCTGCACTGCATGGAGACGGTGGGAGCACGGAGGTGCCTAGTGCTGCTTGTCAGATGCCTCAGTGTCCCTGGATGCTCCTTACACTTCTGGGTTTTCTGGTATGTCTGTGTCATCCCCAGCCATTTCTGCTCCCGGCACAGGAGATATGGCTTAGTCAAAAGTCCCTGAAATAGAATTTAAAAAGCTTATTTAAATCCTAGTTTTGAAAGCAAATCTCATCCTTTGTCCCAGAGGAGAACTGGGGCTGTCATGCTGGTGCATTCAGCAGTCAGTGTTTCATCCCTGGTGAGCACCAGAGAAAGCAGAGGTGATGAATTCCTTCACACTTACCCCACGTCACTGTTGGCATTTTGGGGTCTGGAGGCTCAGTGCTGCAGAACTGCATCAACTGCAGCAGCTAGCAGAGCATGCAGCCTGGGTGTGACCATGCAGGTGACAATGCTCTTGTCTCCTGTGCTCGGCACTGAGGGCAGCTGGCCGAGTTGGCAGAGCTGGTCCTCACAGCTCACACGTCACCTGGGCTCTCCAGAATCTGGGTTTGTTTAGTCCCTATGGCCAAGAAGCGGAAGGACTAAGTCCCAGCTCTATCTGTTTTTTTCATGCTAGAACTTTCCAAGGGATTTCTCAAGGATGCTGTGAGTGATGCTGTATCCATCCATCCATCCATCCATCCATCCATCCCAAGGTGTGTGGAGTAGATAGCTGTGACTATAAACTGAGTTTTGAAGTTGCATTGCTATTTAGCTTCACCTGACACAAGGATGCAGTGTTACCCCAGATTTTCTGTAAAGCCTCTTTCCATGCAAATGTCAAAGAGAGGCTGGAACGAGATACCATGTGAGAAATAACAGGCTTTTTAGTGCCCAGATGTGTATGTTCTCCAGCTGTGCACAATTCCAGGCAATGGCTATACAGGGAGAGCTCTGGAAATGCAGTTTTCATTTATCATAAATGGTGAGTCAAACCAGGCATAGAAAAAGGCAGCCCCTGCCACAGAGCCTGTGGGCTGTGGAAGAGCAGAGGGGTGGCTCAGAAGCACTGCTGAGCCAGAATGCACAGGGATGCCTGGGTGAAATATTTGACCACAGCATCCCATGGAGATCTCACGTCCACTGTAGCATGTGGCAGCATCTCTGTGCAGGAAGCTTTCTTCTACTGAACTTTGTTTTCCTACTGTTTTCTCTACATTGCAGTCCTGGGTGTCCCAGCCTTCTCCACTGGGTGCTGGCTGGGCAATGCCATGACATCTCCAAATTCTAAAAGGAAAGTCCCCACACCTGGTGGTGCCTGCAGAGCATCAGCAGAAGGAACAGAGGGAATGGGAAGTGTGGTCTGGTAATGTTAGCAGGGAAGAATGGGAACTGTATTTCTCTTGCTCTACTTGGAACAAAAAAAAGATGATTTAAAGTGGAACAGTCCCTCTCATGCTTTCTAATTTAATGTGATTGATGATAATTTGGTTGGACAACTACAATTCTCACAAATACTTTGGTGTCATTTTAGGGAATGGAAAAAGCATTATGTTGATTTGAGCTGCAGAATTACCAGTGGTCACTGAAGTGTACAAATAAAAATAACTCTTACAAGATGGTTTGGGATTGGAATAATAAATGCAGCAGTGGTTGCTGCTTTCAGGAAATTGTAGATCAAGTGATTCAATATTAACTGTTTTAAACATAACTAGCAATACAGCAGAATTTTAATTAAAAGTGCCTAGAAGTAAGTAATTACTTTAGCAATTCAAACCGGAGCTAAAAATGAGGTTCTCACCCTTTTGTAAAGCAGGACACCGTTAAAGGATGATCTCTTTTTTTCTGAAGAATTTAATTCTTCAGAAAAAAAATTTAATTCTGCTATTCTGGGTCTGAAGTGGCCAAAAGACATGGGATTGTTGTTTTGCCCAAGACAAGCAGCAATGAGCATAGATCCCTAAAGAGAGTGATGTCCCCACTCCAGCTCCTGAGCTTTGAGGCCAGGGTGTTCCAGTCTGGGAATTTAGAGAGATGCTGCAGAACCAGGATTTCCACAGCAGTTTTCCCTTGTTGTATGTTAGAAGATCCCTGGCAGTGGAGATCTGGGTCCTAAGGCCCAGGTCTTGTCAGAAGAGGCATATATCAACTGCTGAAAACATGTCTTCAGGACAAAATTCATTTGAGAAGGAAGAATTATTGTTACCTCTTGCCTGGTGAAGCTCCATCAACTCCTGACAGCCTCTAGGGCTGGGGTTTGGGGGCAGCTGGCATGGGATCTTGTCATGACTGTGAACCACCGGTGTTTTTTGCTGGTCTGGAACCTGACCTCATGAGTGAAACTGAGCATTTGCTTAAAAGCTTCAATGCAGGGATGTCTAAAAGAGAGCTGGAGATTTGCTCCCCTCTTCAGACCTCACAGACATTCAGCCTTCTCCAGCCTAGACTTACTTAGATGCATGGGAAAATTATCCACCTAAACCTGGCAGCAACTACTTCCCTGTTCCCTTGGATTTCAGAGAGAAGTCCTTGTCCTGGAAGCTGCACTTCCCATCCCAGAGATAACTAACTTTCTACCTAGATTGCAACTCTGCAATAGCAGGAGTGGCAGAAAGATGAACCAAGATGCTATTATTTATGCACTGGTTACTCTACTCTTGTTTATAAAGGCAAGTGTTAGTAGTCACTTCCCACCATAGGGAGGCACTGATACACACTGTGTGACATTTTCTGTGGGTGCCAGACTCTTCACTCAGCTATGCTCTCACCCTTCTGGCCTTTGCTGGGGCTAGCCCTTGTGGTAACGCTGTGGATCCCACTATGTGCATAATTACCAAGAGAGATGCCTGTGCCAGTGTAGCAAATTACAGCACAGACAGCACGGGTCAGCCTCGAGCTGCAGTGCCAGCAACAAAGGATTCCTGCAGTGGTGCAGGTACTGCTGCTGGAGAGGGCAGCAGTGGGGACAGGAGAGCGAGGAAGGCTTTGCTGTCCATTAGCGAGGCTTTGGCCCCAGTGTTTTTTCATTTTCTGATTAGTTTATCTGTTTTGAAGAGGACCAAAAAAGAAGAGTTGGGCGAGACATGGGAAACTGTTGTTTGGGTGAGGACATGCTGAAGTTTCACTGTTACAGCATGGTCCTGTGTGAGTCTCAGTGCTCTTGGGGGCTGTGGGAGCAGCTGAAAGGCTACCACAAATAAAAATATAAAAGTGCTTCAGGCTCACCCCTCCGCTTAGAGATTTAAGAGATGTTGCACATCCTCTGCCAGAGCTGTTCCCTCCTTCGTGTGGAATCCCCACGCTAAGCTCCAAGATGTGTGGGCTGCTCCCCACCCCAGGCAGGGACGAGTGGCAAGTGGGCAACTGACCCAGCCTGGGGGAATAACCCAGCTAGTGGGAGCATCCCTGCTCACAGGATGCCCTGGGGGAGTTTGCATCCTCAATTCCCCTGTCAGCCAGGAGCCCCGAGGTGCCCTGCAGGTGAGAAGTACCCCCAGGCAGTTTTGGTTGGGGCTGCCTGTGGCTGCTGCAGGACTGTTCATGCTTGCACTGTCTCAGCCAGGCAAAGATCTCTGTGGACAAGCTTGGCTCATCCTGCTGTGTCAGGGAAATTTTTTCAGACATTCAGCCTACATTTCTGCTTTCTTAATCTCACTCTTAATGTTCTTTGCTTAAGCCCTTGGGGCAGTAAATAGGAGGCAGTTTAGCAGGAATAGCTAAGTAGCTGTAATGAGATTTCTGCTCAGGACAGCCTTGCCTCTCTGTTCATCTGCGTCATGCCACTTCTACTTGAGTCAGCGTCCCCTGGAGAGACGTGCTGCTTGCTGAGGTCTTCCCCCAGGATTTATATTTAGTTCTTTCAAATCACAACCAATTACCTTTAGATGCTTCTCCCTCTGTTCCCGTGGCTGCCTGTAGGTTCTTCAGCTCCTAGCAAAACTGGAGAGCACAGGTCCTTCCCACCTGAAGTCTGTCCGTCCTCAGTTACAGCTGCTCCTCACAGTGAGGTGTTTTCCTGCAGCATTTCCAAGTGTAGGAGTAGGGTCAGTGTGGCTTTCACTTTGACCTCAACTTCTCACAGACACGAAAAGTTTTTGTAGGTCTCGAGCTTCCTTTCTGCTCTAACAACTCTTTCCTTTTTATTTCCAAGATTTACAAATTCATTTAACTGTTCTGCAGTTAATGCTTTCTATTGACTTTATTTACTTTTCACTTTTGTCCTGCCTCATTCTTTCTCACCTTACAGTTAAGCTCTCTGAACTCCTGCCCAGTCTTTCTCCTCCCCTTTCACACCTCTTATTCCTCCCAGGAGTGAGACACTCACTGGGATGGGCAACAGCTGCAAAGGTCCACAGAGAAGCTGCTCTCAGCCCTAAAATGCAACAGGAAATGAGGGTTGACTTCCCTGTACCCGCCTGTTTCACCCAGCTGATAGGAAACTTGCCTCCTGAGCCTGATGCAAACTGCTCCCAATTATCCTAATGGTCCTCCAGTGCTGTAGTCCTACAGGCATTCTTACCCTTGGATGCCCTCCAAAGCCCATCTGCTGCACCCCAGGGCACACAAAACACACCCTTGGCAGCCCTTGCTATGAGAAGGCAGCACATTGGCAGGCTATGACATATTATTTCAGACCCTTGGAACAGGGAAACGGGGGGAAAAACAACAATTATACTTAATGACTGCGGGGGCACCGTGCAGGACTCCAAGCCTGGGCCAGCTCTGAGAGGCCAAGCCACCTTCCAGCAGGCTGGGCACAAGCACTGCCTGCCCACGGAGATGGGGATGACGTCCCTGGCTCAGGGAGGAGCTGAGGTGGCTGCCATCAGATGGAGACGTGCCTGTGCTGCACAGCCACAGAGCTCAGCCCTGCTAAGCAACACCAGCATATGGACTTGAGCAGCTTGGGCACAAAGTCACCTGAGGCTGCAGGGTGCTCAGCTGTGCTGCTCCAGCTGTCTGTTCTCACCTGGACCAGCTTCTCCTGCAGAGTTTCCCCCAGGTAGCAACAACTCCTGCAGGGCAGGTGGAGGTGCAGGGGAATCTGTAGCAGCAGTGAGGTTTGCTCTGTGTGTGGCAATGAATAGTAATGGCTGCAGTGTCATCCACTTCTCCTGAGGCACTGCCTGGCCTCCTGCTGACCTCAGCCTGCCCTCACCTGAGCACCAAGCACCTGGCTGGAGAGCAGGATGGATTTGTTGAGGAGGCTGTCAGGGAGGAGTCTCCACAGTTTTAAGCATTTTTCATTCAACATATTCCCTGCTATTGCAGGAGGTTTTGATGCAGCAGTGTGCCTCAGCACAGTCTAGCTTCAAAATTTTTTTAACAATGAGTCTGAATTTTATTATAAGATGCTGGAAGCCTTTTTGGCCTGTGGTGTGCAGGGAGATGTGAACAGCTCGTTCTGGGGTCTCTATTGCCTGTGAGTGTACGGTCTCTGATGGATGTTGTTTCTTACAGGTCCATGCCTTTGCCAGTGTGTTTCAGCCTCAGCCCAGCCTCCTCCCATAATGTTTATCACCTTTGAAAACACCCACAGCATTTGAATCAGTCTGTTTGGGAAGTAATTGATGTTATCAGATGTGTGTGTCAGAAGGAATTTGTCCCTAGAGCAATTAGGTTGGTTGGTTGTCTTTCACGGGATGTCTCTTGATTTATATAAATTGCAGTAAATATAGGCTTGGCCTCCTGTTAGTCAGGCTGGGACTGGTCTGACCGGGGTGATGAAAAGCTCCTGGGTTAAATGTCTCTGCATATTTTCTCCTAGGTGAGCTCCTGCATTTGCTGCCTGCACGTGTGCACACATGGTCACCAGTGGCCCTCCCTGAGCACTGCTGCTGCCCACTGCAACACAGAGCAAAGCAGCTCCACACCACCCTGAGCTATCCTGTTGGCACAAAATGGGCACACTTGCTTCAAACTCCTCGGAGCAGCTGGTGTGAGCTGCCCCTCTTTGGCTCTTCCTGTTATGTTACAAATTGGTGTTCAAACAATAAGTGATGTGAAATTGTGCCCTTCCTGTGACAGCTGCGGAAGAAGTCAGCGTGTATCGTAAACAAAGAGGCACTGACCCAGGCACCTCAGGGTTTGACTAAGCCTGTTGATGGGCTTCAGATACAACATGCTATGTGCTTCCTGGGTGAAACCCTGAGGAAATGCCTGCTGGTTCTGGAAGGCAAAACACCCATGGGATGTGCTGGGGCAACAAGCAGCATAAAAAACCTGAAGATGAGAGCATGCTCTAGTCCCCATTTAATGTACTGGAATAGCTCCTGTGGATCTCAGGTCCATAGACCTTCCTCTTGCAAAGCCTCTGCTCTGGAGGGGGCAGGGAAGTCACATCTCCAGTCACAAAGAAAAGTAATATATTTTCTCCTCTGGGGAGTGGTTCTGGAAGAGCTGAAATTGTGCCAAGCCAGAGCTGTCCCTGCCTGGACAAAGCCAGTTTGCTCTCACAGAGCAGAACTCAGACCTGCTCTTTCACAAGTAGCCAGGTCCACCCAAACCCTCCTGCCCTTGTGGTGCCCCCTGATCGTGACATCCATCTCTTGCCCTGGCCAGGATAGCCTTGCATTGGAGCTCTCACTTGTGGTGAGCTGAGGTTTTCAAGTCTGGTTCTGCCACCGCAGTGGTTTGGGAGAAATATAAACCAACCAAAAAATGAAGCAGTGCTCAGGACCCAGTTGCCGAGTCTGGGACAGCTCGTGGGTGTGCACTGTGTCCCAGAATGACTTCCACCCCAGCAGCAATCACGGTGAGACACCTCCTCTGTCTTTAAATGCTTCCTTCCGTGGTGCCCTCCCTCACTGCCCCTGGCCCACATGGAGCAACGTGCAATTCCCACTAGTGTAGGTGGGCGCATTCCCTGGGACAAGGGGCTCTCTCGTGACCTATTTGCAGCATGGAGGGGACATTGGCATTTTCACCCTTGTGCCCTGTCTCCCTGCACCCAGAAGCAGGCACTCACCACCTGTGGTAGTTTCTGGGGTCCCTGTCAAAGTAAGGAAATGGAAGGAATCTAACTCAATGTTCTTAGAAGGCTAATTTATTATTTTATGATATTATATTATATTACATTAAGAGTACTTAACTGAACTATACTAAAGAATATAGAAAGGATACAGAGAGAAGGCTACAAAGAATGATAATGAAAACCCTTGACTCCTTCCAGAATCCAGACACAGGCTGACCGTGATTGGTCATTAAGTCAAAACAATTCACATGAAACCAATCAAACATGCACCTGTTGGTAAACAATGTCCAAACCACATTCCAAAGCAGCAAAGCATAGGAGAAGCAAATCAGATAATTTTTTTTTTCATTTTATTCTGAGGCTTCTCAGCTTCCCAGGAGAGAAATCCTGGTGAAGGGATTTTCCAGAAAATATGACAGTGACAACCACCAAAGCCGTGCCATTACCACCAGCTTATTTCTGATGACACTGATTCACCTGTGGGCCCTTGGCTCACCTTCCTGCACCAGAAAGCACTTGCACTGAAACTGTCTGCTGAACACAATCACAGAGCTGCTCCAGCACAGCTGGCAGGTGCAAATAACTTCCTAAATTAAGGTGCCCCTGTTACCCAGGATGAAGAATTATAACTTGCCCAAAAAGAGAAATCTTGATCATTGTCAACAATGCCTTGGTGAGCATTGCTGATGATGGTGCTCACGTATCTTACTGCCTCTGAAACATCCTCAAATGCCTAAGAGGTTGCATAAACATATTCTAGGCAATATTCATGCCTCACATATTAACACCACTGTTAAGCTACAAACAGCAGGTGAGTAAAGAGAGGAAGGAAGATGCTTGATTGCTGTGGGAACCTAAAGGACAGTGGATCCAGGGAGCAAACTGTTTTTCCTAGCTTTGCCCAGAGGCAATTCTCTGATCGTCATATCCAGAATTCATGCATTCCTCTAAGATGAAGGTCTTGGGTCATGTGCTTTTTGCTCCAGGGCCAGCTAGAGACTGAAGATCCCTAGATTTATTCTTGTTGCGACTACTACATGTGGATATTTATTACTTGATGCTTAATCAAGCAGAAACGTGCATAAATATGTTATTGTAGTAACAAGGATAAAACCCAGACAGAATGCAAGAAGACACCGAATTATTCTGAAATTAGTCAGATTGTCAAAAATGAGAAAAATGCTAGATGTCAGTGGAGCCTTAATTCCCACCCACCTCTGGGTGACACAGGTTGACAGCCTGTAATTGCACCATGACACACCAGTTGGCTCACGGGGCTGGGATGAGGGTTTTCAGGAGGAGGGAGGTGGCAGGAGAGGAGAAGCAAGCCGAGCACAGCCAGCAGTGCTGGTCACTCCAGGTCCCTGCTCTAACCCAGCATTCTCTCCTGCATCAGCTGCGGGTCTGGAGCCTTCACTCCCTTCACTCACCCTCTTTTTGCCTTTATTGTCCACCTCCAGTTCGTGGCTTGGTTGTGTGCACCCAGGTGTTCCCTGCACATGCTTTATAATGGTTCATTTCCTCACAGGTGCTTCTGCAATGGTGTTCATGTGGCAGCAATTTGCAGCTGCTGCTGACGCTGTCTCCTCTGTTCCCTTACAGGCACAGGCAAGCCTCCCCTCTCAGCTGTGCAATGAGGGGGCTGGGGTCACTCTGCCCATCTCATCTGGGGTGCTCAGGGCAGGATATTTTCAGTGTGCAGAGCACATTTTGGTGCAGCTCTGCATGCCTAGCCTGCTTCAAAATCACACATAGCTCTCCCTGCTTCCTGGGTGTCTGGGAGACAGGGAAAGCACATGGCCTGTGGGTTGGTGGGCTGGTGGCAGAAACAGAAATATCACAAGTTCAGCAAGGATAGATCCCCTGTCTCTGGTAGGGCCATCATGTCCTTCAGCCTGTCACTTTAGCAAGTCACTGCTCCTCTTTTCCTTCTTTCCTTCCCAGATACATCACACAGGCAGTGATCTTTCAGGCAGGAGCCTTTGCTGTGCACAGCCCAGACATGTTCCTGGAGCATTGTCTCTCCTGTCACAGGTGGGAGCAGGTATTCCAGCCATCTCCAGTATGTGAGCATGTAAATAATTCTCCTAATCCACAGGTTAAGTGAAAGCTGCACAAGCAACTTTTCTAGGATGATACTCAAGTACACCTAAGAAAGAGTGACAATATATTGTATTTATATACCCTAGACCTTCTATTTGTTATATCATGCACCATGCTGGTAGAAACATGTTCTGAAGGATGAAACTAGTGGTTTAAAATGCTGACCTATCAATTTTTGTGAGTACTTTGATTAGTTCTTATTTTCTGTTTGCACAGCACCATCTAAATTCAGATTTCCCTCAGGTCTTAAACCATAAAAACTGCAAACAAGCCCCACTTATGGGGAGATCCAACCCTTCAAAATGTTCTTCAAAAGCATGGCTTCCATGGGGGAAAGACCAGGGGTGACCCTCACCATCCTGTAATGATGCTGACCAGTCCCACAAGCAAGGAGAAACACTGAAGCACCTTCCCCATCCCCAGCTCTTCCTGTGTTTGTAGTACACCACAGCAGACCATCAATTTAGCAGGAGAATTCTCTGATGTGTAACACCTTCCAGCCTTCTGTGCTTTCTTGTAGTGGTGTGAAAGCCACAGACAGGTCATTGGAATGTAGATCTTTGAGACATAATGTGCATACTCCTGCTGAGAGACAGCACAGCTTGTCTGCCAGAGCCTTAGTTAGTCCTGTCAGGGGTGCCTGGAGACCCTGGTACGAGCCTGGGCAGAGATGGGCACTGTGTGGGTGTGAATATCTGTCAGATAAATATGACATTACTTTGTAGTGGGGACAGGTGTGTAGAATTTAAAGAAAACCATGCTGATATCTGTCTACCGTTGGATCAGATCCAAGGAGGCCCTGTCACTCAGGGTGCTCCAGCTTCTTCTGGTGGTGCAGCCAACCTCTCCTGCAGGCCTGGCTCTGCAGACATGGAGGAAAGGCTGCTTGGACCTTCACTCTGCCCCTAGAAACACCACCCCCCCTCTTTTTCTCAGAAGAAAATCTTTCCTTCTTCCCTTCCCCAAGTGTTATTGATTCTTAGCTTATGCAGTGAGAAGTTTTTGATATTCCTGCAACACCTTTTTGGCAACATTCCCTCCCTCAAGAAGAGAGGGTGAGCACAGTCATCCCCTGGCCTGACAGCAAGCAGTGCCCTTAGCAACATCTTCAGTGCTTAACTAAGGGGTCAACACTTCCTGCAAGATGCCCTCCCCTCTTAATGTGTCAAGGTTGAAAGCTTCAGTGAAACAATGCTGTGATCCAGTAGGGATTGGCATCCTCCCCTGCCCAGTGTGTCCCTCAGAGTGACCCTGTGCCGTGCTGACCTGACACTGACAGCAAAGGACTGTGAAGCCTCTCCATCAATTCAACTTTTGGATGAATGAGTAAACCAGCAGCTGTTCTCTATTTGCAGTTATTGAGACATTCCTGGGGCTGGACTGAGCCCAGCCATAGCAGTAATTGCCCACATTAGGACGCCAGGGATATTGGGGTCAGCCTGACCAACCTGCTGGCTGCAAGAAGCCTTTCCCTGGAGAGGAAGTGTTCCCTGCAGCGGCAGCCCTTTGCCACGCAGCAAAAGCCATGGTGAGGGTGTAACAGGGAGACCGGGTGTACTCCACACACACACTTGAAAGGAAAAGCTTAAAAATTGCTTTTGCTGCTGTGGTGGAAATCTTTGAAGGCCCCACAGGAGCGCTTCTATGCCTGGTGCGTGGTGACTTGGTGGTCTACCACTCGTGGTGGATAGGACTCCTCTTGCTCAGTGGTGGAGAAGGCCAGTGGGAGCCTACTTTGTCCTGCCAGGGCTTCAGTTTGAGGAAATGGACCTAATCCATTAAAAGCAGTGAGGTGGCAAGCCCGGAGGCAGGGCGACGCAGCGTCCCCAAAGCAAAGAGAGCAGCTGTGGCTGCTGCTTGCTCTGCCGCTGCCATGCTGCCACGTGAAGGCAGCCGGGGCTGCTGCCAGGGCCCAGCTCCAGAGACACCCGAGCATCGCCTCCTAAGCAGCTTTCCTTACAGCTCCCCTGGCGGGACCAGCGCTGCCGCTGGGCTGAGGCCGCCCCTGCGCGGCCTGCACCGCGCTCTCCACAGCCGGCACAGAGCCCCCCTCAGCCGGGAGCTGGGGACAGCTCCGGGCTTGCACAGAGCAGGGACGCCACAGCCTGGTGTCCCGTTTGGTCTGGCCACAGGTCTCTGTTGGCTCTCTTCCTGCTGCCACAACCATGTAATCCCTTCCCAATCGAGCCAAGGAAAATCTTGCAGTGGGTGCTTGGTGTATCACATCCTGCCTGAGCTCCATCTGGCCTGGAAGTTGGAGGAGGGGGAGCTTAGTCTGCAGCTCCCTGTGCAGTGCCAAGCTACCCAGAGACTCCATTGTTACCCTAAATGCCCTTTTTCTGGCAGCACAGCCAAAGGGGAACTGCTGAAACACGGGCATCTTTTATTTTTATGTTTATGTGTGTTGTGCACGGCAAACCAAAGGGTGTTTTCAGGGCTGCAGGGTGGCCTGGCAGGAGCACTTTGGGGTTGGCTCTGCAGTGAGGTGGCTGTTTGTCTGTCTGTAGAGCTGCCTGCAGCCACCTCTGGCATAGGAGGCCTTTGGCAGCTCTGCCACAGCTTAGCTGGACCTGTGGAAACCCAGCCCTGCTCACAGGTAATGGGGGCAGTAGAGGCCCTAATGGTGGATGAGGAATCATCCTCCTGCCTTGGCTTTTGTCACTTGCCCTGCCTGGGGACATGCGTTGTGTCAGGGTGTGCAATCCAGCGCAGAGCTTAGACCCCATCCCTGCCAGCTGCTAAAGCAGCTGAGATAGCGCATGTCCCACATCCTGCTGTGAATCTGGGATGTAACAGTGCCTTGCTTGGGGCTGGGGATGGAGATTCCCCACCTGCCTCGCCCAGGCCAGCACTCACCTGGGTGTTCACTGCACCTCCTCCCTGGCAGCAGCTCCAGTCCCAGAGCCTGGGACTGGAGCTTCTGCTGGCATAGCCTGAGGAGAGGACCGGGGGGCCAAAAGCAGAACCCAGGGGAGGCACCACCAAAGCCTGTCAGGGTTAGACACCTGCAACCCCAGCCAGGCAGAGGCAGTGCTCAGCCTTGGGACACGGCAGTGGTGCTGGGCCCAGTACAACTCCCCATCTCTCAGAACCACTGGTTTGTCCCAGCCACATCCTGGCTCCGTGCCAGTAAAGTGGGGTCATCCCAACACCCCCAGAGGTGCACACCCAGGAGCACTTAAGCCATGAGCATTTTAAGGAACAAGGGGCCAGATGGCCCTTTTTTACAAGTTGCCTTTGCAGCTTTGAGGCTGTGCATGACAGACCCAGAGTCTCAATTTCTGCAGGTATTGAGCACCACCACCCCTCTAACAGAGTCCAGAGCTCTGTCACCTGGTGAAATGCCAGTCCAATGGATTATGGCTGTGGCAGTGGTGGGCTGATGTGCCCTCTGGCTGCCCCTCTGAACAGAGGCACAAATTAAGCCATTTAGCAGGGACACAGTCTTCAAATCTGATAAGTGGCTAATTTTGCTTCCAGGGTGGCGTGGCAGGTTGCACAGAGACAGAGGTGGTGTGCTTGTCCCTTGCCTCAGCCAAACATGCAAACACTAGCAACTGGATAATCTTGGGTGCTCAGTGTAGCCCTGAGGCATTCCTTATTTGCTTTGCAGCAGCAAACATTCATGTCTGACAAGAAAATCTTTCTTTTGATAGTTTTCTCTTTTTTTTTTTTTTTTTTTTTTTTTTTTTCAGCAAATCTTCAACTTTTCTGAAGGGCCTTGGAAAAGCTAATCCTAACATCTGAGGTTTCACCTACCACCCACCATGCATGTCAGTGGTGGGAACACTGGGTTGTTGCGGTTGGCACATACTAGAAGTGTACTTTCACTTTTTGTCTGCCAGGAAAATATCCCAGACCCCAGAAATACCTCTTGCCAAGGAAGGGAACAGTGTTAGATAGATGCTAAGCACTCAGAAATCATCAATCTTCCTCTAAAGGAGGAAGGCTCAAGTTGTACCTGGATGATGGGAAGCACTGCCCCACACAAGCCTCAGAGGGCGACGTGGGCATCCCTTTGTGCAGAGACATGTCATTATTTTGATGCAAAGGCCAAGCTAATTGCCAGCCTGCCACAAAACCAAGAAACCGAAATATTCACTCTGTGGTCTGCTCTGGCTTCCCTCAGGGTGCCTTGGAGCATCTGTGACACTTGCATTCCCCACTGAAATGCTGATTTGTTTCTGTCAGAGACTCAGAGTTGGTTTCTTGGTGTCAAGCTGACTCGTAGGTCACTGCTAAATTTGGTGTAGGACATGATGGCACAATGCATGGTGGGGCCAGGGCGACACCACCCTGCTGAGGCTGCGTGTGTGGCGCAGAACCTGCAGCACCTTCCTGCTGAGGAAAGGAGAGTTCTGGAAGGTAAAATGCATGAGAGGACAAAAAGCAGCTGAGAAAAGCAGCCTGAGACCCTTAAGGATCTGTCTGTGCTCCTGGCATCTCCTGGCTCCTGGATATCCTGTGGCAAAACAAATGCCAGATGAATGCATGGTGGACTCTCACCTCCACTGGGGGTGTAGCTGGAAAGTAAATTGGTGAATCTACCAGGGGAGAGGAGGCATGCTGTGGTCTGTCTCCTCACAGAACAGAGCCACTGCTCCCTCAAGGTTCCTCCTCTCTGTCACCCAGCTTAGAGCCATTGCCCCCAGCATTTTCCTGACTCACCTTCCCAAACCACCTCCTCCCGCCCCACTTGTGCAGAGCTTCAGGGTGAGGGCACGCACTGAGCAGAGGTGTGATGCTAATAACAAGGTGTAGGGCAACATAAACAGGAAATCCTGCCACAAGATACCTCCACAAGCACTTAATCAGGCTTTCAGAGGAAACCATCATCCCAAAGAGATGGAGCAACCCTATATCCTCTTATAATGCCAGGTGGGAATGCTGCTGCCGGGGTGAGAGAGTACTGTGCCTGGTCCAGCTGCCTTGCCTTTGGCAGCTGTACCCTCCTGAAAGCAAATGTGAGGTGCCTGGCAAATCCAAAAGAGAAAGGTTGACTTGCCAAAATTATTTAGTCTGTTCAAGGCAGAATAATAAATGCTTGTCTGAGTAGTGTCTACTATTAGTGGACATGTTCCAAAGTGGTAGGAGACGTGATAAAAAAAAAATTGCTTCCATTTTAATAACTAATTAAACAGCCTAACTTAGCCAGGGACCACTGCTGTGGAACTGAATCCAAAACCTAAAAGAAATAGCGGTAGCTGTAGCTCAGAGCCTTAGCAGTGAATGAGTGATAGAGCAAAAACATCTGTCCCTTGGAAGAAGGTCAGAAAAGGCTGACAGTCCTCTTCCAAATGGAGAAAAATCTCTCCAGACTGGGAAATAAAGCTGTTCCCATTAGACCCATGCCCCCCAGTCCTTGAGAAGCCAGCCAGGGCAGTGGCAGATGCTCTGTCTGCTGCTGTGCTTTGGGCGTATGGCTGCGCGTGGGCTGCAGTGGTTTGGGCTTAGCACGGAGCCAGGGCAGTGCTGGGCTGCCACAAGGCTGTGCCCAGCCTGGTCCTGGCCCTTCCTGTGGTGTTGCTGCTCTATTAAATCATCTGCTGGGCTGACAGCTCCCCAGGGTCCTCATGGCTTTGCCTGCAAAGCTGGCTTAATTCCTGGCCTTGAAGCAGGCTGGGAACACAGCATGCATGGGGATTTGCAGTTCTCAGCACGTTTATCAGGGAAAACCTTTTCCATGAAAGTTAGGGTCAGCTCACAGCCTCCCCCATCATATTATGCTTGCATAAGCGATCGTGTTCACCTGGGTTTCCTGATGTTGCACTGATGCCAGCTTTTTATCTGCTCTCCTCAGCACAGAGGGCATCCTGCCTTACCTTGGGGGCTGTTTTAACTGGATTTGTACAAACCTGGTTGCCTGGGTTTTCTTTGCCCTGGTGCTGCATTTGGCTGAGGTAGGCCAGTAAGGCAAAAAACTACTCCAGAGAGGAGCAGAGAGGAAGCAAGATGCCCATGCAAGATACCCAGGGAAGAAGGCTGGAAGCTCAGAGTGTGGTGCCACATGCTGGGATGCACCACTGGACCAGGGGGTCCCCACAGCAGCAGCCACTGAGAGCATGAGCAGAGACCTCACCCCACCTGGATTTGCATCCAGAATTGTGCAGCCAAATCAGGTGAGAAAACATTTCCTCAACTGGTGCATTTGAAGAAAAATCTTTTTGTTTTTTCCTCTGAGAGGTTCTCCAGACAAATCTGGAAGAATCCAGAGAGCATGAGTTGGGTACAGTTTATGCTTAAAACAAGCAGTCACCTCTGCAGTGATGGTGTCTTATTTCTCCCTGTGGGCATGGCTGCCAGGCAGAATAATAAATCTTCCACATGGAAGTACTTGACATGGACCTAAATTCACATTCCTTTCTGCAACCCTCTCAGCTGCACACCAGCAACTGCTTATCTGAGCACAGAGTCTTTCCAGGCTGCTGACACCTGTCTGCCTTGGGTCACACTTGCTCCTTCTACTTTGGGATGAGACAGAGAGAGAGCAAGAGACTCTTCCTGTGGGAGCCTGCACTAGTTTATTTATCAGAGGAGGCCATTCTGCATGCCACAGTGGCTGAACTGTGCTTGTCTTCAGGAGGGATTTGTGGTGTGTGTTTGACCTGCAGATGAACAGGGAACAGCCCCAGCACAGCCCTGCTGCTAAGGATTGTAGAATTATAGAAGCACAGAATGGTTTGTGTTGGAAGGGACCTTGGAGATCACCTAGTTCACATCCAACCCCCGTGCCATGGACAGGGACCCTTTCCACTAGACCAGATTGCTTAGATCTCCATCCACCCTGGCCTTAGACACTTACTGGGATGGGGCACCCACAGCTTCTCTGGGTAACCTGTGATAGTGCCTCACCACCCTCATAGTAAAGGATTTTTTCATAATATCTAATCCAAACCTACTCTCTTTCAGTTTGATGATGGAAAGCAATTGGGTACTGGGAGTGGCATGTGCATATTTATTCCAAAATAATCCACTACATGACAGTTGTGGTGTTTTGGGCCCTTGGAGCTGGAATTTGTTCAGCCTCCTCTTCTCCTGACCTCCAGGCTGCCAGGATAATGATTTCTCTTCCCTTATCTCAGCTGATGCTATCACTGTTCCTCCCATGCCTGCAGACACATGTCATGTGGTAAAATCTCCCTCTGGGGGAAGCTGCTGTGCCAGCCTGGCTGCCCGTGAGCCTGGTGTGATCCTTCATTTCAAATCAGCATGGAAAGGGGTCAGGAATAAATGCTTCTCTACTTTTTAAAGTATTTTTCATCCAAAAAAGCCACTACAATATCCTGCCCTATGATCTGTACATGAGAGCTGGCAAAGGAATATTACAGCTGAAACCCCTCTTAGCACAAAGCACAATGCTGGACTTTGTGAAAACTGAATTATTCCTACCTCCAGAATGAGTTTGGGCAAGCCCCTCGCTCCGGCACCACTCCGGGCTAAGGGCACAAGGGCAGGTGTGTCCTTGTCATTAGGGGTTTGCCTCTTCCCAGCATCTGTCTTTTGCTGAGTGAGGACAGACTGATTCTGTGGAAACCACTTGGGAAGCTGGTCAGTGGACTGCAGCCTGATACCCAAGTCACTGCCTGTTCTGCCACAGAAACAAGTCCCTGATCCTAGGTAGATGTGTCTGTGTGCCCACAAACACATGCTCACGTGTGCGCTCCTTCTCTGGTGGCACTGAGGATGCTTTTTCCTCACACACTGGCATTTTCCTGAGCTCAAATGTCCCTGGCAGAGGGAGCCTGAACAGCATCATGTCTGAGAGACCCAGGGTTGCTCATCAGAGCTGAAGAGGGAGGAGCAGTGGTTTGCCATTCTGCTGGCTGATGGGATGAGTCATTTGGGCCCTTCCACTCTCTTTACCATCAAAAATAAGGTGGTAAGTAAGCCTTGTAATACAAGGCCAGCTTAAAATACAACTCTGCAGTTAAAAAAGGAATCAGAAGATGCTGAGTTGGAAGGGACCCACGAGGATCATTGAAGTAAAACCTTAGACCTGCACAGCACCATCCCCAAGAGTCATACCACGTGTCTGAGAGCACTGTCTAAACACTTTGTGGATTCTGCCAGGCTGGTGCTGTGGACACTTCCCTGGACAGCCTGCTCCAATGCCCAGCCAGCCTCAGGGTGAAGAACCTTTTTCTAATATCCAACCTAAATCTCCCTGGCACAACTTCAGGCCATTCCCTCGGGCCCTGTCAGTGGTCACCACAGAGAAGAGATCAGTGTTTGCCCATGCTTTTCCCCTCACAAGGAGTTTGTAACTGCAGTGAGGTCTCCCCTCAGTCTCCTCCAGGCTGGGCAGACCAAGTGACCTCAGCCACTCCTTATCTGGCTTCCCCTCAAGACCCTTCCCCATCTTCATTGCTCTGCTTTGGATGCTTTACAGTAGTTTAATATCTTTGTCATATTGCAGTGATCAAAACTTCACACAGAATTCAAGGTGAGACGAGGGCAGGTTTGCTAAATATACTTTTTACTACTGTTTCCCTGTGTGCCATAATTGCTCTGTGTGTATGTCTGTGGCAAACAGGCAAAAAATGGAACTATAATGCAGGTTCCCTGAGCACAGTGTTTAAGGGAGGAGGGGGGAAAGGTGGGCAAAGTGTGGATAATGCTAAGATTTCACTCCAGTTCATCACTTTGGGGAGATGTTGGTGTCCTTACCTTGGGCATGGATTTATTCTCAATTTGACAAAGGTAAAAACAGTAAAAGAGAAAGAATGGGAGTGTGTAGGAATGGTCTGCTTTTCACAGCACATCTCCCTCAGCACAGAGGCTGGAGGCAAAACCCCACCAATCTGAAGAGCTCAGGACCAGGGGCCACCTCTAAGCTGGCACCTTTGCAACAAGAGACTGTCATGGAGCAGCTGCCAGGGCCTTGGATGTGGAGATGGCAGTGCCCTGTGTGCCTCCCACCCACCTGTGCCCAGGCAGGGCTGTCAGGTGGGGAGCGGAAACGCTCTGCTCCCCACCCAGCCGTGCCTCACAGGGCACCTGCTCTGCCTGAGCTGCTGAAACCATTTCCACATGCATGGCTACCTGACCCATTCCTTGGGCAGAGGTCCCCTTGGCACGTCCTACAGTGACCCCTGAAGAGCATCCTGCCTGGCATGGCACAGTGGCTTGTGGACCACTGCGATGCTCCTCAATGCCATGTGCCAGCCCTTGCCCCTGAGCTCCATGGGAATGCTCTGCCACCAGCCATGAGAGACAGCACCACCCGCATGGCACAGAAACAAGGCATGGGTGTTGCAGAGATAGCTCTTCATTTGCCCTGAAAACTACCCCTCTGAGTTCCTGACCATCCTTTGACCTTCCCAGACAATCATGATGCTATTTCTGCCTCATCAGGATCTGTGCCGCTGTACCATATGAATAGAGCTTGCCACTGTGATAGCTCTCTTCCTTCCTAATCTCTTGTCATTGTTGTTGGTCATGTGCAAGAGAGTGACTCCTTTCCTGTGACAGAAGAGTGTCATGCCTAAAGGATTACTTGCAGGCAACCCACAGGAGATTCATCTTGGCAGCCACCGGTTATTTTGTTTTACACTGTGTTCCTTAAACCCACTGTTTTGTCTTTCTAGCACCACACGAAAGAGAATTCCAGGTTCCCTTTTAGTTTCCTCTGCTACTCTTCAGAAGGTTTGGTGCCTAAAATCCTGTGGGAGTTTGTGGGAGCTGAGCACTGCTTTGGAGAAGCATCAGAGACAAGCCAGAGGGAGCTGGCACAAGACAGTCTGAGTTTCACAGAAGCTGTAGGCTCCAAGAGGATATGCCTAAGTGTCCATGGCTCCAGTTGCTACCTCAGGTGGTCTGTGGGCTGTCTGGCTGTGATCATCATCCCAGAAGCTGTGAGTGAAGCACCCCTGGCATGGGACAGTTGAGCTCACCATGCCATCATCTTGCCATCTGCAATTTTCATGGAGATCCATGATGTGGGATCTGTTGGCAGGTGGTCCTGGGGTTCAGTCGCCTCAGCCTCCTTGCCACTTTAGGCCCCAGTTTACTCCCAGGCCTGCCCCTTTCACATGGCGCCATGGTGGTAAGGAGCTGCTGGCATTTGTGCCGTGCCTGTGCCGACACCTTCAGCGTGGCTGCTGGAGCACGTGGTGTTGGGAGAATCTCTCTTGGTGAGACAGAAAGGGCTCCCTGGGTTTGTGCTTGGCAGGAGGCTGAGTGGAGCTCTGGGGCTGTTTCCATCAAACCAGAACTGCCAGAGTCCCTTGATACAAAAGGTTTATCTGGAATAAACACACTGTGCTGGTGGGAACCTGTTATTTATGGCACTCTGTGTCCCATCAGGGACTGCCTGTTCCCCTGTGGCTGGTGCAACCCTGTGCCACCTCCTGGGCCAGTTCAACAGAAATGAACCCATGTATGTGCCTCTGTCTAACCCAAGTCAGACATGCCCAAATGGGTGATTTGTCTCAGTTTAATGATGACAGAGCCGAAGGGTGGAATTGCCCACCTGGGGGAGAGCACCTTATGCCCACAAAATAGTGTATGCTCTGCTTGAGAAACGCTTGGGGTTCCAAAGAGATTACAGCAGCCAGAAACGCCCCTTCCTAAAGAATTCAGTGGTCAATAGCCTTTGGGTGGAAGAGAGAGAATTTAATCTGAATCAGATACCTGAGAGATTTCAAGAAAGAAAAGGAGTGGGAAAGGCTGCTGTGAGTGGAATTTCCACCCAGTGCAGGCAGCCCAAGGACCTGGGGCACAAAAAAGCACCAGGGGAGTTTTCAGCAAAGCAGTGGGAATAAAACAGCTGCTTTGCAGGGAGCTGTGCCCCTGGCTCTCCTGGCAAAAGGCCTCATGGAGGGTGGGTGTGAGGCCTTTTATCTGCAATACCATTGTAGTGATAAGGCTCTGGTTCTTGAGAATACCAGAGATCAAGTGTGGAAATCAAAGGAGGGCTTTAAAAAGAGGGCTTTATTTCAAGCTGAAGGAAATAAAATGGCCACCCTGCCACCCTGAGGGAGCTTTAGCAGCTTTAAAACAGGCAGCTCCAGCTCTCCACTTTCACACAGCAAAGCAAAATCCGTATTTGATTTGTGTGCATTAAGAGGGCAGAAGAGTCCTGTGTGAATTTGAAAACTCATAAGGAGAAAAAAAAAGGAGAAATCTTATGTTAGGCTTAGAATAAACAATGTTTAGCTGTGTTTTGCAGCTTGTGTTTTTCTCAGGCATAACCATCAGCAGACTCATCAGACTGAATCATTTCAGAGCAGTGCTTAAGCCTGCTGCTTTATTCTTTATTGCCATCAGAACAGAAACAACTGTTTCTCTTTACCCTTCTTTTTAATTTTCTCATCTTTTTTATGTGTACAATAGAATTGCAAAGTCACAGGATGATTTCAGGGAGAAGGAACCCAAGCCATGGCAAGCTCCAAAGCTAGACCAGGTCCTCAGGATTCTGGTTATGAGTTTTTCCAGGGATGGAGATCCCAACTCACTGGGCAATCTGTGCCAGTGTTTGACCAACGTCATGGCAAGACACTTTCCTTTCAATAAACCAGATTTTCCCTTGTCACAACGTGTGACCATTTACTTGGTCCTTTCAGTGTGCGTCTTTGGGAAGAGCCTGCCTCCCTCTTCCCTATAATTCTCTTTAGGCAATGGACAACAGCACTAAGTCCCCCCATAGACAGCAATAGGACTCCCCCCTATCACACTCTCCAAGATGCAGCCCCATGGATACTGAGTAGAGGGGAATTCTCATTTCCCTCCATGTCCTGCATACTCACTTGCTGATGTGGCCCCATGGGTGGCCAGCCCTCACCCCCCACTTAGCAGAGCTCTAAACAAGAAATGATGTGTTAGTCACAGAGTTTGGAGGGAAAATACCATCACTGAGAGAGTTCATTAAATATTTGACTTCTCAAGAAGCTTAAAACCTGTATTTGCTTAGAATAAAACTAAGAGCATGGCTTGAGAAATGAGGAAGAAGGAATGGGATATAATCTTGCAAAGATATTCAGCCTCAGAAAAAAGTATGGACAAATATTCATTGAAAGTGTTAAACAAGTTCAGGTCCCATTCCAGTCAAGGATCTCCTAAGGCTTAAGTGGAAAAAAACTAGCCAATCCACTAGGATGGGCAGTGTTAGACCATTATGCTTTTGCCCCAAAGTTCAGGTTCCTGCCCCATGGACCAGCAGAGGAGCCAGCCTGGGAAGGGGTGATGCTCACCAGCATCCTGAGATGGATAGCTCTGGAAAGGGGTGGCGGGCAGGAGGTGAGGAGAGACATGGTACTGCAGGGACAGTAGTCTCTTGGAGAGCTTCCCCCATGCTTAACCCCTCATTTTTGGAGCTAAAAGCCCTGTTGTGCAAAGCACCTTTGAACAACTCTCTCCTTCAAACTACTCCACTGATTGCCACCTTCACAGCACTGATGGAAGCACTGCTGGAAACCCGGCTGGGCCAGGGTGGCTGGGGCTGGGGCAGGTACAGCCTCTACAGCAGCTGGTGGATATCCCAACCAGTGAGTTCAAAAACTTTACTCCTTTTTGCCCTTTGCTCCTTTCTCAAGATGCAACAAACTCATGCCCACTGATGTGGCTTCTTGCTGGTGGCTGATGTCCCATTCATTCTGCTCTCCCATCACATCTTGGACCAAAACTGCAGAGAGGGAATCAGGGAAAGCTGGTCACATTTTGAGACCTGCTTGGTTACATAAAGATATGAGTGTGGCAAAACCTGCACCTTGTGTCCCCACCTTCCCTTGCTCATTGGATCTCTCATGTCCCCCAAAAGCTGGTACATGCTCGCTAAGTCACTGAAGTGCCGTCTGACCACAGGTGATCCTTCACCTACAGGGGGAATGTGGCTGCTTTGATGCCATGTGCTGTGCGAGGCACAGTGTGACTCATGTCTGACTGCCCTCCAGTAAAGACATCAAAATTCCCAGGGAGGATAATTCTGTGCTGGCCCTCCAATTTCCCTGCCTTACTCTCAGGGTGCCAGACAGATTTCCAGCACTGTTTGCAGGCTGCTGGTTTGAGGTGGATGCTGTTAAGAGAGTTCCTGGATGTACCTGTGTGGTTGCCAAACTGCACATGGTTGCCATAGAGATGTAGGACACGTAGATCTGACTGATAATCTTCTTTTTTCCCCACCCTTTCTTTCTTTTTGCATTAAGTAAAGGGAACTGCATAGCTAGACATGCCTCTGAGGAGCCGCATTGAGAAATCTTGGCAGTCAAGTGGTGGTTTCAGATACTGAAGCTGCAAGCAGCCATGTGTTTACTGTCAGACAAGCATAATGCTCAGGGAGCAGCCCTGCTCCACGATGGGTGGTGGACAGAAGCTGGAGAAAGCTTCAGCTCTGCTGAGACTGCTGCACAAGGTGGAAGTGAGCTCAGACCCTGGTTTTGTTATGGACCATCTCTCCACCCCCAAAATATATGATCTCATAACAGAAGAAATATCCTTTCCTAATTAATAATCCATCTTTGTGTCTACAAAGCTCTGCCAGCTATTTCTGCCAGCAAATACTGTTTGCACTTTACAGCATGCTAGGGTGTGATCTTTGTCTATATAAACATGATTTGCTCCTATAGATCCTGGATAAAAACAATATAAGGCCTCATTCACTCCAGAATTACCAACTGCTTGGCTGCTGGCATGTGCCCCAGTGCTGCTGATTTTTGAGCAATCCTGCTAGTGTAACTCTTGTTGCAGTTGTGTTTATAACACGCTGTCTCCTTTTGCTTTGGAAGAGCAAGATGAAGGCACCAAAACTCACACAGCAAAGAAATATTTGTCCAGGCATTTTATCAAAGACCATAACAGAAGCATTTAAGGAAGTGTTGAAGTGTTAGGAATTTAAAGAAGCAGGGCTTCCCACCAGAGCTAGAATTACCTCCTCTTTTGGTTGCAAAAAATGGAGCTCCTAAAATGGAGCCTCCACCAAACCTTGTGATTGCTGCAGTGCGAGCCCAGCCTAAACATCCAAGATGAGGAAGGCCTTTGCCATTCTGGAAACTTTGCTTTTTCCCACAGAAGCCACCCTTTACTCACCTTTAGGGAGTCCTCCCCCATGTGAGCACTGCCATTAATATCAGTGGAAAGGAGTGCATGCCCAGCAGCATGGGACAGCCTTGCACAACCAGGCCTAAATATAAAGCCGACATGAAAGATAAAGTCTCCAGTAAATAAAATTGTGATAGCTTGGGGCTCCAGCCAGCTCATGTTAATGTTAGGGGGTGTTGGCTCTCCTGGCTTCCCTTCAAATCAAATGCATTCAGCGCATGCTGAAACATAGGGTTTTTTCTGGTTTGAAAGCATTCTTGAAACAGTCCCTATTAACTGGTGTTTCAAAAGTGCCATGACATGAGACGATGAGTAATATGGATATTCCTTGTGCTCAGCAGCCAGGACTCTCTCCCTCTCTGCACAGCAGTCAGGACATTTCCCGCAGCAGCCTGCTGCCTGCCAGCTGGTGGGATGCTCGTGGATGGACACCACAGACACACCAGCGTGCTGGGCCCCATCAGAGGGCAGACATTCGGGTTAATTACCTCCCTGAGAGCCAGACTTCCAGAGTGTATAATTCAACACAAATTAAATTGCTCATCAACAGGTAAGCAGCTGGTCTGCTGGATTTGCTAAGAGTCATAGTTGGTGCTTTCCTATGCCTGTTTTGTTCTTTGACACATTCCAGAATTTAAGGTCAAGATGGGAAGCAATGATCTGTCCATGCTGCATGCCAAAACCTGCCTTCAAACTCCAGCCTCATAATGTCTTCAAATGGCTTTGTGTTGGAGGGTTCAGCTACACACCATGTGTAAGATTGCTCTGGCACATCCCTTTTCTGACACTCCTCCAGAAGGAGACATGCCTTCACAGACAGATTTTTGGGCAGCCCAGCTGCTGGTCTGGCACAAGATGTGCATTTTTGCAATACAAATGTGTGCAGTGATGATGTTTGAGCTTCCTTGCGTGGCACTTGAAGGGTGTAAACCAACTTGAATTTATACTTGAAGGGTATAAACCAGCAGCAGCAACAGATGGATCTAATACTGGAGATGCTGTGGGCCTCTGAGGATGTGTTGGTGCTCTCACCTGCTGCTGGTGACTGCAGGAGATACCTCACACCTTGTGAGACTTGGGGAAATGTCCAGGCTCTTAAAAAAGTACCCCAACATTAAAACAATGCATCAGTTTGTGTCCCGAGCTCCAGAGGGTTTGCAGGACCTTTTGCACTGCTTTCAGCAAGAGAAATATCACTCTGCAGGGTGATGGTTTGCAGAAAGCAGCGTGGCTTGCCCACACACACAGGCAGAGTTTCAAAGGCAATGGAGATCAAAGGAAAAGGCTTCAGACAAAGCCACAGCACAGAGTAGTAGGCATGTTAATAATTTAGGAACAATCAAATGTAAGAAGAGTCAAATGCAGGCACTGAAGGAGTCACGGGGCATACACAGTGAGTGCATCCCAAGGCAGGAGACAGGCACCAATGCAGGGCAAAGGGCTCCTGCTGCCCAGCTTCCCCTGCTGGCTCACCAAGGGAGGTGACAGACTACCCTCCCTCTCCGGAGGACCTGGAAGCGTGACACGTTCAGACTTGTGTGTCTGTGGGAATAAAAACTTCTGTTTTTGCTGGCTGTGTATGCAGAGCCTTTGGAAAGTGGTGAGTGCACAGAAGATGGCCAGCTGCCATTCGTCCTGTGCACAAGTGACCTGAATCTGAGTATGCTGAGTGTACCCAGCTGGTAAAATGAAAATTTTGGGTGATGGTTAAAAATTGTTAATAAATATTATTAGGGGGATGGATTTTGTCTTTGGAAATAAAGGATTTTTAATCAAACTTTAGTTACCATGTGCCACAAATCTTCCTTAAACTGAAAGTAATGAACTTCAGCATGAATAGTGTTCTTAGGTGACTAATGGGATATTGGAAAACTCACTTGGTGATTTTTAGGGATGAGCAAGAGACGGTGTAAAGAGAGAGCCTGTCAGAAAAGTGCTTGTAATCCTTCAGTGCTGGCTGCATGAAGAGATGAAAATGGAAGCCTGAAATGGAGCTCCTTTATAAACCCATCTCACAATATTAAGGCATAAATTTTAGAGCTAGCCCACATAATGCCTTTCAGTTTCAAGTCACAGGTAGGATCCATTTTTAATGGTACTATTTTTGCTGTGGTGCTTCTGACAAATGGTCAGAGAAATGTCAGTCTCGGCAGTCCATAAAATTAGCAACATCTTCCTAATAAAGACAGGAGCCACTTTCTGAACCTGTAGGGGCCAGAGAAGCCTTGAGTGTGCAGCACAGCTCAGGCTCTGCAGCGCTACAGGGATGGCTCTCTGGGGCAAAACAGAGTCTCTCGAGGTCCTTGTGCCACAGCCCTTGCTCTTACCAGGTGTGGGCATCCACAGCTCCCCTGGGCAGCCTGTACCAGTGTCTCACCACTCTCACAGTAAAGAATCTCCTCCTCATGTCCAATCTAAACTCACCCTCTCTCAAATTAGGACTGTTACCCATAATCCTGGCCCTGGTAAAAAGCTTCTCTTCATTATTCTTATAAATACACTTTTAGTACTGAAAGGCCACAGTTAGGTCTTTCCAGAGCCTTCCCTCCTCCAGGCTGCACAACCCCCACTCTCTCAGCCTTTCTTTGGCTATTTCATCTTTCTGATTATTTTTGTGGCCCTACTCTGGCCCCACTCAAATAGGTCCATGTATTTCTTGTACTGGGGGTCTCAGAGCTGGATGGAGCACTCCAGGTGGGTCTCACCAGAGACAAGTAGAAGAGAAGAATCCTCTCCCTCCCCCTGCTGCCCACGCTGCTTTGGCTGCAGCCCAGGATATAGTTGGCTTTTTGGGCTGCAATCATACATTGCTGGGTCATGTCCAGTTTCCACCCACCAGTATCCTCAAGTCCTCTGCAGGGCTGTTCTTGATGCATTCATCCCCCAGCCGGTGTCGATACCAAAGGTTGTCCCAGCCCAGGTGCAGCACCTTGTACTTGGTCTTTTTGAACCTCATGGGAGTCCCACAGGTGCACTCTTCAAGTCTGTCCAGGTCCCTCTGGATGGCACCCTTCCCTCCAACATATCAACCACACAGTTCAGCTTGGTGGTCTGCAAACTCACTGAGGGTGCACTCAATCCCACTGTCAGTGTCACCAATGAAGATACTAAATAGTACTGGTCCCAATATTGATCCTTGAAGGATGCCTCTCTTTACTGGTTTCCATCTGGACATAACTATAACTTGCTGGACAGAGCCATCCAGACAATTCCTTATCCATCTAACAGTCCACACAGTACCTCTCCTACTTAGTGTCAAGAATGATGAAGGATTGCGCCAAAGGCCTTAGAGAAGTCCAGGTACAGCCCCTGCTCTGAGCTGCAAATCTTGCACAGTGAGTCAGGGGCTGAGCCCAGGGGGCCAGCAGCCTGCACAGTGTGCCCTGCATCACCATGCCAGGCACAGGATCAGCCTCCAGGAAAGAGGAGCAGGCTGGGGGTGATGGGGGAAAATGCTCACTTAGCACCTAACCTTGACAGGCCTTTTTGTTTAGGAGTTCCTTAAGGTGCCTACACCAACACTTATGTATATATGCTGACTTATATAGATTTCAAATCCAAAGTTAAAGTGCAAAGGCTTTTAAAAGCAGTAAAGGATTTAAAGGGTCCTACTAGGAGAGATGCTGGTGTGGAAGAAGAGAGAAATAAAGCTTTGCTCTGGCTGGAGGAGAAAAAATATAAAAGAGCTGCTGTGGGGAAGCCTGGAGTCATCTTTTCATCCATTTCCAGACGTCATTACTGCACACAAATTGTGGTCAGCCTTTGTGAAACGGGGACAGTCAGCCCCTTTCCCACCATGGGCCCTAATGTCCTCTGCTCACAGGCTGCCTCTCACTGCACAGCACAGTGGCAATCCTGCCACCTCACACTACCAATATAAAAATAACATGAAATAACAGAAAATTAAACTTGGGTCAGTGGCTACTGATTGGCAGTGGATGGAAGGGGTTCAATTTCAGAGAGGGCTGGCATCAGGTAATACAGCCAAGAGCTGGTGCTTTGGGAAGTATTCACTACAAAATGTGGGGTTTTTCTTCTCTTTTCTTTTTCTCTGCATCTTTTTTATTGATCTGTGAAAGGAGAGCACTGCAGATGCAATATCTGAGAGCTGGTGATATCCTCATGCCTTTGTCTGCAGCTCTTTTCTCTGTAATTGTTTCTGGCTTCCTCTGTACTGTACCTTGGGCTTTTCCTGGAAGGCCTTTTAGCCATCTGAAATTAAAGGTTCTTCTTCATCAGCCCCTTACCTGAGCTTCTTGCTTCCATTACTAACGAGCAATTTTCTTAGCACCCTGAATAAATTCAGTTTTTCTATCAGAAGTCAGGCGTTCCAGCTGGAAAAAAAGCCACCAGTGGGGAGGCTGTCACCTCTTCTTTTGACCCCAGCCCTCCTCCTTCTCCTCACCCAGCACATGGGACACTGGCTCGGTTTCCATATCCTTCAGCACGAGGAGCTGGAATGATGTTGCACACCTGCATTTCTCTTTTTCCAGTGGTGAACCAGCACAGCTTCCCTTAGATTTCCATTTTTCTGGGGAAATGGGTGGGTGTCTGTGTATCAGTACCTGTGTGCTCCAAGCTGAAGGAGGGAAAGCCTTGCCCTGCCTCTCACACCCTGTCCCCTCCTCTGTGCCGCCGGTGTGGCCCCGTGACAGATGGCTGCTCAGTTTGCAGCAGTGCTCAAGCCTGGAGGCATTTCCCAGGCAGAGTGGTAACTGGACACAGAGATTAGCTCTGGCTCCTCTCCATGTTTAAATGAACTTCCCCTAATTAGGGAAATTGCCCGTGCTTACACTTCAGACAGATCCTCCCTGGAATTATATCCATAAACTCCTTGTGCACTGCTGCACACAAGCCCAGTGTGGGGTGAGGATTATCCCAAACCCTGGCCAATCCCACCTCTGCTGTGGTGGCCACATCACTGCCCAGGCTTTATGCCTTTTTACCCTCTCTTTGCTCTCTGTGCTCACTTTGCTCACGTCTCACCCCCTCTTCAGCTGGGGATGTGCAGGTTCCTCTTCCCCCATCTCTCAGAGGTTACCCTAACACCACCAAAGCCATAACCCCACACCTAAATTTTATTATTCACCAACCCCCGCTCAAATCCCTACAAGGCCAGCTCATTAAACTTCCTCCCTTTGCTAAACATGTACAATTTTTAGGAGACCTTAAGGAAGGACAGCTTTAGGAGTCTCTGCATGTTCATATTGTCACATTTTTTCCTCAAATCAGACTTTTTGTATATGGCAAAGACAGTGCTGCGAGACAAATTAAGTCTGGAGAAAAAAAAGAAAGAAAACCAAACAAATTAAGCTTGTTAAGCTTTACAGAAAACCATTGCAAGGCTGAAGCAGGACTTAAAAGCTGGGGTTTTCAAAGGGCCCTGAGGGAAGCAGCCCTGGGACTGACGCTGAATTTAATTTGCTCTATGCTGAAGGAGGCAGCTTTGGAGAAATGCCCATATGCATACTGATTCCTCCAACAGACACTTTACCAGGTTTAGCAAAAATTAGGAGCTCCAGAGCAGTCAGAGAATCCTCATGATGAATAGAGGACAGAATCCAGGGAAAGGGTCCCTCTGCCTTAGTGAGGCCTTCACAGAGCACCATGGCTTTTCTTTTAACAGAGACATTACTTTTTCTTAGGAGATGTAATGGGAATTTATCAGTGTACACAGACAAGAGAAAACATTTTCAAACTAGAAAAAAACACCCCAAGCCTCCACAAATTGCAGATGAAACCTGTGTAAGAACAGGAAATAAATTTTCTCTTAATAATCCTTAAGGTTAACAGATTCACAAGAGTCAGACAGTGAGAACAGTGCCCAGCTCTGACACCTGCCCTCCAAAGCACTTTTTATTTTGTGTCATTTTTTAATTGAATGGATTTCTCCTTTTCTGTTCTTTGTATTGCAGGCAATGCTTTGGATGGCATAAAGAGGCACTGAGCCAGAACGAGCTGGAATTGAAAGAGATCTGGGGGAAAAGTGGAGCTTGCCTGGCTTGAGGATATTTCTTTTCAATGTGGAAAGGGACCAACCAAACAGGCAGAGTTCCCTATGAAGGAAAAGTCACCAAAACCTAATTCAAGTCCTGGCTTCAAAGCCTGGTTCCTTATCTAAATGGCAGGACTTGTCATCACAAGTACAGTCACACAGAGAGAAATAGAATAATAAGAGTGAAAATGTATTTAGTGCTTTTAATGCTATGTTGTCAATCTGATTTATTTCATCTTGAATTCCAGTATCTGGAGCTTTTGTTAAGGACCAAGAGGCTGCAGTTGCACAGCTTTAGCAGCATTTGCAACTTTTTGTTACATCATCTTCTTTCTCTCTTCTGTGTGAAAGAAGAAAGCTTGAAACTCCAAGTCCTGAAGACCAGGCTTCAAAGAGCTTATGAAAGATGTTTAGTTCTGTGGTTTTAAAGCCTCAGTGTTTACAAGCAGGATGAAGATTTTAGAGGTAACCAGGTGAGCATCTGGGACTGGTCAGCATGAGGAATGCACCATAACCAAAAATAAAACTAAATAAAAGAAGTTGCTACATTGTTTTTTTCAAACAGCAGGATTTAATGTCAACTTCATCATGGGAAGGAAATGGACAGATACTGACAGTTGGATATCCTGCCTCTACTTAGATTTGCCCCAAAAGCAAGATGATACTGAATGTGTTGGGTGAGACTCTTAAACCTGATAATAAGGTTTGACCTCCATGCAGGAAGAGAGGGAGTGTGGCATCTGTCCAGCCTCAGGCAGATCTTTGTGACTCCCCTGATACCCAGATACCATTTTGGATGCTGTGTATCACCCACAGAATCTCTCTGGGTAGTGATGTCTCTCTGCAACCAGGCAGGGCTTGTGACCTGGCTCACAAGGCCTTTGTTTTCCCCTGGAGTACTTTTGCCTGTGTTTGCTTTGTGATTGGATCTTTGATTGGTGGCAGAACTTAATTTCTTTCTAAATTTGCCTGGGAACTAATCCAGTTCTTCCAAGCGCCAGCTATTTGCAAAGAAGTAACGACATCCTGGGTTGGAGTAACTGTGGGGCCAGCGATTAGCTGGGCAGCCCTCCCTCCTGCCTGGCAGGGTCCCCAGTGAGCACAGCTTTATAATGTCAACACGCTCGGTACACTTCTCAAAGCCACTAAGCAAACATGTGCCCAGAGCGTGCCACAGGTAGGCTGGCTCGCCAAGGGCTGCTGCCTCCTTCCGCAGCGGTGTTTAGCGAGTACATGGTTTTGTTTAAACAGGAAAACACATTAAGAGGCACTTCATCCTTGAGTGTTCCTGTCTCTGCTGCCTGCATTCCTGGCTGGGATGTTTAATGCACATTAAGTGCAATGTGCTCGTGGGACCCTCTGATTAAAATACCAGCAGGCCAAGAGCTCTGGAGTAATCAGCATGACTCCTTAACTGAGAAAGACCAGTTCTATTCAGTTTTTTATCAGTGTTTCCTTTTCCTTAGGTTTCATGTCCTCTGTCTGATGGTCTGTATGCTTCCCATAGAGTTCCCAGCAGCCACAGTGAAGGGACATAAGATAAAATCCACAGTCACAATTTTCAAGCATGACCTCTGGTCTTGGGGTTGGGTTTCTTTAACTTGCACAGTATGGAAGTTTCCTTCAGCCCCAGCTGAACATCTGTGTTTCTTGTACTGCCAGGATTAGTGCCCAGTCACTGAGCCAATGCTCTCCCCGTGTCTGTTTTCCTGTGCTAACCATGGATAGGATGGCTTACAGAAGAGGGATGATGCTGCATGAGGTGAATTTCAGCTGAGGTTGCTCTATTTTCAGATGCTCAGGTTGAGGGGGGTCAAGGTGTTTGGCCTCTGTGACAGAGCTCAGCAACAAATCTGGTGCTATTAAAGTGTGAATTGAACAAAGACACTAATCATCCAGCCAGGCCCTCCTCCTGGTTATATCTGTAGTGTAAAATCTGGTTTTATTCTCTTCTGTTCAATGGAGTAATACAGATTTACAGCAGTGCAAGTTTGCCCAAATGTGAAAATTTACAGATGTAGTTGTTCCAGAAGAATTACACCTAAACCGGTCCTTGACTGTTACTTCAAAACTAAGTACAAAATTATATTCCTCCATGATATTGTGAAGTGGATACTTTGGCTGAATGCAAGAAGGTGTCACCTTACTGAATCTGGGTCCCCAGACAGCAGATCCAGGGTCCCACAAGCATTCTGGACTGCAGAGATGACAGCAGAGCTGCTTTCTGTGACCTGCTGAGCATGTCCTGGGAAGCGGTTCTGTCTACTCCACCTTCATCTCCAGAAGACCCGCTGTCACAAGCCCAGTGATCACTGATGGCCCTGGACCCACTTTGCACCAAGAAAAATTCTTCCAAGGGCTCCCACTGTGACAGGCATGGAGAAGGTCTCATCCAACACCCTCTGAGTTTAGCACTGGGGATGAGACACAGATCTTATCTGTATAAAATTTTAAAAGAAGAAACAAGTAAAGAAAACGCAGCCACTGATTCTTTTTAACATCTTTTTCCTCTCTTCCCATGAACTGGGATAATTTTCTCAAACAATAAGATTTTCCCACCTCCATCTGATAATCTTTCACTCAGACCAAGACACTTCTCACCTGCAATCATGGTTTGGTTTTTTTTCTAGCAATCAAACAAATCCCTGCAGTACAAAAGGGAGATTATTTTATCTCCTTCTCGGTAAATAAGGTTGTTGAAGTGGGTTTCCATTGGATGCACTACACCAAGCACTGAATTTAACAACTGCTTTTGTTGATCCTTCAGCTTCCTCCCAGCAGGCTGGGTTGCAGTTGTCAGAGACCTCCTGCTGAACCAGTCCAAGGCTGATCTGGTTCCTTGTGGGACACCAGGGATACAGCAGTTTAAGAGACTTGCCAGAAACCTAAGCTGTGCCTCAACACTTCTCCCAAATTATTGCAATACACAAGGTATATTGAACTAAAATCAGGGGAAAAAAGGGCACGGACCTGGAGGTAAGCATGCCAATATTCACACCAAAATAAATAGATGGAGTAACTTAACAGAGTTGGTCCTGGAGAAGATGTAGAACAATTTGCTGAGTAAATTTCCAAGAGGACATAAAGCTGGTCAAAACTGCCCATTTTTACATATACTTGGGAGATGTGTAGGGAAATGCTTTGGAAATGAGGAAAGCTCTATTTGCTTGTCCTGGAAAGATAAATATTTTAAGGTTTGTAATTCTGATTGTCAGCACCTCACCCGAAAGAGTGCCCAGAGGCCCATTTGCCAATAATAATGATCAAGTTACAGGATTACTAGGCCCAACCCATGAGAAAACCAAGCAAGGAAGTCAATATTGTTCGGCACCTCTCTGTGTGTCTGCACAGTTCAGGTGGTGCTCTGGCACTGCACAAACACTGCCCTTGGTTACAAGAGCAAAGTGCCCCACAAAGAACCAGCACCTGGAGAACCAGTTGACCAAGGAAATGGAGGCTGCTTTAGGAAGAAACTTGATGTTTGTGGTGTACCCAAAGGAAAGCCAAGAGGAGTTGTCACTGCCCACTGCAAATTCCCAAGAGGGTAGGGAAGGCTATTTAAGGTAAATTCTGACATCAGAAAAGAATAAATTATAACTTGTCTCCCCAACAGCTCAGATTAGAAGGGAATATCTCTCACCACTGAAGTGATGTCTTGTGAAGTCTCTGAGCTCCCCAGGGCAGTTGTGGAGGCTGGAATCCCTTTGGTGAGCTGCAGACCAGAGCAGTTTGAATGCAGCAGCTGCTGGCAGGTAGGGGCTGGAGGGTTATCCAGTGTTCCCTCCAACAAGGGAATTGTGGAGCAGAGCAACATCTGCTTCCTGCACTGAACAACCAGTCATTGGGCTGGCAGTCTGCAGGGATCCCCAGGATCAGCTGCTGGGTGAAACCACATCCTGGACACTGATGATGCCTGCAACGTCCATCAGACAATAACACCAATTGATCTCCTTTCACAGAGGGCAAGAAAGCTGGAAGAATTAGGCCTGGGAATTTCACTCTCTACCCCAAGCAGAAATGAGTCTCATGGGTGAAAATAATGTAGCGCAGCCAGGGCTGAGCAGTTGGCAACACTGGAAGCCATTCTGGTCTCATTAACAAGGAGGAGCAAGTGGGGACAAAGCTTGGAAGGAGCAGCTACCAGACACATTGCATCTGGGAAACCCTAGCGAGCCAGGCAGCCCCTGAAGTTGTCAAGGGTGTGAGTAGAGAAATGGCAGCAGGGATGCAGCAAGGACCCAGAGATCTCAAAGACCAGCAGACTCACAGGGAGGGGAGTTTCCTGCCCACCCATAAGATTTTTCCTCCAACTTTTCCCAATTTAAATCTGGTTTTATATTGACAACTGTTATAATGGTCTGGTAGCTTGCTCACCCTCACCCTAGGATTTCTGGTGCCACAGATACAGCTGTTAGAAGAGACTGCAGTGACCCCATTTATTCCCTGGTTATCAGCAGCAAGAATGGCATGTCCATGTCAATTCAGCTGTATCCATCTCTGCTGATAATTTTTGTCTCTGGAGGAATGTAAATGTTCATTTGTCCTTCCCACTAATGAGGGGTTTCTCAGATCTGGGATAGCCTCACTAAATTCCACAGTGTTGTTGCTGGGTTAGAAAGAAAAAATCCCAAAGAGGTTGGCCATGCCAGGGTTTTCCACACCCTCCAGCTGCTTTCCATGACAGGAGTTTTTTGGGTTTTGACTGTATGTCAGTGCTGGGGTTTGCTCTGACATGTGAGGGCTGCTCCAGCCTCAGGGCATGGCAGCACCTGCAGGGAGATAGGCAGCTCTGCTGGGAAAGAGCCTGCCAGAGCTGCAGGAGCTCATCTGCTGGAGCCCAGCAGGTCTGGGGACAGCCAGTGCCTCCTCCAAGCACAATGTGCTGCACACCAGGGCCTGAGCTAGGCTGGATAACACCTTTTACAGTGTGCCAGCAGAATCTGATTCACCTGTTCATGAAGTGGTATAAGACATGTTATTTGCATCCACAGTGATTATATACCACTAAATACATTTATTTATAAACTGATGTATTGGGTTTTCATGGCTACAGGGAAGGGCTACAGGGCTTCTCTGAGAAGATGCCCATGTCTAGCAGAGGCAGTGACAGCGGGCTCTTAAAATAGACCTGCCACTGGCCAGAGCCAAGCCTGCCAGGAAGAGTGGTAGTGCCTCTGGGATAACGGGTCAAAGTAGTGGTGGAAGAGCGCTGCACAGCAGCAACTGCAGCCAGACAGGGGTGAGAACTTGTGAGAAGAGCAGCCCTGCAGACACTAAGGTCAGTGAAGAAGGAGGGGGGGAGGAGGTGCTCTGAGAGCTGGAGTGGAGATTCTCCTGCAGCCCACAGCACTCCCTGGGGGAGCAGATATCCATCTGCAACTCACAGAGGACCCCACACCACAGCAGGTGGAGGCCCACTGGAGGCTGTGACCCTGTGGAAAGCCCATGCTGGAGCAGGCTCCCAGCAGGACCTGTGGCCTCATGGAGCTCACAGTGGAGAAGGTTTGTTGGCAGGAGCTGTGACCCCACCGTGGACCCATGCTGGAGCAACCTGTTCCTGAAGGATTGCACCCATGCTGGAGCAGTTTGTGAAAAATTGCAGCTTGTTGAAGAAGTTTATAGAGGACTGTCTCCTTTGGGAGAGACCCCATGCTGGAGCAGGGGAGGAGTGTGAGCACTCCTCCCCCTGAGGAGGAAGGAGTGGCAGAAGCCAGGTATGATGAACTGAGCACAGCCCCTGTTCCCTGTCCCTCTGTGTTGCTGGGGGAAGGAGGTAGAGAATTGAGGAGTGAAGCTGAGTCTGGGAAGCAGCAATGTGTGGGGGAAGGTGTTTTCAAGATTTGTATTTATTTCTCATTATCCTATTTTGATTTGATTGGTTATAAAATTAACTAATTTCCCCAAATCAAGCCTGTTTTGGCCACTACAGTAATTAGTGAGTGATCTCTCCCTGCTCTTACCTCAACCCACAAGACTTTCATCACATTTTCTCTTCCCTGCGCAGCTGAGGAGGGAAATGACAGAATGGCTTTGGTGGACACCTGGCATCTAGCCAGGGTCAACCCACCACGACCAAATAAAATACTGTGTTTTCTTTTAAATGAACTCAGAACCATTCAGAAAATGGGTGAGATGAGGGCAGCTAATGAGCACATTAATCAAAAGGGAGCAAGAGTCCTTCCAGACATTCATTTACACAAACTAAGAGGAGAATGACAAAGAAGAAAATAACTAATAAACCACTGAGGAATTAAATTAATTTGTATTAAATAATAACTGAGATTTGACTTTTTTCAACAATCAACTTACTTTTAGCAAAAAAAAAAAATGGCCTGGCTTCCAAGACATAATGAAGTAGATCATCAGGATTAGAGGGATTCACTTTCTGGCGCTCCTGAATCTGGGGTCAGATTTTTCAGGTCTCTGATGCCACAATGAGGAGGTACTTTACAGAAAGAGCTGTACAAAACAAAACATTCCAAGGAGAGTGTACAAAACAAAACATTTCAAGGAGGGTGAGGTTATAAGGGGCTTGGCTTGCTCAGTCAGGGCTGACGGACATTGTGAAAGACCTCACCACCAGTTTATTACCAGTGGGATTGCAGCAGTCCAAGGCACTGTGTCAAACGCGTGGGAGAGCCTGGAGGTTTTGAAATCTGAGCAGACCAACACTGAGCACAGAGGTGAAGAGACTTGCCCAGGGTCAGAGTGCAGGCTGGAAGGGCAATTAGCTCAGATGCCCTTGGCACTGTATGTTCTCATTGCATGTACAGTTGGGCAGGACTGCCTTAGGGCTCTTACCTACTGCGTGCATTTTTGGCCTGGTTGCTGCAGACTTAAGCTTTGCATTCTGTCAGCACCATGCTTCCCTCTGGCACCCAAGCAGGAGGTTCTTCCTTTCACTTCGTCTTTCCCCAGCTGCAAACAGCTTTGGGCAAAGGGCCAAGAATGGCAAGTTCTTCTTTGCAGCTTCCTCAGATGAGCTAGGCAAGACATTAAACGGTTCATGCCCCCTCTCCTGTCCCCATTTTCTATCTTATGACTTTATGCAGGGTATCTTTCAATCAGAATTAACAGCCAATGTAGAGGGTTGACTGCTGGCCAAACTCCATGCTGATAGTGATCTCTGGAGCGGGTGACCTGCCATCCCAGCTCCAATGCTGCAGATATGGTGCTGGAGCAGCCTGGCTGCCACCACGCTCCAGTCCTCAGCACAGCTCTTTGCAGAAGTCATGGCTGAGATGCTGCTGTTTCACAGAAAGCTTAAGTGGTTGTCTTCACTGAGTGCCTAAGCCACAGCCTGCCTGCCCTGGAAGAAGCTGTCACTGCCTGACACACTCCCTCTCACTTTTCTGAGCAGCTATCCCAGCTGCCAGGTGGGAGCCTGTTGTCATTAATCACAGCCATACCAATGAGAAAGGGCAGTAAGAAATTGAGAGCATTTTAAATCAGAAACTATATTTTAATGCTTCCTCTTGAGGTCAGCTGATCTCTGCCCAGGCATGAAACATCACTTTTCTCTTCCCTTTCCTCTGTGCCACCGTGATCCTGGGAGGGTGCTGGCAAGGGCAGAACCAGGCGTTCAGCTCCCAGGGCTCCAGGAGCTCAGAATGCTCAAGCTGTCTCAATGCCATTGTGCAAAGCAGCAGGCTGGTGGTCAGGGGCACACACTGCCCTGCTGTGAGGGTTCAGGCACCTGGCACAGCACGTGGGAGCCACTCAGTGGGTGCCTGGCCTCTGTCCTGTGCTGGCATCTCATGTTCCAGATTCCCCGCTGTTCCATTTATGCCCCAGCAGAAGAGCATGGTGGCACTGTGGCCACTGGCTGCACAGGGCTGCCTGCTCCCCTGGCTCTGCCACCCCACTCTTTCCTCCCCTCTCATTCAGCTCTGTGGTGTTCAATGCAAAGCACTCCTTCAAGGTGAAGGTCTCTTCTGAGAAGTCTGGAAGAATGACCCAGGATTGTTCTCAGCTTCCACTGTAGATGACAGCCCTTGGATAGCCCTCTCAAGAGTTCCTAGGCTTGCTCTGGGGCTGGCAACTTGGCTAGAGAAGATTTTCTGCATGCACTTAACCATCCAATCTTTCTTTCAGAGCTATTTGCTCTGAAGAAGAAGCTGCAACACGTTTGCTGTGCCAGAGTGTGTCTCGCCCCACAGCTACAGCTCATAGTGCGCTGCACAGGCTTTGGGAGGACTCTAGGTGCCAAGGCATTGCAAACTGAAGAGGGTCAAATCTTCCTTAACTCTGCAATTATTGTATTTGCCTCTCCAAGCCTCCATCTTATACTTAACTACAGTTTTTAGCAACACACTCTGGTCAAAACATTTGGGCGAGAGACAACCAAGCCCTCCCAGGGCAAGACGAGAGGTGAAGCTTGCTCAGTCCTGGCTCTGACCCTATGTGTGTGTTTGGGGAAATAATACACAGGCACATGAACTCCTAGGCAGCACTGGCTGCCTCCGGCCAAAATGATCTGGTGGCCAGAGAGTACATTCTATGGTTTCTGTGGTCTTTGGGGGACTGGAAGAAAAGGTGTGCCCACAGGACAGGAAGGGCCCTGGCACAGACATGCTGTCCACCTTCCCTTCCACCTCAGCTGGTGCAGATGCACAGGAATAAGCTTTATAGCTCCTGTGAAATCTTAGAGACATTCCTTGCCTGGCTGGACATGTTTTGTAAGGTCAGGGAAGGGCCCCTGTGGCTGTTGAAATTGCTTTCCTCTGCAAAGACAGCCAGACATGGGAGCGGGGAGGAGTGTGGCTGCGCTGCCGAGTGGGCAGCAGACCCGGCACGGCAGGAGGGTCGTAATTTCCACTCCCTGCTTCTGGGCTTGTCTCTGAGTTTCTCTTTGTATCATTCCCTGTTAGCTCCTGCATTACCACAGGGGACCTCAGCTGCTATTGATGTAAAGCCATATGTTAGGGGCTCACAGAGGGGGAAATTTGGGATGCATCAGCAGAGTGCCTGTGGAAGTGTCTGAGCAGAAAGAGCATCCTCCTGCCCAGCATCCTCCCTTTCCTACCAAACCCAGACTCACAGTATTGCCCTCTTACACCTCGTGACTGCGCCTTGTGTACCGACCTCTGCTTCCCAAGGGGTTAGTCATTCCTGTGGGGATCACCTGTGACACAAAAGGCTGAGCATCCCTCTCTGCAGCCTCGCACCAGGACACCCACCCTGTGTCACGGCTGAGCATCTCATTTTTAAAAGTCATCACAGTGACACCAAAGGCTATGCAGTACAAGCTGCGGGGACGTGAGGGGACCCGTCTTTCTGTCGCCAGCAGATGGCATCGCCACTCTCAACGCCCTGGCCAGGGAAACCAAGAAAAACGTCTACTTTTCCATTTTTTTTTTTTTTTAGGTGCGGATGAGCCCAGGGCTGCAAAGTACTTTATGGGTGAACTTAGAATATACATCTATAAATACTGATTTTCTCTAAAGATCTGTCCTTGCAAAACCTAATGAAGGAATGCTGCCCTGTTTATTCCCGGGAAATAAGCGGCTGGATGTACAACATGCCAAGCATCCTTATATCCTCCTGACCTGAAAGCTGAGGGTACTCAGAGCCTTGGGTCTGACTCCAAGAGGATCCAGGAGCACATCTCTTAGGCAGCATCTCTGAGTGCCAGTGAGGTGACAGAGGAGCGTGCAGGATGCTGATCCCAGCCTGCTTGCCTGCCAGCTCCTACATTTCACCCTGCAAAGCACTGCCCAGGGAAGACGGGCTGTGCCTCCAAAAGCTGAGTCAGTGAGTCAGCAAAATACGGCTGACTAAGCACTTCCCTGTCTGGTGCTGGACATCAACCACAAAGCATGAATGACTTTGCATTTATTAGGCAAAATTACTGAAGTGGCTACAAGCTAGCAGCCTAAAAATAACCAATTGCTCCCTTTCAAAAGCAACATCTTTACTAAGCTCAGGTGATAAAGATTTCAATTCCTCCCTTCCCACAGCGAGGCAGATTTTTCTGGGAGGAGCATAAGCCAATATATCCTGTCATCTCCACTTACATGCTGCTCCTACCACGTCAAAGGGTCAAGCATGTTATGTTTTGCATGTACCATTAATGATTAACTGTTTTCTGTAGAGGAACTAGTTTTTCTCTTGGCTTTTAAAAAAACAGACCTTGAAAGATAAATGGAAAACTATCCTTGTGTTGGTTCCAGTGGGTATTTATGATGATGGCATTGATGGTATGGAAGATTAGAAGGCATTTGGAATCTCAGGCTTTTTTTTTTTTTTTTTTTTTTTTTTTCTCTGATCTGTTCCTGGTAGGTTTGAAAATGGTTAGAAAAGCATGGAAGAAAAAACAGGCTTGTGGCTGGGGCACATAATTTCCTGGTCTGGTTGCCAATTCTGTGACCTTGAATGGGTCACTAGGAGAGCAAAGCGCTTCTGTTTTAGGATTTTAAAAGTTCAAGTCTGACTCCCAGAGAGAGAAAACCTAAGTCAGGATCATCCCCTGAGCCCTGGGGCCAGGCCCTATGAATACCACGGGTTCTCCCTACAAGTGATGGAGAGTGAATCATCCCACATGTCTTGGGATGTGATGAAGTGCTTCTTGGGAGAACCTACTAAAAAGAACATTTTAAAACAGAGATTCTCACTTTGGCTTAGCTGTTTGATTTTGAGATGGCTGAAGGAGATCAGGATGAATCGTAGCCTTATCCTCCTCAGGGCCTTGCCTTGCAGCTGCACTGGCTTGTAGGCATGTACCTCAGCTGGGTGAGGTCAGAGAGCTCATTGGTGACTCCCACCTTGGTGGCATGGCAGCACTCCCCCCAGCAGCCCCTGAGCTCGCTGTGCTGGGGCTGAGGGGGCCCCTGCAGGAGACTGGCTGCTGCACACAGCTCTGCCGTGGCCACAGAACCCCCCACCTATGGACACAAAAAGGACCACAGAAACAACCACCTTCCTAGAGAATCATAGAATAGTTTGGGCTGGAAGTGACCTTAAAAGGCCATGTAGTCCAAACCCCCTGCAATGAACAGGGACATCTTCAACTAGATCAGGTTGCTCGGAGCTCCATCCAACCTGACCTTGAATGTTTCCAGGGATGGGACATCTACCACCTCTCTGGCAAGAGGTCCCACCTCTCTAGAGCTCAGCTTACACACAAGTATCCCCTGATGATAAAGGAAAATAAAAATAGTTATGACCAAATTATTATTTTAAAGACACCCTCTGGTCATTGGGGGAGAGATGGAAGCATGAACAGAGAGTCACAGATTAGTCAGTTGCTGTGCACAGAGACTGTATTGATGGACACGTTAAAAATATCTTCATGGCTGTAAGCCAGAAACCATTTTGTGTCTAAAATGGGGATTTCATTTCCTTTTCCTGTCTTTTTTTTTTTTTTTTTTGTTCAAATTTTTCTGAAGGACCCTATCCACAATAACCATGTTGAAGCTTCAAACTTTGTTGTGAGCCAGGGAAGGCTTTTTCCTGCTAAGAAGCTCACAACAACATTTTAAATAGTGTGAGACAGACAGACTTGCAGGTAGAATACTGGTTCACTGCTGCAAAGCTCACTGCACTGGTGAGCAGAAAGCTGAGCACATGGCCTCTCCCTCCAGCTCTGCAGGGAGCTGATCTGTCCTGGGGAAGAACAAAGGACATAACATATCATACCAGAAAAGGACAGGAGCTTCTGGGAATTGCTAGTTGTGTCTCTCCCTTGAAAACAGGGTCTTAGATTGGATTTTCCAACTAGTTAAGCACCATCATATCCACCCACTGCATCCTCTCCTATTTTCTAATGTCTTTGGAACTAGGAGCACCAAAATTGAACCAGGCCCACGGACTCCACAGAAGAGTGTAAGAATCCCATTCCCTGCTCTCCCAGCTGTGCCCTTGCCAGTCCAGCCCAGGAGATGGCTTGCTTTTGCTGCTGCTTACTCAGACTTGTGGAGCTGCATTTCTGCTGCTCAGAAATCATTCAGGAGGCTGATTTCGGTGACAGGTACACGGTAACATGCACGGATCTGCTTGGGAGGAAATGTGCTAAATAATTGATACATACTGGGTACAGCACTACAGCATAATCTACGCTGGATGCAACAAGAGTGTCGTGAAAGACGCAGAGGAATATAAGGACCTTTTGCCTAGGAGCAACAAAATTTCAAATCATCATCCAGGGAGTTAATCCTTCCCTTCAAAGCTTCCAGATTTCAGCATGTAAATAGAATGTATTCCTCAAAATGGATCTAACAATCAGAAAGCTTTCATCAAAGGTCCCCAATTAGTTTTTCGCAAAATTTCAAGACATTGTGTGCAGAAAGCAGGTAGGTTTTTTCTGGCATAATGGTGGTCCTTTGTGAGACATGACAACGGACTCCCTAATTAATCTTCGAAATGTCAGAGCCTGCTGGAAGTAATTGGGCCTGACAGTTCAAGGGCTAATTAACTTTAAACCTTGAATTTTCTCTTGCTTTCTCCACAATTCAAGGTCACTTATTTCCTTTCTTTTTATACAACTTTTATTGTTCTGTAGTGTGTTCTGTTCATATCTGATTTTCTGGACACGAAGATCAAGACTGAAGGTATTAGGTGGGGTGTGTTGCACTGTACGAATCCTCAAGGAGTTTCCTGACTTCACAAGAGAAAAAAGCTGATGTGAGCAGAGGGCTGGTCCCTGGGGAGCAGCTCACTGTGGGAGATGCTGGCTGCAGCCTCCTGAGACATCAGCAGTATCCAGCAGCAGGGAGCAGGCAGTGCTCTTGTGGCTGGGTGTCCTGTGGAGTGGAGCCAGTGTAATCCATCATCACCACTGCCCCAGCCAGGCAGCAGGGAGCAGTTTTACAGCCCCAGAGAGCTGCAGTTTCCCTGCTCAGCTTTATGTGAGCAGCATTACGTGTGCTATAACCTGCTGTCTCGGCAGCCTCCACTGTCCTCCTGCATCAGGTCTCCTGGGGCTGGTGTCCCATTTGTTTTTCTTGCACTGCAATCTCACTTGACCCTTGGCTGAAAAAAAGATAAAGGACTTTTGCAGCAGAGGCTCCAAATCTTATCTCCTGCTGCCCGTACCTATGTTGAATGACCTTGTGGCTATTACTAGAAATGCATGAAAAGCCTTTTCTCTGGTTGACAGGCTCAGTCTCTGGTCACTCATGGATACGAAGCATTTCTTCCTGAGAGCAGTGTGTGCATAGACTCCTGAGCTGACCCCTGCATCTCTTTGGTTTCCACATGGCAAATTAACAAGGACAAATGAGACAAAGAGATGTTTGGGAGGCAATCTTTACAGGTATACCTGAGCTGGGAGCTGTGGGTCTCTGGCAGTGGGAGCAGGCTCCTGTGCCTGCTCCAGAACCCTGCTGGCACTGAACAGGTCCCCTCCGGGGCACAAGGATGAGTGGTAGCCTCCCTCCATACCTCCTGCTACTGGCAGTGAAAGTCACAACTGCCAAATGATTTTGGTCTCTTTCTGCCTCAGACATAGCTGTGCTGATTACATTTGCCCTCAGTGCAAAAGACTGTGAAGAATGGGAAGGAAAGCTGATTATACAGCAAACTGTTTGGGGGGAAAAGAGGGTTTTCATTTGTCCAGGTCTGATCAAAACAAGGCTGCGATTCTGGGTGACTGAAGTCAAACGTCAGCAGCAGCCATCTCCCATCCAGCCATTAACTTCAGACACACACACCTCATACCTGAGAAGAATCATCTGCTCCAGAGATGAGGGGCTGGAAAAGCTACATCTGATTTCCTCACTCTTCTTTTTATCCTCATTTCCTCTCCACTAGGCTTTTCTTACAGCTGCTGCACAACCCTCTCTCTCCAGACAATATCTAATCTGTCTGTCACAGGCATATCAAGATGTCCCTTGAGTGTGGTACCTAGTGATGACTGACAACTGTCATTAAGCACTACTCCTCAAACGACAAGGCTCATTTTGTTAACAGGATTGCATAGATTCAGCCTGCAGTCTCAGAAGGGGGAAAAAATGCCATATGTTCACATAGGATTTATATAATGTCTCCTTTTGCAGTCCCTGTAATTTAGTAACCCAACAAAATTAAGAACATATGATGATACTAACCATATATTTCATATATTTTTTTTGTTGGTTTGCTTTTAAGCGTTCCATCAAAGAAAAGAATGTTTGATCAGATTCAGGCTGTTTTCTTTCGCTAAATGTTATCCAAGTCACTTCAAGGTGTCTGAGCCAGTGAAATAGAGGTGAAATGTCAATGGAGAATAGGTTTCTGAAAAGTTACTATCTTACGGTAAAGGAGCGATGGTGGTGGTGGAAAGCAAATATAATGATCCAGAGAGCAAATGGCAGAATCAACCCTTTCCACACAGAAACTGCAATTTTTCCTCTACAGTTATGGCTTCTTTTTGTTCACACTCTTCTAGGAAGGCCATATGAAAGTACTATTAATTTCAGTTTTTCCTGGTCACCTTCCTATCCTGTGTTGAATGATGCTGTGATGACAACACTTCATCACCACCAACTGAAATCAGCTCCGCTATGAATTAAACTACTTATTCAAGTGAGGGAAGTCAGGGGTTCATCAGACACAGGAATCCAATGTCAGAAGTAGTAAGTCTTTTGTTCAGGCTTGAAAGGATCCAGAAATGTAAGGAAATCACCTCCACCAGCTTCCCTTCCCCAGTGTTGCAAACAAGGCATATGGTGACATGTCAGGAGCTGGCACTGCTGAAAGAGGGGAAATGACTTTCAGCAAAGAGCTTCTCGCCTCTGTTTGCACGGCTGAAACTTACATTTATCCTTGCTTTGGTCTGAACACCCTCCATGTCCTTGCCCCCAGCTGTCCTGCCTGGCTCTGGCAGCCAGGAGAGCCTGGAACCTCCTTTGTGTGAATAATGGAGCAAACCCACATTGGATGCTCTCATGCAGCACCTCAGTACATTGATTTTTTCTGCCTCATGGCCGTGTCCTTTGTTTCTCTGCACAAATTGTGCCACACACAGAGATAAAAGTCAAGAGAGGAGCATGTCTCTGCAAAGATTTTGGTATTGGGATGGAATGCTGCTAGAATAAAAAAAAAGTAATTTATTTTCCTGAATGAAGTCCAGCTCTGACAAGGCAAGGAGTCACTCCAAAACATACAGGTAGTTCCAGAAGCTGAGATTAAGGAATTTTGTAGGCCTTTGGGATAATTTTCTTCCTGACTCTGTGTGAAATAGTGCTCACACTGAGCCAGCATTCACCTTTGGGCTTAGCCCTATACTTTTTCTGAAAGAAGTTGTTTCTCGCCTCCCTGTCACAGGTGTATTGGGAGGAATTAGGGGAAAGATGAGGGTGTTTGGGCTCATGACTGTAAGTGTGAAGAGCACACTTACTGGCACACTGGTAAGTCCTTCCAGATACAGATAAGCATGCTTTGAGCTGGCTGCAGTAGAACTTCGTGTGCTCTGGAAATAACCAGGGAGGAGAGCAACTCTACGATCGTGTCTCCAGAAGCACTGTGTCTACAAGGGTCTGTCTCTGGGTACTCCTACATTTTCTTTCTTTGCTCCTCATCAATTCCATGAGATTCTGTTTCATCCATGAGCAGAAAGAGATTATTTTCATTTTGCATGCAGCAATGAGTGGGACTAGTAATATTTACTCTGCCCAATGTTTCTTTCTCTGTTTTGCAGAGCATTCCTGAAGGAGTGTAGGAACAGCAATGGACCTTCTGCTGCTGTCTCCAGAGAGAGGAATGGCTTTACAGATACATTTTGGCTGAAGGAAACCCCAGCACCGCCTGTAGTACTGTTGCACTCACTTTCTAGCAAGGGGCCCAGACAATAGTCTTTTCCTGATGCCAACACAGATTTGTCCTTTCCCTCTCTTCCTGCAGCCCAAGGACAAGTCTGAAGGTAACTAGAGAAGGCTTTCTGCTCTCCATGCCGGAAGGCATTTGGGGACAGTGCTGGGAGCCAAAGCCAGCATGTGGCCTCTCCGGTTGTGAGATGTGAAGTTCAACATCAGGACGAAAATCCTCATGGATTCCTGTGCCTGGGTCTTATTACAAAATTAAGTCATTACATTTTCTGCTTTTTGTGTGTTTTGATTTTTAAAAGGCACAGGTACTTTCTGGTTACAGAGTGAGAGGCAGTAAATACAATGCTGCAAGAAGTGGCTGTTGAGTGTTGCTCTCTTTATTTTCAAGCAGAGTATTTTAGCTTCTGTATAAGGATACATTGCCAGATTTCACTATATAGGATATAAAAGCTACCTGTGGCTCTGCACCATTGCCTTCTCTCTGACTTCACTGTGTATAGGTGAGACCATTATTTTCACTGTGTACAAGTAAAAGCTTATTGGTACAGTGAGAATTTCCAGTGATTAATGCTGGAAAGGTAAGACATGAATCCCTTGATGAGGTATCACTGTGCTCTAGCAGCAGTAATAACTCGCTTTGCTATTGTGTGCAAAGGGGTTTGTTGTTCTAAGAGCAGTAAAGTGTTTTGTTGTTCAAATATTATGAAGGTTATTTTATTCAGATGTACTGGTCAAAATCACTTGTGCAATTGCAGCCCCAGGCTCCTCACTGCTCAATATGCAGCTGGAGGGAGTATTTTTCTTTTTTTTTTTTTTTGCATTATCTGCAAAGCAGGAATGATCTGGCAGCAGGAATACCACAGTACCACATCTCAACTGTAGGGCAACCAGTCTTTAAAGTTGATCCGGCATGACACGAAGCGCTTGAATTTTTAGAAAAGGAACAATAAATTCTGTTGGGGCACCCACAGCCACTCATTTTGTTGTAAGATTAAAAATTTAAAGTTGGGATTCTTACCACTGAAATTTAGCTTTTCAGGAGTCAGGCATCTAATCTTAGCCAGTCATATTGGCAGCCTGTCTGGTCAGAGAAGAGAGGGGTTGCCAAAATATGGTTCACCCTTCTAAAGACAGCTGCCAGAGTAGATGGGATGGCTTGCCCTCTGCTCCTGCCTTTTTTTGTAGTTCATTTGAATCTTAAGGTAAACACCAACCTTTCAGATGGCTTTGAGGTGAATCCACTCTGAAGTGTTCAAAGTTGCTGTAGAAGACTTTTCTCTGAGGTGAGGAACTGATATTTTCTCCATGTGATTATGTTGTTGGGGTGTGTTTTTTTGACCAGCATGCTTGAAACAAATGTGAAACCTGTGAAGAAACTAACAGATGGGGTTTTTTTTCTGGCTTGGTTTGTTTTCTTCTAACGTGTGTCAGTATTTTCCAAGGGAGGTGTTTGATCTGAGACAGGCTCATATGCCAGAAAAGGTTTGCACTGATTGTGCAGAACACAGAATTCTGGTTCTCCCTCAGGAAAGAGAGGGTGGTCACAGATCTGAGAGCTGGAGGGTCAAAGAATAGAGTCTTGGCATGTCCTCTGACATTTGCTGTTCTCTGCCATGGGGTTGACTTTAAAAAAGTCTACCCAATACTTAATTTGGTAGATTAAGAAAAGAAGCTATCCCTGCAAAACTGGAAACAAGCTTTCTTATGCCACTTGCCAACAAGTCTCCACAGGACCTAATTTAACATATTCATTTGCTCACAAAAGTGCTTGAAGAACAACAAACACATCCTCTACAAGGACAAATAAACACTCTATTCCCATACTTTGTCAATCACATTAATCATAAAGGTAACTGTATCCTTCCTTGCTTTATTTGCACATGTATATTTCATTCTGTATGAGTGAGAGTACTCATAAAACTAACTAACCCTTAACCAAAATACCCCAAATGTCTACCACAGAAGACCCCACCAAATTAATTCTACAACCATGCAAAATGTCTTGAGGGCCAAGCACCAGGTAATATAATCCTCATGCAATAGATATGGGGAAAAGAAACAACTGGCTTTACTCATGCACACAGATATATACTTCTATAAATATATATTTTGATACATGTAGTTTTTTATGTTCACCTCTCTGATCAGTACTTTTCCTTGGCTGCAGAACAGCTGAAGATCTCCTGTTCCCAGTAGGAGGAAGTGGATGCCCTGACTCTCTCAAGAGGATTTAAATAATGCAATACATGGCAAGAGCATCCATCAACCATTGCTTTACCTTACACAAATTCCAATAGTGAGTGAAGGTCACAAATGGGAAGAGACTATCCCCATGAGATTTTTGACAGATCTGGTCACCTAATGTGTGAGAAAAGGGCAAGGGGTGTTTCAGAGTCGCTGTTCTTCACAGCTGCAAAGCCAGAACTCAGTCTGAAAATGTGAGAAAAAAAACAGACCCGCACCCAGACCTGCCATACTGCAGATCTTACAAGAAGACACCATGCTGAAACATCTAAGATGGACTTAAACCAGCCACTTGAGCTTGACATTTAGACCACCTGAACAGTTCACTAATTTCCTGAACTTAGTTGCCAGAACAGGTGCTTAAGCCTGATTTTCAAGGTCACTCTGTGCATGACCTGGTGGCTGCCTTATGGCCACCCTTGTTTAGCAGAAGTCAGTCCCATACACAGAGCACACAGCACAGACTTTCCCAGGATAGATGGATTCCTATGGGATGTGTCCCTGGGTATCTCAGCACAGGCCAATAAAGTACTGAAAGCTGTGCTTACTTTCCACACACAAAGATCCTGGGATTAATGATGTTGTTGGGATTAAGCATGTGCAAAAATATTTTGCCTGAAGAAGGAAAAGAAAGAGTGCAAGAACAGAGAATATTAATGAAGAGACAGATGCACACTCTGCTACCTGCTTAAAGAAAACAAAATATTCAGAACAAGATTAGACACATGCTGCCCAAACTATTCAGCTACTTGTTCATCAAGCTGTAAAACATTGTATCAAATCCTATTTAAACTAATTGGAAAGTATTTTTAAAATGGGAAAACTACTCTTACCTTTTAAGTTTCTTTTTCTAATAACTTCCAAGTCTATAGAGATCTCATGTCTACTGTCACTTTGGTTATTTATATTTGCTAGCATGCAAAACCATTTTAAGAAATCGCCTGTCTTTAGCTTAGAGGGTTGAATAAAATGCTTAAATGCCAAAGAAAACAGCACATTCATTTATTTGTCAACATTCCCTGATACAGCAAGCCTGAGATGCATCACTTTGATGATTATTGTGGAGAAGGAATGGCATCACAGACAGTGAAATGAAACTGAATCTAACAATGCATGCCAGCAGCACAAAAAAACCAAAAAAAATTGTTTTGCAGAAGTCATAACCAAATTCTTTACATTGTTTCTTCAAACTAGTACAGGTGCCAGCCACCTTCTTGTTACTCTTGACACAAGCTGCTACAGGTCGTTATTTATTTAAGGATTCAACTGCAGAAAAGAAAAAACAAACGTGGAACAGAAAAAAAATCTCACCACTTCACACACAAAAGTTCAAATTCTACAAAACATTGCCAGTGGCTTAGAAAATACAGTTGGCAAAATGGTGGCTCATGGATTCTCATGTACTTTCAGGAGGCACATGTTGCTGCTGTGGCTCACCAGGCAGGAGAAGGACAGTCCAGTGTTGGTGAGACCACAGCAAACACATAATGCTCAACTCTGCACTGATCTTTCACCTCTGCACTTGTCTCAGTACGTGGGTGGCACATAAGGACTAAGCCAAAACCAGATGTTAGAACGGGCAGGCTGTTGGTAAAGGGCTGCATTTTAATGAGAAAGTATTGCCTTAGTCCCTGAGTTTATGAATTGCTTTGCTACATGCTCCTCTTTATTGCTCTTCTCCATCCTACTGCCTGCAAGCTACTCCTAGTTAATACTCTTGCACTTCCCTGCTCATACTGTTTTTCTCGTGTCTTTTCTAGCCTGACTCATATTTTCAATATTCTAGACTCAAATGTGATTAAGAGTTACCAGATGGTATTACTGGAGATGGCTTTGCTGATCTTATTTAAACTGGCTTATTTGAGACCAGTTCCTTCCTGAAAAAATGTTTATGGCTAAGTGTGACACATTGCCAGTTTCAGTTGTGAAGATGTCGAAGAGTAAAATCTATTTTGTGCAAATGAGGTTGTTTTTTTCAAGACTGGTATGTGGGTTCTGCCTCTTGGTTATGTCTCTGCAAGCAAACAGCCAGGTGCCTTGTAAAGCCAAAATCAATCTGTGGAGAAGTTTGCCTATATTATTAAATTTTCTTGGATCCTAGAAAGAATTGTAAAGGCCTGATACTCTTGGGAGGAGGAAAAGTCAAAGCAGCGTGAGAGCTCTGCTGGATCACTGACAGCCTACAGGAACGTGCTGCTTTGAAAATCAGTTCTTTATCAAAAGATTTGCAGGCATATATTGCCTGCAAAAGCTAAAATGGAAATGCATTTTTTGTTTCATCATGCTACACACAGTAATCAGGAGTGGAACAATTCAGTCTGATGAGAGTTTTCATTCCTTTTCTTTTAGGGAAAAAAGAAAATTTGAATAGCTTTTTGTTTTTCAGCATTTGCCTTGTTCCACCACTCTAATGTACAGCTTTCACCCGCTCTCTCAACTGCCACTTACACACTTTCTAAAGCACAGGAATATTAGTTTTTCATACAAAAGGGAAGAGGTGTTTCATATAAATAAGGAAAAGCAGGAGTTCACTTTTACTGCAGTCATTTGTCACAGAAAGGACAGGGTGAGTGAACATGATCTTTATTTAGTGGCATTTTTAATACCCTTGAAATACTCTAATATTCCATGTAACCAGTCTCTGCTTAAGAACTGCCTCTTGCTGCATCTACAGAGAAATCTGCAGCACTGAACTAAGAAGCATACACACATTACATACCATATCAAAGCTATGAAGAAAAAGAGATCTAGGCATATTTTCTTCAAGCTTTCATGTCTTCTTCTTGTTCTTTTTCAACAAACCTATAACAATCAGCTCCCTCACTGTGTCCCTGGTGTCCTACATAAGGATCTTCCTGGAAAAATGAAAGGTTTTCAGACCTGATGCAAGTCTCACCTGGGTAATGGGACTCTGCCCATACAGTTTAATAGCAGCCAGGCTGCACCCCAAGGACTTGATGTCGCAGACTCCAGAGCACATGCTGTGATCACTGAGTAGCCTCATTTAGCAGAACAGGCAACCCATAACCTTCTCACCTCTCTTGGGAAAGCACTGAGGCGTTTCAAGTGATGCCATGATTGTAACGCTTCCAAAGTTACTCCATCATTCATCAGTTTGAAAACCGAGTTAATTAAGTGACAATAGAAAGTGTTGTGCTACAAAGGAAACAGAAGAATAACATTTTCTTGCCTTGAGGTAATTGTTATTTAAGCCTTGATCCTGCCAAAGTTTCTGCACCTGCTTAAGTATGTAACCAGTTGTGCTTCTGTTAGGTAATTCCTTCATCCTGTGCCCACCAACTCCAGCCATGGTAGTACTACTTTCATGCTGAAGGTCCAGCATAAATGTCTGCAGCCTCCCTGGCACTGGATCTCAACACTCCGGAGCATGAACAATGCAAGGGTCTGGGAGGGTTAGCAGGGAACAGCCCTGAACATCAAATCATGGCTAACTTTCCAGCTGAGCAGAATGGGGAGCAGAAAACATCATGCTGGTGGGGAGAAATGAGAGAGATTGGAGAGAATTCACAAAGGTTATCTTCTGCTGTATAAAAATTAAGCATCTAGACTTTTAAAGGCTTTCAAAATGGTTAATAGAAGGAAGTCAAGAATCTCATCTAAGAGGTCAAAGTGATGGATGTACCTTGCTCCACTGATAGAGGCTGCAAAAGTAGTTTAGATATGATATCCAGTATTTTTAGAGGACTAGATTTAGATGAGTTGAGTCCCACCCTTAGATTTATGCTAAAGGGAATCTGAAAATGTGGCCCAAGTTTTTGTGCATGGACAAGAATTGACACTATTGCTCCTCATCTATCTGTTTGTGCCTGCAGCTGGCATCCAAGGCACCAGCCCACTGCCAATGACACACACAACATAAGCGAGCAGTGCTGATGTCTGACAAAGCCTCCTTTGTTGAACTTCTCATTAAAATTATTTTAATAAATTAATAAAACTAAGAGTAATAAAAACAAATAAAGCTCTTTCAAAGCAACTACATGTACATAGAACAAACTCAAACATGGTAAAACCTGTCCACTCAGTCTTTCAGATTCTGTTGCTCTTTTGCTGACAGTAAGCCAATTAGAAGACTTCTAGTGCTGGCTATTTTGGGAGCAGTTGTCTCTGCAACACAAATACCTATTACTGTACACAGAGGCCTTGGGACTGGAATGAGAAAGGGAGGCTAGAATGAAATCAGGCTCTCTTGGGTTTCATGCTCATGATGAGCAAAAGTGAAAATAGAGAAACAAAAAATCAATCCCAACACTGGCGACATTCAGGATCCAAGTGACTATGAGCTTGAAAGTAACATGGAATTCAGCTTCCTATTAATTTGCTCAGTCCCTAACATTATATTTTAAGCCTGGAATCACTTGATTATATCAATGGAGTCAAAGTCCTATAAAATTATTGTAAGAACTTAATGCAGCCCAAAGCCTGTTTAAAAAAAATACCTATCTTCAAGATTCCATTCCCCAGAGCTACTACTTTTTTTCTGTACTTTCCCCTTTAAATCTGAAAGAAAGGGGGCCATTCATCAAAACAAAAAGCAGTTATTCAGTGTTTCATATACTGACAACATTCATCCTCAGGAAGTCTTTGTCGATTGTGCCTCGCATGTATAGTAATAAAGTAAAAGAAACACAAAACTGTGGTGTTTCCATATCCTATGGATGACATGAGACTGTTGTCCCATTATGTTTAAACAATGCACCACCACTCATGGAGAGTCTCCCCAACAACAGTGACCAGTTACCAGAGGTCAACCAATCACTTTAGCCAATTAAAAATAGCATTTCTAGACAGTGCTTCATTCAGATATTGTTTCTGATCTAAAAACTAATGAATGATGGAAAATAAGGCAAATAAAATATTATATTACATTGACATAACTTATGTAAACAACAATTAACTCCTCAGCGCAGATTCTGGGTTGGGTTTTTGTTTCAGTTCAAGTAGTATACAATTAGATTTGCATGTAATCTATCTGAGTGCTTCAGCTAATTTTAAAAGTGTTCAGAGTATTAATATGTATGTGTGCATACAGACTGAGAGCTTTATAAACATATGTTTAAATATATATACACATGCATATAAGTAACAGCCTGAAATTACAGGCATATGAAGGTCCTTACATTAAAAAAACCTGAACAGTTCTAATGCAGTGCAGACAACAGACATGAAATTCAAAGAAGCAAAAAATATTTCTTACTTCAATTTGGTATATTTAGTACTAATTTTATAAATAGTAAATCTGAGCTATAATGGGAGCTCACTAATGTTTAGCTGCCCACTAGAGACCCTCACAGTAAAAAAAAAATAAAAAAAAAATGAACTTAGCTGCCTATTAGTATAAAAAAATAACCTGCCGCAGTCAGCAGGACAGAGGGATGATAAAACACAGTTGGTACCCCAGGGTCCCTGCCGATTCTGGCTCAGCACAACTAATAGGCTACACTCAGCCTTGGGCTGCTGCAGCTCATGTAAGGCATAAACAATAGCTGGGATCCTGGTAGCACCAACAATCTGAGCTTTAGCCTTCATGTTTAACACTTTTACAGAGCCATTCTCCTTTTACATCCTTGATCGGTCTGAGACTGATACCTGGTGCTCTTCTACTGTTTCTTACTGTTCCTCTTACTGTTTTCTCTTTCTACTGCTTTTTCTTATGGTTTAGTGTCACACTAACCATACATTTTTCTCCATTTTTTTTCTAGACAATTTCTTTTGCACCATTGAGTTCTGCAACAGTCATTCCCCAAAGCCACAAATTCTTGTTCCTCTTTCTGCAGAGCTGTCATTTAATTTGATATGGCACTTTTCATGATCTTTGACCTCTGGAAAATTTTAATAATTTTTGCCACCATAACTCTTGCAATCAGTTGTGTAGGACTTCTTCATTTCCACATATTTATTTCCTGATATTAAAGAGCATTTTACTGTTATGTTTTGTTAAATTCAAGTTTCAAGGTCAGAGATGTAGTGTAACCTCAATGCTTCCCCTAGTTCCCCCTCGTTGTCAGGAAGCTGATCCAGGATGGAAGCTTTTCTGCTAAAATTTCTCCTTCCTGTTTCTTATATACTGTAAAATAAGGGACCTGTCCCAACTGTATTTTTCTGTATGAACTGGACAGATGTATCCGTATATTCCTAGGTATATGGATAATCAAACCACCTCCAGAACTCTGGTGATTTGAATACTCTCTAAAACACATTTGGGGACTTCTTGCTCTTATTCCACCTTTGTAACCTCTTCTATCAGTCCTCACCTCTGCCCTTAGGAGTTACCTGACATAATTTTTGACATCAGTAAGTGTAACACCACTATGCCATATCTCAGAAACACCCACTAGAGTGGCAGAGCACGGGTCCTGCCTGGTTCAGCTGCATCAGGAAGGTCAGGAATAACCTCGGGCACTTAGTGTCACTCAGTTGTTTCCTATCGTCTTCTGTTAGTACACGAGTACTGCAGATGTGAGGGGGAAAATAAACCCTTAAAGCAAATTGGGACATTCAGAGGAACAGTGTGAGTTGGTTTAAACTGGTTCTGTGTTTTTATTTTCTGGCAAGATCAATCTGATGAGTAACTTTAAAAAACAGATAAATAAACCATGATTCTGCCTGGCAGTGTGCATTCTAAATGCTACAAAATCTCAGAGGTCCTTCTGTTGCCTTCCTGCTGGCTCAGAGAAAGGGGAGGACCTGAGGAACGCTGTTCCCAGAAGCCTGCTGGCATTGACTGAGAGGATGATAGGACCCACATGCTGGTTTGGCTTCACACAGGAGCAGCAAACAGGCAAAAATCAATGTTCTTCCAAGGGGAAAGGAGTCAGTTTAGTAAAAAAAGAAAAAAATCTGAACACAGAAAATAGGAGTTTTTTGCAGCAGCCAGAATGAGAAACGAGCAGAGCATAGGGGCAGACAGCGGGTGGCAAGCATTCTGTGGGATCATTTCCAGCACAGCTTTTTGCCTGAACACTTCATTATAAGGTGCCTGAATTCAGTGTGTCTGAGTCATACAGAGTTGAATGCAAACTTGGCTCTGTAAGAGTTAAAAAAAAAGAAAAGGCCACATGTTTCTACAAAGGTATTAAAAGTATCCTGTTGAGTAACCTGGTGTGCTCCTTGCTGCCCTGGATATCTTGCCACTGTGGCTGCCAGAGAGGGAAAGAATCCTGATCTGTCCCACGGCCAAACCCCACATAATTAAACCTTTTGTCTTGGGAGCCTTTCACCTTCTCAGGGTGCTCTGAAAATCTGAAGGCAAATCAGAAATTGCCTTGAGAAAAATTTCCTGATGGTGTGTTACCTCTCCTGAAGATGCTCCTGTTCACAGCCTGCCTCAAAGGGAAAACACTGGAGGAGAGTACTGGGCTGAAATCTTCTAATGTCACTCGTGGGATGCAGGCTCAACATGGTCTCCAACCCCAGCAGTAACAACACTCAGGAGAGAGTGGTGCTCGTCTGAAAAATGGCAATCAATCAGTTTCACATGTTAACAGTGGGTTATGCTGCCATTAAGGCTATAAATGACGTGAAGTTTTGTGCTCCAGGGCATAAACCAGCCTCTCTGGCAGCCTTGGCAGCAGTGGAAACTTAGCAAATAAGATGATTGTAACGTGATTGTCCACTGTGGGGGTCTGTGTGTCCTTCTCTGAAGCATTGGATGCTGGCTACTGCTGGAGACAGGATATCACATTGGCTGGACTACTAATCTGATTTAGTATAACAGACCTTTTATTCCTATTAAGCACGTCTCAGTACAGAGTCAGCTTTCAACTAGTACTTAATGGCCATGAAACAATCCGCAGCTCAGTCTACTCATAGATACCTGGCACAATTCTCCTCTAAGGGAATACAGAATGGCCAAATTCTACTTGTGTCATATGTCATGTTTTTCAAATAAGGAATGAAATATTAGTTGCATACTTCATCAATTTCCCCCATAAATTGCCAAAGCACTGATGATGAATGATTTTATTCCTGGATGTCCAAATTCAAATGACAGTTCTGCAAAGGAGACTTAATGGAAATAAGATTTGCGCACCTGAGTACAGGATTAGACCCCAAAAACAGAATAGCCTTTTAAGCTTCCTATGTTGCTAGCATTCATCTTGAACAGCATTTTCTCTTTTTTTCCTTGATCCTTGGATGTGGAAAAGATTTGTTTTCAGATGTGTATGCCTGTAGCACTTGCTTGGGATTTATCTGCAAGCTGATCAGACTTAGCCTGTGGTTATGCTTTTGCAGGGTCCCTTGTTCCAGACAACTACTGCTGACCACAACTCTCATTTCCTCTCTCTGCAAATGTGAAATGAATACTATCATAACAGCATTTCTTAATACATGCCAAAGAGAAAATATCATTTTTCTGTTTTATATTTGACCACCCTGCATTTCAAGTATATGGCCTCACTTCTACAAAACTGGTAGGTTTTACCCCTGTCATCATATATAGTCAACTTCTACCAGAATCATCGTTCAGCACCTCTTCTTATTTATTTGCCCATCACACAATCACCCTGAAGTGATGTCCAGCATATACCAGTTGTATTAGACCCTCCATTCATTTGTGTTTGGTCATCACAGATAAGAGCCAGGGGAAAAACCAAGCAATCATTCGATTGTGACATAAATATCAGCTGTTGGGCAAACCCAGACTTATGAACCTTTCAGAACAGGACACGATATGTACTTATACTGTGCTGTGCCTAATACTAGAGCATTCTGGCCAGCAGTCATAACTGGTAAAAAGGTAACTGACATCTCTTGGTCAGTACAGCTGTGTATCAAAGAGAGGAGCTGATCCTCATTTATACAACACTTGGCAGAAAAGTTGACCAAGTCAACTGCATACACAAAGAAGAAGAGACTCAAAGTAGTCAGGACTCCTGACTCCTCCTGTACCCCCCTGCTTCACCAACACATGATCCTTCCTCTTACTGGACGACTGCTAAAATAGAGGCAAAAAAGCAAAACCCATAGAATCACGCTGGTTTCTTTCCTGTGGTTATCCTTTGGATGTGTTTGTCATTATGCATCACAGAAGAGTTCCTCCATGTGAACATTAAAAAGAGCTAGCTGCAGTGCAGTGGATGTGCCCTGCTGCTGCCTGCTTGCCTTGCTGACCCTGCATCCAGTTTGCCTGTGCTTGCTGCTGTCCTTAGTTGCCTGACTTGCTTGGGCACATGGACTTCTCAATTTTCAGTGGAAGGGTATTTCCACATAATCTTTGGCAATCCACCCTTTGAGCTGCAAAGGATTACAAAGCCCCGCTGTCTGTGTTGCCTGCTTGTAGCAGGGGAGGTGGAAAGGCCACGCACCTCAGCAGTCATGGGGTGGCCGAGGACATAATTGTGCTGCCACCAATTTCAGTTTGCATCAGGAGACAGCTGTGATGTGCAGTGCCTCTAAAGCAGTTGTGGTGCCTGTTCTCTTGCCCCTACTCTAAGAGTGCTAGCGGGAAAGGTATGGGCAGGGCACTTCCTAAATTATCTGGATCACCTCAAGGCACCTGTACAGGGCTGCTGTCTGAGAGGAGTGAAGGGCTGGTCTGCAGAATGGCCTTGGAGTAGATCTTACCTTACTGATTAAATTTAAGCTGCTGTATGTAAGTTTCTTGGGTTTTTTTGTTTGTTCGATTGTTTTCCAGGGAAAAGCCCACATTAGTAATGTTCTAAGGATAAACTCTACTAAAGCAAGATCTTTTATAATTCCTTAGTGTGTCAGTGATTCAATCAGAAAGTCACAGATACCCAAGAATGCATAATGTTTGAAATAGAGAGCCATCTTTCAAGACTCATCTCTTTGACTCTCCTCTTGTACTGTCCCTCAAGGATACCCAATTGGAGAGAGAGCAAGTGGTGCTTCAACAGCTTGTTATTCCCACAAACACAAGACCTTTTATGCTGTTGGTGTCTAGAAGGCCTGACCAAGATTGGGGCTGTCACTGACTCCCAAAAATGTACTATCTAAGAAAATTCAGCTGCAAAGAGAGGGAGTGACATGCCTGAAGTCACACAGTGTGGCAGTGCAGAATCCTCACAGAGATCACACGCATAGGGCCACTTCTGTTGGCCCCCAACTCTTTTCCGGGGCATCAAACAGGGCTGCTTGCTATCAGATCTATTTTCTGAAGTCAGAAGTTTTGAACTATTTTGGGGCAGAGTACAAAGTAAAGAATTATAACCCTTGCAAGGGACAGTGTCTTGCCAGGAGTTGCCTTTGCAGTATGAAGTCCTACAGAGGAAAGGCAGACTTTAACTTTTAGAATTAAAGGGAAACAACTCTGTCTTAATTTCCTGTGGTTTTACATGAGATCTGTCCACAAAGGAACCATCTGTCACCATCTGCTTCATTTTCTTGATTTATTTTTTTTTCTTGGACAGTTTCACAGTCTTGTATGTGAATGTGCCTATCCACACCCCTCTCAAAAGGCCAACTCATTTCTTCAGTAGACATGTGCCTTGTGTGGATATTTTTTTGTGTATTTGAGCTGCAGTGCACTTCATCAGGCACTGCCTTCCTTTGTTGAATGCTGGTCTCCAGGAGCTGCCTGGAATAAGGGATAAAACACCAGTTGCACACACAGTTTCTGATAACTTGGGTCCATAACAAAATGCAGAGCTCTTCAGGAAGTAAGGTGGCTTTTGAAGGGGCATTTGATGTGATGAGGGCGTTCCCTTTCTCAGAGTGTTTCCAGGATGGCAGTTATTGTTTGCACTGTGACTCTTACAAGAGCTTTTTTTCATTATTAAAACTACAGAGTTTGGGGGGAAAAAAAGAAACAAAAATTTCAAATAATTAAAATAATGTACAAAAAACCAAAACCAAAACAAAAAAACCAAAAAAAACCAAAAAAAAACAACAACAAAAAAAAAAACCAAACCCAAACCAAACTCAAGAAAAACCAAAAGAATAATGTCAGAATGAGAAAAAAAAAAATGTGATGTACAGGCCCAGACTTGAAGATCTGGGGCACAAAACAAATGTAGCGTATCTACAGGCAATCTGTAGAGGGACTCTTGTCAGGAACTGTAATGATAGGACAGTGGGTAATATGACAAGGAGTAATGAGTACATACATAATCAGGGAAAATACAGATATTAGGAAGAAATTCTTTAACCAGAGGGCAGTGAAGCACTGGAAAAGGTTGCTCAGGCAGGTTGCGGATGCCTCAATCCTGGCAGTGTTCAAGGCCAGGGTGGATAAGGCCTTGAGCAACCTGGTCTACTGGAGGGTGGGTTAGGACTAGATGATCTTTAAGCTCCATTCCAAACCCTTATCATTCTATACTAATTACTTTGGGGTTTTTTTTTGAAGCCGGCCAAGAGGACAGCGCGGGCCCGCCCGCCGGGAACGGCACCCGCTACGGGAGGCAGGGGCTGCGAGGGGAGCGCCAGAACGGCCCTGAGGGAGCAGCAGCGCCCGTGGGGGGAAAGCGCCGATTCAGGTGCAGCTCGGGGCGCCTCAGCCGCCCGGGGGGGAAGCGGCGCCGCCGGTGCCGCGGAGCCCCCACGGAACCGCCCTGACCGTCGCTGTCGCCTCGCGGCGGGGCCGAGGCTCCCCCGGCGGGGCGGGCCGGGCCGGGCCCGGCCCGCGGAGGGCGGGTGGCTCCGCCCCGGCGGCGGAGGGCCCTGGCCGCCTACAAGCCCCATGGTGCCGCGCGGGGCGGCAGCGTGTGACGCGCTGGAGCGGGGGTGGCGGAGGCGGCGGCGGAGGGTCCGTGTCTCCCCTGCCGCGTCCCCTCGCTCGGCTCGGCGGGCGCCATGTTGGCTTGAGCCGAAGATGACTGGGGGCGGCTGCGGGCGAGGATCGCGCTGAAGGAGCGGCACCTCCGGCTCGCAGCGCGGCTCTCGGGGGGCGGCCGGAGCCGCCGGCGGACGAGGCGGGGGAGGGGGGGGGGGGGGGGGGGGGGGGGGGGGGGGGGGGGGGGGCTGAGGAGGCGGCGGCGGCGGCGATGCGAGCGGAGAGCTGAGGCTGCGGGAGGCGGCCGCCGTCGAACGCCCCCCGGCCCCCTCCGAGCGCCGCGGGGGAGGGCTCTCCCCTCGGAGCGCCCTCCCTCCCTTCCCTCCCCGGCCCGCGTTCCCGCCGGGCGCTGTTGGATGCCGCACACCGCCTAGGGGGGGCCGCAGCCCGGCGTCCTCCCCAGCGGCCCCGGGCCCACCCCGGCCCTCCCGCCTCCCTGCCCCGCCGCCCAGGGCAGGAGCCAGGTCCTGCTTGCGCGGCCGGGTCGCCTGCGCCGACTGAGGAGGTGACTTGGACGCACTATTATCCCGTGTGAATCATCCCGTCGTCATTTGTCGAGGCTGGGAGAGAAGGCAGAGGGCGAGAAGGGGGGAAAAAGCCCGCACGCAGCTCATGTGGCGGTGTAGTCCTGCTGCCTGGTCTACCTGGCACCGCTGGTGCTGCCGCTGACAGGGATCTGCTGCCATCTCTGGTCTCCCGCTGGCTCCTCCGGTCCAGCCCGGCACCGCTGCCCCTGGATATTCCTGCTCCTCCGCCGGCCGCCTTCCCACTGCTTATCGGGCACTCTTTCGCGTAGGGGCCGAGGAAGCTGCTGCCTCCGATACTGACACCGGTTTTGCATCTTGAAGATCTCCGGCGGGCTGCTCTTGGTGCTGCTGCCTTTTTTTTTTTTTTTTTTTTTTTTTTTTTTTTTTAAAGTTGATTTAAAGCCATTTAGGGTAACATCAAAATGTCCAGCAGCGTTCCAGCTGATATGGTGAGTGTTGTACTGCTTATTTAATAGTTTTATTATAGAATAACGTTTATTTCAGCCTGGTTTTGACAGAGAACATGGAAGTAAGAGGGGCGTGGGAAGAAAGAAAAAAAAGGTCTTGGTTATATATTTAAGGAACATAAAGTTCCCACTTAATTACCTTCCCCCTCCCGCTCCAGATGCTGGTTCTGCTTCGCTTTTTGGTGATGGAGTGGGAGATCTGCAGCGTCGCCTCCCGTGTAGCGAGGGAAGCGGGATGCCAGACTCCCTTACCTATGGCAGTCAGTACCTGAGTGATCACGCTTGGGTCGTGTAGCACTGCTCTTCGGCTCCGTCGAGCATTTTTGCGGGGGAGATAAATACGAAGCAGAGTATTCGGGATTAATTGCTCGACCCATTTCTTTCTTTCTTTTTTTTTTTTTTTCCTCCCCCTTTGTTTCTTTCTAAACCTCTTAAACTTGGCTTGTGTCTTGACAACGCTTTGTCTTCCGATGTTGATGGGAAGTTAATCTCTTCACTTGCTGCCGGCTCAAGAGCGAGCGAGAGAGAAATTTTCATGCGCTTTATTTTCATGGCGAGGTCCTTTGTGCACTAGCTGCAATCTGGACATTTTTCAAGGGCACTCCTAGTACTTCTTATGGCGGACTGTACTTCAGCTTGTATTGGATACTCGGCTCGGTACATTTAAATCAGGAAGGTATAGCAGGTCATGAGGAGGTAGGGCGAATCAGGTCTGCTAGGTAATCTTCCGTTCAGCACGACTTTCTCCATTTGTATGTATTTCCATAAATCAGGATATATTTTCGTAAGTCACTTAATTGGAAAAAACACCCACGAACTTGTAGCTGCAGTTTGGTATGTTAATTATTTATTCTAACAGCACAATATTTTCACATATCTCCACATGGCTGTTCACATTTGAAGGTACTGTTTTCTCCTCCCCAAAATGTTTTAAATTTCAGGATGAAGTTCTGTTTTGTGGGTACAGCCTGCCCTGGTCATGAGAACAATAAAACCGAGTATCCCTTGTTCAAGCCATTGATGTACAGTTAATTGGGATATGTATGGTGACTGGGCTGTTGAAATAATGGTATGTGTTTAGTTGCTTGCTTTCTGTATTTCCTTCCCAGCTTTTGTACAGCAGTCACAATAAGTGAATTTTGACCCAAAAAAAAGCAGAAACAGTAAGTTACAGAGGATGATCAAACAGTTACAAGCTTACAGGTTTTTTCTTTTCTTCCCCCTGCCTTTCTCAAATACTATAAATAATTTTTGCCTCCCCTGGATGAAAAGAGTGATGAAAGGATTTAAACTCCGAGGCAATAAGCTCCCCAGCTATCAGTTTTCACGTATTTCTTTTTAGTGTCTCTCTCTCTGGCTGTTAGAGCCTTTTGAACCCCCTTCTCTCCCGCACGTGGCTGTCTAGCGTTATATCACAGAAATCCTCGCCTGGGCCGTGGAGGATTAGGTGCAAATCTTTCAGTGCTGCTTTTTAAGTTGCCTGGAGGAATCCCTTGACTGTGACATGAAACACACTCCTCCTCCCTGTCACCCTGGGCTGAGCTGCCACCTCCGTGCTCCTCCTGGGGCCTGCCTGCCCGCCTGGGAGTCCCGCTGCTGCCACTAGGCTTGTAACGCTTGACATTTTCTGCAAAGTTTTAAGATTTTAAGATAGGCAAAATACAATTTTTTCTAGGAAAGCTATTTCCTTGTGTTGTTACAGTGTAATGAGAATACCACTGCTGGGGGTAGCTGGGCCTAGTGCTGCTCTGTTTATTCAAATCAGGAAGAAGCTTGTTGTACATAGTGATGTTTAAATACTGAGTCATTACAAAAACATTTGAATGAAGATGTTACCAATGTTGGTAGAATTTAACTAAATAAATAGATATTTCCTGGCCTGTCATGGGATCATTTTTCTCTTAATTTCTGCATTATTAGATGCAGTTTCTCTCTGAAAGTTTGAAGTGTGCTGTAGAAATTCCAGTTATTAATTACAACTAAAAATATTACTTTATGAAAAGATTGCTTGAAAACTCATTTTTGGTCTCCTTTTGTCGCCATCCTCCATATTTGAAAGGAGCTTGTTCAGGAAGGAAAATGGGATTGCCATTCCTTAGCTATTTGAAGAGGAGCCCTTACCAGGCTGTCACCGTGTTTATATATGTTTTTATTTAGTGTAGGATTTTGCAGTTTGCATTTCTCTTACCCACCCACTGTGTAATTTGCATTTGCAAAAAATTGATTTCCCATTTCTGTAGGAGCTGGCAGCAGTGTGATGGAGTGTCATTTTATGAAGACTCCTTTATACTTAGTAAATTTGCTATGAATTACATAAGTATTATAATAATAATGTTTGAAACTCTTTATGTCAGATTCATGAACTAACCTGCTCATAATAATAATAATAATAATTGCTGCTTCTTAAAAATGTGTTAATTTGTCTTCCTGTCCCACCTTTGAGAATGATCTGCTATACATAAATTAATAGTAAATTGTCTGATTTCCAGTAAGCTTTGGATTTCTGAGTAGACATAATTTGACCCAGTCTCCTGTTCTCTGACATTGGATTGACTTGTTTCCAGAACTACTGCAGTTTTTACCAGCTAACCATTTCAACATCACTTCCTAAATAATTAACACAGTACTTTATCATTTGCATTCCACTTATAAATTGGATAGTGACACATCACATTCCCGGTGTTGTAAGTTTGTGGTGCATTATTCCTTAGCAATGTTTCCTTATTGCTTAGCATTATTCCTTAAGCAACGGCTTAAAACTCCACTCCTGGAATGAAACCTGCTAATACTGACCTCTCTACCTGAGTAGTTTCATTGACTTTGTTTGGACTGGATGTGTCTGGGGCAGTTCTTGAAGACTAAACTGCGTCTAGAGCCTAATTTTGCTCAATTTTTCACATATGCACTGATGACTGTAGTGGCAGCAGGGCATCTCTGATTATGTTCTGTAATTTAATCAGGTAATTTATCAGTTTTACCGTTTGGTAGCAGTTAGAGTTTGACTGTGAATAACAGCAGGGCTGTTTGTAAGTTGTATTTCTCTTGTAATGATAAATAGACATACAGTAGTTCATGGACTTGTGAAATTAATCACACTGGCTTTTTGAGTGGACGAAATGAAAATGGTTTGATATTTATTTAAACACTCTCGCTGACAATTTTAAAGCAAGCTATGAAAGACATATGCTCAGTCAAGAAGTTCTTACTCAATTGAATAATCCCCTTTATTTTAGTGGAGTTATCAGAATCTGGGAAGCTTCCTTTCTGTATTCTGTGTGCCTGTGATACTTCTTTTGACAGTTGGAATTCTTCAGGGATTTCGGAGTCCACAGAAAGCTGTCTGCATGACTAAAAAGTTTTAACAGTGTCCACTGTTTCCTGTAGTCCGTGTGTTTTATGTTGGTATGAAAAGGCTCTGCCAGCACTTTCTTTCTGGGCAGTTCTTTGCATGCCCTCTAGGAGATCCAATTCTTTTTCTGTCTGAGCAGTAACAGAGGGTGATGCTTTTGGCTCATGGTGAGGTTTTTATTGTTGGTTTGTTGGGTTTTTCTGCGTTTGGTAAACAGCAAAATGTTGGAATCTGCCAAACAATTAAAGGTTTTAATTTTAATGTGGACGGCTCTTCAATCCATATGCTATACTTAAGAGATGTAGGTGGTGTGGGAGAGATTATTTTCAAGAAAACTGAATGTTTGGTGTGAGACATTTGCAGACATTGAAGAGCATGAAGCATGTGCTTATATGTGGTCAATGCTAAAAGGGACAGTAGGTGGAAGAAGAATAACAAATAGAAACCCTCAGTTCACTCCTTGTTAGAGTTAATATCTTTAGTGGAAATCTGTATGTGCATCTTCTTCTTTAGGAAATTTAATATAGAATGTTGATGAATAGTTGAACATATATAAGGACTTAGTTTCTAATGCATATTAGTGGAGGCTGACAGTGGAAAAGGATGTACAGAAACTGATGCTACACCAGTAAGGGAATTTTGGCATCCAAGAATAAGGTTCAGATATGAGAGACTTAAAGGAGTAGTTGGTTGTATGGCAGCTGAGTTTCATTGTCCATCATTCAGTTTGAAAAATTATTTAATTTAAGAATAATAGGTGTAGTAGCATGATAATACACTTGGAACATAGAAAATAATTTGTTCACTATAGTGCTTTAATGTATCTGAACAAAATGTGAGAAGTCCTGCATCTCTGCTCTTCTGTTTTAACTGCTTTTCCTTTTGCCTTCAGTGGATCCTTTTTGTGGTTTTGAAAATTTTTGTATTCCTAGTAGCCTTTGTGCGTAGGTCCCTTATGTTTTTTGTAGGAATAGAAGTATGATTATTTCTCTGTATTTTTGTATCCCCCACATGCTGAAAGTTCTAATTCATTACATTCTGTAATAAAAATAGCTAATTGAGTTTTTCTGTATTGGTATTTTTTCCTTTCCTTTTTTGATTTTTTTTCCCCCACAATTGTTTGCTGATTATAGCAGAAATTAGTAGCCTATCTTTTGCCATTCTCAATGTTTGTTTTGGGTTTGTTTTTCTCCTCTTGGAGAAGGAATTGGAGGTGGGATTTGTGTTAGAAAGACGAGCTTGGAGAAGCTCCTTTCTGACTCCTTATGTATTGAGCCAATATATATGCCAGTTGAGCATTTGTAGCATATTGCAGTGCTTCTTGTAATGAAATGAGGAGTCTTTCTCTGTTATTTGAAGCAGTGGCCAGGGATAAACTTACTAAAGCTCATCCTCGGTGTGTATATATTTGGGTATACTCCAAAATTTGTATTTATCATTTCTCCCACCCACCTTTTTTTTTTTTTGTTTCACAAATTAAAAATGTATCTAACAACCAAAAAGAAACATCTTAGCAACCACTGACATTTTTAGGTATGGCGCTGTAGGAGAAACTTTGTAACATACTAATACATCTGATGTATTCTGAAACAATGTTTGCATGACCGTCATCTCATTTTCTTTGAGGCGAGCAGCTCTAACCTGTGGTTGGATTGATCCTTACTCTGGGCTGTGGTGCAGCTCTATACTACAGATAGAAGTGCAGGCTGATGATATAAACTGTTCCTTCCTTCCTGCCACCCACCCTTGTTGTTGTCATTACCTGAACTGATTTCTTTCTGCTTTTGTTGTCTAACTTCATGAAATACTGGGGGAATATATTTATTTATATAAATATATATATTTATACAACAGGATTTAACTCCTCCCATGTTGGGAATGCTGGGAAGTAGCTGCTGGGAGGTTCCAGCAGGACAGAGAGGTGAAAGACAAATGCTGAGTATATGTGAGTGTAGGAAAACAATCATATCTACAGCAGCAATGCTCAATTCTGCATGTTAAAAAACTAGCAGACATCATCTGGTAACTGGACAGGTCAGTCAGGGCCTGAATGGGAACATGTTGCACCTCTCAGATGTGGAATTAGGGACAATTAGGGTCAGGTATCTGTATCATTCCCTAATAGGGAATTAGGGTCAGGTATCTGTGGTCAGTGCTTCACTGTGGGGCTTGTGACTGCTTAGTGCATATCTAAACCTAAACTTTTGATCATTCAAAGCCTATATCTCACTTCCTTGGTTTGGCTTAGGGCTGCAGTAGGAACTCAGGCTGCCTGAATGTGGTCCTTGCAATGGTCTTGGTAAGAAATATTTTCATGATTCTATGAACAAAATGACTAAAGGCATGCTTTACTACTTTTTAGTTGAGAGTTCCTCCTAGATATAACTTCTGAGAATGTTGAAAGCCATGGCCATGGTATTTGTAATCAGTGGGATTTACTTGTTTTATACTTCTGGTCAGTCATCTTTGCTACTCAGTAAAACTCAGAATATAAACTTTTGGAAATGTCTGTGTACCTGCTTATGCAATAGTGAGCAGAATGGAGACCTCGGTTCTGACTCAGCCTGCGAGTGCTACACTAGCTTGCAGGAATCCAGAAATAACTGGAATGTGACTAATCATTCTTGTGGTTTTATGTAAAAGAGATAATTCAGCTTATTTTCAGTACAGTATTGGATCCACTAGGTTGGTTATTTCTTATTCTGAGTATGGTGAAAGACATTGCTACTGATCAGTATTCTTTTTCACATTGAGTCTGTTTTTGCAGCAATTAATTGAGCCTACTAAAGTAGCAAGCCTTTCCTGACACAATTTTGCATGGGTAAACTTTAGCTCATTGTAATTATTAAAGGAATATGATTGTGTTGTTTTCATTTTAAAAACACTGGCAAATGAGCAGCATGTCAATGCACTTCAATATCTGACAAGAAACTTGATGTGGGAGAAAAGTTGCTCTAAAAGCTTTCTAACAATGTAAATAAATTATTTAGGAGGTCTGTTTGGTTTTGAGAGCCATACTTTAAAAAAAAGTTAAGACCTTCTTATTTGTAGGTTTTCTGAGCCTGAGAAGTATAGTTCTGCAGAAATACTTAAATGTTGCAGCTGATAGCCCTTATATACTTGTGGAGATTTGGTCTATTTTGTAGTCACTAACTGGGATTGTGTTTAGCTCCTTGACAGGGGATAAATTTATTGCTCCTTGTATACCATCCACAGTGAAGGCCTGCTCTCAATTTGTAGTAAGACTCCACATGTATGGTAAAATGTGATTAAAAAAATAATGTGCATTTTCTACAGATAGAAACTTTGTGTAAAACGAAGATTTGGCAGATTGTACAACTCTGACACTGCCATCAGCGTCTTGGAGTTTTTTCTTGCTTTCTGTAAAGAAATTTGAAAATAGCTTGCCAGTGACAGGATTACATTTGTGAGTTTGTTTTTGTTTGGCTGCTTACTTAAAGTTATTTGAGAGATCCAGTTTAGAGTTAAATGGAAGGCTTGTGGCAGAGTTTAGCTGAGACTTTATTCCATGAGACTGTTGTTATGGAGACAGAAACAAGCAAGAAACTCCTTGAGTTTTATGTATCCCATAGAAATTGGCCAAGTAAAACCAGAGATTCTGTCTGGGAGTTTGGTAGGTTTGTTTTACTACTACCTAACAAGAAATCTGTGCCTTAGTGGGATGGAGGTACCTAAACGATACTTGATATTCACACAAGGAATACAAACTGGAATTGTTTGTGTTGGTGTCTATCTGCTGTGATGGTTTTAGTCTCTCTCAGGGCTGGTATGATTTATGACAAAGGCTTGGACCACTGCTGAGGAACAAAAATGGTCTTATCCTGGGGTGCTCTTTGTCTGCATCTGAAGGTCTGGATTTTAGTCTGTGACTCTATGTACAGTTTGGATAGAAATGAAAGCTAAGCTCCTTTTCTTTCTTTTTTTTTTTTCCTTATCTTTTTTTTTTTTTTTTTAAGTGGTCCTGATTATTTCTGTAAGCTCTTCTGTGGTCTTCATTATGCAATATTAACTGTTTTATGTTGCATAAGAAATTATCTCCAGCACTTGATAAAAGTGGGATATCAATTTCAAAATAAACAGAAGTAAGCAATGTGTGTTCTTCTTTGAGACTGAAAAGAACAGTGTATTTCATCTCAAAAAGAGCAGTACTTCACAGCCATATACTGTAGCATTGGTTGGTGTCTCCTCAGCAAAATTGTGATGTTGTAATGCTCTGTGGTTTGGCAGAGATCCACATCACCATAATCTGTTTCTGATACTTAATATATGCTCTAGATGGTACTACCTAATCTGTCCCCAGAATCTGACATATGTTTTTAATATAGAGAAATAATGGAATAGTGATAAAATAGTGAAGTGTGGTGCTAGTCAAAAATCTTTCATAGCTAAGGTTGTAAATTCAGGATTCTCTTCTTGAAAGTAGATTAGTGCCAATCTATATGTGAATGTTTATGGCGTATACTAGTAAGTCTCAGAAAACTTACTATAAATTACATTACTCTGAAATAGTTCTTCTAAAATAGTATTTCTTTTCAGTATTTCTTTGAAGATTAAATATGTGCAAGAGTTTTTGGGCATGCTTACCTTTTATATGCTATAAGAGAGTAACTAGAAGCCTTTGTGTGCTTTCAAAGTCTGGAATACCTGGTTGCAGTATTTTCTTTTATTTATAGGGTTCTTATTTTTATGGGTGGTAACACCAAAATAAAGTTAATTTTTGAAACAGTGCTTGGTTGTTGTATTTGGTGCACAACATATTACTTAGGGCATATTACATATGAATATTTATGTAATTTTGCCTTTGAATTTATTTTTAATCTGTGCACCATAACAGTTCTGTGGTGTGACAGTGAAAGCTTAGGTCTCACTTCTGAATCCAGGTTACTGATCTGTGATTCAAACAAACTCTATTGGACTTGCAAGTCGTAGTGATTTATGCTTTGCATACTTGTATAGGTATTTTTTTGACAATAAAACCCAAACTTGCAAAAACCTTTATTAAAATATTTTACATGCGGGGAAAAAAATCCACATTTGCTAAGTCCACGTGATTTGGTGATAGTGATGTTAACATGTAGTCCCAACACAAAATTAGTAACTTCCACTACCCATGTTACAGCATGTAAGTGGAGTAATGTTTGACATGAATATTCAAAGATTTTGTACCAAAATGTGTTGTAATGTGTATGCTTCATGCTGTGGATTTCCAAGAAAAGGTGTTTTAGAGACGACCTGTATAATTTAAAGTCATGTTAAGTATTTTTTGTAAGGTCAGCTCTATGCAAGTTCATTTTGATCTCAAGAAAGTAGGAAGGGAAGCAAAAATCTCAAAAAAAAGATTATACTAGTGGGTATTTCTAGTGTTCTAGACATAAGACTGAGGTTTTTGAGTGCAATAGGTGAGGTCTGGCACCAAGACAACTGTTTGTTACTGAGATATTTGACTCTGTTTTGAGGATCTCATTTTTGTAACTAATGACAAGATAGCTAGGAGCTCTTAATAAAGAGAAACTGTAACTGGGTTTGATTTCTGTCTGCTTACTGCATCTGGCCAGTATATTTCTGGATAAATCAGGATTTCTTGTAAGTCTGCAAATGGATAATTTTTTTTTTTTTTTCAAATGACACATGTTTGAAATTATTTGGAGGTTCAAAGTAGCCATCATAGTGGGTGGAATGATTGGTAAATTGTGAACGAGGTTGTAATGAGGGCTCTGGTGAAAGTGGCAGCAGGTATTTTCAAAATTGTTTTTGCAATTAAAAATTAAAATTTAATGAAAGTTAATTTTAATTTGGAGAGGATAATTTTGAATTGTTTCTCCTCACTAGGAAGGGAGAAGGTGGTTCAAAGGATAGCCAGGAAAATCCCTATGGAGGGCTGCAGTGCAGTTGCTCAAATACTTCTTGTTCCAGCATTCTCATGCAGGCACTTGATGATCCCAGCATATGTGCTCCTTGCACTTAACTGCAGGAGTAAGGAGTGGAAAGTTTTTAAGGGTGAACTTTTGGTGGGGGTGGACTCCAGAAGTGCAGCTGTAACTGTCCCTGAATTAACTATGAGGACTGAAATATCTCTCTGCAAAGAGCCTGGCATTTTAAAGCTTAGATTGACTTTCAGTACAGATTTTGTGGCTTTCAATTTTATCTTGTGTGTTCAGCTGCTGTGAGTGCGGTGTATGTACCATAGTGCTGTGTCATCCATGGAGACCCCATATTGGGGGAACTCCCTCATCTTGTTAAATGAAGTGCAACTGGTCCTAAATATCTGACTGTTCAACAATATTTATCCATCTTGTGGTCTAAATGCTTAATTGTCTCTCTTCTTCCAGGATCATGTGCTTTTGCCCCTCCCGTTATTCACCTCCTCATTGTTCAGAGTCTGGATCAGTGTCTTATCTTCCTACACTGTTCAAAATTTTCTTGGAAGATAAATCTTAATCTTCAGCCTTCTAGTGATAGTAGTGTTCTTAAAAAGTACTTAATAAAAATACATCTATTTTTTTGGGAAGAAGGTTCTTATTTATCAAAAATGGTGGAAATGTTGTGGAAATGTAGTGTCACTCAAATATACTCTTATGCTAGATAACTCTGCAGCAGAGCTGCAGGGAATAAAATCTTACAGTTTGAATTGGAGTGAGTCAAACAAAATTCAAAGAAGATCAAGACTTCATTGTGTTTTTTTGTTGTTTATTTTTTAAATGACATTTATTTTAGTCAAATTCTGTTGAAATTTCTCAAGCCAGCTTCGCTCTGGTTCATCTTCTGTGCCTGTCAGTCTCGGTTGTTCAGAGTATGACTTTACCAGCATTTCAGTTAAGCCAACGTGCTCTGTGCTGATATGAAAGGTTTATTTCAAAAGACTTGTGGACAGCAAGTTAATTAAAATCAGGCAAAAGACAATGAAATATTTACACATTAAGAAATGCTCCCAAGAACATTTGGAGAACGGTTGTAACTGTATTTGTTAATGAGTTGTAAAAAGCAAGTTTTGAGGCTAATGCATACGGGGAACCTGGTTTTTAGGGTTATGTTAGTATTTCTTTCCACTCTTACTATTTGAGAATCATGTGATTTTGTTGATGTGTTTTTGTTGATCTTTCAATAAAGTAGTAATTCTGAGCTCTTGATTGTCAAATATTGACTGAATATATCTGTCAGTTTTCATGTTCCTACTTTTTAAATCGCTTTCCCTCAGTTTAAATCTGGAACAATCTCAGGAGAAGAAAAAAAATCCAGAGTAGTTCCCAGTGTTCAAGGACATGGGGATTTAGTTTTATTCTTAAATGATCTCCTTTAAATTCTGTATTAATTTTTTTTTCAGGAAATGAAAAGTAGGAAAGACAGCTTGCCCTAAGCATAGAGCACAGAATGATTATCAGTCAGTGCCTTTATCTCCAAATGTGCTGCTTGGTAAGTTTCAGAGTCAGCTTTAAAAAGCCCACAACCAACAGACAAGCACCAAAGTGAATAATTCGGTGTGCTGAGTAGTGCCAGATAAGGCAGAGTGTAGGTAAATAGTTTGCTGCCTTTCATACTTGATTCTGCTGCTGCATGCCTGTCCTGACTTTGATGCTTAAATAAGTGTCCTAGGTTATGAATTTTATTTATAATGAACTTGTGGTTTGGAGGTGATTTTGTTCCCCTTTAGTGTTCTCTTCAGGAAAGGAAAAAAAAAAAACCAAAACTTCTTGTTTTATCTTGTAATTCTTAACATATAGAAATGAAGACCTTTTGAAGTTGTTTTTTCTTTTCTTTGACTAGGTGTTGTTTTGCAGGAGATGGAAGATAGAGAATTATACTTGAATGAACACAGTATTTTCTGCTGTGTTTTGTATCATGTCATTGTTTTTCTTGTAAAATCGGATTGTAGCATGTTCCAAAAAATGTGATCCAGTTTTTAGGAAGACCCATAGCTGTTGGTTATAGCAGTTTAAAATTTTCTATGCAGAAATCACTTACTCAAAATCCATAAATATAATAGTCTTGTATTTTTGTCCTGTGTTTAACTTTTGGATAAAGCCAGCAGTTATTTTGTGTGGCTGTATTGGAAGCTGTATTGGCTAGCCCCCCAGAGTGTCTGTGGAGCTATTGGAATAGAGAGAAGTGTTTTGAATTGCTTCAAAGTAGTTCTTGCTGGGTGGCTGGATAAGATGGCATTCACTTGTCAGTGCAGGCATTTTGGAGTAGTGTAGCAGTTTGTAGGATGGGTGGTGGTAGCAGCTGAAAGGATTTAAAGGGAAAGACAAATTGTGATTACACAATTGTGTAGTGATAAAGGTACAGACACTGAACATATCAGTGTCAAAGCCATCAGGCTTATTTATGGACAGTAATTTGCTGTACAGGCACAATGGGCTGCAAGAAACAGTCAAGGAGTTATAATGAATTTCTCTTACCATGCATAGGTTGTACTTGGAGTGGTTAAATTCCATTTAATTAAGCTATTAGCATGTCAAATGATAACAGGTTTCTGATGAAGAACACCCTTGCTGTTCCTCTGCCTTCCAGACACAAACATATCCAAATCCATCACTTAATATTTGTATTTTCAGTATTGCTGCTGAGTGGAGATAGAAAAGCAGTGTGTGCTACTTTGCTGGGTGGAAAAACTGTTGAGAAGTGTCCATGTAAACATTATCTCACCTTTTGGCAAAAGTAAATCTTACCTTACCAAATACAGGCTTTACAGCAATAAAGCTTCAAGCACATGATTCAGTTGCCTAAACATGGCATCTGGTGCCAGTGTGCACATGCCAGCATTCTCAGGATGGCCAAAAAGGGCAGGCAGCAATGGCACATGAGCTGCAGGAGACCCATGCCCTGCAGGAGATGCAGCTGCTCTGGACAAAGGGAATATTTTTCAACACCTGGAACAGCACTAGATGGATATATGTAGGTAATTCTTTTTAGCTATTGGGACTTTGTAAAACCTCATTTCCCATCCTTTTATACTGGTTTTTGGTAGGTTGGCTTTTCCTAGCTTAAATTCATTAAATAGTTTTTCAAGATCTTGAAATGGTTCAATTTGCAGGTAATCACAGTTCTACCAGCTTTTTTATTTCCTACAGAAAACTCTCACATCTGTGGATGCAAACACTCCAAAAAAAAGAAACTTTTCTGGGTTTCAAAATACATTGCTGCCATTTGAGTGTAGCAGATCTTCTCCTAACTACACCAATATTGAAATGTTGTACAGCTGATTGTGGTGGTGAAGTTGGTACAGTGTGGCTGCAGATCTTTGCTAAGCATGATCCCATCTAGCTATTGCATACAACATGTTAAAAAGGAGAAAAATGAATTTTATGCATGTTACCACAGTAAATTTAAAAGTAATCTAAGTTACCAAACAAATAAAAATTGGGTTAATTTAATTTGGGGTAATTCTGAAAAATTTTAAAGGGCATTATCCATTCTCATAATAATCTGTTGTATAAAGTTGGACTTGAATGGTCTGTTCTAAAAATCACAGCAGAAATGTGGTGTGCTTTTGCTTAGGTGTGTAATGACACCTGTGGAGCAGGAGAGAAAGATCACTGCCTATACCAATGCTATGTTGCTTTAATAACTGAACTTTTTGTAATGGAATCTTGCAAAGAAAGATATGGATTGGTTTGGGGGTTTTTGTATTAGATTAAAAGAAAGAGGCTTACTGCTGGAAGCTTGACAGGTCTCTCTTGACATTTGGCCTGAAATGTTTGCAAGATATTTCATATCCTCAGAGCAGAAATGAATATGAGTGGGTTGAAAAATTATGCTTACATAATTAAATAATGAGGATTCTTTGGCATTATGTAAGATATAAATGCAGGGAGGTTTGTTATCATTGCCCTAGGAATTCAATGCAATTTCTCCAGTTGGATACTGGAGTAATTTCACACTTACATTTTGATGAATATATTTTCCATTTATATTTTGAAGGGCAACTTTTGATATGTGGGTACTGCTACAGATTGAGTGAAGCCTTTCTGGTGTGTTTCATATTAGCACTTCCATCTGAATTTAAGTTTTGTATATTTGTGTTTTTTGTTGTGTTTTTGTTGTTGCTGGTTATGGTTTGCTTTTTAAAGTCAATGTAGAAATCTAATGGTTATAAATGAAACCTTTCCACTATAAAATGTCATGAAATTTATTTTGCTTATACACTTCTTCATGTTTTGAGGAACTTTACATGGTAACTGTGTAAATAGATATATATCCAAATATAGTCTTCATTCCTTTGACAAAAGTAAACTCTGTAGTTTTGTTTCTAGCAGACTTCTTTTGCGTGGCCAGATTCCATTACTAAGAGGTCAATGAAAAATTGGCAAAGAATTTGTAGATCAAGAACCCTAGAAAAAATACTTGACCTGAAGAGTCAGATTTTTTAAAAATTATTTTAAATTATAAAGGAGCAAAGAACTATCAGCCCACAAATATATTTGTTCAACTCCATCCCTTTTCTCTTGTGGATACATGGGCTGTTACGTATACAGCTTCTGTTTGAGGTTGAGTATATAATAAGTGTTGAATGCAGGCAGATTTGTTTAAATGACTTTTTTATTGTTCAAACAAAGCTGAAAATTATCTGTAAGGTAAAGCTGTGACATAGTTCTGGATTTCCGCGCTTTGGAAAGCATTAAACTGCCAAATCTCCACACATGTATGTCTATGTTTAATTTTATTTCCTTCTCTGTGAAGATTGATGATGAATAAATTATTTTATGTTTAGGATTTATGTGTCTGTTAATAGAATGTGCACAGTATTGTATTAAATGTTAGATTTTAGGGTTTAATTTTAATGTGAGAAGAATGTTTCACCCAACATAACATATTGGAGAGGTCAGCCTACATAATTCATGTGGGCTCTGGAGTAAGTAGTTTGCACATTTGTGGCATCAGCATGGTACGTATTCAGGGAGAATTGACTGCCCAACCTGTAGTATTTGATAAGTGTTTGAATTTTGGAAGTGCGATAATTACAGCATCATGAAGTTGAGAAAGACCTGTAAGGTCAAGTCCAGCTGTCAACCCAGCGCTGCCAAAGCCTCCACTAAACCGTGTCCCTCCCTCAGTGCCACTTCTATACGGCTTTTAAATACCGCCAGGAATGGTGACTCCACCACTTCTCTGGGCAGCCTGTTCCAGTGCTTGACAGCCTTTCAGTGAAGAATTTTTTCTTGAAGTCCAATCTAAACCTCTCCTAGTATGTATTCACTTTTCTTTTTCAGGGATGATCAAGTCACTGGAAATCAGTGCATTTATTACTTAGACTTGTAAAAATAGAGGTCTTAAACATAAGAATAAAGAATTGCGGTTAAGTAGTTACATTCTGTGTTTTGCTTTCCTTTCAAATTGATGAAATATGGGGCTGTACTACTTAAGCTTGGGCCCAAACTGAGCGTGTTTTTTCTGGCATTAAATTTGATGATTAAGAGTTCGCAGGATTGACAGACATTTATTTGCAAATTTAAGAAAAACCCCTAATTTAAACCAGTGTTTTTTGATAGGATACCAGTGTTTTTTCCTGTACCATGTGAAAACATTAAGGCTTTGATTTATGAAGGAATAGAAGGGAATGATCTTTGTTATTTATAAAAAACAAATCTCTTTTTCCCCTGAAATCCTGTGATATAAAACAAAGGTAACAGCCCTTCTCTTTTCTCTGCGAAAATTGCATGTTGTTGCATGGCATTGCATTCCAGAACACCTGTGTAGAAGACAACTTGGTAGCTATATGAATGAAGGGAAAATTTTTTTGTAATTTTTTTTAAGCAATGTAATATTTAGATACGAGAAAGTCACCATAAACTCCTCACTTTCGTCAGCACAGATTTTTTTTCTCTGATAACAGAAATGTGGAATAGGATATAGTCTATATACACACATGCACTTCAGTAAGTGCTTAGTTTTGTTTCATCTGAGAATTATTCTAAGGGTGTTTAAATATTATATCTCAATTATGTTAAAAATAATATTTGGAGACTGAAGCAAAGACCTATTTCATAACCTGTGTCACCATCTGTTAAATACACCAGAAGCTTATTTTTTTTCTGGATGGGTTTAGCCAGCTGTCCATTTTATAATGTTGCCTGGATGGAGGCGTGCATTTAAGAATAACACAGTAGGCTTTCTGTGAATTGACAAAAAGCTTTTTTATTTTCATCTGCAACTCCCCTAGCTTGTCTGACACTTCCTTATATTTAGTCTCTGGTTGAGGAATGTATTTGAAACCTTTCCCCTGCTGCACTCCTCTGGTTTGTGCTTTCATCTTCTCCCACTGCGGTCTGGAGCTGCCCCACAGGAGGAGATGTGCCTTCGCAGCGACCCCTCTGCGGGGCATGTGGATGTCTTTGCTCGGCAGCCAAAGTCCACTCTAATCCTATTGACATGCAGCCCACGTGGAGGTCACTTAATCTGTCCAGCGCACTCCTTGCTTTATCTGACCCTGTGAGATGATACAGCTTTTTGTAACTTTATTTTCCTTTACATGAGTGTCTTGGGATGGTCATTCAGATCACTAGAGTTTGCTAAAATCATTCTCTGGTTTTGAGTGTTGTCTTGACAATAAAAATGGTGACAGGTGACCTGTAATGGTGTCAGGGTGACCTGGCAGATTTTAGTGTTATGTTGTTTGTGTACTTGATTATAATTTATATAAGGGATGATCAGACAAGGAAAGAAGTCAGTATTTACAAAAGCCTGGGAAGAAGGTTATTGCAGGTCAGGTAATCATTCTATTCTGCTGCTCAGTTTGCAGCAAAACAACCTCTATTCAGGAAAACAAATAATGAACTGTAGAAAATTGTTTAGAATTAACAACTTTTTGCTGACTGCAATTTAGAGCTGGCTTTAAAACATAGTTTTAGAAGTTAACTTTCTGACTTCCGCAGGACTTTTGCCTTTTTTAAATTGCAGAATAATGTCTTAGTAAAATTGAGCAGAAGTCAGTTGAAGAAGTTACCTGAGGCAATGCACTGTATTTTCTGATTTGGATTTCCCTGAAATAAATTGTGTGCTGTGTCTGATCACTCAGAGTGGCAAAGCTCCTCTGTTCAGTCAGAGGAGCTCTGTTCATTGGCTCACTCTGTTCAGTCAGGATGAGACTGCTGTACTGGGAAAGATGGAGGTCCTAGTTTGTTTTTTCTTCATCACTGTGTTAGCTAAATATGTCCTTAAAAGCATAGAACCTCTCAATTCAATGTTGTTTATGAATACCCCAGTATATTCTTGCCCTGTCCAGCTTCATTTTTGATCTTTCCAGAACAGCAGCACTGTTTATGTTTAGCTTGATGGAGGAGCATTTTGCTGTTTCTCCAAAGTGTAGATATGCAAGTGAAATGAAAACAAGAATTTGTTGCTATTGTATGGAGTACATCTGGACTACTAATCAAGCTATGGTATCAAAATACTTGAAATGCTTGGGGCTTTTTTATGCATATGTGAGTTGGATAAACTGAACTTGAGAATTAATTGCATCCAGTCTCTGCTGTTTGTACATGGTTTGCTTTGGCTTAACTTTATTGGCCCAGCTCATCAGAGGCTTATTCTAGGAAGATCAAGGACCTCGAATCTATGCTTTTAAAATCTCCTTTGCCCCAGCCCTTGTCTTCAAAATCTCACTGGAAGCTTTGTGGCTAAAACCAGAGTATATAATAAGATGATTGCAAGATGGTCCATTTATCTGTGTTCCTGGCAAGCACCTCTGGAGATCATCTAGTTCAACCCCCCAGCCAAAGCACGGTCACCTAGTGCAGGTTATACAGGAACACATTTGAGTGGATTTTAAACATCTCCATGTGAACCAGTAGACAAAACTGTGCTGTAAGCCCTGTTTCTCCCTCTGCCTTCCCATCTAGTCATTATGTCTGTACACGATTAACCACGTAATACTTGCCCTCCACTGGTCTCCACACCCTTATAGTAGGACGTAGTTAGAGGTCCTACTGCTCCAAGAGGAATTAGCCAGTGATTTGAGGGAGCAGTAATCTACTAGAAATTTCCCCAAAGCTTTTCCATAGGTCCAGCTTAAACACACTATCTGGTGATAGTAGGTCATTAGATCTGACCCCAGCAAAGAGGAGAGAGTGGGAGCATCCCTTTTATTGATAGCCTGTGTTACCTCACGAGAGGTAACCGGAAATGCACACTCATAATGAAAAGACCAGCAAGCTGAATGTTAGAGATCCAAGCCTGCTTACATTTATGTAACCACCACTGTTCTGAGACAATGCCAGTCTCCAAGTCGGATCATAGCAGTGAACATAGCTTAAAGGATTAGTTGCTTGTCAGGCAAAACAGAAGCACTCTTCTGATATTTTTTTTAATCTCATGAACTGAATATATTAATAGTGAAAGGCAGATGAATACCTAAATAGTCTTAGTTTTAGGTAGTTATTGCTATTGTAGACTTCTGATGGAATTGAATAACCAAGAAGAGAATTTAGGAAATAAACTTATTTCATTTTAATACCTTTTTGATACAATATTTGCTCACTCTCTTCTTATATTCCTGGTGCCATATTCATCAGACATTAATCAGACATTAATCTCCCAACAGGTTCTGTTTTGGGAGAGGGGGGAGGAAGTCAGAGGGACAGTGAGGAATCTGCAGCAATAAAAGTCTGTTGGTCTGAGAGAGGATTTTTAATACATTACAGTTTTAATAAAACTGTAATGTGCATGGGTGTGAGAGGCATTGAGGGTGTTCACATTTTCCTGTAAAATGTTTTGGTTTTTTTTGTTTAACCTTTCAGCTATCAGTTGTAGTAGTGAAGTAATAGTATAAAATGTTAAGGTAGACTAAAAGATTACTTTTTTTTCTTTTTAACTCTTGGAGTCTCATAGAAAATTTCTAAATCAGAGTTTGCTGTGCAGAGATATAGTTCTAGACTCATAATAAATCATTTTTCCACAACTTACTAGCTGGGCTTAGTGAGCTTACTAGCTTGACAGCTGAGGCTGCCAGACATGAACTTTGAAGCTCTATTCAGTTTACCAGTGCTTTGATATATGCAATGTGTTTAATACAAATGCTAAATAAAAGTAAGAAAATCTGTATTTATAGATCACTGAGTCTTAAGATTAGAAGAAACCTCTGCAGGTTTGTAGCCCAAAGCATAGCTAGCTGTGATGGTAGTTCAGAGCAGGGCTAACCTCAGACTTAGATCATGCTGCTTGAGCCTTTGGCATTTGAGTTCTGGCTGTGTCCAAATACGCTGATTCTGTAGGGCCAGAGCTTAACATGCCTTCACTGGGAAGGTTGTATCTGCATGGGCAGTGGAATTTCCCTTGCTGTAGCTTGCCACCATTGAGATGGTAAAAATGCTCTCAGATACTTTTGCTCTTGGAAACCAAACTGCATCAGAATTCCTTTTATTTTAAAGTCCATATGTGATTGATTTGGCATCTGTAGTGGATAAGGATTTTGCCTGTACATAGGAGCTTGAAGATACATCTCTGAAGTTTTTCCAAAATAGCCTGTCATTCTGCATTCCTCACTTCATTTAAATGTTTGCCCCCATCTGAAGATGGAATGGTTGTGATTGTGTAGATTTGTATTGAAAATCAAGCTTACCTAAAATACCAACTAAAAAGGCCATCTCAGTTACTTGGATGGAAGTAGGAAAGAGAAAGTAAATTTATTTTCTTGTGTTAAGAGGGACTTGAAAATAGCAAGATACTTCAATTGAAATTAGATAACGAAATAGGAACAAAGAAAAGAATTCTTCCTAAATGCTAAACAGGCTTTTGTGTGTGTGAAGCTTTGGAGAGGAGCAGTTGGTCAGATTTTTGTAAGGCAAAAAACAATAAACAAGGAAAAGTTTATTCTCTTTTTGCAGTTTGTAACAGGGAAAAGTGCTTTAAAAGTGTATGCAAAATGTTATGTTCTCCCATCCAATCTTCTGGGTCACAAGTTAACTTTTTGTTCCTTACATGTATAGTAACCTGTATTTTGTTCACTTTATATACTTCATTTAATGTGTTGGAGGGGTTTTTTGGTTCGTTGCTTGCTTGCTTTTGGTTTTGTTTTAAACTTTATTTTAAGCATTCAGGCTACTGAAAGAAACAACCAGAAAAAGAGGGAAAAGAAACCAGCAAAATACCTTATTTAATCTGAGTGGCGTCATTGATACTGAAGGATGTGGAAGTTGTGTTTTAAGTTGTTCTCTGAAATGCTTTATTGCATGTGTTTCATAAATTTTTGAAAACAGATATTACAAGAGTTGTCATCTCTGTAATATGTATCCTAGGAGAATTTGGTACTAATTACTGGAAAAAAGGGACATCTGGAGCAGAATATTGCTCTTAGCTTTTGTTATCAGCTAAGAAAGGGGCCTCAGTTAGTGATCTTGTCCCTGTCTGGTCAAACATGTGATTTGTGTTTCACTGTCCTGTGCTTCACTTGAATGTCCACGCTGTCACTGTACCTTGCTATTTGTACGTAACAAACTTTTTCATTTGAGTGTCTGTTCCCCTGGCTTTATTTCTAAAAAGCCCTTCCCTTTTCTGAAGTGATAAAACACAGCAGTTTAATCCTGCAGGGCCACTGGGAGCTGTGCCCCTCAGGATAATGCCACATTAGATGTACAGTACCTTCATCTGAGTGCTACCAAGCAGTGTCATCCTTGCAGCCGGTTGTGTGGTATTCTAGGTGGTGTGACCATATACTGAGTAGTGTTTTTCACTCTGTCACTGCTCATGTGTGTGTTGCTCTCTCATTCCAATTCCAGGTGTGAACTCCGTGAAGAAAAGCATGTTTGTAGCATTTGCATATCAAGGGTGTGTGGGTGACTGCTTATACCTGGTAACTCTTTTGATCCTTTCAGATATAGGAAAAAAAATATGTGCCTGTCACTCTAAGAATTGCAATACTGAAAATAAAATTATGACCTAAGAAAATGCCCGTAAACCACCCATAAAGCTCTGTAAAGGGTTTGGGTATTATTCTAGGAAAGTGATGCTTCTGAATATCTTAATTTTAATGAAAATGACACTATGGTATTTTTTTTCCTCTCTTCAAATATGGGCCATGAAGGGAAAAGTTCATGCTGTTTTAATGAATTAAAAAGTTACCTTTTCATAGTTATAGTAGTTAGAGGAAGAAATCATAAAAAAAATCACAAAAAATACCTTCAAATCCTAAATTACTTTCTGAACAGATATTTACTCTCTTCAATATGTTTGTCTTTCTAAAGAGATCCAAGGATTGGTCCATTAAATGTACATTTAATTCTCAGTGCCAAGGGAGGATTATGAGTCAAATGAGAATAATTTATAAGTAAGTTTGTATACCAACAATAAAAATGTTATGATAAGGCATGCTTTTCTTCCCTGGACTTTTGCCTGGCCTGAAAGCCCTGACATCCGTGGCATGGTTGTGGGGGAAAACTGTGTTAATTCAGGTATTCTGTAGACAGACATATGGTAGGAGAAGAAACAGAAGGTTGTTTTTTTTTTTAATTAGATAATGGTGGAGATCCTGTAGACTGCAGCATCCTACAGTGCCAGCTGGAAACTGTGCCATGCCCCTTGCCAAACTGCTGAAGCTTTCCTTGTCTGAGCTTGCTTTATCAGGGCTTTTTGCAGATTCCACTTGCTCTAAGCACAGAGATAGTCTATCCCAAGAATGGGGAAAATTAAAAGAGGAGCTTGTAGGCTGGTTGGTTAAACAGGGAACTCCTGATTGGGTTTTTAAACTTTAGAGGTTGTGCCTCATGGTTGGGTACAAGCAGAGCTGCAGGGCTCTTGTTGTTGGACCAGATTATTTAATATCTTTTATCGGTGACCTGGAAGAAGAGACACTCCTGCCTTGTGAACTGTTGTGAACACAAACTGCAGGTGCAGTTGACCTGCTGGAGTTGCAGGGCTGCCATGCAGAGGGACCCAGCCAGCCCAGGGAATGGACCAGCAGGAACTTCAGGCAATTCAGCAAGAACAGATGTCTTGCACCCGGGGTGGACTAAGCTCTAGAAGTGATGCATGTAGGGGACTGACTGACTGACTGACTGGGAGCCAGACATGAGCTGCCAGGGCATCTTGGCAGGAATGGAGGCTGACAGCACCCAGGTGATTCCAGGAGGAGCATAACCTAGGGAATTAGGGGAAGTGAATGTTCACCTTTACTTGGCACTCAGTAGACTGCATCAGGAATACAGTGGCCAGCTTTGAACATTGTTTCCTGTACTGCAGGAAACGTGTCCATCAGCTGCAGCGTGTTCAGCAGAGAGGAGTGAGGTGGAGCACTTCTGTGAGGGAGGCTGGGGGAACAGGGCTTCTTCAGCCTGGAGAAAAGCTGGCTTTGGGGAGACCTTACACCAGCCTCCTTGTATATACAAGGAGCTTGTCTAAAAGCTGAAGACAATCTTTTTACTAAATTAAAAGTGTGAGAGAATGAATGGCAGTGGTCATAAATGGGAACAAAAAAGGTTTTGAATTAGGGGATGGGATGGGGGAATACTGGTGATGTAATTTTTTTTTGTTTTACTTTTGCATTCACCTATATGAAGTTTTTTTCACTCATTCATAAGCTTGCTTCATGTCCTTAGTGTTAAGGTTTACTTTGAAATTATTTTTGCTTAAATCTAGGTTTAGGTAAAATTTAACCCCCCCTACTATACTTATTTCAAATAGAAAACATAAATGATGTAAAGAACACGACTAGAGAAATGAAGAGAGGGTTACAGTTAACTGATTTACATTAAGATTGAATCTGCAATACTTCCCTCTTGTATCCAGATGGTTTGCCATATTTTATTTCTTGAAACCCACCTTGACAGGGATGCTGTCTTTTTGCATTTTGTTCTATATGTAGTTGCTTCTCTTTGAGCCTCTTTAATTTTTTTGTATTTTTTTTTTAATCTCTGGCTTTTAAGTCCTGAAAGGCTGTGAACATATTTAATCACTTCCTTGAAGCATCTTAATATATACTTCAGACAATGTCTTCTGTTGTGTTATTACAAGTACTGTATTACTTTCCTGAAGATGGAATTGCAATTTTATCTGATGTAATTTGCCATTGTTTTTGTCCTGCTAGGAACAACTCAAAAAGACACAAAACTTCTTGTTCCAACTGTGCCCACTGTAGTGCCTGTAAATCCTTGAGAGAAATGTAAATCCTTGAGAGAAATGTCATCTGCAACTATACCTTATGTCTGTGTCCAATGTTCATTAAATAATGCACTTGTTACTAAGCTCTAGATGAGATGCGTGCATATATCTCACTGCTGGCAATAAATTACAGCCGTGGGGTTATAATGGATTTGAGGAAGTCCATCCCTCAGGGATACTGTAACTTTTTCTCTTTTTTTTTTCTACAGTATCTTTATTGCTTTAAATGGCTCAAACTCTTTCACTCCTGGCTTTCTTGTGGAGGTTTCAAAACACACTGTCCTTGGTACTTTGCTCAGTTGTGTTTGTGTACCCATCTTTGCTCTGTCTCTCCTTGCTACAGCTTTCCCAAGCACTTCCTTGTTCACAGAGAACCATCTGTTGCCAGGTTTGTGAGAAAGCCTCTAGTCCAGGCTTGTCTTTTGGTCCAGCTAACATCTCTGCCCCTCTGATACATCTTCTATTAGCTTGAGCCTAAAGCTGTTCACTTTACCTCTCTTCTGGTTACATGAGCAGCATCAGCTTTCTGATCATCACTTGGGCCTGTAATCTGGGTGACATTTTTGAATGGGTGTGATTGAAAGGCCTTAATAAGATCTTCATCTAAAGCTTTCAGATTCTTCTTTCATAGCAACTCTAAATAACTTACATTTTCTTGTCCCTACAGCTCGTATTGTCCTGGTTCTCCTTTTTTTTTTTTTTTTTTTTTTTCCCACTTGCTGCAGTATTCTTTTTTCTGACTCATTTTATAAGCTTTCAGAATGATCTGCAAAGATAATACATGTAATGTTTGCATTCTTAATATGCCTATTCACTGTCTCTTTCTTCCCTAGTTCATGAAAAAATAGGTTGCTTATCTTTGTATTATACACTTCTGTTTGCTGCTGGATTGTTTGTCTCTCACTGGCAGCTGCACGTGCACTCAATGATCCAGTGAGTACATCTTGACCTTTATCCCATAGTGCTCATTCTGTTCAGAAAGAGTATTGTGTATGTCTATTGCAAAACTAATATTTTCCTTTTTTTTTTTACCCCTTGAATATCTTTTGCAAATTTCCACAAGGATTTTGATAACACATAGGTGTTATTCTAAGACCACTGAGCGTAGTAATAGTCAGCAGTAATGCCTTTGTGGTTTGTCTGTAGAGGTTTTGTAATTTTTATCAACCTTGAGTTCTAAGGGACAGCTTGTTTATTCTGGTAACAGTTAAGTGTGCTAGACTTGGATTTCTAGGCAATATTGTGACACAGGTAAGTAAGGAAAAGGTGGATAGTGTCTGTCCATGTTTGTAAGGAGCAAATGAAAATTTTAAGGTGCTCCTGAGTGAGTCCTAGCCAGCAACTACTCACAGCAGTCAGAAAAATGGGACAATAGTTATAAGTACAAGTAGGAAAGAGTTTGAAGGCAAAACACAAGCTTATTTTAGATTATGCTGATCAGCTACCTGCAGATAAAATGAATTGTCACATGTGTGACTAAATTAAGGGAAAGTGCTTCAATGCATCATGTCAAATAAATGTGTGAACACAATTGAGTCGCCTTGTGCTGGCTGCAGATAATGACAAAACTGTGCTGAAAGGGGGAAAAGTTAGGAAAATAAGTAGGAAAATTGATATGAAGCTGAAGTATTAAAAGAGGTGGAGAGAGGAAAGAGCATCCAGGATCACAGCAGATGACTAAGGATTAAACAGTCATCAGAGTGGTTTCTTGCTAGTTTTGTTCACCTTCTGGGAGTAAATTGATTTTTGGCTTCTTGACAAATTCCAGTCAAACAGGAAACGTGATGTAATCCATGTTTTCTAGTGATTTGTACTGTTTTTCCCAAGGAGCAAGAACTCACCCGCCTAGAAAAAGTAAAGTTAATTATGTAGGATGATTCCTAAGGGAAGCTGAACATGACATGGAATGCTTATAGAAAGATTTCCTCAGTGTTATGTACTTACCTGTATTGTTGTGGATGCTTGGTCTCTTGAATAGCATTTACTTCTTCATCTAGTTGCACCTAGTTCTCTGTGAACTAGGAACTAAACCTAAGCTACAGACAGCAATGTGGGCCAGTGAATTAATTAACAGAAAGCTGTCAGCTAAAATGACATCTGCAAAGGATGACTTGTTGCAAAGCTTCCCTTTAAAATGTAACTCTTCCAGGAAAGACTAAATGTTGTGTTCTGATACAGTTTCCAAGATAACTGTAAACAGCTTAATTTTCTTTGCTTGAGTTAGAAGGTAGCTGTGTAAGATGACAAACATTAAGGGGTTGGAATGGGCCTTAAGGATGATCCAATCCCAACTCCGGCCCAGGGCAGGGACACCTCCCACCAGACCAGGTTGCTCAAGGCCTTATCCAGCCTGGCCTTGAACACTGCCAGGGTTGGGGCATTCACAGCTTCTCTGGGCAACCTGTGCCAGTGTCTCACCACCCCCACAGTGAATTTTTTTTTCCTAATCTCTAACTTAAGTTTCCCCTGTTTCAGTTTTCATCCATAACTCCTTGTCCTATCGGTTCCTGATGAAGAATCCCTCTCCAGCTTCCCTGTAGGCCCCCTTCAGGTACTGGAAGGTTCTATGAGGTCTCTCTACACAACCTCCTCTTCTCCAGGCAGAACAGTCCCAACTTTCCCAGCCTTTTTTCATAAGGGAGCTGCTCCAGGCTCTTATCAACTTTGTGGCTTTCCTCTGGATGTGCTCCAACAGCTCCATGTCCTTCTGCTGGGGACACCAGAACTGTAGGCAGCTCTCCATATGGGGTCTCACAAAAGCACAGTAGAGCACATGGTACACATCACTTGAGCATTACGACTGGGCTAAGCTCCTTTCCATTTGTATTAATACAGTTGTTTCAGCTTTAATTTAAATTTTAACAGTTGCTTTTTAAAAAATAAGTGGAAATGTTTGTCCTTTTTCCTTGTTTCTTCAATGTTTTTAGAAGCAATTACTTCATTCCAGCCCTCCTTTTGGACATACAGAGCAAGCCCTATCTTGAGTCAAAACTAGTGTAGAAAATCTCAGTGTCACAGATGTAGGTCTCAGAATATTGAGTGTGATCGGTGCAGAAGGTTTCAATGGAAAACCTCAGTAAGTGTTAACTATCCCTTTGCTGCTAACATTGAATGTGTTAGTAATGCAGTGAATGGGGGCCTGTTTGTCTCTAAAAATGTTTTTCTGGAAAGATTGGAGTCATACGTACAACTTGCAGTTTTATACAACAAAAATGTTATTGTATTGTTTCTGAAGCAATTAAAATAATTGTGGCTGTTTAAAAGCCCTAACAACTCTAACCCTTTATTTTACATAGAAGTATCTAATCTCTTAAAAGATATGTATTCACAAGCACTTAATGCTTTTCTGGAAAGAGAAGCAATCAGTGTTATTTCAAGAAATTAAATATTTGTTCTGTGTTTTGTACTGCTTTCATACTTGAACCATGTGCAAAGGGGAAAACATTTTGGTTAGTAAAAGAGTTTCTATGTTAGAGCACACAAATTTTTAAGTGTTACCAAAAAAAAAAAAAAAAAAAAAGAGAGAAGCTACCACAAAAATATACTGAATTTCTTGAAGTACTGTTGGAAAAACTACTAATTGTTGTCCTTACTAAAGCACTCTGGATCAGAAGTCATAAGGTCTTTGAAATCTTTTAATTTTGGAAGCCAATGGTTCAGTCCCCTTCTCTGCACATTGAACTGCTGCCTGTGGAAGACTGGTAAAAAACCATGTTCTTCTTTCTCTTAAGGTCAAACTAAGAGCATGTACTGAGGGTGGTGCTTTTACACCCCTTTCCAGGGACATTATGTCTAACTATTTCAAGTGTGCACAGATATGGCACAGTTTTAAAAGTGGAAATGGAAACCTTTCTCAATTTGAAGCTTATGTCTTTGGCCTGTTGTCATGAACTTATGCTTCCAACTGTTGATCTTGCTGGTTTGCCTATAGGATAATTTTTCCCCATATGTATTTCCTGGTGTTTCTGTCTGCACTCGTTTATGTGCAGGAGACAAATCATATGACAGACCGTGTGTGGTTTTGGAGAGACAGAAGGGAGTGGAAGGGGGTCCATTTAGCAGCTTGTCACCTTTAATATTTCTCTTTGGTTTTCTTCTTAATGCTTTTCTACAGAGCCGTAACAGCTCTGTAGGAGAATCTGTTTGGCTTCAGCCTGTTAGGAGGCGGCAGAGGCAGCAGCCTGTGGAGCTGCAAGTCAAACTTCAGGTCATCCCCACCTACAAGCACATGGAAATGCTGTGGAGGCCTCACTTGTAACTTGTCCTGTTGAATCAGTGTCAGTTGGACACTCAGCATCCATTCAGAGCTTAGTTTGTTGAGAGAGAGGAAAAAAATAATAATTAAGAGTCCTAATGACTTTGTCTCTTGTGGTTTTAATGTCAGTTACACTTCCTTCCTTGATGAAACAAACAGTATAATAACAAGGAAGTATTATTTACCGTTGTATTTTCCTTTGGAAAGTTTGGAAGTACTTAACTGATGAGTGTGAATGTAGCTTGTGAAGCAGAGGACGGTGAAATACTATTTTGATTTATGTCCCTATAGTAATTTAGCTTATTGCAAGTACCTTCCCTCTGTGCAAGTTCCCTCTGTTACCAAACCACAAAAGAATTTATTAGTTGGCAAGAAACATTTGAGTTTATGCTGCAATTTGCAGAGTTCTTAAGAAATGTGTTTTCTCTGTATGTATGTGCATGTGGTTTTTTTGTAATGATTATCACTATTTAAAGAAAGATCAAAGTTAATGTTTTTTCAAACTTCCCAGTGTGCACCTTAGTGCGCTTGTATTTGACTTGAACTTTATCTATATGTGGAAATATCATATTGTGGGTTATGTTAACTATTAAACATTAACTGAGAAAATAATGGAGTCTGAGTAGTTGTGAATTATTATTAACCCTTAAATTTGAAGCAAAGTGAGAAGTTCATGTATATTAAAGAGTAAAAATGCTGGTTTGGGAGTGAAAGGTTACTTTTTCTTGACTAAATCCAATGTTTCAAATAGACCAAAATCGGGTGTGCCACCTGCTGAATTACTTCCTTTTTGGACCTGTAAAACATGCTAAATCCCCCTTCTGAGGCAAGAAAAGGATGGGAAAATGCTCTAAGAGTTAATAATCATGTAAATTGTCTTTGGACAGTGAGGGAGATAAATGGTCAATTCTAAGAAAACAGAGGATGTGCAAGGTAAGTATTGAGTGGAATTTACTAGTTTGTTTTAATGAGACAAAATATGTAATTTACTAAGAATCATTGTGAAAATTATTGTCTTGATTTACATCAAATAGGGCTGTTAATTTTCAAGACCCCAAACCAGTCATTGAAGGCAGGAAAACATTCTTCAGTTATGGCACAGTGGAAATTAGACTCTCCATAACAGTTTTACTCCTTTCTCTGAGATCTCCAGAATAGGTTTGTGATAAAATAAAGCTCCATCTGCAAGTTAATATTCTCTTTGGATAGAATTAGTACTGAGAAGTAATACCATACTTAATAGAGCTGCCTGCTAGTACATGGAATTTACTGTTGTTTATTTGGCAGAGTTTTTAATGGGGAAAGATAGAGGTGCCTTTTGGAAAAATACTAATAATATTTGAGTTGCAAAGAAATATCTCAGAAGTTTAAGAGAAGTTTAAACTTGTGACCTGACAATCATTCTAGAATGTAGGATTGAAATACTGCCTCATTTTTCTTTGTGAAAGCACAAATTATTAGTATTGTATGTATTATTAATATTCTCACTATTAGTGAAACTAAATTCTATGGGTAGTTTATCTTAATTTTTCACAGTGACATTGCATGTGAGTTATTGTTCTTGTAATGAAACCAGATTGACTCAGGGTATGTGTAACGCTTAGAAAACTGGTGGGTTTTAGCAACACTAGTCACATTTTAATTACTTAATCTAGTCTCTTGTGTTCGTTCCTGTTTGTTCAGTGTTTTGAAGTTTCAGATCATATCCTGATGGAGACTTATCTCTTATAAAGACTTATTCTTGTTTCCATGCTTAGTGTGTTGAAGATTGGTTCTGTTTTGTTAATCTATTATGCTTCCTAGTATACTGTATATAAATGTGTGTAATGTAAGTAATATTACATTTATTAACGTAAGGATTTTAGTTTATTATGGAGGAAGTCCATTTTCTTCACATTTAAAGAAAGGAAGATGGATTATGGAGCACAGGTGTGTTCTCATTTCCAGAGTGTGGATGGGTACAAGAGTGGAAGATCTATGCTGTATAACACAGCAATCATACAACCTTTCCTATGTTGTTTTGAGATGACACCAAGGCTTTTGAGATTTGGCTGTTAGCAGGTAATCATGATAATGGTCTCTTCTTCGGAGAGCAAACAGCACCCTGATGACTTTACTGACGCACTTGGGGAGGAAGGTGAATATGATCAGCTGGTTCAGTACTTGCATAAAAAGCTAATTAAACTTCTGAATCCTACCTTTGAGGCATGTATTGGAAAGGTCCAAAATACCACGGGTTTTGAAGAGAGGAGTTTTGTTTACAGTCAGTTACAATTCTCTGTGCTGCAGTTATTAAAATCTGAAACATGTTTTTGCCAGGATAGAATATAAACTTTGATATTTTATTAGAAGTTTCTAAACATTTGCCTCAGTGGTACTTTGGCCAAGCTTTTATGGAGGGCATATCTTATTAGGTGTATTCACCTGCTCTTTCTTGGAAAGGTTTGCAACTCGGGAGACTCGATTATTGCCTTAGTTTTACTTATTTTTAATTGCTTGGCCATGAATATTTGTGGCCAGTTACTTTTCATGGCTTAGAGCCTCATAGGCTTCAGGTAGCTTTACAAAGTTTGTAGCTGGTGGCCATCAGTATTGTTGCATGCTGTGTTCTTCACCACTGTTCTTGATTTTTTTCCTTTTGCTGCTGTTCTGTTTCTCTTGCTGATGATGTTCCTGTGTTCTTTGCAGTCTGGAACTGAGTTGGGTTTGTGTTTTTATGGGTTTTTTGTTTGTAGTTATTGTCTGTGTTTTGCTTTGGATTTGTTTGTTTGGTTTTTTCCCCAGGGAGACAGTTTCCAGGTTCTACAAGTTTTTGTAGCTGTCATCTTGTTCCACTTCTACATTTGTTCTTCCTCTCTGCACTGCCTTGTCTAGTTGCTTTACAGGGGTTTCAAGCTTTATTTAAAAATCTTGAATTTAAAAAAAAAAAGTTTTTGAGCATCACTTACAGTACAGATTAAAACAGAACTGAAGTGTCCCACATGGTACTCACCTGTCAGATAGCTGACACACTAACAAATGTGTTCCTGAGATGACAAGATGGAATGTTTGTGTAATGTGGTGATGTTTAGCTCCTAGACAGTATCCAGCAGTGTACGCTTATTCTGCTTCTCAGATCCTTTATTTGTTGTGTAAATACTGCATGGTGTTCATATAACACTTATTTGGAATGATCTGATGGGCTGTTTCTTACAAGCCTTGCTTGTTGAAGTAATCAATGGAATAGTTATATGCACAGGAGAATTCATTATGTTTGCTAAAAAGTAATTTCTGAATGAGGATGGGAGTGTGAAAAGGAGATGATGCCATAGCTGTGTCTGGCACAGTAAGGGACAGTATTACTTGTCGCAGGTTGATGCTGATTGACTCTCTGCTGAATAGTCGCCCAATCCTTGCATGACTTAAGACAATAGCTTTCTTGATAGCTGTTTTGTATGACAAATACACTTTTCTTTCTAAATGCCAGATCTTCCTTTCAGCTTTGTATAATTATTTGTCTCCCAGACTGATAGGGAAGAATGGAATAGTTCTGACCATGTGGACCTTCATTCTCTTCCTCTAGAGCAGCTGTATTTTTCTAGGCTGTCTTGTGTGTATGTGCTAGACCCTTTGTAAGAAGTGGTTATATCTACAGTTCTACTACTGTGCTGTAATTTTGACTTGCAATTAGCTAGAAAATCATTTGCCTGATAACTGGAAACTTTTGAACCATAACACTGTTAGCATCAGTTTGTATGTGTAGAACTGACGTTCGGTCAATATACATACATATTTCCCTAAAAATTTATTTATAATAATGGATGTTGTGTCTCCTGACAGAGAGGGCTTGCTAAATTATATTCTTATCCTCTTCTCTTCAACAGCATGATTCCATTAATTTTATTATGTCATGACAGGCATTGCAAAACTATAGCATCTTTCTTCTCTCTAATGAAAAGATGCCTTTATATATTTTTATAGATTATATATATATATAATTATTTTTGTTAAAGATTGGTCATTGTTGCTGACATGACGTCTGTCCACAACTCTTGAGTTGAACATGTTGAACCCCAGTAAGGAAGACAACCTTCTGGCTTGTTTGTTTTTGTGAGAGGTTATTCTTTTTCTTGCAACATCAAAGTAAAGCCTCAATTGAGATAAATACAAAAGTTTAGTAATTTTCCAGGGAATCATTCTCCTCTAACTGTAGCTAGTTATAACAGTGGTGCCACTGAGATTTTTCATAACATGGTCAGTTGATCTATCACTCTAGACTGTCAGACCTTTTCTTAGGGAAAATAGAGGGTTAGAGGGTCTTTGAAACCCATTATAGCATTTGTGGAACTATTAATGAAACACTCTTAATTTTGAATCAGCATCTGTCCTGTAGCCTGGAAATAATAATATGTGTCAGGCATAACAAATAGCTATCCTAAAAAACTTAACAGTGTGAGTACACAAGAAACAAAAACAAGGAGAGAGAGTCAGGTCATCTCTGATTGGATCAACTCCAGGTCTCAGAGGACTTGGACATGCAGAGGTGATGAGTACTGTGTACTAGTTGTATTGACCACATGCAAAACATGAGGATAGGCAAATTTAGAATTTTGCAATATGACTTAGGTCTAAAATTATTTTATTCTAGCAAGAGTCACAGTGTATGAGAAAAAAAACATGTTAAATTATGTATTCTGCTGTTGCCTATGTATATAGATTCAAACAAATTAATCCAGGGAGGTAATACTAATTCCTTTTTACTTTAAAGGTAAGAATCATAGCTACGTGGGGAGCTGTCAGTGACATACCTCTGTGGTTGTCCATACATAGTGTTTTGTAAACCATAATTAAGATGCAAGCTAGAACACATGTTGCCCCAGATTCACAGAAGCCAACCTTACTCACTGCTTTGACACAGAGCAGATGGCTTGTTATAATGTAGTTGTTGATGCAGTAGGAACTGAGAGCCGTGACTGGTGTTGCTTATAATCACTACTGATTAAAAGACTGTATTGCCTTCAAGAAGGCATCACTGTTCTCTCCTCATGGTAAGGATTTAGTGAGATCCTAGACCAAGAGGATATTTATGCTTAGAAGATCAATTTATGCCTGAATATCAATTGGGTCTTAAGTGTGTGCTATTTGTATGAAGATAGATTTTTTCCGAAGGGCTGGAATGAAGCATTTTTATGTAATTTGATGCTTTTTTGTGTAGACTCTGAGCATATAAGACAAATGAAGATAGAAGAAAGCTCTATAAATTATTTTTTTCCCATCTTCACAAAAATCTGTTTTTCTTTGAAGAAAACTCTTGTGTGGATGAAAAAAGTTAAGGTACCTTCCCATGCAGACACCCTGTGGTGGCAAGTACTTCACAAAGCCATGGGGTAATCGTAAAGGGATACTGCATCAGAAACTAGATCATCCAGGGAAGTTGAGTGGTAAGCTAACAGCTGGTAAATTGTATGTTTCTGACTCTACAGAAGTCTTAACAATTCTGGAAAAGGAGGAGACCAAAATGAAAGGGCAGCTTTAACTCTTTCAGTCATTAGTAGGCAGTCTGGATGTGCTAGTGCTCTCCATGATGGAAACAGGATAAGAATTACTCTTAGACTGAGAGCTGGCTGGAACAACACAAACACTTGACTGGCTTCAGAGAGGAATAAGCTGTGCCTTTTAGTGTTCAACAGTGAATGAAGAGCACAGTAAATAACTGCATGAGACCTTATTTGTGATGTCATTCCATTAATTCAGTCAGTTGACTTTAGCAAACTTAGCTTGGGGATGCATTAGCGCCATAATGTTTAAATAGAAGAAAAACATGTAAGCTTTCTATAAACATGGCTTAAATTTTTGTTGAACATTGAGGGTAACTCATTGAGGAAGGAAAAAAAGGAAAGAAAGCATGTTCATTATTCTAGTCTGAGAAGTACAGGGGAGAGGTCAAAGTCAAGCTGTTTGCTCTTGAAGAGTTGTATTCTGAATAAATTGGCATCAGCATCAAAATCCATGATTTTTATCACGTAATTCAGTGTTTTCTCTGGGCTATTTTAAAAGGAAAACAATTAGAAAAGGTTGTGTTCTCATTCATGTCTGAGTTGCTTGGTTTTGGTAAAGGAGCTCTCTGGTCATTGAAACATCCATTTTGATTAAAATATGAACTATATTTTGCATCAGAGACAAAAATATATAATGTCCTGTCTCTTGCCTTTAATTGTCACGTTCAGTGATTTATATTGTGCTTTGGAATGGCAAAACTGGCTGACAGCCATGATACACAGTAAGCCCAGAGAAGCTAGGAATTGGTAGCTGTTAATAACAATTTAATTTTATGGTGTGCCCACCCAAGTGATCTGAAATATATCTCTAAGTGAAGGTGCAACTCTGCCTCTTTCATGTTTTAAAAGATTTTAAAGATTTTTTTTCTATTTTGTTTTTGACACACACTCTCAAGGCCTGAAAAATTTCATACTTCGATGCTGACCAAGTTAAAGGATCTGTCAGCAGAGTCCCAATACGACCCTGAAGTGAGAAGCTGCAAATTTGACTTCCTATTGCTGGTATTTCCATTGGGATCTAGGTCCTGAAAAATCCTAGGGAAGGTTTTTTTTTATTCACACAACATACTTATCAATAGCTGAGAGTTTATATGAAGGGACTTCCATAGAACTGTGTCACTATCCTTATGGAGTGATGTTTTTTCTCTAGGAGTTTTTCAAGCTGTGTTTAGTTGAAATGGAAAATAGTATTTTTTTAGCTATAATCTCCTACTTAGTCATAGTGTGATATTTTCTGTACTGGACAGTAAACTGCATTAAGTGACATAAAATGCAACAGTCATTGCAAGAGAAAAAAAAAGATAAAATTGGATTCAGAAGGTGGGGTTGTTTCTGTGCTCTTTTACTATTTTTCTTCTGCTCCAAATCAGGCTATTTTTGTCCCTTTTTGGGGGCCTGAAGAGTATCACGTTTTAAATATAGGCTTTGTGTTGGAGATCAGTTTGTTCCTGAAGAAAAGTATAAGCTCATGCTGTAATCTTCATGAGTAAGACCTCATGAATCTTTATTCTCTCATAGGTAAGGAATAGACCATTCATTTCCAGGACAGTGGGGTGATTTTTTTGCGAATTTGTATGTGGTTTTTTGTATGTGTGTTTTATGTTTGGGGGTGTTTTCTTTTTAAATAAATGCTTTTTTCACCTTATTTAAATATTTCCCAAGAGGTTTTCTGAATTGGCCAGTTACTTGTGTCTTTTTATGTATATGTTCATGTACCTGAATATACACACTGAAGTAATCCTTAGTTGGTGTTCCTGCCTCACATGGTAGAAAGGGGAGGCAAAGGGAGGAGCATTTGGACTTCTGCAACAAAGTCTAGCTCAAGAATGCAGAGAGCTCAATGCATCTTTATTATGTTTAGGTAATTTAATATGAAAAACTATATTTTAAAACTTCATTTAAAAACAAACAAAGAACATTTTAAAAAACCCAAACTTTTCTCCTGAAAATTAGGATGTGGAACTAGAGGATATCCATGAATATGTGCTGCTTGCAATTATAATTATTTTGATTGCTCCAGTAAATAGCAAACTCCCTTGAAATGTCCATTTTTTTCATGTATTTTTAATGTTTTTATTGTGTTCACTTTTTTCCCCCCAAAGAGCTTTAGTTTTGGTCAAATTGAAGTTGATGTTTATTTTCATCCAGGCTATAAATGGAAGACTACTTTGACTTTTGTCTATGGTATGACCTGTGTGGGTTATAAAATTGTAGTATCTCCCAGTCTAGGTAATCTTCTAGGTACATGGTTAAATCAAATTGAACCTTACAAAGTTGGTTAAAAGTAAGAAAAAATAATGGATTGGGGATTGTGAAGAGATAGAGAATATCTGTCTGCACTTACACTTGGAAAAAGTAGCTATGTATGGAACTGGTTCAGTGGAATTGTATGTTCTGCTTTGTCAGCAGCAGTGGTAGTGTTGACTTTCAAACTGGAGGTGTTAGGCATTGCACAATATCAGTGTTCACAGACTGGGCGGTCTTGCATTGGTCTTTTAAAAGATGCCATTGAACTGTCCTAAATAATATTTTAAAATAATATGTAAATATTCTCTCTACAGAACACAATAGAACAATTATTGAGTTATATCAGAATTAAATCCAAATTTAAGTGACTAGGATTATCATTAATAATAATTGTGGGGTGGGCTCCTAAGCTTCAAATATCAGCTTAATAGGAGAGGATGAAAACAAGGTGTTGGGCTCATCCAGGGGCAGCTCTTGAGAAGAGATGGCAGAATGGTAACACGAATGGTACACACTGATTTCACTTTTAAATTCTGGAGACAAACCCTGGGATGTGTGTCATTAAAAGACATTTTTAGGGAGACAGAGATTGAAAATATAAAAACAGACACCTTCTTCTTCTCTCTCTCTCTCTCTCTCTCTCTCCTACTCACACTCTTTTCCACTTTAGAAAGAAACCCTGGAATGCCCTTCTCTGCTATTATTATATGTAAGTTCTGAAGAGGGCATACAAATGCCTGTGTTGGAGCTTCAGCACTAACTCCATGCACTACAGGCCAGGGACCCCAGGATATGTTGCAGCAGGATGGCCTGGTTCCTGTTTTACAGGTCCCTCCTGAGAAGAGGAGCTGTAAACCACTGTAGTTACCAAACCACCTCCCTGTGGCCCTGCTGACCAGAGCTAACTGGTTCAGCCTGCAACCATGAACTTCCCTTGTGGGCATTGACATTGGATGCAATTTTACTGCCGTTTCCACTCTTGTGTTTGGAATTGACTGGCTCAATGTGGCATAGCAATGGCTAAAATGGTCTCTACCAAAATTTCACATTAATCTGAATATATCAGTTTCTCTGTTTTGTGTTTTAGTCACTTTATTCCTTGGTGAAAGTACATTTATTCCAATACTGAGTTGAAAGGATGAACTTTGAAAATAGCAAATTGAATGCCACATGGCTTACTTTTTGCATTTTTACTACCTTAAGTTGCCTGCTCTTCTGACATGTGTTAAAGACAAGTTAAAGGTCTTCTGTGTCTTGTAATTTGCACATTAGGACCATGATGGACTAAGACAATTATAACATGTGCAGGGTGAAACTGCCCTGACTATGGCTAATGAGTAATCAGAGTAGGTCTTTGTGTCTTCTCTGTCAGAGTGAATTCTCCTGGGAGGCAGCAGGAGACAGTTTATGACTAAAGTATGTACTTGGGATACAGTGGCCAGCATTCCACTTGACCTGAGAAGACCAGGTACTTGATCCAGGTAAAGTAATGCCTCAGTTTTCTTTTACTGTGGTGAGACAAATTATTCTGTCTTAGAGTCTTACTTCATTAAATCATGAAAAAAATCTTTTGCTAATAGAACCAGTATGTTGTAAGAAAAAGTTATTCTTCTGGTTTTAAAGTCTTGTTAAAGTTGATTTTCAGTGAAAATTCTTAGTTCTTAATTAGCTCCAGCAGACACGTTAGTGTGTTGTGTTTACTTCATCCCTCACAAAACCCAAAAAAATCAAACCAACCCAGAGTTGTTCCAGGAATGCAAATAGTCAGGATAGTAAAGGAAACAGCATGTAAACTTGACTGAAATCCATTGTATTTTGCTGGTTATTTGTCACAGTGGTTGTCTTCATTTATTTTGAAGAACAGTGTTTCCTAGATATTTCTTCTGAAAACATGACCCTGGAACTCAATGGAGGATATTGCCATTGTTCCTATGTTACTTGAACTGAAGTGAGGAAATGGATGAAGTGTAACCAAGCACTAGGATTTTAAGTTCAAGAGTGTAGTGGTTTCCACAGAAACAGCTAGTCCTATCATAGCTACTGAATTAAATGCCTGTAGGATTTTGCTTTTTTTCCCCTCTTTAAGTAAAATTTGTTTGTGCTCTTTTTTGGTTTTCTCTTTCTTTTTACTTCAAGTTTCTGAAATTTTCTAACTAAATTTTTAGCAGTGCAAAGCTTCCTTAGTCATTCCTTGTTTGAGAAAGCAGTTGCACATAAAACCATATTTATTTCACTTTGTAGTAATCTAAAGGTGAGTGTGTCATTGGAACTTGTATGAAGTTCACCTTAGCCCTGAATGGAGTGACGCAGGGTGCTGTCACATTTACCTGGTGTTATGTTGGGATTGCCCTACTTTCACAAGTGGTGTGGCTTTGAACAAGTGACACAGCTGGCAATGGATCTTCACAGCTTTGTTCTTTCACATGGACAATTTGTGTTTCTTTTCATTTTCCATGTCAGTCTTTTTTTCAAAATGCAAAGTAAATTTATTACAGGTACTGCATGGTGCTGTAGAGGTAGGGCAAAGCTAAATACGGGAGTTCTGAGGGTTGCCAAGTATAAATTTTAGGTGTTCAGTTGAGGAAGTGTGGTTAAGTTACCTGTATTTCCTGTAAAATATCTGGTGAAAATAGGTGTCTAGAAGTGGGATTAATGAGAACTGTAGTTTAACTTATTTTACCAAGTGACTCTTGAAGAAGGGTTCAGAATGAAGGATCTCTTCTCTCTCATTGATAATGCTTGCACATTTGGGCTACAGATTTATACTTTTGCTCTCTTACTTTCTTACCTTGGGCACCTCAGTCCCTTCACCAGCTAGTTTCTTGGCTGAGAAGGAGCTAATATTATTATTCTAGATGTGTCTCAAATTCCCACAAAGTTCTGGAAGTCTTCAGAAGGCTGCTTGGGGAGATGACTTCATTTCAGTGACCATGAGCTGATACAGTTAAAATCAAATGGAAGAATAAACAAAGCAGGAGTATATGTAAAGGCTTTGGATTTCAAGGAGGCAGATGCTGATTAAAGTAAATATAGTGGGTTAGTAATAAAGAGTCTGCCTGAGGAATTTGCATGCTTGGTGTTTCTTCAGGTTGAAGAAATTAAGTTATAAAATATCTGTATGCTAGTTGAGTGAAAAGATGTGAAGAGAGACTTTGAACTTGACAGATGAGTAACCATCTCGGGAAGGATGCTGAGAAGGAGCAGAAAATAAATAATAGAATAAAATTCATTATTTCTATTTATCCAAATTAGATCATGACAGATTCATCAGCCAGTTTTCTCTGGAAGGAGAGTATTTTCTACATGGGGGAAATGCAGAAAAGGTGTGATCTGCCTGCACTTCAGTGAGTAGTTGATATTGCATAGCAAAGGGATCAGCTGGGGAAGGCAGGGTTTGATTGAGTGTGTGACTTAGGTGGAGAAGATGGTAAAGTACAGTGTTCAGGATGTAAGCATCAGGCTGCCAGTTATGCTTAGTGGAATTCCTTAAAGATAATTTTGGGACCAGCTGTCTTTGTATTGTTTTCGTTTATGCCTCTAGGACAGGGAAAATCAGTATGCTGATGAAATTTGTTGATGATGAATAGTATAGAAGATGATTGTGGTGTTGTGTGGAGATGGGATTATCTCAAAGACTGAATTAATAGGAACAGAATTAGTTGAATTACAATGAAAATATCCTGTACATTATGGGTGATTAAAAGCTGTATTTTGAAATGCAAGCTTGAAAGTTTGTCATAGAAACAACTGGGCTAGAGAAGAGCATAGTGAGATTATTGCATTACAAATGTAAGACAGTTGTGATGTTTGTAATTGAAAATGGAGAGGCTTTTGCAGTCGGTTTAAGGAGGTTCTAATATAATTTCATAAATTCCTGAAATATTGTGTGTCATTCTAATTATGCATAATTAAGAAAGTTTAAACAAAACTAAAGATATGGATAGGGATTAAAGTGGATTGTGGAATTGTTCACTTTGGAAAGGACCTTGAGCAATTTTCTAGCCCAGCTCATCACTGAATTTAGGCCAGATTGCTTGGGGCTTTGTTGATTGGACCTTGAAAATCCACAAGGCCAGACCTTCCAGAGCATGAACCTTTCAGGTCATTCAGCATTCTGAATGACCAATGTTTTGAGATCCTCAGGGTGAAAACCTTTTACCTGATCAAAGTTCAGTCTCTTCTTTCCATTTATGACCATTATCTATTGGTCTTCTGTCTTGGACCTCAGTAAAGAGGTCTTTGGTAATTTAGGCATGGGAAGGCTGCTAATAGGTCCCCTCCAGGCCTACCAAGCCCAGTTACCTTAATGTCTATTGATGTGCTTCAGCATTCTGAAGACAGTGTTCCTACCAACGGCCAGCCTTTTAATGAAGAAAACCTTTGCTTTTTCATTCTAGCTAAGTGTGTCCTTGTCTGCAGATGCAGAAGAAAGCCATCAAAACCCCAGGGTTTTTTTGGCTAAAGCATGATGTGCATGTGACATGAGTGAGAGTAATTTATTCAAGAATAAATTTAAGCTGGGAATGAGAAGTAAGTACTCAGTGAAACAGCTCAGGTTCTACAACAGACATGTGAAAACTGAAGTTCTTCATTATGTTCAGGAGGATGCATTCCAGCAGTGATGTGGTGTCCAGAACCTGCAGGTCCCTGCTGACTTGTGATGATGCTTAGACTGTTATTTGGGCTTGGTTCAACTTTGTATGTAAATCTGGTGGAATTCAGTCACTAAAGTGGGGATGGGAGGTTTCTCTTTGGCCTAGAGCCATTAGGAAACCTTAATGTGTCTTTAGAGAACCAACTTACTTCTTACAATAATGAACTTGAACAAGACGGTAAGTGTATTGGAGGTTGGGGAAAAAAATGTTTTGTGTATGTATTTCAATCTTAAAACAGCTAAAGAAAAGCAGTTGGTTTAACTTGGGGCTGCATGTGATGTAGTGATATGACACTTCTCTGCATTTTAATTGGAAGTTGGGGAGCAATCTTAAGCTGCTACTGGAGCATAAAATTGATAACCACCTAGCTTGTTTAACTGAATAGATGAGAAGTCAAACATTAAGAAATGAGATTTCCAATCTACAAAATGTTTATTGATATTAAATGACTTCCCATTTATTTAACATTAACTGTGAAATTAGAAGAACTGTGGCACTAAGATATTTTGTAGGTATGCCTTAAAGAATGAACAAACTTTGCAGATGCCTAGAACAAAGAAAACACAACTTACTCTATGTCAGCATCCATGTGACCCACATTTCTCTTCCAAAAATTGTGGTCACAGTTATAATCTTCTCATAAATACAGTTTTATTTTTGGGTGGTTTTCTGTTTGGTGGGGGGGTTTGTTGTTGTTGTTTGGATAATATAATCTACACTGAAAAATTTTGTGTGTGAAGTGCAACTGATGGGGTAGTTAGTGGAGCTGTGATTATGAGATTGGGGTGGGGGGAGAGGGTGAGATTTGCATGCTTGAGATCACAAACAGAATGTACTATTACATAAGTGTGCAGAGGGGATGTAGTCTGCAAATTGTATTTAATCCTTCTTCTGATACTCTGGCTGCCCTTGACTGCTTTCAGCAGTAACGTTACACTTCGTGCTACAGCGCAAAAGTGTGAGGATTTGATCCCTATCACTTTGTAGCAAAAGGCTGGAACTCCCTTTGGTACCCTGGAAAAAAGAAAAAAAAAAACATAATCAGGACAGTTGTTGTAACATTGCCAGTTGAAGAGCAAACTTGTCAGGGCTATGAGAATTGCAAAAGTTTTTTGTGATCAAGACACTTGACAAGAATAGGTGGAGGGGCTTTAAGCATACAAGGAATACAGATACAACCTCCTTGGCAGCTTTTAATGTAGGAAATAGGATAGCTAAGATTGCTAAGAATCTTTTATTAACTTGAAAAATAAAAACTTGATGCTTTTGTTTCAAAATTCCTCTACCTAATCGAGACTTTTTTCTTCACTTTGAGTAATTGCTTATACATGTAATTGTGTATACACGTATGCAGCTTTTCTTTCTTCTTTTAATTCTGAGGTTTCTGGAATTTTGCCAGAAATATTTTTTTCAGGTCCCCTATAGTTTGTTTGCAGGATTAAATAGTACAGCAGTTGCAAATTGTTACATTTACCAATATTCTTGAGGGAAATGAGATTGGATTCTAAATTTAGAGGCAAATTTTAAGATTATTTGCTTCAAACCCTTTGGGATAGTGTGATATGCAATGCAAGACTAGGATTCCTTCAAGCCAAGATTAAGAAACATAAATATATATATATATATATATATATATATATATAGTGAGAGAGAGACAAACATACAAACTAAATATGTCGGTGGCATGTTGTACTATAAATAAGAAAATACTCAAACCTTTCATTAGAACAGCTATATCTTTGCTGTAACATCTGCATGACTGACTTAAAAATTCATTTTGGGCTTCTGCTGATATGTGAATTTTTTTTTTTTAAAGAAAAATATTTATCCTGTGTTTTATACATACTTTGTAATATACCCTGTAAAATTATTATCTTATCTCAATGTGCCTTTGATATTTCATAGTAATACTATAAGAAATGCTCTTCAGCATCAAGAGCCTTATCCATCTTGGGGAGGTAGAGGGAAAGAAGGATCTAACATTTTTCACTCTTCCCCCGCCCCACCCCGTCCCCTTCATATTGCTTATATTGATTTTATGGTGTATATTAATTGCAAAGGTATGACTTAATGAAATTTTCCAGGAAGCCTAGTTAGTTTTGATTATTTTTTAGTGATATTAATCTCCTTTCTGTATTCACTTTAGTGTGCCTGGTGATCTCAAAACTCAGCAGTGAGAATAAAAAGAAATGTGTCTTCCTAATGTTGTGGCAGAAGAAGAATAACTTCACTTCTGTGTTAATGCAGTGCCATAATGATACTTTTAAGTGCTCAGCAGGGCTAATCTTCTGGGGTTTTTTAGTCATCTCCTCATAAATCCAAACCAGGTAGTTCTAGGGAGTGGATGGTTTGGTGTTATGTCTACTGCCTAGGAAAGTGCTGTGGTCTTAAAACCAGGTAACCCCTATCACAGATAAATTACACACAGATGAAGCAAAAGAAATCCTTAGATAAATGATATAAATTCAGAGTTTTGGAAGTGCTTAGCCAGAGGGAGCAAGCTAAGCGAGGGTGTCTCATGAGCCAGTTAGTGTATAGGAAATCGATATGGGGAATTGGAGTGAGAGGCAAAAGGGCTGCTGGTGAAAAAGCTAAGGTAGGCAGTGGTGTTGAAAATCTGGGGTTGGTTTGTTTGTTCTTTTAAACAGGTAGCCAATTCCAAGCACAAGTAACAGTTTGTGATGTGGTCTGAACTTCCTAAATTTTTGGCAATATGCTGGTATTTTTAAAAGGTGCATTAATGCTTAAAAAATAATTTAAAATAATGAGGTATAGAGAGAGTGAAATCAAATGCAGTACACCCGACTTCTAAAAGCTGGAGTGTGGAAAAGTGATGAAAAGAACTTACTTTCTACATGCATATTTTTATAGTGTCATCTGAATATGTACTTAGTAACTGACATGGTGGTGTTTTGCAAACTGTTGGTTAAACAGGAGAAATTAAAAAGTATTAGAGAAACTGTGTCTGTGAGCCTCATATAAAGGACCTGGCTGAGACGGGGGGAGGCAGCTCAGAGAGCTCATTATTAAATTCGTCATGAAACAACTGTCAGATCAATTTTGATGTTTCCTAATTCATTTAATGTCAAAGGTAAGTGTAAAGATGTCTTGCTGCTAGAATTCAGTGATGACATGAAGTTTGAAAAGTGCTTGTAATGGAGAGAGGAAGAAATTTGGGGATTTCTTACGTCCAGTGCCCAGACATGGGGTAAATGTGAAATATCTTTGTGATGCAGAATACTTCTTTACACCTAGCTTCCTTCCGCTCTGAGGGATGGAGTAATAGGAGTGGGATGAAATTTGTAGCCGTGTGCTTTAGGGTGATACAGCCAAGATAAAAGCTTGGAGGCTGAATAATTGATCAAAGTAGGAAGGGGTGCAAAGTAACGGAGCAAACAGCATGGTGCAGGTATGAAGAAGGCTTGTGTGCTCTTGGGACACAGTCACAGATGTTTCCAGTAGACAGAGAAAACTACTGGTGGTCTACAAGCATCTGTTAGACATCATGTAGTATGCTTCAGAAATTGTCATTTGTTTAAGGACGAAATAGAAAAAATTGTGCAGAGACAGGTTCCTAGGATGAAAGGAGGAATAGGTGTCTCACTGGAGAAAGCTTGAAGAGGTTGTCTGGGGTAGTCCAGCTAAAGAAACTGTGTATGTGAGTGTTGTCTATGCATACACAGGTGGAGTCAGTAAGGGGGGGGGGCGAAATACTGAAACTGAAAGATGATATAAGCAAAACAACACCTGAATATAGTCCAACTTTTTGAAGCTGTAGTTTCATTACAGTAGTCAGGTTTTTGCAGTAAACAAGAATATTAGAACTTGATGTGCTTTTTCTGCTAAATGTTGGTGAAATTTGAAAATAATTCCTTAATCATTGTGGAAATTCCAAAAAAAACAGTATTGTGTATAGCCAAGTGTATTCTGAATTTTATGAAGAATTGTCTTCGACTATACAGCATTCCCTCAGTTTTTCTCTTTCAAGTTTTTTTGTCATTTCATGGTATGCAGCGATGCTCCTGGAGTGGCTGTGGTGCTTTCTCAGAGACAGCTACAATTTGCTTTCCTGGGCAATGGGAGAACTTGTATTTTTCCAAAGGGTGTTGGTGGGAGGACAGGGAGGAGAACTTAGCCTATTACGCTCACTCTTTTTATACTTGCTACACTTTGAAATAGACACTGAATTGCTTTTAGGAGGGGTCATTTCCTTCACTGACCTTGCAGTGTGCTGGATAGTAGAGATTGTAATTTGGATACCTCCATTAGGTGCTTAAAGATAGGTCGGATGAATGCAAGCCAAAGCATTCTGGAGGGAATAGATGATCTGTCTAAAGTGCTCCTGAAATAATTGGAGAGTAGGCAGCTGAGGCAGGGCTCTTATGTTCAGAAGATGTGATGCACTGAGATCTTTTTCAAGAAGTCTAGAAAACTTGGACTTACTGTAAATTTTGCACTTGGAATTTGATGTAGAAAACAGTTAGCTGAATTCCAACAAAGAAAGCTTTGTTGCAACTTACCTAAAGTGAGAGCCACAGCTCGAGAGTGTGACTTGGAAAAAAGTATCCAAGCAGTTAGTCTGCTAAAGTCTCGCTGAAACTTGATGAGATGTGGGCTTGTAGGTCAAAGTACAAGAGCAGCCAGACTCCTGCTTGCCATGGGCATTGTTAAGTGCTAGCTACCTAAATGTATTTTGGGACCTTGCTAACAGTCGCTTGAGGAGACAAAATTTAATCTCTTTTGCATTGTAAATAATGTCATAGTGAGCTCTTTATATGTGTTATTTTAATGCTATATGGAAAAGAAATTCTATTCAGTAGTTTGCAAATAGAAGAGAGGAAAATTATGGCTGAAGGTGCTGGTGGTTATATGGAGGAAATTAATGAAAGAAACATTACGGTGTGAATTTATTACTGTGTTGAATGTGGACCTCACTTTTCTTGTGGTGAAAGACAGTTGTGGGATAAAGTTTGGATTCAGAAGACCGGCAGAGGGCTTATTCAGGAAGGCAGCTTTGTGGCAGCTTGTGGGAGCAAGGAAGTATGCTGTCTGACTCTGGCATTTTGTAGGAGATGCACTGGCTGAGATCAGGAGGGACCATTCTAGGGCTTTTATTTAGGCTCATAGGGTATTCAGGTGCAGATTTTAATATTTTAATTCTCTCTAAGTTAATTTTTCAGGTTTATATTTTTCCTCTTCATTCAGGAGCTATATTGCTTATGTGTCATTGTTAGAGTATGTTTCTATCTTATTGAGAGCTATTTTTTACTGTCACAGTTGATTCAATCACTAACAGAATCTTCTGGTGTTTATAATGAAAAATACCAGCTGTTAGAATTTAATCTTTCTAGACTATGGGTATGTGAACAACATTTTATTGACCTCTTTGACCCTCTTTTTAACATATGTTAACATGTTAAATTGTTTTCTCAAAATCATTTGGATCAGTTTTCCAAAACCAAAGACAGTTTTTAGTAACTGTAAAAAATAAATAATTTAAGTTGTCTCTGTAAACTTTCCTAATACTGATGTTTTGGGGTTTTTTACCAGATAAATTTGCGCCTCATCTTGGTAAGCGGGAAAACAAAAGAGTTCCTGTTTTCACCGAATGACTCTGCTGCAGATATTGCAAAACATGTGTATGACAACTGGCCAATGGGTGAGTAGCAGCGTGCCTTTGGCTTTGTAACTGGTGAGCAAGGAGGTTCCCTGTATATTCAGACTGAAGTGTCAGATCTCTTGCTCAACATTCAAATTAACTATGTTTATTCACTATCTGGACAAAGATTTATGTAGAAATACAGGCGTCCTGCCTTCTTTTTCCCAGTTCCTTCAGTTGGGCAGAATTTTAGATGTCAGGACTGCTTCCTACTTTATTTTTAAAATCTCCTTCCCCAAACTGAAGTACTTCTTTCCCCCTATCTTTAGACACTTTTCTTTATCGATCGATTTAGAGGATCTAGTAAGTGTGAGGAAATGTTGGAGATATAAAACATCTTATGTGAGAACAGCTGAAATAAAACATGGGAAGTCACAGGAATGCATTAGTGAAATTGAGTCTGAAGTACTTTTTCCTTACTGCCTAATCTTGGAAAGGATCTGTAATACTGATATTTTTCCAGGGAGAAAACAAACATAAAAGCCCATTTTAAGAGACATTAGAAGACTGGATGTTGTTTGTGTAAATATACTTGGTGTCATACAGGAATACTGGCTTTGGAAAATGGACTTGCGAACTTAAGATGTGTATTCACATATGTGAATAGCTCCCCAAAACAAAGTGCTTCTGTTCTCCCCGACTATGATTTCATGGGAAAATAGCCAAAACACAGACATAGCATTACATAGGATGAAAGAAAATGCTTCTTTTGGTACAGGACTTCATTTGGATTACTGTTTTGATGTTAAAAAGACTACTATTTAGACAAACTAAAACATTGCACTATCTGTTTCTGTGGTGCCTTTGTTAAAGACATATGGTGGATAATAGTTTATGCCAAAAAGTTAATGGTGATAATCAGTATTTTAAACCTTAAACTGGTCTTTGAGGTCAGGAAAATGTTCAGTTTGCTGTTTGATTTGCTGGGATGCAGTGTTATGTATTTAGTAAAATATGTAATGAAGGAGGAGGTTTTAAGTCCTCTGAAGTATCAGTTACAGATGTAAAATACTTTAAAAAATAGGTTAACATAGCTTCTGTGCTGTACGTATTTTAATGTACATATGTATATAATGTACAACATAGTTGTCATATCCAAATGTTCTTTGTGTACATTTATCTGAATTGGTAGAGGCAGAACTGGATTTTTTTTCCTTACTCAAATTTATGCTTGTGAACATGTGATGTCATGTTCACAGTCTTGAGAAGAGCTTGAAAGTTGCAGATTCTGAGTTTAGAGTTGGAAAGAAACTCAGACCTTAAAGTCTCTTCTTTAAAAAACAGTAGAACCAGAACTGGAGATCTCAGTTCAAATATCTGCAGTCCTGAGAGAGTACTCTAAATTTTGATGAATATTTAATAGCTTTTGCAAAGAAGAATAGTCTCAATTTAAAAGGAAAAAAAAAGTCACTTCAGAATAGCATGTAGATTTTCACAAACATTAGCCCATTAGCTGTTTTCAGACTGAGAGTGCTCCCCTTTGCCACAGGACTGAGAAATCTTGATGAGAACTAAAGTTGCCTTGAAACAGAGACGTTACAATTGTTTTTACCACCATTTTGACTTGTCATGATCTTGTGGGGAAAAAAGGAATGAGATAACCTCCGTCACATGCTGGCAGGATTAAGGCAAACCTCGCCCCACCTTTTTTGGCAATACAGTTGTTAATTAAGAATGTCTCGACTTGCAGTCGAAAATAACCAATTTATTTTAATGTGTATCATCTAGATAGGTTACCTGTTCTCTTCTTCTCCTCCCCATTTTCTGCTAAATAATATTAACTTATTTCTGGTACAGCAATTATCTGAACTTTAAAAAAAAAAATGGTAGATTCAGTGAGTCCTTGGCTCATTTAGTCATCACTGGAAATTAAAATCTGAATTCATGTCAGAAAGAAATGTTTCAGACTTCCAGCCAAGAAGCAGAAATTAAAAGGATGGGTAACTTGGCAGCTTAACAGTGAGAAAATACCTGTGCCAAAAGCTAGTCTGTCTTCTTTTGGTTGTGGTTTTACATCATTACGGCACTGTCAACTGGCTGATTTTCTCTTTACAGCTACAGTATAGTGGAGTTCAGACTGTATGGAGTAAAAAAAACCAAAACAAAACTATTATGGTAGCAGTGCGATAATTCAGATCCTTGATGTAGCCCACTTCACAGCGCAGCGGAAGGGGCATGTACTTGAATTGCAAGACAATTGAATCAGACCCTAAGTGGAAATACTTGAAATTCAAATAGCTTTGGTTGCCTAATTTGATCTAATCTTATAAACCAGGCACATGGGAGCACCTGGGAGTGTGCTCATTCTACTGTTGGTACCAGCCTTGCTTCCACCGCGGTCTGAGGCTGAGATGGCTCCTGCTGCCCAGTCTCTGCCTGCTTGCTTTTGCACCAGATGCCTTTCTGTACATTCTGCAGCTGTGGCTTTTGTTTTAAATGCTTCCCCTTCTACCCTTTTCAGTTCTTCTCCTTTTGTGATGCCAGTTGCTACTGCCTGTATGTTAATTGTGTGTTCCCAGTGAACAGGTTGGTTTCGGTGGCTTGTCCTGATCCCTTGCTGGATATTGATTTTGCTATATAAACACTACAAAAACAGAAAGAGAGAATAGTTGTGAACAACTGTAGCCAGATATCTGGTCATCTAAGAAACAGAAGACACTGTATTCCCAGAGAGACCATTTAAATTCAGCATTTCAAGGCTTTATGATACTTGTTCTGAAAGCAAAGTGCATATTTATTTGTTCTTCACATTGTGACAGGGAATGGGAAAAGAGTAGGAAAAGACCATTTAAGCTTATCAATTATTTATGATAGCTTAAGCATTATAGGCAAATGCAGGCTTGCTTTTTTTTGAACCACTGCTTGCCACATAAAAACATTGAAACACATAAAAACACACATAAAAATGGGTGGGCTTTGGAGAAGCTCCTTAAAATGTATTGGTGGATGTGTGCTCTGAGGGAGCCTGTGTTCGGGCTCTGTGGTGGCGGTCGGGGGCTGCTCAGGTCACTGCCCCCTCCAGACATGGAACTGGTTGGATCTGGCCATCATCGAATGGCGCTGAGCCGCCTCCGGAGCTTTTTTTCAGTGCTGTGATCTCAGAGTCCTGGTTCAAGTGACCCATCACATGCACGCTCGCTCTGTGTGCTGCAGCTTCCCGTTGCTGGAGAACGGCTCCAGTTAGTCAATTAGCTGGTGACGGGGAGTGTGGCTTGGGAAACTTCAGAATGGCCTGGATATCAAGATTCAGGAAGCAATTTGCATGTATGAAATATTTTCTTTAGGACTTGTGTATGTGCTAAATATATCCTGCAGTCTGTGACATCAGTAATATTTATATGTGCAGACATAAAATTACGTGTTTCAATGCCCAAGGTCAAATAATAGATTCAAGAATAGACTTCAGGAGTGCTGGCCTTGAATTATCTTCCTGTATCTTCAGCCTGTGTTCTCTCTTTAGTGTTTTATGCAAAAGAGTCCTTTCCCGATTTTCTTCCTGGGTAAAGGTGAGAGAAATAACAAAAAATGTTTTTATTACAATGTAACTGTAGAAAATTCTCTCTCTCTTCAGATTGGGAAGAAGAACAAGTCAGCAGTCCAAATATCTTGCGGCTTATTTATCAAGGGAGGTTTCTTCATGGCAATGTGACATTAGGAGGTATGAAAATAATTTTCATTGTATGTGTTACAGTTAGGCAAAGGGGATATTTATTTACAGTTCAGTGAATACTACTTTACTGTTCAAGATCACAGGATGGCCTGCTTTGTACTGCTGTTCTTGTGCATAGAGTGACATTGTACTTTATTGCATATTTTTCCATCTTGTTACCACAAGCTGTTAAACTTTGCGAGGTGCCACCTGCTAAGTCAAGTCTCCTCTCACACAAAGAAACTGTAGTGCTGCTTTTATTTGTTGTCTTTCTAAATGGAATATTTTGTTCCACCTCTCTTACACTGCATTTGCAGGACAAGCTACTTAATAAATATCTGAAGTATTTTAAAATGCTTGATAAACTTTATGATAATTGGTCAAACAATACTTTAAATCTTCGTGCAACGCAGGAAGACACCCTATGAATGAGAATGAGGGGAAGCATTCTTGCTGTCCAGTGCTCTCCCAGGGATACAATTGCATAGTTATGTGAAAACAACAGTAAATGGCTTCACTTCGTTTGCTAAGGAAATGCAATTCAACTGTGCCCCCTCGTGGCAGCTGTTTCCTCACAATTACGCGTTTTGGTGGGAACCCTTGGTAGAGGTGTGACACACATTTAAGTCATCCCTCCTTTTGTAGGTAGCATTTCCCAATGGGAATATCAGCTGTATCAATGACTAAACAATATGAGACTCCCCATTCTGTGCCAGTTTAAAAACAAAATAATGTTCCTACTTTGTATGTTCAAATTATTTATGGTTTGGTACCTGAATGCAGTATAGAAAGGAGAATATAATATAATAAAAATACACCAATTAATTGTTTTTGAAGTTAAGAGGAATCTGAAAATAATATTTCTGGATTACTTATGGTGATTTTCCATGAAGAATTGACCAGGATGATACAGCTATTGATTCATTTTCTACCATTCCCAGTGTTGCCTAGTGATGTACTTATAGATTTACTCTCCACATATATAAATTTTTAATGCTTCTATATATACAAACAAGATCATTGTCAGCTCAGCTGGAAGAACTCTGAAATTTTTATTCACTCTTTAATTTGTATTTTTACCAGGTGACAGTGAGTGCAGCTAGTAGCAGTTGGAGTAGAGTTGAAAGACAAATGTTAAGTCTTGGATCATCTCTGCAATTAAAGATGCTAGTCTTACCCTACATTTCCAGGCAAGGATAGCTAACTAGGATTTACTTCACCATTTATTTACTTTATACTTTACTGAGTGCTGCTCTTTACCACCAGTATTTTTTTCCTTTAGTGACATTTGTCTAAATCTGAGAAAATGTTGAATATTTGTTTAATATATTTAATATATTATTTAATGAGTTAGGCTGAAAAATAATAGCTGCATGCTGCTGACTTGTGCATCAACTTAGGTCTATGAATTTTGAACACTTACTTGGGTTCAGGGCATTTTAGTTCATTCTTAATCACTCATGCGTTGAGATTTAATCATCATGTTTTTACCCCAAGGAACTTACATGTGTATTAGTGTTTTTCAAAAATATTTTCGTTGCTGTATTGTTTTAAGAAAAAGAATCCCTAAAACATTGGCTTAACTTCAGCACTAATGAAGTTATCAGGAGTAAGATTACACAGCTGAAAGTGGAACAGGAATTCATGAAACAGCCTGAAAAGACTCTTACTTTAGTTTGTGTTGTTCATTAGAGGTAACCTTAAGTGAACTAGTTACCTTTAAAAGGGAGGTGAAGGGGGGAGTTTATTAAACAATATTTATATTATGTTTCTTAGCTTGACTTTCATTAAGCTTTTCTAGCTGCAGTTCTCTTTGACTGAGTTATAGCACTTAGTGTTATATTTGCTTTAGGTGATTAGGAAATATTGACTGGAATTTGGACCTCCTGAAAATCACTTTATCATCCAGTGAAACAAAAGTTTCCAAGGAAACAGTTTGGTGTTTTCCTTTTTAACTGGAGTCCATTTTTGTTCACTTTTACCTTACATGTCTGTGTAGTGTTATGAATCTGAGACTCCTATAAACTAAGATGCCTCAAAAAAGAGAAACTGGTAGGAAAAAGTGCTTTTGAGTGAAAAACTTTATTTTCAATAAATCATCCCTTGTGATATCTCCTCTGAATGGCCTGTCACTACAGGAACAGCAGAGCTAATGGCACTGGGAACAGTGTGGAACAGACACCTCTGTAAAGCTTCACTGCTCCTGCCTGCAGTGCTTGAGCCACACTGCTTTGTTGGATCCTGCCTGTGCAGAGGGCTGGGGAGTTGGCTAGCAAGGTGTTGTTCAGCTTCCAACAGGAAATTTAATCCTTTAGCTAAATATTTTAGCTAAATAGTACTGCAGTTTGCATTTCAAATAATATTAATTAGGGAAGTAATACATAATCAACAGGTCTCCATTTCTTGGTAGATAATGGTAATCAGCAGCATTTGCTTCCTTATTTACTGGGCAAGGGAAGTTTAACCCACCGTGTGCCATCCACATTCCAAAAGGGGGTGAAAAGTAAGTTCTGACAGTAGAAAATACAAAGCAACAATGGAATTGAACAGTTGGGAAAGGCATTAAATACAAATTGGGTAAACTGAGAGAAAGGGGTGAGACCACAAAGAGAAGAGCAAGAAAGGATTACTGAGCATAAGTGAGGCTGCTCAGTTGCTGTTGTGGTGCTCCAAGCAAGAAGCTGGAAATTTCTAGCAAGAACTTGTGTAAACTTTGCAAACTACTAGCTGAAATTAGTTAATATAAATATTAGCATAGTACTACTTGATTACTGTAAATAGTTAATCTCCCCAACTCACCAATGAAGTCTCATGAATTGTGATGATATTACGAAAGATGTTCCTAATGTGATTATTTTGTAATTCAAGAGTTTATGTTATGAAGACAATCCTTTTCCATGGAGTTTGCAAAGAGCATATTAACAGTCAAAGTTTTAACTTGTATCAAGGTATCAAGTACCCAAAATACATCATCTTTGTCAGATTTCAAGTTATCAATTGCAGGCACGGGCAGTGCTTCAAGTAAACTAAGCAACTTTCAGATTTGCCTTTCCACAGAGATGGGTTTTCCCAAAGTACAGATGCTTCAAAGAATCTTGTGGAGTTCTGTATCACTTTGTGTGCTTACACCTGTGTTTGAACCTGTGTTTTGATCATAATTTGCATTTATTTAAATAAATATGTAGGAAACGAACATGATTTAATAGTGGTGTTGTAGTGAGGCTTTTTATTGATGAATCTTTAATCTATGCTGTAGGGACTAAAACAGAGAGGCATTTTTTACTTCATTTGCCTCTTCAGGTTTATTGCACATTCCTTATTCATTTATTCACTTAAAATGCCACTTCACTGTCTGTGAAAATAAAAGCTGTAACTTGAGTTTGACAGGACAAAGTCTACTCAAATCAGAATGATTTGTATTTTAAGGATTAAATTCTTGTTAAATTTATCACTTTTTTTTCCACTATAAATTGGGAAGGACAGAACTTTGCTAGAAGACCATCTTTGCCTTTTATTTCTCAGAAAAACAATCAAGGAAGATACTCTAAGTATACAGTGTATTTGTATACTTAAATTGGAATGTAGAAAAATTATCATTTTAGTTTCATACACAAGCAGAATGAATTGTGGAAAGCACCATTTTTTTAAATTTTGTGTTGCTAAACCTCACAAAGGCAGCATTGTGAGAACTACTACTTTAAATTTTATATTTTTCACATGCAGTTGATGTCACAGATTAGTATTAAAAGGCAAGATGCAGACATTTTGTATTTCGAAAAATCTGTGTTATGGATCAAAATATGTTTTAGGAAAATCTGTTTTACCATAGAGGCTCAGTGCTTTGATATCTCAGGAATAATACAATTTGGTGGCTATAATACAATTTGGTGGCTGCATTAGCAACTTTTTTTCATCTTTATCATTAAAGAGTGCTTGACACCTGAGTCTTGGCATGAATGCCCACTTCACTTTTTTACTCAAAAGAGGAAAGCTAAGCTTCCTAACAGGAGTTTCATGTCTTTAAGAATGCAGTGTTGTAAGTGACTATTGCCATGCCCTGAGTCCCTGATTTACCAAACTTCAACCAGTAAGCAGTTCAAACGTGAAATTTTGAATAGGTGCTAATCCAATTATAGTTAGTTTCAACTGGTATTTTGAAGAAAAAAAGGCTGATATAATGTGTTAATAATTCTCCCTTTCTCTTTTTGCAGCATTAAAACTTCCTTTTGGCAAAACAACAGTGATGCATTTGGTGGCTAGAGAGACACTGCCAGAACCAAACTCTCAAGGTAGGCTTGGGCACTAGAGGAGTTTCTTACTCAAGTACGTGGCAAAGTGGTCAGGTCTCTTTAAGGGCTCTTTGACTAGTTCATAGTAGAGAAAGTCAAATCCTTGTGCTCTTTTGTGAAGAAGTTAATAGAATGCTTTTGCACACATTTGTAGAAAACTAAGAAATTAACTTTCTGGTTTAGCATTTTTATATAGTGCAGAAAGACCTTAAAAGCTCTTCTTTTTATTGTGAAAAACTAGTCCTGATTTATTTTTCAGTTATGTATGCATGTGCATAGCAGGAAATAATTTTTTTACTGGAAATAATTAAGAACAGACTTGTATTAAGCATACTCTCACACAGAACAGCCTCATTGTTTTAGAAATGGAATGTAAGTAAAACTTCCTTCTTCTTTGCAGGTCAAAGGAACCGTGAAAAAACTGGAGAAAGCAATTGCTGTGTAATCCTGTAAACCCTGTTAGCTTTACCTGCTAAGTGTGATGTAATATAGTCTTTGTCTTTCATGCTGCTGGAATAGAAGAGGCCCTACCTTGCTTCAAACATCTGTAGGAAGAGCCTGTCTGTAAATCCATGGAACTGAAATAATACATGAACACTGTCTCATTAGTCTTTAAAAAAAAAAAAAAAGTGAAAGATCTATGAACACTTTATTTTTTTCAATTTCTCCTTTTTGTTTGTTGAATAATCTTACAGTACATCACTTTTTGAAAGAATTCAGTCTCCAGAAAAGTTTGTGTTTTTTTCCATAGCAGGAATCTTTTTGCTACCACAAAAATCTGCATTAACCGGATCTAACCAGTCAAGCTTTCTAGATGCAATTTGCACTAAATATGGTTGACAGTATATTTCTCCTCAACAATCTAACAATATTTGAGACATCTAGTAATAACCCACAATGTATGATGCAACACTGGAAAATAGTATATTAATAAATAAAACAAATCTCACGGCCAAATCAAAGGAAAAACTGTTAAGTCAATTCTACCTAAGTCAACCTCGGTGGCCAAACTGGCACAGAATACTAACTAAACCAAGTCTAACTATTTGTCTTTTCACTGCAACAAAGAAAAAATACTATGTGCCTGTAATTTAAAAGCACTCTGTAGAGGGCTGATGAAACTGATTTTTTGTTACTGTGTGCACTCCAATCGTGTGTTAGTTGAGTGCTTATTCAGACAGCACAAACAAGTGCAGAGAGTGCATTTCCTAGCCTTAATATGGGAGGGGTAGTTTCCTGTAGTTCATAGGCTTTTATTATTGTGCATAAATGTTAGAAAACATCATTTACTAATCAGTTTTATGTATTTGAATATTGGCAATTGGTGTTTTTCAGTCATTTTTCTCATCTGTACCTTAGACTTCAGTGTCATGCTTACTCATTAGAGATTTCAAAAGAATTATTAAAATTTAAAAAGCAAAAAGAAAAACTTCTGCCATAATACTAGTTTTGTTTCTTTACGTAATCTGCATTTGGTATTAGTGCTTGCAATGGTATTAAAATCAGAAGCTGATTTTTGAAGGCATACATAATTGAAAAGGATGCCTTTCTTTTATTTCATATCAATAATTTAAATGTTGATATGCTAAAGAAATTTGCACAGCACTAAAGCATGAGCTACTTTCATCTAAACCTGTAAAAAATAAAAAGAAATAAAAATTAAAAAATATAAAAGATTTTATATTTTTTCACTGGGGAGGAATTCTTCCTGGGTGAAATTACAAATATGTGTAGAATATATTTAATAAAAATCTTATAAAATACATAACTATAGAAGTTAAATATAGATTGGCGTGTAGTATAATAGAACAATATTCCATATAAATAGCTTTAGCCTTTAAAAAACTGAGTCACAGGTTGACATTGTGTTCTGTACTTAAGTGTCCACAACTCTTACAGATGTCCTGTGTAATCGTTTTTCCGAATGATTGGCATCATTCAAATGTAAACAGGTTATTTTATTCATTGTTACTGCTTTGATGAAATGCTTTATATGCAGTAGATTTACAAAAATATTGTTCATACTGATCAGAATTAAATTTGTATAGAGCAGAGTTTTAAAACAAATTGTAAATAGCACTAAACATTTTCTTTCTGCAACCTGTACTGATAGACTCTTCTGTAAACTAAATAAAAGAATATTGTAGTGCATTTCAGTGGTGCTTCAAGGGTTGTAATTGGGCCTGAACTGCTTTTAATAGTACTTCTTAATCTGGAAATTAAGTAAGGACTCCATTTTATTTATTTTTTTTTAAAAGGAGGGGCACAAAGCTTGCTGGAAAATGCTAATGGGATTTATCACTTGGATATTTGTTTTCCTTTCACTCCATAAGTGGCCTGGAAGTCTTTCTTCTGTTGAAGAGGAATGTGAGCATGAGCAGTTGCAAATGTGCAGCTGTGTCACACCCTTGTGTGCCTCACAGGAGCCGTGTGCTGTGTGCTCGTACTGTGAGTTTTTGCAGTCTCATTTGCTGATCGCACAGAGCACGGACATACCCCTTGAGATGCTGGAACTGAGATGACACCATTGTGTGCTTGTTACCAAAATGAATCTTGGGAGGGGGCTTTTCCTTCTGCTCTGCAGTGTGGTTGCTAAATAAGAAACTGTAGGGACACAAACCTTCTTCTTTAAAAAGACAAAAGTGTGATAGACTTCCCTTGTCCAAAATGCTGACCACCCAAGTAACACAGAATTGGATGGGAAATGGCTATGACAGCACAAGAAAAAGAAATGGTCTGAGACAGGACATGCTCAGTTAGTTAAAGAAGTCTCTCAAATGCATTGATTTTGAAAAACAAATGCATGAGATGTAATTCTGGTTTGAAAAGGTAGCCAGGTACTTAATACAGAATAAATACATGAAAATCCAGAAGCTTCCAGTTAAAGTATTTGGTGAGGTTCTGTAACAAAGTATGTGGAGTTCCCTTTTGTTAAGGTGAATAAGATGCATATGTGCACATGTCCAAGCAAATCCTTAAATACTGCCTGGCATTTAAAGCATGCCAAATTGACTCCTGCAGAAAGTGGATAGAACAGTTTGCCTGAATTTTCCCACCAATTGTCAGAGTTCTGCCCTTGGAAGAGCATTTCTGTTGTGGTGTGAGGAGGGTGGAAAACTGGGGTGGGGGGATTGCTAAAAGATGTGTGCTTTTTTCCTTGTGTGCTTTGTATTGTGGTTTGTACATTTGCCAAAGCAAAAGCAGTGGCTCTTCATCCCACATTTCCCAGCCTTGCTAAAGCTCATGCATATGCTTCTCTTCTTTGATGGGAGTAAAGTGGATACTAGCAGCCCAAAAAGATTAAAGCTAAGTCTTTGCAGGGTCAGGCTGTTGGATGGTCTGATAATACACTGGAGAGTTTGACATTTGATTTGCACTGCCAGATGGAAATGATCTTTTCCCTATGCATGAGATGTCATGAAGGAAGGGAAGGACAGGATGATCTAGAGCCCTTCTTATTCTGAAATACCATGAAGGGACTACATCTGTCTCCTCTACCATTGTGTGTGTGTTATAAACCATCGCACATGAGAGGAGTGACATTGTGGCTGATAGCCCAGTGTGCTGTGCAGCCCTTCAGAAGGACCTCAGTGGGGTGGAGAGATGGGCAGAGAGGAACTGTCTGAAATTCAACAAAGGCAAATGCAGGGTTCTTCCCCTTGCACCGGCACAGCTGAGGGAAGGAGCTCTGTGGAGAAGAACCTGGGGGTCCTGGTGGACAACAAGGTGCCGCTGAGCCAGCAGTGTCCTTGTGGCCAAGAAGGGCATTGGTGTCCTGGGGTGGGTTAGGATAGAAGAGCAGCACCAGCATATCAGGGGAGCTGATCCTGCCCCTCTACTCTGCCCTGGTGAGGCACATCTGGAGTGCTGTGTCCAGTTCTGGGCTCCTCAGGACAGACAGACATGGAGCTCCTGGAGCGGGTCCATTGGAGAAGAGCAAGGATAAGTGAGGGACTGGAGCATCTCTCTTACAAGGAAAGGCTGTGGGAGCTGGGCCTGTTCAGCCACGAGAAGAGAGGACTGAGATGGGACCTCGTCAGTGTCTTTAAGTATCTAAAGAAGAGTGCCAAGAGAATGGATACAGGCTCTGCTCAGCTGTGCTGAGCTATAGGAAAAGAGCAGTGAGCAGAAACTGATGCACAGGAAGTTTCACCTGAGCATGAGGAAGGACTTCTTTACTGTGCAGTGATAGCACACTGGAACAGATTGCCCAGATGGGGTGTGGAGTGTCCCTCACTGAAGACATTCCAGAACTGTCTGGACACAACCCTGTGCCATTTGCTCTAGGATGGCCCTGCTTGAGCAGGAAGGTTGGACCAGATGACCAACAGTAGTGCCTTCCAACCTGGCCCATTCTGTGATTCTGTAGTATCTGGTAGCAATGAAAGTGCTCTACAACTTGTCTTAAAGGATAGCAAAGTTGTGGCTCTGGAAACAGTCATGGGGATTTGCTCAGCTGCTGGAGGAAGAAAGCGTGGCCGCTGTAATATTAGAGGCTCTGCTATGGTGCTGCATCAAGATTAATTTAATGCTGATCTCTGCAGTTTATGGATACCATTCCTTAGCACATTTGCAACAGAAGGAACAATAATTTAACTTAGAAGAGAAACATAAGCACTTTGTAAGAACTTCCTTCCTCTCTCACAGGTGAGAAGGCAGGCCGGTGTTTCTGGGCTAGCTAGAAATCAGGAGTGGCTGCTGCTGCTTTCCAGGGGAGTAAAACTTGTGTATTTTGTAGTTCAGTGTGTGCTTTGATTAGATTTCTTGCACAAATCTTGCTTCAAGAAGCAAATAGATGGATGGATATACTTCTCCATCTAAAATTCCCTTGCTAACTTTAAGTGGTTAAGCTTAAGCAGATTTTGAGCTATATGTCCTGTGTAAATTGGCATTTAGACAATTAACAGCAGATACGCTATTGAAACCGGGAGGAATTCTGTGCCTAAATCAGAGGAAATGCCAAGATCTGTTAAAACTCTTAAAGGAGAGTTCCTTCCCCCTTTATTTCTGCTGCAGTAATGAGGTTCTTCCTAGATACCCTGTTTTTGGCCATAGCTTTGAGTTTCAAGCTTATTTTCAGAGCACAATAAAAGATTTGTTGTTACTCAAGAGACTGATGGTGATATATGGTTCATGATAATAAGCTGTTAACAATCCTCATAAAGTATGATAATAAAGGCATACTTGTCCTTCTGTGCCACATGTACATACCTGTGAAAAGATTTTAAATGTGCGAGCTAATTTGCTTACTAATTTATTACAGTAGACTGTATAATTACAAAACCCTTGTTATGCTCTGGGGTTTTCCAGTAGTTTATTATTGACTTCTGCTTGGCTTTTTATTTTTTCTTTTTTTGATAAGGATTTGGTTTGGGATTCTTTAATTAATCTGGAAAAGGACTAGTGAGATAGATAAAAAATAATGAAGGTTATGAAAGTCAAGCTCACAGAAAAAAAAAAAGAGACTAATGATACGTTATCAAGCTCAGGGAGTGGATCACAGTGACAAATGAAGTTGCAGTTTGGAATGTGAAGGACAGCATAGGCAGAGAAAGCAAAATTATTCTAACAGCTCTTATTTTTTAAATTACCTGGATCAGTCCAAATCCGAGTTCTGGGCATCATGGGCAGATGCTTTGTATTTCAATTTTCTTAGGATTTTGAAAATACAAAATCCTAAGGAAATGCTAGTCTCACAAAAATAGTGAGACAGCAGAAATATGACAGAGAGATTGAAGAGAATGAGAGGTTAAAATAGCTACAGTGATGATGAACACAGACAAAATGGATGGAGAACTATTTTTGTCTTGTAGCTTTACAGACCCAGTTTTTACATTTGTAAAGCAGAGGTGACAAATTCAGATTTGATAGAAACATTTTTTCATTAAATGAATGGCACTCACTGCCACCAGAAGTAATTTGAGGAGAACAGCTGAATTAGATATAAAAATGAAATGGATTATTTTATCAATGAAAATTGATAGAATTTCCAGAATTAGCAGCATTAGTGATGCCAAACTCTTTCCCAACAAGGTAGTATTTTTGTCCTTCAGACATTATGTTACCTTTCAGTGAAGAGCACAGCTTTGAGGGGAAAAATACTTCTGGCATGTTACCACCTCCATTATGGACAAGCAAGTGCATAATGTGAGCCCCGGGGCCAGCATACCGTGTACTCCAGGAGTTTATCTCTACAAATCTTCTGCTTCCCTAGAAGAAATTTTGGTCAGAGTCAAGGAGATGTTTGTGCTGGAGCAGGCTGGAGGGAATAATTTACTGTGTTTTATCTGGTAGAGAATGTGAACTACAGTTCCTTAGGGCAGAAGCTGCTGCCACTTGAGTGGTGCCACATGTCAGCACCCTGCTTTTATCAATTCCAAGGATGCTGAATTTATAGGTAGTAAATGTTTTGACACTTCTAACAGAAAATACACTTCAACTACTATTTTCTTTGGATAGAGGCAAAGTAGTGGGATGAAACAACAATTTTCCTTTTGCTTTCCTTGAACTAAAAATCAGGAAGAAACAATGGGAAAAGTTTTAGGCACCTACCATAGGATCAACCATTAAATGTCTGGTGAAAAGAAACTGACCAGCAGCTATCCATGCAAGAAAGAGCAGCTGTAGGAAAGAAGTGATCACTGCCCACAATCAGCAGGTGATTGCAAGGATGAAATAGCTCAGGTTGAGAATGAGAGGCAGAAGGAGTGACAAGTTGTCACTTTGGGACTTGCAGCTGTTGCCTGGCAAAAAAGGGGAATAGGATCTTGCACCAGTCATTAGGGAGCAGAATAACAGAGTGGAACTGCCTGTAGAGGTTATATTGGAAAATTAATGTTTTAAAAAATCCATTATGCTGGAAGCCAATTCTGTATTAGATGGATGATATTGGACTTCCAGAATGAGGGAAATATATACTGGTGTGTATCTTACCTTGATTTGCCTGTTACCTGTTCTGGCTAAAGTAAAGAAAGATTGGGTTTCAGTTTGTTAATTTGTGCAGCTCATGTGTCCCTAAATAAAGCTTGTTAATCCCCGGTGGTCCCAAGGTTATAGCTCTCCTGGAGCTGGCAGGGAGCTCCAGGGTGCCCTGCAGCCTCACCAGGTGAAAAGTCTCTGCAACTGTGCCCACTGTGTGACAGGAAAAGCACAAAGGTCTTGGGTGGCATAAAATGTCAGTGTGGTGACTCAGCAGGTGTCCAGACTGGGGCACTCCACCAAATCCATGGGACTGTCCAGCTGAGCTGTCTTTCAGTGAATTCAATGGGTGCTCTGCAAAGCAAAGAGGAAAGAGTCTTCTCTTGCACTCCTGCATTAAGTGATGCCAGCCAAACCTTTTTGTTCCTGTCACCATGACTGACAGCATCCCAAGGAAGGGTCTGCTCACAACAAACAGATATGAAGGCTGCTTGAGGCTCTATTTTTCTTGTGCCCTGAGCAATGACTGTTCTCTGGCTTCATCACCAAGGGCTTTGAGCGTCACATCATTCTCCTGCCTGCAGACAGGACATGGCTCTGGTTGTTGATGGGTAGTCTGAACTGCCTAGAGGAGAGGAACATGCTTTGAGCTTCCAAGCCAAGTGCCACCCACCATTCATGACAGTGGCCAGCCCCCAGCTCCAGCTGCATTTGCAGCAGAGAACCTCACTGGTGACCAAACTAGTGAGAGCTCCTGGCCCCCCTGCAGCAGGGAGGCTGGAACTCCTGGGCTGCTTCTCCAGGTCTGACCATGAGAGCAGATGTGAGTCAAGAGCACCCTAAGCTCTGCCCCTACTGCAGAGGTGAGTGCTGTGCTGGCTACTCTGGGGACCATGGGGAACAGGCAGGGGAAGAGTGCTCGGGGGGGGGATGGTTTGGGACCTGACCCTTTTCTTCTCTGCTGCTGGAGCTCCCTGTCACAGTGGGCCAGAGCTGGGATCACAGGTCCTGGCTTCGGCACCCTGAGCTGCCCTGGGAGGAACTTGCCTGGGGGCTCCTCAGCTGCCAGTGCATTTTAGCATCTCAAGGTCTGTGATGGATAGAATAATCCTGAGCTCCTGGTTGGGAGGCTGGGATGTAACTGCAGGGCTGGGACAGCCTGAGGCAGCCCTGTCCTTGGAGAGCCTCTGGGGAGGTGCAGTCAGTGCAGATCACTTCTGCCTGCTCCCCGTGGCTGCACAACTGCTCAGCTGTGCCCCAGCCCCTTTGCAGAAGTGACCTCGATTACCACGTTGACCTTGCATGGCCCAACCTGACTACCAGGCAGCAGCCTCACTGCCCCCCTTATTCCCAGATCCAGCACCCCCACCTGAGCTGGTAACTCCTCAGGAATCACATGCTCCCCTGAGCTCCCTGGAGGTATGCTGCCACCAGTGGGATACGGGACCTGAGCTTCCAGAAGGTCTTGCAGGGTACCAGGCCTAAGCTTGCTGCTTTCCTTTTGCCTCACTGGCCTGGCAGCTTCCCCTGGGCTTCAGGGCTGTGGGGTTTCCATCTTCAAAGACACAGTTTCTCCTGCCTGCTGGGTAAAAGCCTGAGGAGGCTTTTGTTCCTGTTAGATCATATGTGTGCCTGGCTGTTCTTTTTCACCTGAAAGTTAATAGTTAAGCCCTGGAGACTGCAGCCAGGCACTTAGAAGCCTCTCCTTACCTCTGGAAATTAAGGTGGCTTGAAGGTGTGGTGGCTTGTTGCCTGTGTAGGTGCCAAACGCCCACCCTGCCTTTGAGGAGGGCTGGGCTGTCACTGATGTGGGGCTGTGCATGGGTGGGAGGATCCGTCTGCGGCAAGGCTTGCATGCACAAGTTCACAGGCTGCTTGAGGGAGCCTGGTCTTAAAGAGCTGGGTTGGTGTTGTGGTATCTAAATCTCTCACTCAGCTTCCCTTTGATTCAGCAAAGAACTTTGGTCCTGTTTCCTGGAAAGGGGAACCAGCGTGCAGAAGTTAGTCAGCTCCGGTAAGAGCTCTGCTGGAAATAGCTGCCTGGAGGGCAGGTGTAGGTATTCCCCTGTGCTCCAAGAGGGAAGAGTTGGCCACAGACAGCAAACATGGGGATTCCTTGCATCCTCCTTAGAGTGAAATATTGCTGGTGCCAGGAAAAACCTGAATGGTTCCTCTGGTCCCTGTAGGCTGATTCCAAAACCTGGAGAGACACCTCTCCTTTCTCAGGTGAAAAAATGAAAATGGAGATGAGACATTTCTGTGTTGGTGGATTAGGGCAAACAGGAGAGCCTGGAGATAATGAAGCTTCTGAGAGCATGGCATAATTGGCATTCAACAACTCACCTTTTCAGACAGGAGAGCTATTTAAATGTGAGTAGTTCACCCCTGGGATGAATACTCCCCGACTCGCCAGATGTTTCTTTGAAGACAACCAATGGGATTTGCAAAATCCCAGACTGAAGCTTATTATCTGCTGAGTGAGAAGACAAGGGAACTTGATAGCCCTCCAGAGCTCCTGGCCTTGTGTGGGGCCAGAGAGTCTCGGGAGCCCCAGCCACGCTGGCACCGGTGTGGGAGGAGAGAGAAGGGGCCCAGCAGCTGCCTCAGCCCTGCTCACCTGCTTAAGGAGGCTTAAATTAGGAATGTGGGCACCCCTAATTGCACCGTCAGGCCAAGTAAGTCAAAAGGGTTGTGAGCCAAAGCTGAAATAAAGTATTTGTGGAACGGGAAGGAGATCATATGTTCAACTCCCCTGAAGCGGCATTGCTGTCAGAAATGCCAGTTTCCAAGGTGAAAGGCAGCACGGTAATGGAAGAGGAGGAAAAAGGCTGAGTGCCGTTCAGCTGGGGAAGCAAGCAGCCTACTGCAGCGTCTGGCATCAGCAACGAAAGGCTGCTTGTAAATAATGCTGCTTCCAGCACTTTGGGATTTTGCAGACTGTCATATTGAGGCTATTATCGATCCCTGGGTACAGGTGCTGAATTCCGACATCTGATAGCTCATTACAGCTGCAGCTCTCAAGCTTGTTTCTTTATAGAAGTACAGTTTCTACTGCTGAAAAGAGCTTTGTGTTAAGAAATGCTCCAAGGGAGATGAGCTGGTTTTGTCAGGAAGCACAGAAGTGACTGGTGAGGGGAGCTGAGGCCATGGCTTTTCATCTGACATTTGTGCCAGGTCCTGACAAGGGACTGACAGCACCAGAAGATCAGGACTTTCCCTTCTGTACCTGCTACCATTCCTGCATCAGGGTATTTGTGCTTACTGATATTTTCTTAAGGGTGAAAATAAGGTCTCACCAAAGGATAATTTCCAGAGCAGGCCCTTTTTGCCACCTTTACAGTACTGTAAAAGTAGCTTGACTTTCGGTCCTAGTTTTGTAATGAAAACTGTATTTTTCTACTGAAAATGTGGGGGAAAAAAGGATTGTAAAAGGCTAAAGATGCAGAAGCTTGTAATAGATACTATTATTCATTTCTAGACTGAAAATCCAGCCACCATGTTGGCATCTGATTCAACAAAAATTCCTTATTTTCCTGTCCCTTCTTTACACCTCTTTTGAGCACTGAATTCACTCGATCAACATGAAAAATCACCTTTCTGGGTGATGTGACATCTTGGCAATGCTGGACCATCAGTCCTGCTGTGGTGAGAAGAAGTATTTCCTCCTTATGGCTACTCCATCACTGCTCCCTATTGGGACTGCTGGCAGGAGCATGGACAGAGGCAGAGGACACCGCCTCCAGCTCTCAATCACACCTTGGATGAGGCTGCCAGGTTTTCTGGTGCTATTAAGAAACTATGAATGGGCAAGCCTCTGAACTTCTTTAGAAAAACCCTATAATAATTCCCCATTTTGTGTCTCTGCATAGTTCCTGTACCAGCGGTCTGTGTACTTATATACTCTTTTTTTCTGATGTGCCAGCTACAGGATTTGGTTGGCCAAGCTGCAGCAGCAGGAATCCATCTCCTTTCCTCCTGTGAGGAAGGCATCTTTATGATGCAGTTGTGTGCAGAGCAATAGCTGCTCTGCTAGTGCAGTCATTACTAAGCAATTGCAGGGAAGGTTCAGCAAAAACAGCTGAGAGCTGCATCACACACATCTCACAGGGTTGAGGAGGAAATAAGGCTGTTGTACTCCAAGACCATAGAGAAAAGGCTTCAGTCTATGGGTGGGAAGGTGGGCTGGTGTACATCAACATTGGGAACACTGGGGACCAAACCAGAGGGCTGTCTGCTCTCTCACCAACAGCTGTTTCACAGCCACACTCGGATTCCTCTTCCACCGCATCCTCTCTTTTGGGCTTTTTGCATTTGTCTTATGCCAAGCTGCAGGATTGCATTCACCATGTGTTTAGAAGGAGGGAAGGGAGATTTTTCTCTGAGCAAGTTAACACAACTATAAGCTGACAAAATATCCCTGTTAGGGAAAGGGCAGATGATAAAGGAGCTTGCACTGACTTTGCCCTATTTAGCTTCACTGCTGTGTTGGTCCCTCAGCAGTCCATCTGCATCTGTCTGAAGACCTGAGGGTCCACCTTATCTGAGTACTTGAAGCTCGTGTGCTACAAGATGCTGCTGTGCAAACTGCTCTGTTAAATCTGTCAAGCCTAACTGGACTGTTGGAGAGCTATGGCTGTCAGATAGATCTTGTTCAGTCTTCCTCTGCCCAGACTACCCTGGGATTTATTAGCAAACTGAAAATTGCTGCACAGTTTCCTTTCCTTTCCTTCAAAGGCTTCTTGGTCAGCTCTTGGGAGCTGTTTGGTTTGGCAATTGTATGTTGTTCTCTCAGCAGGCACCTGTTATGCTGAAAACATTTTGGAAATCAGAAAGGCTGATGCTCATTTACATGAAGGGCTGCATGTGCCATGAGGGAGGTTTCAGCATTAACAGATGGGAAATTTGCATGTGGATGGAGCCTGCATGCCTTTGTGTCAACAGCAATGCAAAGGGCTCACAGCCCATTGAACCTGGATTACACTTGCATCCTTAAAATCAAAGCAATTCCTAATGGATAGGGGACAGAGTCCGACCTGAGCACCACACAGGAGTAGCAACTGCAAAAGGACTCATGAAGGAGCTAAGATCTTTCAGAATCTCCTCCAGAAGAAATAGTTTGAAATGGCTTACAGAGTGCTGGCGACCCAGTTGTCAACACAACTGTTTTACAGTCTTTAATTAGCTGAGACTTCATTTTGTCAAGCTATCCTTGTTGCAGGAAATGATAATGCACTAACAGAAGCAGCCAGTGCAAGGCTATTGATTTTTAGGTGTGTGCTGAAAAATGAAGAGCACAGGAAGCAGACTTGGCTGGTCTCCAAGGACTGCCAATAGAGAGGAGCAGCAAAAAGAAATGGTGCTGAGAAATGTGGCCTCGTCTTGTTCCTATAGGAGCTCATGGAACGTTTTCTGTTGACTCCAGTCATTACTTTGTTTGCATTTGGCCCCTGTACCAAACATGGTGAGAGCTGTGATGGAATTTCCCAGTGAAAGACTTTGTCCCTTCTCTGTATGCAGGATATCTCTGTCCTTTTAAAGACTTGAGTCAAGTTCCCAGGAGGAAGATCCCCCTGGATATCTGAGAAAGTCAGCAGGCTGCATCAGTCTTCCCCTCGCACAGTTTTCATTTGAGGACTTCCTGCAAGGGGCTACAAGGACAGAGCAGTCTTTCTTTTGGTGGCTTGTTGTTTTGCTCTGCTCATGGTGCAGAGCAAAACAACATCTGCAGATGCAGCCATGGATGGGACCTGAGGACACTTTTATCTGCCCAGATTATTATAGTACCACTTCACAGCTTCTGTTAAATTCCTCCTAATCTTTCTTATGTCTGCTCTTTGCGAAAGCAAGCTACTGATCTCACAAAAGACTAGCGTCAGCACACTTCTAAATAATTACTGAGAAGAGGACAAAATTTGTGAAGAGAGGAGAAATTAGTAGTGCCACCAGAGACCAGCTTTTCAAATTTACCATCCTCTTCCTACTCTCTGCTGTGTTGAAGAGCAGAAGCAAAGACCTGTCTAGATGATCAGAGGATAATGGGTTGTGCTCTACCCACAGCCCAGTAAGAGGGGTGCCAGGGTGTCACCATGATATTTTATGAAAATCCCTTTGCTAGGATTTTCTCCTGAGAAGCTGAGAAGCCTCAGAGGAAATGTAAACAATAATCATCTGATGGCTGTGGAGTGTGGTCTGGACATTGTTTACCAACAGGTGCATCTTTGATTGGTCCATGTGGATTGTTTTTGCTTGATGGCCAGTCAGGGTCCAGCTGTGTCAGCTCTCTGGCTGTCATGGATTTTTGTTTTTCCTTTCCTTTTCCTTTTCCTTTTCCTTTTCCTTTTCCTTTTCCTTTTCCTTTTCCTTTTCCTTTTCCTTTTCCTTTTCCTTTCCTTTCCTTTTCCTTTCTGCTTTCTGATGGATCCTTTTTCTCTACTCTTTTTAGTACAGCTTTAACATAGCACTTTAATATAATATCATATAATAAATCAGCCTTCTGAAACATGGAGTCAAGATTCTCATCTCTTCCCTTGTCCTGGGACCCTGGAACACAACCACACCAGAGGCCATCGTGGGCCCCTGTCCTGTTTACCATTGTTAACCAATTACCTGGGGAAGGCAAGAGAGGGCACTTGTTTTGTCAAGTCTCAAAGCTGACCTTGCTCTGGGCAGCAGGTTGGACTAAAGACCTCCTGAGGCCCCTGCCAGAAGTATCCAAGGGTCCTAAGTTGAACAAAATGCTGAACCATTGTTGGAGCTACAAACTACAGCCCGGTGCACTACTTACCCTCTCACACATGTGGCAGCTCCAGCCGTGTTTGGTGAGTATTTGTGTGTGTGTGTGGTGTGTATCTATTTCCAAATGGTTTCCTGACAATCACAAAAAACTTCAGAGATACTTCCATTAAAAATGGCTCCAGTGTGAGCAGTCATACCAAATGATGTGGCTGACTGCTTTAAAAGCTATTTACTCACAACTTTTCCCAGAAACCTTCTTGCTTAAAACCAGGGAGAAGTACAAAACTGGTTGTCACTACGGAAAAGGCAGACCTGCTCTTTGAAGTGGCCCTGGGGAGGATGGGAGGGGCAGGAATAGCTGCAGCATCCTCTGAGGAGGCTCAGTGGGGACAGAAAAGGAAAACAGTGATGTACATGCAGGGGGCAAGAGGAGGAGAAAGCCTCTCTCTGGCCCTGCCTGGCATGATGGCAGGTGATGAGGACCCCTGCATACTTAAAAGCTTTTGCCTTCCAGATTGGAGTGAGGCAGGCAATCCATATCGAGGTAAATGTAAGAAAGGTCAGTCTGAAAAGGGTAATTTATTTTCTCTCTTACATTTAACAGTGTCTCCAATTCAGGTGATTCTGCCAAAAACATACATGGGTAATGAGACAGGAGTAGGAGGCAGTTTGTTTCCTGTCCAGGCCATTTTTTCCTCTGGCAGATATCTCATAGCTTAAAAAAAAAAAAATAAAAAAAAAGGTACAGGTTCTGCTAAACAGCCCTGGCTTTCCTGTACATCCTCTGCATGAAAGTGGTCTCCAAGCCCCTAAATCAATACATTCCTTCCTGTCCTTCTGAGATCACTTATCTGCCGTGACTTCACTGCTCTTGCTGCAGACTGCTGAGCTCATTGCTTTGTCAGTTGAGCTGGGTGCAGTGAAAGAAACCTTAGAATTCCCATGCCCCAGCTCAGTTTGCTGGCTCAAAGGCATTTTCCTTCTTTGTGACAGCAAAGCCCAATCCCTGGAAGCTGCAATTCATGCTGCCACTCCAGCCCCTGCCATATCACCATTTGCCATTGGTGGCATAACAAGAATGCAGTTCCTGATGAATGAAACAACCTTCTTTACAATGGACCGAAAGTGCTCCTAGCCTTCATTATGAGCCCATGCAGTGGAAATCCAGTGTTTATTTTGGAAGGTACAGGCGGGGTCAGTGCTGGATCCCCCTGCTGTCCCTGGCTGTGCTGTACTCCCAGTTACTCCTGCACCATCCTGCAGCAGGCAGTAGAGGTGACTGAAGACACTTTTACTGCCTTTGAGGTGTTTTGGCTTCTGCTTTAGCTGGATTTTGCGCTTTTGGATTTTGGAGTCAGATGACTTTAGATTATATCTTGATATAATGTTCATGGAATGCCTGGGGAAAACCCTCCTGAGCTCCCCCTGGGTGTGTGCCCCATGCCAGGGGCTGCTGCCTCCCCCTCAGCCCTAGCCAGACCTGCCAGTGCTGCTCCCAGGCTCCACAGCAGAGACAGGGACTGGGGCAGGTGGCACACACCACAGCTTTCACAGGATCAAATGGTTTGTTTGTCTGCTTGTAAGGAAAGGGCAAAAAAGAAATGCATCTATTTCACAGCAGTTTCTGCAGCACAGCCTCTCACGGTGGAGTTTCAGGGACGGAGACAGCAGCTTCCCACTGCTGCAGCCTGAGCCTCAGGGTGCTCAGACAGCCCCAGAGGCACCTCCAAACCAGGCAGCAGGGAATGAGTGGGGGATAGCTGTCCTAGGGTGGCTTTATGTCCCGAAACCAGGACGATAGCTCAGCCCAGGCCCTTCCCCAACCACAGACCATGTGTGCGCACATAGGTTTGTTCTGGCATGTCTCTCCTAGGGGGCAATTTCATCCTTGATGCAGAAGGCTTCCCGAGCCACAGGCATTGGCTGTGTGGGGAGAGGTTGTCTCCAGGAGGCTGTACTGGCATCTACAAGCTTAAAATTTTTCCCTCACCTTCATAATTGACATAATTATCCAATTACAGGAGTGAGATGTTGACTGAGATTGATGTCAAAGGGGGAGCCAGCAGGACGGCTGCAGTCAGAAGAAATTCTGGCTGAAAAGCAAAATCCCTCAGCTGAGGCTTCTGCTTGAACACCAGGAAATTTCCCTTTGTCCCTGTCATTTAACAGAGCCACTTCCATTTTCTGCTGCCCCTGGTTTTCCACAGGAGCCCACCGGGACTCGTGGCAGAGGGTATGTGTTCTTTTTGTGCCTTCAGGAGCACAGAAAGCCTGTCAGTGTGCCCTGGTCTGGCCCTGGTAGATGGGCTACTCCTGCCATGGGAGAGCATCCTGAAGGCAGCACATGAGTGTTAGGGTACAGCATGTGCTTCACCTCCTATAAACCATGAAGAAGAGGGAGAAAATGGGAGGAAATTCATCCTGGGGTGCATTTTGCTTATATGCAAAACTTTATTTTATTGGCTATTTCATGTTGGCAGAGACTGCTCCAGATCAGAAGGGCAGCTGGCTGCTGATGCTCTGCCTGCAGAGCAGGGCATGGCTGGCTGTGGAGGCTGCAGGTAACTGTTCCCTGTTTCCCTGCAGTGCTGCTGCCTCCTCAGCACCAGCAGACTGCAGTGAGACACAAAGGGGAGGCTGCACACATCCCTGGCAGTGCTCAGCATGCTGGCTGCAGGAAAGCAAAGGAGGGATGAACAGTGGTCCCTTCCCTGCCTGAGGAACCACCCCTGGGCTTTGCCCATCTATTTTTAAAGTACATTTTGTCGAGACTGATCTCTGTGCAGTGGTGCAGAACCACAGCTGAGCTCTGAAGAGAAGAAGGAATTTGGGCTCCTGAACAGGCTTCACTGAACTGAAGTCACCAGAAGCAAGTTTCAGAGGGGTTTCTGGCCCCTTTCCTGCCTCCTGCTGCTGGCATGGCCCCAGCATCCCTCTTCCTGCACTGGCCTATTGACCCTGTGGCTGGACACAGGAGATGCTGGTCTTGTTCATGTCTCTTAATGGTATTTTTAAATTTGCTTTTTGATCTCTTTTAGTGCCAAAGATCTAAAAGGCTGATGTAGGGCACCTTGTAGGGCAAAGCCTCCTGCACAGCACTGCCTTCCTCTAAGGAGAAAAGGGAGGGTAGACATAAGTTATCCTTGCGGTAGAGGTGATGGGATGTTTCCCCTGAGCGCCTGCACATCTTTGCTGTGTGTGCTGTAGATTGCTCTTCAGGAAGCACCTTGAGTGTCCCTCTCTGTCCTGGCAAGGGGGAAGTGAGAGGAGAAAAGCAGAAAGCTACAGCTGCAGAGAGCTCTGGGGTCCTTGGGCTGGGCACCACCTGCACGTTGTTCATGTTGTTTTGCTGTGACCACTGCCAGACAGAGCAGAAGGAAACATGGCAAGAGAAGGCTCTTCTCCTGAAGACAGAAACATTCTACAGATGACACCTGGCATGAGCCTGGCAGGCAGCAGTGCTGTCCCTCAGAGAGGAATGGATGAGCCTTGCACTCCAGCCTGACTGCTCCAGGCTGCTTGTGCCCTCCTCACCTAAGTAAGATGGATAAAAATGGCAGAACAGGCTTTGTCCTGGATCAGGTGGAGCACAGCTTTTTCTGCAAGGGAGGCTCAGCTAAATAAGGCTTAACTGACTCTTTTCAAGGAAGCTGAGCAAGCATGGGCAGTAGGTGAGCTGGGACCCAGTGCTGTACAGTGAGTGAAGGGCCTGCTGGCCATGAGGATGCCTCTGGGAGGCTTCCCAAGCCACCAGAAGTGTGGAGGGAGGGCGGATGCAGAGTCAGTGGGCAGCAGCCAAACATCCCCACTCTGGGGCTGGGTTGGGGCTGTGGGTGCCAGCTGAGCAGCAGGAGGCTGAATTCCTAATTAAAGGCTTTTCCATCTTTATTTTCTGTGACTCTGCTTCTGTGCTTGGGGATGGATTTCTCTGTCATCCGTAGAAATAAGGAGGTCTGTGTTAACAGACAGAGATCTTTATTGCTGAATATATGTGTTGGACCTTTTGCTCTTAGTTGCCCAGGACATGCAGAGAGCCCAGAGCTACCTCTTCACATCTTCATAGGAACCACTGCTGTCATGGCACAAACACTAAATTTTAGCTTAGATTTCTGAGGAAATGAGGTCCATAAACTCACACAAGGCATCTGTCTCACCAGCCAGGCACCCAAGCTGGGTCTGCTTGCTCCAGCAGCTTCTGATGCCACTGCTTAACTCTCTCAATCTGCAGGCAGTTGTCATTCCCAGCAGTGGGAAGATCATACAGGTGATGTTAGGAGTGATGGATGGCTGTGTGGCTGAGAGGTCTGGAGACCCAGAGGGGGAAGACAGGAGTGTGAGCTGAGCTATTCATTGCTGATGGCCACACAAGGAGCTGGGGCAGTACACCAGCATGTGGAGATGGCCTGCCTCCCACTGGAGCTGCCAGGCAGATGGATGCCAGCTGGGGACAAAGGTGGGAAATAGGACACGACTTCTGCTGTGATAAGATTTTGGACCCAGTTCTTGAGGAAATCTGTCTTTTCTTCCTCTGCCATCCCCAGGAAAACCACTGCCTCCAAAGTGGAGCTGGACTGGACAGCCGGGAGAGGCAGAGTTGGGGAGAAGCTGCCGGGGGCTGGCCAGGGGGCACAGTTATTTCCCCCTGTTTCACCATGGTCAAATCAGGGCAATGCATTTGCATTTTGTGTGAGGTCAGAGGAGCCAGGCCCTTCACCTCCCTCCTGCCTGGCCCTGCCTCGGGGCTCTGCTGCCTCCAGGCAGCCAATGTTCAGTATTTCAACTCCTATTGCGTAGGCTGGAGCGCAGCTTGGGAAATCCTGATTTATATTGCCAGGGAGTGCAAAGCGTGGCAGACAGAGGCCAGGGCACCACTTGGCACAGAACAAGGAGACAAATGCTCCTTTCTTCTCCTCTCGATGTGCTCTCTGAACTCAGGGCACCCTGTGTTCATGGACTCTACGCTGCAGGAGGATGGAGTGCTGTGAGGAAGAGTTTTTCCATTTTGAATAACTAAGAGTAAATCCTGCCTCATTTATCCCTTTTTCTGTTTTTATGACCCTTTAAACATGTAGGCTTCTTTTTTCTAAAAAAAAACCCAAAAAAACATGCCCCCCCCCCAAAAAAACAAACCCAAAAAAAACAACTTTGTGAGATTTTACCCTGAAATAACTCCAAATCTTATAAATTCAAACACACTACTATTCAGCTGCCAAACATCATAATCCTCACGGTGAGACTGCAGGGGGAAGCACATTTAGATATTACCAGGGCTTGCTTTGCCACATCACTGGTTTTATGGGAATAAAACTGTCTTGCAGACTGAGCTCCATGAGCCGGTGGCTTAATAACCTTAACTTTCTCTAGAGTGTTATAATAAAATTTTTAACAGATCCCTGGTGAAAAGTAACCTACTCTGACTTATAGATGCCATTTTGCTGTATCCTAACATCTAGTCAATATTTAGAGGCTTGAAAGCTATTTTCATCTGGAGAGAAAACAGCCCCAGGATGGTATCCAGCGTATTTCAAGTATTTTTTCTGCTGTTGCTTAGCATTCGTGTTTGTTCCCATTGGTCTTTTCACTCCCCTTTCTAACATTATGCCTGTTCCAATTTGTGAATATCCAAGAAGCTGTTTGTTGTCTGCAACGATGTAGAAACTGCATACATTTAATATTTGTCTGGAGTGGTAGCTTTTGTGCCAGCTGACACGGATGGGAACTCCAGGCTTCCACGTGACAATGAAGCTCTTCCATGGGACAGTGAAGCTTTTCAAGAGCAAAAAGATGACCAGGTTTTGACTGGTGACTTCTTGTGAACCAGATTAGGGTATGCCAGAAAACACAGGTTTGAAACCCTGAAAGTCTTTTTGACCCCAGCTGATGGAGTCAACTGTGCATACATCTGTTTGCGTGATGTGATGGTGCTCCCCTCAGATCCCAGGGAGGAGCAGCCTTCCTCTGCCAGGACTTGCTCTTTCAGGAGTCTTTTCCCTTTCCTGAGCCTTTCCAAATCAGTGAGCTGTGAAGCTGAGCCCTGGGGTAAAACCTATCACACCCAGGGGGTTTATATCCCTAGCTTTATCCCCCATCCCAGGGCCTGCACAGCCCCTTCCATGAGTGTTCATCACTATGATGACTTCAGTAATGTGGAGTGACTGTAGGTACTCATATTTTCAGAGCAAACAATGTCATGGGGCAGTGGGGATGCAAAGGTGGGGGGATATGAACCATCCTTCACTTCCCACCTTCCCAACCCAAGTAGTTTCCAAGAGGCAGTGTTGCAGACCAGCTCTAGGGATGTCCTCTCTCATTGGACCATGGGAGGAAGGATGCAGAAAAATCAATGGGCAGCATCCATTTACTGTAATGGGCTTTTGTTTGGGTCAATGGGCTTCTTCCTCCTATTAATCACCACTGCAGTCCACTGTGCAAAGGCAGCACTTGAAGCTAAAAGGGAATAAAATCCCATCCCTTCAGGGAGTGAAGGCAATCCATTAGCTATGCTCTCTCACTTGCATAAGTTCTGTCTGTCTGTCAGTCTGTTGTGACTGAGGTTACAAGGGGAGGAAGGGCTGGACTCAGTTTAAATATCCATTTATCATTTCAAGGATTACTCAGAAAGAAGTGGCCAGCACGCAGGTTTCCCTGAATAATCCTTGACATTTCTAAGAGTCAGACATTTCCCCGTGCTATTCAGCTTCCTGACAACCTTTTCTTCTGATTTGACTGGTGATGAAATTAGATTTTAAAATTACCTGCAGCTCCTTATGGAGAAGTGTCTATCAGGAGTTTGTCCTATGATGGGAGCTGGGTGAGGCTCCTAGCTGTGTGCCACAAACAGCCCCTTGGCCCCATGTTCTCCCAAAATCCCTCTGGGAGCCAGCTGCCACACATGCTCACCCAGACCAGCCACGTTGCTGTTCGTGCTCAGTGATGAGGAGTGGCCATGCTGCCTCCACAGGTCTGTGGGAACCAGATCTTCCATCCCTAGGGGAGTCTCTCAAACGCCTCTTCCAGTGGAAGGCAGCAGCAGTGAGGCGCCTGCAGAGGGAAAATTGCTCGGCCACCAGTGCTGGAGCGGGGTGCAAGACCCAGGTGCTGGTGGGAATTGGTGAGATCCAGGGCTTGACTTCCCCCGGGCCGATGAGCCTGTGAGTGGATAATAAAACTCTTGGTGATTAACAGGCTCCTGAATGGGGCTAGGATTTGGAAGCAGTCCAGGGAAACACAAGCTGCTCAGGGCTATGCCATGGCACACAAAGGAGCTACAGCCCTCAGATAAATTATTCATTGCCACTTTCCCAGCTCAGCTCTCTTGATGACCTGGTACCACTGATGAAAAAAGGCCTGCAGGGAATAAAGGACAAGGTGGGACTGGAAGATCAGAAACTTGGATAGAGGCTTAGCATGCAGGAGAAAATCATGTCAAATGGAAACCAACAGGAAGAGGCAAAGATTGAATTGGGAGGTGGAAAGGGAAAAACCTGGTAGAGAACTACTGGAAGAGATTAGAGCTGTGAAACTGGCACCAGGAGAGGAACTGCAGGAGAGTTCTAGAAACTGCAAGGACTGGAGTGCACTCCCAACATTTTGCCCAAGTCAGGAATGAGTGTGTTTAAGATGGCTTCACTGAAATGGGTCAGGATGTGGAGCATGAGAACGGCAGCAACTCAGGGATGGGGACCACAGAGAGAAGCCAGCTGGGCTAGAGCTGCAGAAAATAAAAGATGATGTGATGAGAGAAACAGCTAAGAGGAGAAGCTGCCCTGTCACTGAAGTGTTGGGAAAGACAGCTGAGATGACAGGGATGCATGTCAGGAATGTTGCCTAAAAGATACCTTACATGGCAATGCACATGGCAGTGCTAGGAATAGAGGAATGCTGAGCACAGGGCAAGCAGTGAAGAGCAAAAGAGCAAAACTGATCTAAGTGGTTTGAAGGCAAGGGAGGCTTCTCCAAGACTAACAGGGTAGAAGGAAACCTCTACTGAGCTGATGGACTAGGAAAACAAAACAGAAAGCCATCATCATTTTCTTAGTTCAACTAATTAATGGGAGGGGCTAAAACTCGACCCATCCCAAGAGCACCTCTCACCCAGGTGCTGGAGGAACTGCTGGTCCCTGGGAGGGCTGGTAGGGAACTGGAAGGAGCTGTCGCATCCTGAGAAGAGGATTAGGATCCAGCTCTACTCACAGCCAAGACACTGGAGTGCACATATGGTCCCCTGTGTGTTTGGTGGACACTGCTCATGGACAGGCTTGGGTATTTTATTGCAGCCTGTGAAATTACAGTCTTCAGACTGTCTAGGCACCTACATCCCACTGTAATCTTTGGAGTAGGGCTGGTACTGGAAAAGCACCATTCTTCCAAAGTTGTTTGGCTATCAGGGAGGAGCTGTGGGGCATCACAGCTGCCTGCTGTGAGTGGGGAGAGTTAAGGAAGCTTCTCCATGCAGCTCTTTTATGGCTTTCTGAGATTCATCTTTGCTTTGATTTATGCTGAAATTTATATGCACCTAGCTCATGTTTTGGAGCTTTGAAGTGTACTTCAGGCAGCAGCAAAGGGGCAGTGGATATTAAATGAATAATTAAAATGAAGAAAAGCAGTTAGTACAAACACAAAGGCACCTATACAGAGAAATGATCCCATCACTTTTCTCATAAAGCTTAAAAAGTGCCTTATGTAGGTCAGGATATTTGGCTTTCAGGAATTCAGATGGGAATGACTTAGTGGAAGTAACAAATATGGCCAAGAAAGAAAGCAACAGCTTTGATTTACATTGTTGAAGGGGGGCTCCTTCTCCGGCAGGATGGCTCACATTGCAGTGGTTCTCGTGCCCACCAAAACCAGAGTGGGGCCGTGCCTTTGGGCACAGCTACCAGGGAAAACTGGGATGGGAAGCAGTGCATCAAGTGAGAACATGGTTATTTAAAATTCATTAAGTGAAAGCAGCATCTCACAAGCCAATGCAGGCTGTCCATCTCATCCTACCAATTGCCTTGGGGAAGACACCCCAAAGCCATGAATCTCCTTCCTTCCCACCATTAGTGAGGTGCACTCTGTGGTGTGAGCACCCGGGTTTGCAGCACCTCCTCACTGCAGGAGGATCATGATTTATGGAAAACCAAGGACATGGATAAAGTGTTTGTATATTTTTCTTACTGAAAACATGAAGCCTAAATACATATGCAGAGCTGGCCTGGCTGATAGATCCATCAGGGCTTGCTTTCTCCAAGATCAAGCTGTCAGCTTGTCAAAGGCAGCTGCTCAGAGCCTGAATTTTGTTTCTGCTCCCACATTCATCAAATTTTACGTCAGTCCCAGCTTGAATAGTTGTTATAGTCCTTCAACAGATTGTCTGTGCATCGCTCTTTCTCTTTGGTGAGGACCCTGGGATGGGAGGGAAGCTTGGGCAGGTGCTGGTCCCCTTCCCAGGTGCCAGCAGGGCATACCTCCAGCCCCTCCAAGGACAGGTGGCACTCAAGGAAACCTAGGAGAAAGATAAAAGCATCTGGTTTATTTTCACAGGGCTGTTTTTCAAGATTCAGGAAGTGCCAGAGACACACTTATGGCTGCAATTGCTTAGGTTTGTTAGTAGTAGTAAAGCAAGAAAGTATCATTCCTTTTTCCAGGAGAAAGCATTTTAAGGGAAATTTTTAAGGGAACTTCTAGAGAAAAAGACTGAATAAAATCCTGGTAGCAAAGAAGGAAGCATTGCGCTAAAGTAATAAAATTACTTTGCTTCATCCCTTGCATGGTGAAATACTTGGCTTAATCTTTTATGAGGCAACACATTCTGAAATTCATTTAATACAAAAAAAGTCCTGTCAGTTGTTGAAATGACAACAAACACTTGACAGGTTTCAAAGGATCTACTTGTGTTTCCCAAGTTTAGTTTTATAGGGAATTCCAAAACTTTCTGGTTTTGATCCAGCAAAGAATAATAGCCTGTTGAAAAACTGGGGAATTCCCCACGAACATGGAAATTCCAGCTCCTGCACAGTGCTAGTTACTCTCACTAGCTTTAGTTTCTGGCTTGAGCACTCCCTGTTTTCCCTCTGCTCCCTGGGACACCGTGATGCACACGAGAGACAGCCAGTGCTGCCCAGCCACGGCTGCCCCCTCCCCTGCCCTCTTCAGCCACAGTCTGGGGAAAGCACCAGCCCAGCAGAGTGAGGAGGGACAGGGAGCTCATACAGCATAGAAAGAGGCGCCCATGTTTTTTTGCCCACAAAAGCAGCCCAAGAAGCAAGAAGAACAGGGCTGCCAGCTTGGCTGAATGTGATCATGAAGGCAGGGAGTGTGCTCACGCCACTGGAGGGGGCACCTCGCTGAGGGGGACAGCCCTCCTCCAAACCTGCAGGCAAAAATGAACTCAGGTTTGGGCAAATTGTTTGCAAAAAAATGGAAAAGCAAAGTCCTACTGGAGCTGCAGCATCAGATAAGCCTGGTCCCATCTGGGTTTGTCCCTGGCAGGGTACGCCCAGATGGCTCCTGTGCCTAGGCGGGAGTGAACTCTTCCTCTCTACCTGGACACCTATACCTACCAAAAGAATAGGATAGCTCCTCCTGCAGCTGATCTCCAGTCTGCAGTTAGGTTAATTGTTGAGGGATGGAAAGGTGGATGTTGAAGCACTAGTAAGAAAACTGTTTTTTCTCCCTCCCCAGCGTGATTGTGCCAGAAAAGGGCTGAATATAAATTGATTTAGCACTGGATAAAAAAATAATGAGAAAGTTTTTCCCATCCCTGCTGGGTTTTTATTTTTTTCTGTTTGGTTTCCACACTTCAGCATCACACAGAGAGTTGCTTTCCATGGAAAAAAACTGTACTTACCACCAGGAAAATCAACTTTCTGCTCTCATGATCAACAGAGCTGCTTGCCTTGGCCAGAAGTTTGCTGTCCCAAATGTGTGTTTGCACGGGTTCACCCTGTCTGGACCCAGGCATACAGCCACAAGCATACATGTCCTTCATGGCTCACAGATTCCCAGCACAGGCAGTCCTTGTGCACCTCAGTGTGAGGGTGCACTCATACTTTTCTCCTTGACACGCTTTAGGCTCTTTGCAGCAACATATTCTGGCATGAAGCTTCCCTTTAGGATGAGAAAGAGGTTGCACAAGAGCCCCACAGTGCAGTTCTTAAAAGCGTAATTGTATCACGTATGCAATTTTTAACATAGTTCTGGCAAACATTTCTGGGCATTGGTGCAGCTTTCATGAGAAGCAAGAGTATCCCAGCCTCTGAGAGCATTCCCACTGGCCCCACATATGCTCCTGAGTCCAGTGACACGGGCAATGCACCAGCATGCAGACCTGTGGCAGGATGTGCCTCCAGCCAGGGACAAATAAACAACTCTTACAAGGAAAAAAAGGAAGTAATTGGGAGAGGGAAGGGCAAAAGTAACAAACTGAAGGAATGGAGTCATTTGCTATGACAGAAAATAATTCTTTAACAATACAGAACAGAACATGTTCTAGTTGGACTTTTAGGTGTATCTCCTGTGATTCACAGGCTGACTCATATCAAAGCATCACCAGTTATATAAAGGGATATGTTCCTGAAGGTGTGTTGTGGCCTGAAATTTTCATAATGGATGAAATTTAGAGAGGGGCCTCTATTGGTACATGGCTGGATCATTCTGGCAGTGACATACTGCAGAAAGAAGCAAGAACAGGGCGAAGTCACAGAAACATTGCTTTAAAATTAGGAACTCATAAAGTTTGCCACGGAGAAGGGCTTCCCTGCAAGATGCACTCCATGTGCATGGTCACTGGCAGCAAGGCAGCGAGTCAGGTCTCAGATGTGTATGGATAAGGGCTAGTAAGCCCTTTTCTGCTTCCTAGTGGAAATTCCCAGGGAGACTGAGAGCTGTGGACTGATGGGACCCTCAAAACAAACCTCCTTTTGCCTCCTGTGCCTCATCACTCACCTAGCACTGCTTACAAAGCTGCCATCCTCTCTACCACCTAAATCTCCCATGGAACAGCTTGAGGCCATTTTCTCTCTCTCTTCTCTTGAGCCATTGACTTCTCTTCAAGTCCTGCTACTTGTTACCTGGGAAAAGAGACCCCACCTGGCTACAATCTCCTTTCAGATAGCAGTAGAGAAAAATAAGGTTCCCCCCGAGCCTCAGTTTCTCCAGGCTGAACAATCCCAGGTCATGATCAGGATTTTGACACAAAATAACCATTTAAAAGACCTATATCACCAAATGTGGCACATTGCTAGTGTTTCACTCAGAGGACTGGATATTCTCCTCTGGATGTGGATAGCTCCTGGTACTATAACCAGCTTCAGGTGCTATGAAGGTGGCACACAGACCCTGAAAGCCCTCATTTTGAGACATGGGTTTTCTCGGGGGGGCATCAGGGCACAAGCAGGACCAAAAGGCTTGTGAAACTGATGAAACTTTTAGTACTAAAGAAATACTTCTAACTTGTGGCATTTGATGTTGATGCTACAGCCACATTCTTCATGTTGTCTTACTGTGATGTGGATTTAATGTTTAGATTTTTTCTTCTTAAATTTCATGTTTTCATTTATAATACACAACTACTGTCAACCTAGAATACTGATAGTGAGCAATTAGGATAATTATTTTTATTTAGATAACACCAGAAAGCCTTCAGTGAGGGCGAGGTCACTATGATTTCATGCACTGTTCAAAGAAAGGCAGAGACTGTTTTTGTTCTACCTTGTTGTCTCTGTCTTGCTCTTTATTTGTAAAGGTAAACATGCCCAGAAGAGAGATGAGCAAGAGCTGAGGAACTGGCCCAGTGATGTTGCTGCACAGTCAGAGGCAATGCCATGGAGGGCTGTCCCCAGGAACACAGCTGAAAAGCCTGGGGGGTGCTTTCAGGCTCAGAGATTGCTGGGGCACATGAATCACTGCTTTGCCGCCTGTGGAAATATTGTGTTCAGCACCACTGCAGTAGGAAGTGCAAATCACGTGGACTGAGCTGCACCAGATGTGGGATGCTGCAGACTCACAACCTCATGCCAATGCAGAGCTACTTTGGAGGCCAACAGAGGGGGTTTTCCCTCTCTGGAGAGGGTTGTGGCACTGGAATCCTGCTCTACATAGGCAGTAAAGATGAAACAATCTGCATTAAAACCGACCTGGATGGTTATTTATGAACAAACTTGTCCGGTGAACAGCACTACCAAGGGCTGAGCATTAACATAAGAGGTGGTTGAACCCTGAAGTGTCTTGCTCAGATGCTTCCTATTGATATCCAAAAAAGTGGTTTAGACATCAGACTTCCCGGTGTTGGCTCTGTATAGACTGTGAGGAGCAGGGCCTGTGTTCAAACCAAAGTCTACTGGCACCTCCCTAGGGTGTTTGATGGCTTCTCTTTATGGATCGTGTAAGCAGGCAGGGTCTGGGCATGCTGGAAAATAGGGCTTTGAATTGCTCCTTGCTCTCTCAAACACAGACACCACAGGAGGCACCAGTGACAATTGTTGGTATCATAGAAAATTACCTCAGTATCATCTTAGTCACTTTTTGAGACATTTGTCTAACCCAAGACAACAATTGATCTGCACATAGGTTCATTCTAAAATAATGGTTTTCCACAAATAGAACTCTAAAAGATATTCATGATTAAAAACTTAATTATTGCATAAACAACTTTAGCTTAATTGCAAGCTCCAGCTGAACAGACCCACTGGGACATTAGGGAATTATAGCTAACGCAAACAGAACCCTGATGTGTTTCTTCGCAATATTGTGTTAAGTAAAATCCTTGAATTCCTCCAGTGTTATTTTAAAGAACTGTGTGTGATAAGTCAACTTGGTTATGTGTGCTTGTGTGACAAATTGCCAAACATCCCACAGGGAAAATACGAAAAAACAACAGAGAAGTCATTCTGAAGAAATGAGACTTTATTGACTTTTTGTGCCACTTTCAAAGGCCATCAATGATACACTGTTGAAGACCATGTTTTCACAATTTCATTGCAATTCTAGAGGGTGGGGAGCAAAGCGAATCTCACATTGGCATATCATTGATTGTGTGATTTTTCTTTTTCAAACAAAAAAAGAAACAAAGCAATTGAGGGAAGAGTGATGGAGAGCGAGGAAACATTGACAGTCCTTGATTCACTCCTTTCTAATATCCATGACAGCTGGTGCTGATCTGTTACAAGGACAGGATTCCTTGTAACAGAAGAGAATATGATGAGAAAGCAAAATCCATCATCAGGGAAATGACTTTTGAGCAGATCAAGAAAATCTGGATCCTGTACTTGAGCTGGTTTGCTTTGGTTTTTTTAAAGCAGAGAAATAACTAGAGACACAGGTATCTAGTTAGTCTACAGTGGCTTTCTTTTGTTTGCCATTGCCAAATACTCCTGTTTCAGCAGATTGAAATTGAATAAGGGCTTTTACTCTGTGCCGTATCACATTTCTGTTTTGCAAATGGTATTCCTTAAAAAGAGAAAGCAGTGTATAACAAACCCATTGGTTCATGCAGGACCACCCACTGCCCCAGCTGGGGCTCAGCAGAGGAGCACAGCTGTCCCCCACTCGTGCACAGCTGCACGAGGAGCAGTCCCCCACTCGTGCACAGCTGCACCAACCTTCTCCATCCATGTGACCACGAAGATTTAGGGCCTGCTCCACCATCTGGTTTCTACCATCTTCTCCAAACCTTTCAAAGTCCCACATCATACACTCCACCACCAGAGGTGACCTTTGATTATTCCCTTTGCCATATGTCTTATAGTTCAAGGGCTGATTCTCTTTTTCCTCCTTGCTGTTTAGACTCCATGCTGATGCCATCACCATCTTTTTATCTATTGATACATATTTTTACCTATTAGCAGTGTAGTCCCTATCTCAAAGAACATTGTGGGCTTGACAACAGTGATCCATATCTTCCAACACCTCCAATGGCCTCAAGCTGTTAATTGTCAAGGACTACTGTGAATGACATCACTGGAGGATCTGGTGCTCCTAATTTACAAAAGCAATAATTTTTGAATGCAATCATCTAAGTGAGCTTGTGATATGAACAATAATGGAAGAAGAGGAACTGGGGAGGGCTGCGTGCTGTGGAAGCAACAAGGGATGCCAGGAATGAGCATAATTGCACGTGGAAGGGTAAAACTACAGAAAAGGCAGGCAAAAAATAATGAGGTAGCTTGTGCTAAATTACAGCAGCAAGCTGTGAGTGAATTGTCACCATGAAGTGGTGTCACAGGCAAACCCAAACTGTGTGTAGGCCTTCAGAAGTTTTTCTGATATTCCTGTTTCCAGATGTTGCTTCTTGGGATTTGGGTCCTGCTGGAGATGGGACAACATTAATTCAAATGCTGACAGTCACTGATGCTGCTTCTTGGAAGGCTGCAAAGTGCTGTTTTTCTTAACATTTCAAAGGAAATGTCCTTGAAATGTCAATAAGTGTGACAGTGTGATGAAAAGAATTTACAGCAGACCTGCCTGGAATGTGTATGAGGGGACAATGACAAGCAAGGAAAGAAGAAAAGAAAGCAGGCAGAGCTGTAAATGAATGAAAATATAGGGTTTATTTATTAAAATGGAGTTTAGCAACAATCTAGTTGTTCTCCATTACACCAGCATATGTGTTATATATCAGCATTTCCTGCAAGCATCAGAAACATCATCCTGTTTCTCTTAGCAGTGGGAGCCTTTCTTTCTGGCTAGATTTTGAATCTGATTTCCAGATTATCTTAATTACTTTCCAACTGAGTCAAGATACTGGAATGTTTATTTTAGAATTGTCCAAAATGAGCTTTTTCTTCTCTTCTTGGGGATTCACTTCTGTTTCTGTATGGAGTTCATGAAGTTCTGAGTATTTAAATTTTCTGCAGCTGACCAGTGTCAATGAGAGCTCTGCACACAAAAGGCTTTGTAAAAACAGATCCTTGGCACTACTGCAAATGAAATGCATTAAATGACCTATGTGAAACTGTGGAAATCAACAAGTATTTTCCAGTAAACTTAGAGGAGGGAGAATAACCTGGACAACCGTGACCAATTTTACAGCTATTCCTGCGGTGAGAGTGGCAGATGAGAAAGGAAGTGAAGGATGGGAAGATGCATTGAGACACTTATCTCTGTCATGTCTTGATTAATACAACTGAAAGGCAGAAGCTGTAATTGAACACGAGGTCCTGCGCTGAAGTCTCTGACAGACACATGCTGTGAGGAGAGCTGATAAGCCAAGCTGGTTTTGGTACATGAATATTGCTATGTATTATGTTTACCTAAGCATTAAGGAGAAAAAAAAAAATTGAAGAGAAAAATGAGCTCTTCTCTGAGTTTGAAATATTAAATAGAGGCTAAACAATTGGTTCTGAGCCCTAAAAAGCCTCCTTACATGAATCATTGACGAAGTGAAGACATGAACCTTATTTAATATATCAGTTCCTAGAATGGGACTCTGGGCTTTTTACTATGGAAAAATGTTCCCTGAAAGTAATGGCTTTATCAGTGTGATTAGCACCATGCAGAGTTTGCTGCCTTCTGAAATCAGTGGTCCCTTGTGAGAGGTCCAGGACAGTACTTGGCTCTTGTGAGTGGTTATCTTTCCTCACGTACAGGTGCTTGAAATAGGGAGAATGTAGCTGGGTGACATAGCTATAGTTCATGGGACTGGATTTATCTGTATGCCGGGAAATGAGCTGATTGCTCTACTTTTTCATGAGCTGATTTATTTTGCATTCTGGTTATGAATGTAATTCCTTAAGGGGAAAGACGTCTTGGCTGCAGTTATATTTGTTCTTGCTACGAAGCTACTCCCCATGTCAAAGTGCTTAATTTACTTTCCTAACGTTGTCAAGTTGCTCTCAGATTTAGAATTCAAGCTTTGATGTACCAAAAATACCAGAACTCTCCAAAGTACAAGTAGTCTGAAGTCTGTGTAGAATCGCTGCCCTGGAGACTGGTGAATTAGTTGAGAAATTTTTTTAGAAAAAGATATGGAATAATAGAGCTATATTTGGATGTTCTTTTAAAAAGTGGCTGTCTAAGAATGGTAGCTGCTAGCACAGGCTTCACTGTAACTGGAAAATGGATCCATCCAGAGAGTTCAATCACACATATATCACACAGGCTGACAGCTCACATTCTATTACCTTTCTTTAATGCTTCATTTCTAAGTTATAATTATTTTAATGGGTGATTAATCTATTTTTGAGCAGTTTAAGGAATTTTTGATATGGGTAAGCAGGCGTAAATTTTAAAAGCCTTTACTTCATATAAATTTGCTCTATAATTGATCATATAATCTCTGTGATACAACCCCTAAAAATTATCTGACTAAAACCTATCATTTTATCTCCTTTGAGATACATATATCCATTAGACAAGGTTCTCCATTCTCTCTTTAATTATTGTTCTGGCAATGAAATTTTTGGTGGCTGTTTAAGAAAAAAAAACTGGAGTTCAAAACTCCCAGTAGAAACTGTGGTGAATATAATTTCATTATACACAGCACAGAAAACATTCTATCTGCTGAACCCTTTGTGGCTTACTGGGAGAGTCCTGGAACAGAGAGAAGAAAATGCCTCTTTCTATGGCTTGCAAATTGGATCATATCTAAATTTTAATTTTGAGCTGAGACAGCAGTGCCAAAGGAGTCACTGGCCAGATGAAGAAAAAATACAACAGACTCCAATTTTCTTTATTGTTTGTCAGTCTTGTCTTAGCCCTTTTTTTGCACACAGGACAAAAATAAGAGTTCTAAGCCTCCTTCATTCTTCAGGAAACCATAGAAAGCAACTGTTTGGGCACAGGAGCTCCTAATTTGTTGGTCATTGAAAGAGAAAGAAAGGCATAGACATGAAAGCTGTTCTCCTGATCAAGTCTGTCAGGAGAGAGCTTCAGGATAGGGTACTGTCCCTGCCAAGCAAACTGTGACGAGCAGATACCCAAGGAAGGAGAATATCTGCTTTTCGAGGACTACCAATGCAAGGAAAGGCTCTGGAGTTACTGGTGCATCTGCTTCTCACGCTGAAGACTGGTGTGGGGGTGGATACATCTGTGTTGGATGTTTTCCCACATACTGCAATTATGAAGAGGGGATTACCCAAGGATTTTCCCTATTCTGAATGGGGACAAAGGCAGATGTGCCAGTCTGTGATGAACATGTTGGGAAAGAGGAGCTGCTGCAAAACACTGTGTTCCTTCTTTATGTTTATGGGGTAGGAGGGCAGATAGGTCAGGATCTGGTCTGGTCCTGTTTCTTACGACCCCAAGACGGAGGCTGGAAGGAGGCAAAGCAAGGCAAGGCAAGTTGTGGTAAGGAGAAGAGTATATAGTTTTCAGATACAAAATAAAACAAATGGAATCCTAAAATATTCTTTCACTAGTGCATATGTACATACCATCACCAAAGAACAAATTCTCTCAAGAGGCCTGTGGTATCCAAAATATTTACAATGTTTTCCTATTCTGTCTATTCTCATATTCCTTATGAATATATATATATATATATGTATATAGCACAAATTTGTGATAAACTGGAATAAATGTGCAGGTAAGAAAGGACACAGTCACAGTAGGACACAGTAAGTCCATAATACCTTGTGTGTGTGACCAGCTCCTGCTAGACAGATCCTCATAGTCTTCATCACTGATGCAAAGCGCTCTGTGAACAGGAAGGTCTCCAAGTGAGCTGGCTAAAGCTGCAGCCTTTGGGGAAAGTCAGCTCTCTTCTGGCAGTCCAAAGATGGACTTTAAGGGATTAAAACCAGTATTAGGATAAACCCCATGAAGTGTGACTGGTCCAGAACTGTGTGACACCAGTCAGACATGAAAAAGTATTATTTGCTGGTCAGGTGAAACAAGTCAGCTCCTCTTCTTTGACAAGGACAAGGGAATGTTTCAGCCTGCACAGTTCTTGGATGAGCAGAAAGTATGTCTCTGTCAGCTCTCCAGGAAAATGGGTGAACTTTTGTCTGCATTCCCAGCTGAGACTCATTCAGTATCCTGAAGGGCAGAGCTCCTTTGATCGTGTTTCATCAGCCTGCTTTGCTGAGCAGGTTTCAGCCAACTTTTGATCTGTGGCTGGTAACACACTCCTAATAAGCCAGCAGTCAGTTCTGCAATCAGCCAGCCTCTGGCTTCAGGCAATGGGCTTCTTGAGAGGGCACCTGCTGTGGCAAGAGTCTTCCCCTGGGCTGACAGGACCACAAGCTAATTGCCTCATCCCTCACATCTGGATTCACTGCACTCCCTGTGAGAGCAAGTTGGGACAACCTGACAGGAAGAACTGCTCATGGTCAGCTGTGAGAGCTACACAGAAGCCTGTGGTGATGTTTTTTCTCTTTGTGGAACAGCATTCCTCAGGCACATCCCATCAGCCCAGCCTCACCATATCCTTCTTTCTCAGTGGAAGATCTCTTTCAATGTCACAGCATTGGCACATTTTGCTGGCAGAAAAGAGGTGACCTTTAAACAGAGCTAACAACCATCTTGTAACATAATTCCTCCTATGCCCACCATCACTTCCTTTTCTGTACTTCAGTCAAAGTACCACAGTTCAAAGATTCCCAGGTGCCAACCATTTTGGGATATCTTTTTTTTTTTTTTCCAATAAGTTGGTCACACCCAGGTAAGAGTTCAGCTCCATGGTGATGCTCTGTAGATGTCCTCAGCTGGCTCTTGCCGGGGAAGTACTGGACATGGAAATGAAGCTTTCTCTTGTGAATCCACATCTGCTTGCATTCAGATGAGTCTGGCTTTTTGAAACAGTCACAGCACTTTGGTCAGATGATCACAAAGCATCCAGACAATAAAGCCATGCACTACAATGTGGTGAAGGTCATGCTTATGAATATTACAGTGGGTGGCTAATTGTCCTTCCAAATGTCTTAGATGCAAAAGAAGTTTCAAAGAATAAATATCTGAGCTTGCACCTTCAAATGCAGCTGGTGGGTGTCTGGAAAGTAGCTCAGACATGAGGGAGTGATACCCACAAAATACCATTCATTTTAGCATGTTCTTGGCACCAAGTTTACCTGGCCAAGTGCATGCCTGACTGCTAGCCTAGCTAAAGATTGTGTTCCAGCTTTTCCTGATCTCTAAGTTGCGGACCATGCTATGGCCCATCACATTTCCTGAGCTTTATTTTGCAGAGTTAATTTTGAGGAATACCAGATAGGCTTCCACAGCAAATAGCCTACAAAGAAAGGATAGTTCCCCTAATTTTACCAAGTTGTCCATGTAAGAAGTGGAGGCAGGAGCAGAGAGGAGAAGCTGAATGTCACTGAAACTGTTGGGCATGTCTGTTTTTACTGGTGTTGGTGATTTAAGTCTTGTGACAACAAAACTGCATATTGCAGCTCTGAATGGGGCTGTGTGCTATAAGGCAGCTCTTCTGCAGGAACTGGAGCTGCATGAGTCCTGCTGGCCAGCCATGGCTTGCCTTTAGCTTCTCAGCTTGAGTGGGGATTCTCATTAAGCCTCTGTCACAACTAGTTCTTCACTTAAATTACAGCTCAGCAGCACTATTTAAAAGGTTTTAACTCAACAGATGTCCTCCTGTGTGGACAGCATCTCAAACCATGCTGGTGCCCTGGATACTGACTCTGCCTGTGTGGACCTCTTTGGTACATAAAATTGCCTGCCAACAGGGCAGGGTGTGTGCTGAGCCAGAAGAGATTTGTACATCTTCTCAGGAGTATCTGTTCCTATCGTAGTCCTGAAACAGACTGTACTCTCTCAGTGTGAAATCTCTCTATTCCAGTGACTTACTCTCTCTTCTCCCAAGAGTCAGATGTGTGTCTAATGGCCCTTGTGTCCTTTATTACCTCAGCCATTGGAATAAGCAGCTACTGCTGCACCAGATGCATACAAAACTGTTTGATTTTGCCTTACTTCGTACAGACTGTTTTTAGCTTGTTTGGAAAAGCTGCTGCAGTGCAGGTTATTGCTGATATTTCTTTAACTGTTGGCATCAAGTAATAACATGGTTGATGTTTCCTAGGGGACTACTGGACCCTGCAATGTCGCCTGCTGCTTCTTGGAGTTCTTGGTTTGTGTATTTGCTGTAATTGCTTTCCCTGGCATCAAATCAGTGTCAAGCTACAGCCTCTCTGACATCCAGCAATCTCTCTCGCAAAAAATAAAAATAATTCCTGTAACATTTAATCATGAAACCTGCTGGTGAATTCTCTCTGCTGTGCTGGGATGTGCAGGGCTATGAAAGCTTTGTCAATAGAATCAACCTTGTACAAAAAAACCCCAAAAACCAAAACCAGTATCTTATGAAATATTAATTCAAGTTGCCAGCTTCAGCATTCTAGACTTTTGCATTTTCGAAGTCATCAGCTTGAAGGAAAACATATTTTCAGCTCTTGGCCCACCAAATACAGAGCAGAGCTGTTCTGAGAGTTTGTCAGCCTGATCCTTGGCTAGACTGCTTGAATCTTATTTTCCATTTGGTCTAATCATCCCCAGCCTTGAAATAAATTCAGCATCTGGCAGTGGGAGGACCCAGACCTCAGTGCCATTGTTAATGCTGGATTCCTGCAGAGAACATTCAGAGAACTCTCTCATTCTCTTCCCAAGTTTTTTTCCCCTCCTGTCACCACAGACATTTTCTTGTTTAAATAAAAGCTGCCCATCTGCTCTGGTCTCCTCAGCGTGCTTCTACCCAGCTTTTAGCAAACTAGCCTGAGGAAGTGCTGTGCTTTCTGGGAAAAATCCCAGCAAGCCCCCTTCTTCACTAGCCAATAAATCAAAGCCCATACTCCAGCACCCTGTGGCAGGAGGGAGCAAAGATGGCATTACTGCAAAGGGGGGAGGAATCCCAGGAACACACAGAGAATAATAACAAGAGAAGGCTCGTGATTGGGCGTTCCTCAGCAATAACAGTGTTTTGGAGGGTTTGCCAGAGCTACTTAGGACATGCTGCAGAGCTGTAGTGAGGTTCCTGCCACACAGTGCTCAATAGCCTCTGTCAGCTGCCTTAGTCCTGAGTGCTTACTGCACAGTACTTGGTACCACATGTGAAATCAAATGGAAAATACCCCCAGTAAAAAAGGGAAGCCATTCAGGAGAAGGACACAGCATAAGGACCTGCAGGCTCTGTGGCAGACACCACAAACAGAGATGATGTCTGTCATTTGGAAGGAGATGCAAAACCTGCAGCAGCTCCAACATTTTGCAGCATTGACAGAGGTTGTCAGTAGGTGCAGAGCATACAAGGGTGATCAGCCCCAAACCAAACTGGATATTTGTTTATTTAAAATAGGATACAGATGCCCAAAGTGGTGTGGTGCTAAAATCAGTTGTATCAACACCATAATAGCAACACTATAGATAAGACATGCAGTAAGCCCTAGACACTACACAAACTGATCTTTAACAGGCAGGGTGTGAAATGGAAACTCAGGTAAGTACTAAAGTGAGTGTAAACTTGTTACATTCAGAATGTGTATGTGCAGGAAACAGAGCCTCTTTGTTATTTGGGAAATCCTACATGCTGATTTTCAGCAGAAAGGATGGGCACCAAAGAAAGAGGAGACTGAAAGAAGGGAGAGATCAGAACTCTCTGATGGAGAGATTTTAAAGGATTCCTGTGTTGCAAGGGAGTGATTTCATTACATGCAAAGGGAATGTTTTCTTTAGGATATACTTGATGCCAGATATTTTTCTACACTTCATCATCAGCAGGTCCCTGGTAAGGCTGTAAAAAGAGATCACATTTTTTTTTTTTTGCATTCTGATTGAGAGATATTCTTGTCTCCAACAGTACTAATTTTAATAAGGCAGCTCAGAGGTTTCAACAGGCCAACCAACCATCGTTTCTTACTGTGAGGAGGGATAGAGACTGCCCTCACAGATCTTTGCAAGAGCATCTCAAGCAAACAGCCATCCGGCATAGTGCTGGTAAAGATGACGCTGCATTTGGCCTAAGAACTGGAAACAAGACCCCTTAATTCTGCATCTCATATACTAAGACCTGGGAAAACACAGTAGTAGAGACTGTGCCAGCACATCAAGCTGGTTGGACACCAGCTGGAGCACTTGGGCTAAAGCAAAGTGACAATAATAGAAGACAGCTGCAATATGCTTGTCCTGACAGAGAGAAAGGTTTACAGAAGAAACATGTGTCTCATCTTCCTCAAGCAACACCTGGAAGCTACATAATACAGAGACTGAAAAAATGGGAAGCTAATCTCATTCAGGGGGAAAAACTGAAGGAATGCTTGAAGTCCTGCTGTAAGGGCAACACTTGGTTGGCTGAGGTAGTTCTAGGCAGAGCCAGAGGATAGATTTGCCCAGGGTGCAGATATTTTTATGCCACTTCTACAAGTGCCAACACATACACCTCGAAAATCAATAGGACATTTTAAATCAGTGAGGTTGTTTATTTATGCTGGAAGCTATGTGTTACAGCCATTTCAATTCTTACTTGCTATTACCTTTGGCTTGAGGAAGAAAAAGGTGTGAGGAACTGCCCTCTTTAAGGGAGCCTGGTAAGAGCCAGACAGAAAGAGCTGTGCTTGCAGAGCTGTGCCAGGCAGCCCAGAGTGGCTGGATGTCCCAGTCAGTGTCCTTTGCTAGGACTGATTACAGAACATATTTAGCTTTCTACCATTTAAATGTACAAATGAGTGCTCTGTGACTCAATTAATAGCTCCAGTGCTCCTGGCCTGGCTCTCTCCCTTGAAGGGCAAAAGGCATATCTCTGTGACTATTAATGCTCCTATAATGATGCAGACTTGTTTTGATTTTTGTGATGTGACACTCCAGAACCAGAGCACTCTCAGCTGGATCTCCCAGACTTGCTTTCCCACTGTGCTCCCTCTTCCAGGGCAGTTTGTCATATATCTCATTCCTCAAGGACAAAGAGTCAAACCGTTCCTTTTGTCTTCAAGGAAAATTGCTACCATTTCTGATAACACTAATTTTACCAGAAGTCAACTGATTACCTCTGAGGAAAGGGTGTCACAGCGAACACCCATCTCCTCCCCAGGCAGTGGGACCCACTCATGATTTCTACCAGCAATTCTCCATCACCCCCCACTGAGTGACTGGGAAGGTTGGGAGCGCGGTGCCCGTCCTGTCTGTGCTGCACATAGTCACTGCTGGGCAGTGATCTGATGTGCTTCAGCAGTCCCAGGACGGCCACAGCCATCGTGTCACTGGGCAGGAAGGCAGTGGCTCCACGGTGAGCGAGTGCCACAGAATGACAGACACAGCAATGTCCTGTCAGGCTCTCTGAACCCTGCTCAAGGTCAAGGCCCCGGGCCAAGCGGTGGGCCTGGGCTTTCCCAGTGATGAAGACAAGTTTTCACATAACACTTCCCTGGCTTGCAAATACCGGGAGAACCAGGATTGTTTGGGGTAAAAACATTGCATAAGGTGATTAGGTATTTTCTGTCTGAATTTAACTCTGCCAGAACCTGAGAAACAAAACACGGTGGGGGAAGTTGGAGACAGCAAACACCAAGCTGCTACATTTCAGAGACAGCAAGGGTCTGAGAGCACAGGGCAAAGATCAGAGGTGCCTCTGGTTTTGCCACTCAGATGTTTTGCCTCAAACATATGTGTTTTTTTACTGAGAGACTGGAGGATGATATGTTGTTCTGGAGAAATGTATTAAAGGCTACCAGTGGGAGGGAAAGCCTGGGGAATTTCTAGATGGCACCACAACTGGGGTGGAACATAATTACTCCTCTGGAAAAAAAGCACAGACAGCAACCAAAACCCATGAGGTCTTAGAGAATTGCAGGCAAGGTATGTGCATTAAAATAAAGCCATACTACAAACTTAGGAGAGGGTAGTAAACGACTAAGAATGCCCAAAGAGGAATGGACCACATTAGGCAAGCTTAAACAGGAATCACCAGAGGCACATAATTCCCTGCTGCATTTTCATTGACATCTTCAAGTTTCCTGCAAGGGCAGCCCTTTCTCCTTGAAGACTCATAATACGTTCCTTCATGAATTCCTGGTTGTAGGCAACCATTTCAGAGCAGGAGAGGGAGACAAAGGACAGGGGCTGGGGAAAACCTATAAGCAAACACAAGGCACAGATTTTGCTGGAAGGTTATTGAGGAGAGATACTGGAAACGCATTCCTGCCTGGGAAAGATGTTCACAACTGCTTCTCACTGCCTTGGTATGGTGCAGCTTGAGGGAAGGAACAGAACAGAACAGAAGGAAGCAATCTCAAAGATGCTAGCTTGGGAGACGATGGTTTCAGGCTGCACCCAGGCTTCACCAGGCTGTCCTGCACCAGAGGGGCTGTGAGATTCTAAAGCAGAAAAGATGCAGGCCTGAACTGTCTCATTGTGTCAGGGTTATTGAATACAGAAGCAGAAATGCTGTGTTTGAAAGAATGGAAAAGCCTAAACAAGGCACCTGAAGGAGAGGATCTGATCTGAAGTTCTTTGTGAGAGCTAGGCCAGACCATGGACCTGGAAGGATCTACTTTTGAAGGAAATTGAAAGAGTTTTCTGAAGGACAGCAGGGTCCAGATTGGGGAATACTGGCAAAAAGAAGAAAAAAAAAAAAAAAGGGAAAAGAGCCACTAGCTCAGAGGAACAAAGATTTGGTAGCCAGGAACAGAAGGCAAATTTGTAAATCCAAGTAATGGGTTTACCCATTTACCCAACCAATGTCTTGTTGTGGTTTAGGAATGGTGTTCTTCAATTTAGTAGTCCCATTAGAAAAAAAAAAAACCACATAATCCCTCCCCCTCCAGCTGGAAGCACAAAAAGAAAAGAACATGGATTGGGATAAAAACAATTTACTGGAAAGAGTAATGAGATAAGAAAACAAACAGTAACAGCAACAATATTAATAATAAAAGTTACAAGACAAAGAAACTATTTATGCAGAAAGCCCCAACAAATACAGAACAGCTCTTCCCCAGCACAGCTCACTTCTCCTCACTGGAAAAGAAAGTTCTTCTCTTCAGAAGCCAGACAGTCCCTCACCCCTGGCACCAGCAACTGACGTGAGGTGGTACAGAATGACTTCCAAGCCATGTCCACACCACTCCAGGCTTCCCCTCCTCACAGCTACTGCAAAAATTAACTCTGTCCTGGATGGAAACAGGACACTTGTGTGTCAACAAGAACAGGAGCTGTGGATGGCGATGACCCCACTCTTCATGAAGCAATGGGGAGACCAAAAGGATATTTTTAGAGGGTGTGCAATTTTTGTGGGGGAGATGATGGACATGTCAAATGGAGGAGGGTCAAAGTCTGGGCATTTTTGGTATGATTAAGCAGGTTCAAGTAAGAGCTGCAGTAATGGGTTCTTTTGCGGGCACTATGGGAACCTTTAAATAAGGAGGAGGGATGCTTTTCTCTCAGGAGCATTTCTCCCTGGCTACATCCAGGAAGGCTGCTCTCATGGCAGTAATAACCAGCATCAGGATAATTTGATTTGAGCCAGTGCCCCACTGTGTTTTCCCCACTGGAGGTGTCAGGAGGGCTCAGCCATCACCCTGCTCAGCATCTGACCTGCCCAAGACTTGGGAGACTGCATTAGCCCCACCAGCACTTTGCAAATTGCATCCATCTTATTCAAGCCGGCCAAACCACCCAGCCCCACTACAGCACAGTCTTTGGGTGGAAATGGTTTTCCCCTTACATGTTTTCCCTTTTGTGTCATGGGTACAAAGTAATTTCTGGTAAAGAAACACAACCACCACCTCTATGGAACACAGATGCTCCACAGCTATACGGTCGGGGTTTTTGCTTTATTTTTATGTCAATAAAGGAGAGTTTGTAGGGGGTTTCTTGGGGAGTTTCTCCATTAGCTCAGTGGGAAATCCCACGTTGCCTGGAGAACGTGAAAGAAATTAAGACCTATACATGTATTTAGGTACCAAGATCCTACTGAAACCAGAGGGTTTAGGTGCCCAAATGTCTTTGTGGCTTGGTTCCATCTCGGAGAGAGGAGGGTTTGGTGGTGGGAGCTCAAGCCGGGGAAGCGAGAGTCTGTCCTTAAAGGCGGCAGCAACTGCTGTGACAGGAGCCCCCTGTCCTGGGACCCTCAGGGGTGCGGACACCGGGCGTGTGGCCCGGCGGGTGACAGGGTGAAGCCCCAGCAACACGCACGGTGAGCTGAGGCTGGAGCGCCGCGGAGCAGCCGCCGATCCCGGGAGCTGGGCGGGGGCTGGAGGCGGCTCCGCCGGTCCCGCCGCGGGCCGGGAACGGGAGCGGCAACGCCCCCGCCGCCCGCAAGGGGGCGCCGCAGGACGGCGCCTGGGCCGGGCCCGCCGCCGCGGCTCTGCTGCGGGCCCGGGATGGGCCGGGATGGGCCGGGATGGGCCCGGGCGGGAGGCTGCTCTTCCCTCTCCAGTTCCGGGGGATTCAAGGTGTGAAGACACCGTTGGATCGCAGCATGGTCCCGGCTAATCGTTCACACCGTGCTTAGCGGCGGTGGTCACAGGCACAGCCCGCTTACTTGTGGCGTGGCTTACCTGTTTTTTCCCCCGGACCTTGCTCATGTGCCCAGAAACCATAGCCCAGACCAGTGGCAGAGGGAGAGTTAAGATTGTGGCTATCACGGGTTGCCTGGGTTATCAAGAGAGACTGGAAATGATGCAAGGCCACTCGTTCCTGTCGTACAGAGGATGCACATGGACCCTACCGCCACAATTTGGCCTGCTAAAGAAAGGACTGTGTCTAATGCAGGTAGGAAGGCAGAAATAACAAACCCTCTCTATTACTGCAAGGACTAAGCTGGGAAATGTAAAGAGAAGCAGCAGAAAAAATATTCTTGCCGGAGATTATTCAAGCTTTTTGGCTGCAATACTGTGCCATGTGGTTTAGGAAGACCCTGCTTGAGCAGAGAGGCTGGACCCGATGCTCCACTGTGGTCCCTTCCAGCCTGACCCGTTCTGTGAAGAGGGTGCAGAGGGTCTATGTGAGCAATGTAGGAGGACGACAGAAACAAGATGTGAGTATGGGAGAACATGGCATGTAAAACCAGTCCGTCCTGCGTGAAGGACTGGCTGAAGGGCAGAGCTCAAAGGGCTGTAAAGTGAAAGGGGCTACATCCAGCTGGTGACCGGTCCCCAGCAGTGCTCCTCAGGGATCAGTTCCAGGGCCAGTCCTGTTCCTGTACTTCCCAATGATCTGGATGCAGGAGTGCAGTGCACCTTTACTGAGTTTGCTGGTGATACCAAACTGGGAGGTGCTTTTGGCTTTTTGAGGAGCTGGGAGCTTTGCAGAGGGGGATCTACAGAGACTGGAATACTGGGCTATGATTTGTAGCATGAAATTTAACAAGTCCAAATACCAGATTGTGCATCTGGGACAAAGTAATGCCAGACACAAGTATAAACTGGGGCAGGAGTGGCTGGAAAGCAGCCCTGCAGAAAGGGGTCTGGGGGTCATGGTGGGAAACAGCTCCATGTGAGTCAGAGTTGCAAACTCAAGAATAAGGGATGTGGTATTACACTTGTGTATCTCCACAAGAAAAGGGGCATGTATTTGGGGTGTATTTTTGGTAGTGAACATATTATAGAAGAACTACTTACAATAAAAAAAAAAAATTGGACCAGAGTGTTGATAGCATTTCAGTAGAATGAGGAAGAGGTTAAAAAATATCTTTCTGGGCTTTGTTTGTTTATTTGTTTTTCCACAGGGAAAATATAAATTTAAGAAAAGTAGTGACTGGAGTTAATCAATTTGACAAGCTCTGGGATTGCATATGAGTGTGTATGAGATTTTACATCAGAGGTAGAAAATCCTTCTGGAATTTGTATGCTAAACAAAGGGAAGACTAACAAGGACGTTCTCCAGAGTTACCTGGATAATTGACTGTTCAAGGAAGGATGCTAGGTGTAAACACTCTGTGGGAACAGATAAAGAGGTCAGTCAGTCTACGCAGCTATGTTTTGAAGGTCAAAAACTGTAGGAATATAGCATCAAATGCCAAAAGTCAAGCTGCGTTAGACCTTGCAAAGATCTGTGAAGATGGGTGCGGAAAGGTCTGTTAACTGTATAAATAGAAATAAAATTTAAAAAGGAGGAAGTGGGGCTGCTGTGTACAGAGTAGGAGGCTGAGATCAAACACAGTATTTGGATTACACTTTGGATCATCAAGGGCCAGACCTAGGGGGGGGTACACAGTCTTGAAATGCCAGGAAGTTAATTTAGGTCTGGGAACAAAATGTACAATGCTAAGGAAGATGTCTTATTCTTCTGGCTAGTAAATTGTGAAAAATGTCTATTTTATGATTCCTTTTCGCAAGTATTAAAATTAATATTATATGTGTTATGTTAGAAAGTTATGCTGTATTAAGTTTCTTAAGTAGTGTGTTAAGTATAGTTTTAGGTTATAACATAATGCTAAAATAGAAACTATGCTATGTAAGGTACTTTTTTTAAAGAAAGGACTCACACCAGATAGCAGCCACAGGACACCTAAATCTTTCAGAGAAAGAGAATTGATTGCTTCCTTATCAGCAGAAAACTAACTTCTTCCCGCTTTTTTCAGTCAAAAAGATGCCATTAGGATTAAGAGGAGATGTTGAAGATTACCAGAAAAAGTCCTGTGTTTGAATGGAATTTATGCATCAGGTATGAGGTGTATGAATGTGCAACAGGTGATTGTTTTTAAGGGTTAATCCTCTGTTAATGGGTGTCCTTCTTCGGGCTTGTGTTGCCCAGAAAAAGGTACCCGGACGTCTGTATCTCTTTGTTTTTATAGTCTCATATTGTCCTAATCTCAACTGTTCAAATTTCATTACTCTAATTATATTACTATTGTTTTAACCATTTTATTATGATTAAACTTTTAAAAATTTTAAAAACAAGTGATTGGCGTTTGTCACATAAATGAGAGAAAGTCAGATTCTGGGGGCTAAAATCTACAACAGTTGGTGTGGTGTCTGAGCTACTCATGAGGAAATGCCAAAGCCACCTGTCCAAAACCATCTTGTCTGGTTCTAGGTTCTAGGTTCTAGGTTCCACTTTATTTTGGACAGTTTGAATCTTGATGTTTCTTCAAGATTCATGTTCAGATGTTATCTCATCCTGCAGCACACTGGACAGTTTTCCCATAGTGATCTCTTATGAATGGTAGTGGAAATGGGATCTTGTCAAGCATGGCTCAGACACCATGCTGTTCTTCCAACATCCACTGCTCTTTTGGGCTCTTTGCCATAGTCTTTGGGTCTGCCATGGAAGTTTCATCAACAGTGTATTTTCCAGACTGGGAGCATTGTGCTTTATGGGAGGTAATGTCTAAAGCCTAATCCAAGTCCACCAGTGTCTACCATGATTGAATCCTGGGCTGCACCAAAAGCAGCATGGCCAGCAGGCTGAGGGTGATTCTCCCCTCTACTCTGCTCTTGTCCGACCCCACCTGGAGTGCTGTGTACAGTTTTGGTGTCTCCAACATAAAAAGGTCATGGAACAGTTGGAGCAAGTCCAAAGGGTGGTCACAAAGTGCTCTTGTCAGATCCCACCTGGAGTGCTGTGTACAGTTTTGGTGTGTCCAACATAAAAAGGTCATGGAACAGTTGGAGCAAGTCCAAAGGGTGGTCACAAAGTTGGTATGAAGACTGGAACACTGTTGGGGGTTAGGTTTTGGTTTTTTCTGCTCTTTCCTGTGGAAACCTGTAGGAACCTGTAAATTTCTTCCCATTGAGTTGCTAATCAGAACTGATGGCTTGAGACAGGTGGGGAAGGGGAACTCTTTAGTTTTTGGGAGTTTTTCAGGGTGGGGTGGAGATACAGGGTTATTCAGGCTGAAAGAAGGGGCTGAGGACAGTTCCTGGCTGGCTCTTGCTGTCTCAGCACACAGGGGAGACAGGCTGCAGGCATTGTGGAGAGGATTCACCACCGCTGTGAGGCTTCATTCCTGCTGCCTTCTCCTACCACCACCGTGACCCAGCGGGGAACCTTTCCGCTGCTGCTGGGCTCCCCGCACTCCCCTGCCCTGCCAGGGCACCCCGCAGGTTCCAGGTTTTTGCCGTGGAGTTTTGGGACATTCTTGTTCACTGTCCTAGGATTTCTGCTCATTCCTGCCATTTGCAGCCTGCTGCTTCCGAGAGTCCTGTTAGGGTCGCCGAGATCGGCCGCCCCCAGGGGTTTGTGGAGCAAAGCCGCTCCTCCATCCCTTCCCGTCTGGGCCTTGCCGCCATTGCCGCGTGCTCCCCGAGCCCGCGCCAGAGCGGCCCCTGCGGGCGCGGGGGAGTCACCGGGAGCAGCAGCGCCCCTGCCGGCCGTGCCCGGCACTGCTCCGAAGGGAAAGCGCCGCAGCCGGAAGGCTGGGACTGGGTTGGGGTTCTGTTCGGTGTCAGTGCCGACGTCGTTGTTGTTTGTTTGCTTTATTATACATACCAGTAAAGAACTGTTATTCCTATTCCCATATCTTTGTCTGAGAGCCCCTTAATTTCAAGATTCTAAGAATTCGGAGGGAGGGGGTTTATATTCTCCGTTCCAAGGGAGGTTTTTCTGCCTTCCCTAGCAGACATCTGTCTTGTAATTCATGACAGACACCTCTCCTGTGAAGACAGATAGAGAGACGTGGTACCACAATTAGCTGGATAGAAACTTTCTAGCACAGTTCTGAGTATTAGATAGCAGGCATTCTTTATTACAACATGCTGGGCATTTGGAGGATATTTCCTCTAATTGATGCCCCGACTGTCAGGTGTACAGTTTTTATCATAAATATTGATTACATATTCATTAGCTATCCCCATTTCCTTGACTTTATTCTACACAGTCGCAACCGTTATCTAAGTCCTTCTGTTGGGTCTTTGGGGTCCGTCATCAAAGTCCATCAATAGTCCTTTTCAGGGGGCTATTCTTTGACCCCTGTTTTTGATTAAGTACAGCACCACTGTTTTGCTTAACTTCTACTATTTCAGCCTTGCAGAGCTGAGCTGGCATCCTGCTTGCGTTTTGCATGACTTCTGTTTGCCTAAGTTACATCCTTTATTTATTTCTCCAAGGCTGTGCTGTTCTGTTTTACTGTCCTTGGTAAGAAGTAAAGTGTTGTTCCTTATCAAGTTAGTGAAATACTGTTCTACTGTCCTTATCAGAGGCTGTTCAGCCTGGAGAAAAGTTTGTGTGGAGACCTCAGAGGAGCCTTCCAGTATCGTTGGGGGGGCCTACAGGGAAGCTGGTAAGGGACTTTTCATCAGGAACTGTACTGATAGGACAAGAAGTAATGGGTAAAAATTGAAAAGGGAGGAACTTAAGTTAAATATTAGAAAGAATTTTTTTACTCTGAGGGTGGTGAAACACTGGAAGAGGTTGCCCGGGGAGACTGTGGTTACCACAACCCTGGCAGTCTTCAAGGACACACTGGATAATGCTTTGAGCAACCTGGTGGACTGGGAGGTGTCCCTGCCCACAGCAGGAGAGTTGAGGACTGGATGACCTTTGAGGTCCATTCCCAGACCTTAACATTCTATGATGCCAACTGCATCCATTTCACGCTGGCATCTCTTGCTCAACCATGTTCTGCAGAATCCATCAGCTCTTAGAGCAGGATGTGTGTTACAGCTGAATGGATGTTTTAGTCGAACCCAGCCTCTCAGTTCTCACTCCCAGGGAGTGAGACATCAGGGAGCATGAGGAGAAAAAGAAAAACCGAGTAGCTTTTCAGTCCACGCCAAAGGCGCGGCATGAGCGCTGTGCAGGGAGCTGGTCTGTGCAGCCCCTCCCTGCCCCGCGGAGGCGATCTCCGCGGCCGCGCCCAGCCACGCGGTTCTCCCGCGCCCGGCCATGCGCCGGCCTCCCACAGGCCGGCGCCCCCTCCATCATCAGCCCACCCCCCCCATCTCTGCATCAGAGCGCTTCCCACGTGGAACAGCGCCTCCCATTCATTGGGAGGTACGGCCGGGCGGGCGGGCCCGCGCAGGAGATCTAAAGCGGCAGCGGGGAGCTGGGGGTCGCGGCTGCGCTGCCTCGCCGCTTGCCCGAGCCCCCCGGCTGGGTGAGTCTGGGACGGAGCGGGCGGGGGCCCCTCGCGGTGCGTCCATTTTGCGCGGTGCGGCGGGCGCGGCGCGGCGCTGCGCGCTCCCGGCCCGCCCGGCCCGCCGGCCCCGCGGCACGTCCCTGCCGCAGCGCTCCCTCCCTCCCCTCGCCTGACCCCCACCCACGGCCCTTTTTTGCCTGTCTTCTCTGCGGTGCGAGCAGGGAACGTGCTGTGTTGGAGGTGAAGGCCCAGGTGCCGAGGAGAGACCCTGGGCCGTGTCCCTGACGCCCTTCCCCGTAGCCAGGGTGGCTCCCGAGGGGCTGCCATGCTGTGCTTTGCTTCCTTCGTCAGATTGCAAAAGAGACTGAGAATTTACCGAGAACGGGGGTATCGCCCATGGGGCTCATGGCCAGGCCCGTATCCCAGGAGTTCTTGCAGCCTGCTGCTCCCGAACCTGCTCCTGTGAGCAGGACAGGGAATTATGTCCATTTGGACTGTCAGCGCTTTGCAGGCAGCTGTTCTAACAGATGGGGTCTTACCGTGTTCTGCATATATATGTGTCACTGTGGGTAGCAGATGGGGTGGAGCAAGGGAACCCACTAAAAATCCTTAAGAGGAAATTTGTATGTAGCTAAGGCTGGAGAGGAAGATTGAGACTACATAGGAAATTGCTAGTTAGCTCTGTTGTCGGCGGCTAGATACCTTAGTTTTGGAGCAAGGTGGTCTTTTGGTAGGTGCTGTATGGAGTCGTAACAGAAAGGCATTTGCAGCTCTAGAGAGGCTGCAGATCTGGGCCGAAGAGCTGATGATAATGGTGCTGAAGGTTCACGAGTTAGCCGGCTCACTTGTCTGTGGTCGTTTGCAAACGTTACTTTGTGCTTGAGCAGCGACTGCATGGTGAAGTCCAACATCAGCTGAACTAGTGGATACCCTATCCTGCCTCCCTTTGCCCAGCTCTGTGGACTGTGCTAAGCCACAGGGACAAGTGTTGAAGTTGTAGTCATGCATGGCAATGTAGGTGTCATGTGGGACCCTCTGCAGTGGCACAGCAATGCCTCTTGAAGCCATTTGTTCACTCGCTGATGCTTGACTGTCTGCTGTCTCCAAGTTAGAGGCAAATACAATGAGAACTTGGAAAGAGCAGGCAGAAATGTATCTTTCTGGTCAGGTGCTCTATGGACTTCTGTTACCTTCAGTGGCCATCTGGACATGTTTTTTGGACAAGCTTTCCATATAATGCAAAAGACTGTGTGATGGCACAGGCTCCTTAGCTGCAAGTGCTGACCCTGGCACAAAGCAGGAGCAAGCTTGTGCATTGCCTCAAGCTTTGAAAGTTACTTTGCATTCAAGTGCTTCAAGTATCTTGCATTTTGAGTGATCTGACAGGGTCAGACTTTGACTGTGCTCCATCACATGCATGCTTTAGTCACGTTGGTCACGTTGGCTTTGAAATAAAGCCTTTTCTTGGGCAGGGGAGCTAATTGGTATTTAGTCCCTGACTTATGCCACTTTGGTGGTATTTGTAAAATTTTAAGTCTTGCTGCTTGTAGGGCTGTGCTTAACAGGGAGGAGGTGTGTTCAGAACACACTTCTTGTTTCGAGTGGGCTGTAACAGAAACCTGAGGCCTGCTAGGTTTCTAATTCAGGCACTTCAGTTGTGTGTGTGGTTGAGATGCAATATGCTCTTGACTCCTCGTGGAGTATATTCTCGCAATATTTTTTCTAAACAGAAGGCATTATCTCAGAGAAGAGGAAGCTAGTAAGCTAGTAACTCTTTAACCAGGGAAGGGAGAAACCAGTTCCAAGGTGTATTGTTGAAAGATTTGTCACTCCCTCTTTTTTTTTCCCTTTTCCCTTCTTTTTTTTTTTTTTTTTTTTTTTTTTTTTTTTTTTTTTTCTTCCTCCTTTCTTCCTGTGTAATCTGTTGCCATGTGGCAGGTAATGTTCATTCTCATGGTGGTGTGCCGGGGTTCTGTGTCTCTGCTTTCAGTTGTGTGACACAGTAAATGGTTGGATTTGGTCATCTTGGAATCCTTTTCCAGCCTTAACAATAGCATGATTCTGAGATGACAGGAATGAGTTCCAATCTAGCTGGTGTTGAGCACAGTTGCTGGCCTGGTGTGTGCAAGAGGGAGGGGGGAAAAAGGAGTCGTGGGAAAAGAAGAAAAAGCAGATGGGAAAGAAGAGAGGGAGAAATATAGTTCACATGAAGGAGGGCAGGGGTCTTACTGCAATTACTGCCTCTGCTACCTTTAGCTCCCTCTTGATCCAGCAAGTTCCTCAGCCTTGAGAACAGGTTAACTAGGCTTCGGTAGCCTTTCAGAAATGTCACTTCCAATTGTATCCCAGCTTTAAGTGAATAGAAAACAAAGTGGTAAATTTAATTTTCTTCTCATGACCCATATCTGTGATGCTAAAAGCATCGGTGTAGAGTGGGGCAGGAGGAAAAGAGAGTGAGTTACTTTGTCTGCAGATGTGCTGAGTACATGCTGGCTTGATCCTGACGGGATTTATTGGCTCTGCCTTCCAGTGGTGACAAGGGCAGATGGGGATGCGACACAGCCTCTTTGGCACTCCTGAAGGATGAGCTAGGAAATGCTGCTGACTTTACTCTGATGTGGAGAAGCTAGTGCTACTGACCATCAGCACCGTGAGGCTGCGTGGTGTGGAGAGCTACTTCAGTGCTGCAGGCAGAGCTGGTTGGGGTCAGCTGCACTCAGTACTGATCCAGAGTTAATGATGCTAGTCAGAGTTTCATTTGGGAATGCTGATGTAGGAGGTTTATTTGAATGTGTATGCAGCAGGAATAAATGTACTGTACAAGAAATTACTGTGGTTTGATAAATGAGCTGTTTCCTTAAGGTGAAGAATTGCTTGCTTTTGTCAGGTGACAAATTCTTAAAATAAACTAGTTGGAAAATGCATTGTTGAGTTTGTAGAACTAGATTGTCTTGTTTAAATGACTCTTCTATAAAGCAGTTTCAGCTAACAAAATAAATAATGTGTTGTATCTTTAGAAAATATTCCACAGGGAATTAGTTATCTGAGGTAACCAGAATATAGTCTTCTATCCTGAGGTTGCTGATTGAACTTTACTGGGGGTTGCACACTGCCTGATAGCTGGTTGATGACCTGTGTGATAAAATCCCCAAGTAATGGGTGCTGCTGCATGCCACTTTATTTGTTTTTCTCCCTCCAAAAAGTTCACAAAACAGGGTGACCGGTAACATATGTGGTGTGAAGATTCTTACTGTTTGTCTCACGTGGCAGGGACAGGCTGGTTTGTGTGCTTATAGCTTCCAAAAGCCCTTGAGGAGGCCATTGAGAAGAATACAGCACTTGGCTGATCTGGGTGGAAGTGCAGAAGTGCTGTACTTTTGTGTGTCTGTCCATGCTGACCTCAGGTGCATTGGGCACGACTGTTCTGACTGTGCACTTGGCTGGGAGAAAGGAGCAAAATGTTCTGGTACCACAAGCAAAACGAAGGCACAACAGCCAGAAGTCATCAGCTGGATGATGGATTAGGGTGGAGGTGCTACATCTTCCACAACAGGTGTTTGTTGGGGTTTTGGAAGTGAGAACTTCTGTGAGATGGGAGCAGAAATTTGGCTTCTAGCAGCTTTATATTTCAGGAAAGGTACCAACACAAGCAATACAGTGAAAAGTGTAACAGCTAAGTAACTGGGAAAGAGCTGAAGCAAAGTGCTTATGCTTTGCTCTGGAAGTGCTAGGATCAGTGCTTGGACAGTCCTGAAATCCAAGGTTTTCTCCAGAAAACACTATTACTTTTGAGGAAAGCAAGAACAAGCAGGAGTTGTTGCTCTTGTGAGAAAGGTGCATGTCTTGAGTTGTTAAAACCCCTAAGACTATTCAAAGACTTTCACCATCTTTTTCTTGTGTCCACAGAAAGACCAGTCAAAATTCATCAAGGTGTTTCTACTTCAGCTGGGTCTAGGTGCAGTCCTGTCTTCTGTCTCGTGCATCTGTCTGGTGGAGTTTTTGTAGATGTGATGTTTGCTACAGTAGTGCAGTAACTAGGGAAAGCAGGTACCTCTGGAGGACCATAGCTCCCATCTTTCCTCCAAAGGGAAAAAGTTCATGGCTTTCATGACAGGAGGTGCCTGTCTTAGCCTGTTATTTACAGAGCGGGGTGAGATGATACACTGTGTCTGCTTTGGAGTGGGCTGAAACTAGTCAGGAGGAATCCTGCCCCTCATAACCTCATTGGCATGTGAAGAAACACAAGGATGATCCCCAAAAAAACTTATACAAGCGATGAAGCCTCACTGTTGGGCTTTGGCAGCTCCAGATAAGCCATCACAGATGCTAGAACACTTTTGAACCTGTTTTTTTCCTTCGAAGGAAATAGCTGGAGAGCAGAACAGCATGGTGTAGGGCACCATCAAAAACACAACAGCAGTGCTTTATTTTTCATGCTCCTGTCATACCTTGGGAAACAATGGTAATTATCATTTGTTTCACTTACTTTGCTTTAAAACCACCTATTTTCTTTTGCAAGTCCCAGCATAGGGGAGCTAAGCAGAATATTTACAGCCAGTTGTTTGTTTCCTTCTTGTTGTCACTTAAAGCACCTTGCAGCAGCAGAACTTCTTATACTTCAAAGTTTCTTATTCTAGGTAAGTGACATGGGGAGAGATGGCATTGTATATGTTCTGAGAGGTGTTGCATTATACATTTCTCCACACTTCTCCAAGACTGTCATATCTAGGTCTCTTTGTGTATTCCATCCATAAACATAATTAGGAATGATTTCCTTTGATGCCAGAATGATGATGTGGAAAAATATAACATTGTTTTAAAAAGTTGAGCAGACTGGATGGTATTTTTCTCCCAATAAAAAGTGCATACTTACTCCAAACACTATTTTGCTGAGAGGGACACAATTATTTTTAAGGATAGTATAGCTTCCCTTGACAGGACTGTCTGCTGGGTGGCTTCAATTACCTCTGTTACTGGGTTATAGGAACATTTTTTGGGGCAAACCAGGCTTCTGCATGAAGGGCAGGGAGGTGCAGGTGGCAATTCCAATACATTCAGAAAACTGAGTAAGATTTTGGCCTACAGATTGGATAACTACTACACTGGTGGGGTTGAATAAGAAGTAGATGACAAATCTGTTTTTTTGCTCACAGGATTTAATTACTTTTCTAAGTTGACTTGTGCTTCCAAGAGAGCCTGTTCAAGCTTTCTTCATGGAGAGATGTGGGTCACAAGACCTGGTTGTCTGTCACACAGATGGCAGAATAAACTGTATGGGTGTCTACAAGGTAATGCTTGTCCTTGTGCAAACCAGGGAGCTGAGTCTATGTGGTATTTTGCGGTAGCCTCACGTTGAGGTTCAGGCCAGGTCTGCCAAGTTTTTGCATTTCTTACCTCCTGGTATCATTGTATTGTCCCTGCTGTCACTGGTCCTTCAGCTGTCACATCCAGCAGCTTTCTGCCCAAACCCCTCTTGGGGCTGACCAGTGTGCAGGATCCTTTTGTGTGACATTGGCAGCAGGGAGATGTGAAATATGTGGGTCATGGTCTGGCTCACAGTTTGGTTGGTCGGTGTCATCTTTGCTTTTTGAGGGAAAAAAGCCCCTTAAAATCCCACAAACTTTAGCGAGTGTTGCTTTGATCCAAAAAAGGAGCAGGAAGTCTTTTGTCATGCTTTTGATAAAAGTTCTGAGATAAATATGAAATGGGTTATGTTTGGATGCCTCTTTTCCCCAGTCCTTCCCTATCAGCAGCCTTGCAGCCATGAATGTTTGGGTTAGGTGGAGGCAAAACTCTACTTAAACAACAGCTTTCCTGTTCTGGAGCAGGAGAAAGCTGAATGGTGAACGTCTGCCTAAGAAAAGAGTATTCACCCAAAGCAAAAAATCCTCCACACCTACCTCACTGTGAAATTTAATTCCACATCAGTGTTCTAGCACTTTTCTGATGAGATTTATTTAGGCAGAATATATCAAACCTAGGTTGTCGTACCTGTGTGTGAAAACAGGAATGGTTAGTTACCCCACTGACATACTAATCAAACATGATGCTTGTATGATTTGCCCTGCTCTATACTTAATTTAGACATAAATGCCTAAACCAGATGCAGTTTTCCAAGGTATTTTGTTACAAATCCATCAGTTTAGGAGCTGTGAAGTCTTTGCAGTGATGGCTTGTGGGATAGTATGCAAAACACCTTTGAGACTGAATTTTTTTCCACATAGCCCCATACTTTATCCCCTCTGCTCCACCTCCTTTCGCCATCCTCAGCTCCTGTTTTTCTGTGCATGTGTGTCTAGGCTACACTGATGTAGGCATATCCTGTAGACCTGGCAGCCAGGTTTTGTGACTGACCTGCACAACCGAGTCCCATCCCAAAATGACTGTCCCTGGTGAGGCACGTGTCACGGACTGGCAGGGAAGGGGAGTCGTTTACTGGCCCAGCAAGTTGGAACATTGTCATATTCCAGTTACACTGGGAGTGCAGCCACACCACTGGTGCTCAGCATGCCCCTTTTCCTTTAATTGGGCTACCCAGGCTGCCTCATTTAGGGCTTCCTCATGTGGGAGCGTCTCATGCTGTTCCAAGGCAGCTGAGGCGTTGGTGGCCCATCCAAGTCGTGCACTGTTGTCTCCTTCAGCACTGAGTGACCCTGGTCAGTGGGGTAGGTCTGGTCAATGGGCAGTACTAGTTGGATCAGATGGTAGGATTCAGTCATTGCTTTCATTCCAGTGTGCATCAGGGCACTGCCTATTATGGGAAGGCCTTTCTGAAGAACTTGACAGTGGGAATTTCTTGCAAGAGGCACCTGGGGAACTGCAGACATGCAGCAGCCTCTCTGCTGCAGGAGGGGATGTGTCTGCTGCACACACCAGCCGAGCAAGGGTGTGAAGTGCTTGTCTGTGCCTGCAGTGATGACCATGTGATACTTGGAAGGAACTGATCCCTCCCCAGCCCTTGAATTATGGCTGGAATGTGGGAATCTAAAAGTAAACATTTTAACTCCTTTCACAGTCAGCGTCTCTTTTGTATGATGTAAATCATAGTTGCAAAAAGCTTTAGTATTAGGTCTGTAGTCATACAAGCACGCTCAGAAGGCTGTAATATATTTTTTAATTCAGCTGGTGTGTTCAATGAGAAATTAACTTCAGTTTCTTCAAAAAAAGGGAAGTTTTTCTTAATTATTCCACTGTGTTGAGTCACCCTCCAACAGCCACACCAGGGTGCAGGGTTGGCAGGTCTCACTTGGAATTCTGCGTGGGGCAAGCCCTTGAATGGCCTGCAAACCAGTGGAAAAACTCCTAAATTAACAAAAATGTATTCTAATTAGTTTGCTAATGACTTTGTTTTGATTGCAGAAGCCTAAAGGAGTGATGCAGCATATTTTGATTTTTCATAGAATCCTAGAATGGTTTGGATTGGAAGGAACCTTTGAAGTTCCATGCAGTGCAATCCACCTGCCATGGGGTTATTCAAAGCCCCATCCATCCCAACTCTAAAAGCTTAATTTGCATACACAGTTACCCAGGGATAGCAGAACCTTTCTCAGAAGCCTGTAATCACCTTGGCATAAGGCAAGGAGCCCTGTGACTTGACCACATAAAATTTCTGTTCCCCTTTCTCCCTGGATGAGTTTGTCCAGCACAGGCTGAGTTCTCCTTTATGTGGACCATTCCTCTGAGGTTTGTTATAGAGTGTTTTGTCTGAAAAAGCTATTCAAACTCTTCCATCTCATTCACAGAAGCAACACTCTTGCTGCTTTCCCAGCAAGGGAAAGGGATCTTTTGCTTCAATTCAGTACCCTTTATGGTAATGGAGGAAGTTTTTAATTGGGACAGCATTTTTTAAATTGGGACAGTTTTTTAATTGGTTCAGCAGTGCTGGGAACGTGCCTGTTTGAGAAACATCTGATCTGCAGACATGTTGATCCACAGGGGTGGCCACAGGTCCGTGGTCCAGCCTGTCACTCAGGCAGGATGCTCATGGGTCGCTTGGCAAGGGTGACCAGGGTCAGCAGCTGCCTCATGGTCCTGCCTCCAGCTGGAGCTGCCACTGCTCTCCTTGACCTACCTGCTGGCCTCTGCCTGTTCCCTGCTGCTCAGGGATGTAGCAAAGTCTAATTGCTTATTCCCACTTTGATCTGCTCCTTGTCTGCTCCTGATAGTCCCAACTTGGCTGTGCCCTTTGTCCTGGTAAAATAATGGTGTTTGGGGAAGTCTTCTCCTTCCTTTCTTCTATCAGTCTGATTGGATGTGTCCCATGTCTGTACAGGATACTTTTTGTTCTGCATGAAGGTTGGGGCTCTTAATGGTTTGTTTGTTTCCCCACTATTGTTTTAATAACAAACCAACTTCTGTTGCTGTCTAACTTACTTCCTTATCCCCTAAGGGACATTTCCCACCTTCTTCCAAGCACCATTCTCCAAGGACCACACCTGGTTTATGCTGAATGACATGGCCAGGGCTTTTGGCTAAGCAAAGTTCTGTCTTCATTTTATCTGGGTTTAGGGAAACAGAACCTCATTTAATATTGTTTCCCAGAGCATTATTTTTTTTCTGTTCAATACCAAGGCTGAGTCCCTGGCAGATTATGGATGATGGGTTGTTTCAAGTGAATCCCTGCCAGTCTGTCTCAGGCTTTCAATTGGGAAGTTTAATTATCAGTGGAGATCCCCTTTGGTGTTATGACAAATTGAGGGAGTTAAATCAAGCAATTTTCTTGCAAGGTGTAATTTGAAGTCATGCTGAGGAACTATTTGAGGAGACTGTACTAGAGCTGGTGGGAGACTTTTCAATTAGATGCTTTTTCATCAAAAAAATAGTTATTCTGGTAATTAGAGAGGTGTGATGCCCTTTAATGGCTAGGCAGGAAGACATTTCCTTAACTTTTTTATCCCTGAGGAGCTCTGGATGGCAGATGTGCTGCTGTCCTCCTCAAAACATCTGGGTTCTGTTTTGAGCTGACAGGATCCTCACCAGCTGAAACTTGAGGTGTGGGCTAAAAGGGCTCGGGGCACTGGTGGCACCTTTCACTGGATGGTGCTTCTCAGATGGGAATCTATCCTGGAAAGTGTCACCTCCCTCTCTTCTGCCTTGCCTGCTGTTTGTGGTGGCCTGCCATTTGGTCAGCTGTAGTCACAGTGTTGAGTTTGTTTCAGTGGTGGTGGTTTTCAGCATGATTCCCCAGGTGGTTATTCTGGTACAGCTATGGATGTTAGGCAGCAGGCTGGGGAGAGGAAGATCTGGTTTCATGATTTAACCCTGCCAAAACAAACATGTTATCTGGCTGCTCCTGTTTTCCCTGTTTTGAGGCAGGGTGCACTATATCCAGTTAGAGTGTAAAAGGTATTTCTCTAACCTGTTTTTGCAACACTTGGGTGACGGAGATCTGATATTGTACCCTGTGCCCGCAGTTGGAAAGTGATTGGAATATCAAATTCCCCACTGCAAATTAAGCATGATATGGTGTGTGTTTCTGCAGTAGGGGAATTAGTGTTTATCCAACCTTTTCCCTGTTGAATGGCTTACTGTGTGCCACATTTGATGATAATCACAGCTGGAGCTTTGTGCAGAAGAAAGGGCATCACAACTTCTATTTTGTATGTTTTGAAGCTTGAATTCTGAGTGTTTGAAGTACTCTTCTCATGACTTCCACAGCAGGAACATCCCTCCTTTGGTCAAAAATAACGGCTCATTTCAAAATGGATTTTGTGTATCATCACAAATAATCCAGATTGACTTTTCTGCAGGTATTGAGATGAAACACTGAAGTTTGCCTGCTTTGAAATTTTGGGCAAGTTGAGAATTCCTATCTGAAGTGGTGCAAAAAGATGATCTTTGCCATTCTGGAGGTTGTCCTGAGATGAGGGGATTTTCTGATTTGGGGATTTCTGATTGAGGGGATTTGGTACAGCCAGTAGCCATGACAGTTTGGAAAGCAGCTGGGTGAGCTGCAGCACCCTGGTGTTTGCCCATGGTGGTAATTGGGCACTGTCTTCATGTCCAGTGGGACTTGGTGGTCACCTTTCAGTAACTGGTTGTTGGTCAGTGGGTATAGAGATTATGAAGAGCACCTCACTGCACCTTTTCCAGTGGAAGAAATCCTCCAGGTCTATGAGACACCTGAAGAGGAGTGGGCAATGCTGGTTTGAAAATGTTCCTAATACTCAGAAGACTGAGGAACAGAAACCTGCAGCATGCCCAGCTCTCTGTGACAACAGGCTGGTCCCCCAGTACCACCTCCCTCGTGGTGTTAAAGGATCTGCTCAACAGAGGAGGGTAATATGATCCCCTTCAGACAGGCAGTGTGCCTTGAAGCAGGTGAAAAAGATTGGGTTTTGTGTACACTGACAGCCACTCCTGTGTGTGCCTCTGTCTTTGTTTAATGTGTTGTTTGTATTTAACTGCCTGGCTCCCTTCCTCTGAGTAGCAAATGCCTTGCTAGTGGCTGAGCTTGATTTCTAATGACAAAATTGGCAAAGAATTTAACATTAATGTCCATATATGTATATAAGTATATACACTCAAATGTAATCTAGATTAATGTATATTGAGATATATGCATACATTTGCACACATTTTATAAAAAAAGATAATCTGTAAGGGAACAATTTAACAGCTCATAGACAATACCTTCATTTTCTAGTTAAAATACTTCAGCAGGTCAACATCTCTTCACACACAATGAAACAAATGCAAAGAATTGCAGCTACTTTGGTGGCTTTTGGCTTGGACTCCCTGCCATTGCTGCTGCTACAGTGAGATAACTTCCAGCTTTGCATAATGCTTGGTCATGCCTTTGCTTTCACTGGCCTTTTTGCTGGTGGCTGCATTGCAAATGGCTACAGTCAAAGTCTCTGAATCAGTCCTCAGCATTTGTCCCAAGCGTGTCTTTCTAAACTGCCTGCCTGCTCCAGCACAGCTGTTGGGGACACTTGCAGCCGCTTCAGGGACACAGCCAGATGCAGCTTAGAGTCTGATGCCACATCCTTTGCTTCTGTTTCTAAAACTCTAGAGACAGGTGCTCAAATACCTGTTGGGAAGGCTCAGCATCTTCTCTAGTCATCTTGACTCTGCTCTGTTGCTTGTTGCAGAGTGACAGAAAACATTGGTGTTTTCCAAGGCAAGACATTTTGGAAGGACATACCTGACACAATTCTTGCTTTAAACTGGAATGGATCACACTCAGGACTGAGGTGCCTTGGTGATTTGGTTTTCTGAGTAATGCTTCAGAAAACATTCAGGAGATTTAGTTTGGTCCCTTACTTTATGATCTTTTGCTTTTAGGAGTCTACAGTCAAATCTGACACCTCAAAAATACCTGTAATGCTGACAGCAGTAGTAAGAACTGAGGTTTTCTACCTCTTTTCCTCTGTAGGACTTCTGTGTGAATGATGCTGCCCTGGGGACTGAAGCAGCAAAACCAGCCTTTTGGAAACGGCTCCCAAAGGGGTTTGTTACCCATGTGTTGATCAACTGGTTGGCATCATCACTACATGCTTATTTGGGAACCATGTTTGAGCTAAAAATACAGGGTGAAAACCATTCTACATTGTCAAATATACCGGCACCAGCGCAAGCTCTTTGTTCTGCAGACTTGAAGCAGTGATTATACGGCTGTATGGGGCATATTTTTCCTCAGCATCCTTTTGGTCTTCAACAAATGTCAGATTGTCCACAGGACATGACTTAGCTGTGAGAGAAGGGTACTGGTGGCAGTAGACATTTCCATGTGTTTCAAAATGGATATAAGCACATGTGGGGCAGTAGACATTTCCATGTGTTCCAAAATGGATATAAGCACATGTGGGACAATGCTGAACGAAGATTTCAGCTCACTCCTCCTTCAAGGAGATGTCTGGGGACTTAGATGTTGGACATGCAGCAAGGTTAGGCTTAGGTTTTATTCTTTCCTTAGTAGAAAACTCCTTGTTCTGCTTAATCAGCTTTAGTTTTATGCTCTTCTGCAAATTGGAGAAGAAAATTCTCAGGAACAGCAATGCCTTGAAGTAGGTAAGGGGTGGTGTTTCAGAAGTTGAAACAACTTGTAATTGTTGAGGAAGTGATAGTATTGCTTATGTAAAATGGTGCCCTGTCAGCTTATTTTTACACATGGTGTTTTATGTTTAGCTGGACAGATGTTTATTATGGTTTACTTTTTGCTGTCAACCACATGGCAGATTGCTTATTTTCTTACGGGTTTGAGGAATGGGGAAGGAAATCTATCAACCTGATATAATAGGTATGTTACCCATTAGATAAAAGGAGGAAGAATATCTTATTTTATTTGATAATACAATAGAGTCAAGACAAAAAGTTGGACAGGGAACAAAAGTAATAAACATGAAATGCACTGTAAATAAAACACCAGTAGCAGTTGGACTATTGAAGTTGGTGGGAGCTTTGCCATTGACTTTGGTGGGACAGGATTCACCCAAGGATGTGGCCCCTGGCCCGGGGTCCACCCTGCTAGGCTGCCTGGGTGTGTCCTTGCTTCCCACCACTCCCAAAGACCTCTGCTCCAGCAGAGGTATCCAGAACATGGAGATACCCCAAGTCTTACCCAGAGTCTGAGTGGCTGGGACTTGCAGCTCAGTGTTTCTCATCAGAGAAACCAGAGCTAAGGCAGGGGTGAGAGCTTGGCATGTGCAGAACAAAACTATATTCGTTCAGATTCAGGTTTCCTCAGCTTGAAGGTGGTTAGGTACCATCTGGAAACATTTCTGGAATAATTTATATTGTTTTATGTTATTAGGACTGCATTATGCCACAGGAATACTGACTGTGCATTCAAAAAAAGGCTCATCTTTTCAAGTGAGGCTGGGAGTGGAACCAGCCCAGAACAAAGGGTCACTTCAAAGTCAAGGATGACTGTTTCAGAAGGCAAAATCACAGCTGGATCCAACTTCTAAGGAGGGGGGAAATCATAATCTCTGCCAAAATCACCCTTTGATAGACTTGCAAAGATAACAAATGATACGCAGAAGGTTTTGGGCAGAGATGTAATGACTGCATCCTGCTAAACCAAAAGATCGTTCTACTGAAAAAAATCCCACTTGTCTTCATTAAAGGTCTCTTTGTTAAGTGACAGTGAATATAATTGAAAGTAAAATGTTGATTTGGTACCTGCTGTTTCAAAAGCAAAGAAAATGTGTAAGAGATGCTTGGATGGTGATCAGTGGCCTGTGAGATGAATGACAGTGCTGTGTGTAAGGGCCACAGAACATGGCTGCATTGTAGGTTCCCTGTTTGTTACCTGCAGGCTATGGGAAGTATTCTGTTCACAACAGGGATGCTCAGACTTTGACATGTTTTTTGTGAAAGAGGCAGTTGATATCTTAATCTGGAGTTCACCTGGAAGAGCACTGTCTGCTGGCATTAATCCAGTTGCAGGATGTTGGTCCTAATTTCCAGGTCTGTTATAATTAAATAGCCTCTCTTCTAAGCAAATTATTCATAAAAAGCAGTTTTGCTTTATTCTTGATGGCTAGAGTACAGCTGTGCACACCTGTAGATAGGCCCAAGGGAGCTTCCAAATGAAATTGCTTTGAAATATGTTTCTTCTGGGATGCTCTTGTGTGATATATACACTTGAAATAATTCACTAGGTTTATTTTTTTAGTGAATAAATTGTATGTCCCCCTGCCCCCTAGGACCTTGCCAAATTCTCACCCTGATCCTCCACCTCTGCACCAAGGGTCTGTTCCTCTCCTGGGGACATTGCCCCTCACCAGCCCTGTTTTTGCCAAGGAAGTGATTTCTCGTAATGTGTGTGTCTGTGACAAGGCAGGGAATTGGGGACCAGTTACCCCTTCATTCAGTGCAGAATTAAAACCACTAAGTTATGTTTGTTTTGCAGGATACCAGATTTTGTTAAGGTGGATGGCTGTGTAGGAAGTAAAAGGCCTGGCATTGTTGTTAGGTAGCATCCTAGAAAGCAACAGAATTCATAGGAGACACTCCAGTACCACAATCTTCTTGTCCTTTTAATCCATTTCAAAGTTTGCGAGTGCTGTGTCCCAGCTTTAGGGAGGTGGGCAGTTGTCCAGCCAAATGCAATCCTGGCTGCCATGGATTTGGGTAAGGTTCAGGTGAAAAGGAGGTTGTTCACTCAATCTGACGTGAGTGCGTTTAGGTAAAGACTTAGGTGTGTCTTCCTGCTGAAGGGAGAAGATAGTTTTCCCTCTCTGTATGTATTGGGAACTCCCATGGTTAATAAAACAAGATTTTTGTAAGATTGGCCTAAAACCTGCCTTTCTTTATTTGTCTAAATCCATGTCTGTTGGGAGCGTGTTTGAGAGCGTGTTTGTTGGTGGGGTACAATTCCTGACACAGTGAGCCTTGTAAATCCTCAGCCTTGTTCCTGCAGTTGTAATTACTTTCTCATAGTAGGGGAGTTATTGTAAAGCCAAGAAAAAGGGATTTAAGCCAGGACTTATGACGAGGGTCTTGGAAAAGTGAAGAGAATTTTTGGTTTTGTAGTTGATGCTGTGGTAACAAAATTGAAGCATGAATTTAACAGTTGCCTCAGTTAATTAAGTTTCTTAGCATGTATTTTCCCACCTTTTACACTAGATTTTAGCTGGAGCTGATTAAGTACTAGTCTCACTGAAGTGTACTGTAAATTGCATTTAGGAGTATTTTTGCCTTCACGTTATTCTCAGCACAGTATTGATGTCTGTGTGCAGTGTGTACTACTGGAAAATGTATGTCTCAGTCCAGCATTGCATCAAAATAAAAGAACCTTTTTCTTTTTCCATAATTAATGAAGAAACATTTTTAAAGCCCTGTTGCTTAAGCCAGGCTTAATGGTGCAGTGTGGATATCAGGGTGAGGCTATTGGAGCTGAAGGATGCAGTCTGAGATGGAAGATGAGGTTCATCCTTGTAGGCTGTGGCCACACAGCCTGGAGACTTGTAGAGCAAAGCAGAGAAAATCTGATGTCTGCGCAACACATCTTACGGAGGAGGTTATCCTGGAGTGGCTGTTTCCTCAGGCTATCAGGTTGAGAGGTGTTATGTACATCCCTGTAACGTCCTCAGGTTTAAATTCATCCCAGTAGTACAGGGTTTGTGCACTCCACAAGCTCTCTGCAATGTGAAACAAATTATGGTAGATGGGGAAACTGGGACATTCACTTTTAAAGTACTTTCTTGCCCAGAACAAGAAAACCCCTCTGAAATCTGAAAGAGAAAATTTGCGTTTTTAGTTTGTCCACTTGTGTGTGAACTAAGTGACTATGGAGTAGGGTGGGAGTGAAGTATTGCTTCTCTCCCGGGATTGCTCAAGGTTTGAAGCATGACTGAGAGTTGGAAGCAGAACTGTGGGGTTGTTTATTTTAATTCCCCATGGTAAGTCTAGATCAAATGTCAAAAGGAGACATTTAATCTTATAAAAAGGTGGAAAATGGGAAGTTTCATTTGCTGAAATGTAACAGGGCCGTAGCATTGTACCTGTGCAGTGATGTTGATGTAGGAAGGTATTCTGGTCTGGATTATGATGGCAGCATCTTTCTTGCAGGCCCAAACAGGAAGATGGAGTGTCAAAAAATTACCAATTTTGGAAACCAGCTTCTTCGTCGGAAAAATGTGGACTGCTCTCGAGAAGACAGTCGCCTGTCGCGATGCCTTAACACGTTTGACTTGGTGGCCCTGGGTGTAGGCAGCACTTTGGGTGCTGGTGTCTATGTCCTGGCTGGAGCTGTGGCACGGGAAAACGCAGGACCTGCCATTGTTATCTCCTTCTTGATTGCTGCCTTGGCTTCGGTGCTGGCCGGACTCTGCTATGGAGAATTCGGTGCTCGAGTTCCTAAGACAGGATCAGCTTATCTCTACAGCTACGTGACTGTGGGTGAGCTGTGGGCCTTCATCACAGGCTGGAATCTAATCCTGTCCTATGTTATTGGTAAGTATGGTGGGTGTGCTGCCAGAGCCTAGCTTTAGTTCAACCTGGCAGCCTGGTGTGTAGTCACCCTTGTTTTGGTGCCTGTGTTACTGTTACAAAATGAATGCTTCACTCTTGCACTCACCCAGGGTTTCTGGACTCATCAGTGGGATACGTCTTTGATGGCTCCTATGCTGCTGACTGAGGGCTTATTGCTGCTGGGAATTCCTCTGAATCTCCACCTCATCCCTCTGGCATCCCCTGCCTTCTGCACTCTTGCTAGGGTGCTAAAGAGTGTCCTGTCTGCTTAGAAAGGAGCTGCTCATGGAAAGATGCTTTTCTACAGTGTCTGTACTCACAGCTGATCCAAGGATTAATTCTGGTCCCTTTGGGATCTATTTAAAGTATCTGGAGATAAGAGTTTTGTCTTGTGAATTGCTGCAGAATTAATCTTGAGATGATCTGCAGGTTCACAGTCTCTGGAAAATACAAACCAAATCCCTTCTAAGCCCTTGACTCCCACTAGGAGAGGCCCTGGCTCAAGCTCAGAGCATGCGCTGTGCAACTCAGCTGATGCATTAAAACTAAGCCACACTTTGCTAATTAAGAATTTGTGTCTTTTCAAGCACATTCTGGGCAGGCTGCTTGTTATCACGCCTCTAAGGCTGCAACGCCAGTTGAGACTGAAAGCTTGCTAGTTAAACTGAAAACCAACTGTTTGCTAAATTACTAAAGGGAGTCGGTTTTTTTAAAATGCGTTTTATGGGATTTGTAAGCATTACCTCGGAATTTAGTTTCCATGGTGCTTGGAGGGTAAGAGCATATCAAGAACAACATAGTGGCATAGCAGCTGCAAGTCTGAGATCATGCTGGCTTTCCTCTGTGTGTTACCTGAAATATTTTACTCCTCTTCTCCTCCTTCTTAAAAAAAAAAAAAATGAAAGAGAAGATGAAAAGCCAGAGTAATTAAACTCGTCTCCTTAAGAAATCTGAGTCCTCTAGCTATTTCGTGAATTACATTCACTGCAAGGAGTAGATAAAAATAATTTTTTAAAAAGTAAGTGTATAATTTCTTCCACACTCCTACGATGGACTCTGCTTAGGCTACACGTAGAAAAATTGAACAGACTTCTTGGTAATTTTTCTTCTGTTCCAGAAAGGTAATGATAAATCGTCTCCTTCATGCCCTTCATCTAGTTGGTTTTGGGGCCATTCCTACCATGATACTGGACGACCAAAATGAGTGACATAGCCGTGGTTGCTGTCCCAAAACCTGATTCTGCAAATGCACAATGAAAAGTTTTGCCTACTGAATGTTCTGCTCCGAGGATCTGGGCTCAGAGTGGTATTTCCGAGATTTTTTTTTTTCCTCTCATAATGGATTTTGAACAACTGTCTGAGTTCTTATTTCGGAGTTGACTGATCAGTGTATTGTCACAAGGCAGGGAATTCAGTTAAAAATAAGTAGATACTATTCATGAATGTGTTCAAATACAACTTCATTACTTTTATTTCAGTTCTGTGTCAAGAATGAGTATTTGCAAACTGTCTTTCTCATAATTTGTGAGAAAGGGTGGCTAAGGTGGAAGAACACTGGGGGAGGATATGAGGTGTAGGAGGTCTCTTTATCTTACCCAGCTTTTTTCTCAGAGCTAATTGCCTCTCTTGAGAGCAAGGACAACTCCCAGCAGCTTCTGGGGCGTGGAGGAGAAGGATATGTTGGCTGCCACTGTAAGGCCCCAATCAACTCACTCAATGAGACTTTTGAAAGTGTCAAATGGTTCCTGTACTCTGAGTTGGACACACGGGAGAAATACTGACCAAATAGTCTCAAGAGGTCAAAACAACACAAAAGTTTACTGGCAAACTTTGAAAAATTAGGAGACTTTGGCTAAAGACTTACTACAACATCTGATCAACATAAAACACTTCTCACAGCATTAATTTAGCCCATCCAACTTAGCAAACTTTAAACCTGTTCCATGTTAGTTACTCAAACTCTTCCAAGAAGAGGGAATTAGAAGAAGGAGGGGAAGACAGAGAAGATATAGAAAAGCACACGTAGCTACCAGCACCTGGGTTCCAGCAGTGTTTAGATACAAACTCCAAGAGGAAGGTAGGGTCAAGACGTGCTGCACTCATGCTCAGCCATAAAAACCCCTGGGCCTTTATGGGCCCTCCCCCCAGGTGGGATTTGTGGTCATTTGGCCACTAGAGAGCCGGGTTAGGCAGAGTGTAGCCCTGCCCCTGGTGTGCCAAAGCAGTGCTGGAATAGAGGCTGGGGGTGTGGGGGCAGGGCACTGCCTCAGCAGGACAAAGCTTGACCTGCTCACTCTCAAACACGCAGACATCCTTAAATGTCTTGGTACATGAGTCCTTCCAGTCTCTGACAGGCACGTGCTGCACTTCAGAGCCAGAGGGGCAGAAAGCTGGTTTTTGTCTTAATCTTGCTGAGAAAATGCCAAGCAGTGTATCAAAAATGTGCATCTCTAAAGTGCTTGGTCAGCTTGGTGTTTTCGTGCTGAGGTTCTCAAACATTGGTTCAGGATGTATTGTGAGGGTGGAAAAAGAAATCCTGGAGTCCCAAGGATGGGTGGCCAGTAACTTTTAATTAATTGAAGTGATTTTACTTGGGGGAAGGCTCATGTGGAGTCTTGGAGGTGGGTGATGAGAAATAATTGGGCGTGCCACTTATCAGTTATGGTCTAGAGACAAGGAGAAAGGTGTCCAGGTCCAGGATCTGATGTGAACTTTCTTCTGGGATGATGTGGGTTTGGGGAACTGCCAGATCGTGAGATGCGTTTCAGGAACTAGAAACTGGTGGGAGCTGGTAGGATGATGAGTAGCAGCATCTCTGGTAAGTAGGTGCTGCTGGGGTTTCCTGGCACTTGGTGACCTTGCCTGTGCCTGTTCCTGCAGCGAGCCCAGCACCTGAGCTCTGCAGTCCTCCTGGGAGCTGCATGCTGTAGGCAGGAGCCAAATCTGCTCTGGTGAGGCTATGCTGACGCAGAACTAGTAAGTCCTCCTGGGTACCAGCTGAATGTCTTTGCACTGTGCTCTCTAATAACAGCAACATATTATCCAGGTGTCTGTGCTGTTGAAAGAATGTCAGATTCCCCCTGCTCCCTCAAGCCTGTTGGTTACAGAGAGTTCAGGATAAATGGCTCATAGTTTTGTAGAACTGGCATCAAAGCAGCTGGCATCTAATATAACACATGCAGGAGCTGGGTGTTCCTGTCCTAGAACATAAAATATTAGAGCTAGGACAAAAAAATAGCACTAAAATAGTCTTTTTCCTCGAATCGTGCCAAAGCTAACCTGAAAAATTGTAATGTGGTGTATGATAACCTTTGCAATTTCTCAAGATTAAATTGATGGCAGTGATGTCCAAACTCTTTAAAGGTGTTCACACTGTGCACTTTTCTGTCTTGGTGAACAGAAGAGTCTCCCAGCAGGTCTGTTCTGCAGCTTAATTTTTATGCTGTTGCAAAGCTGGATTGGGCAGGTGAGTGTTCCCAGCTGTGCTGCAGGTGCTGCCCACCGCTGCTGCAGAGGATTTGGCTGTAGGTGAGCACAGACATTGTTTGACAGGATTGCAGGTGCCGGAGTTGGGACCTGAGCACCCACTCACAGGTGAGTGTGGCAGGACAGACTGTTCTGGGTGGAAAGGGGCCCCTGATGCCATCCTGTGAGGAGCTGCTCTGCAAGCCAAAACCAAGCCAAGCTCTTTTTTAAACTAGGTAATTATGTACAGTAATAATTATGATATGCAATTAGGTGCTGTTATATACAGTGTATGTACTGTATGAGACATTGGGAGTGTAAGAGTAGCCACATTAACACAGGAGAGGGAGAAGTTGGCTTTTAAAATCCAACTTATTTCCCAAAATACTGTCACTGTCTGGTGGTAGTTCTTTGTTGTTACTATTCTGGTTCTCTAAAATTACTTTTATGGCCCAGACACTGTCCCCAGCTTTCTTGTCCTGAGACCCAGGTTCAGTCCTCACCTCAGCAAGCTGCACACAGTTGGATGCACTCAAACAGAAACAAAAAGCAGTCCCAGAGGGCAAAGCCTGAGCATTTGCCGCAGGCAGGAAGTGTTCCACTTGCTATGGTCATCCCCAGCGTTCTGCAATAGGCTGACTTATCCTCAGATAACATGTAAATTGTATCTGAGTCTTTTTCCTGCTGGGATGCTCTAGCACTGGGGGTCAGAGCAGACCTGGGTGTTGCCAGAGTGCAGAGCTGGCCACTGGTGTGGCCCAGGCTCTGATGTTGCAGCATTGCACTGCTGGAGGGCAGCTGGATTCTGTAAGGACCCTCTGCCTGGGCGGCAGCCACCTGACTGGGGCTGCCAGGGACTTCTGCCAGCATTACCTTTGGACCTCTCTGGTAACAGAAATTACCAGGTTTGGGGGAAGGGCAGGCCCTTGGGGGTGTAAGGAAAAGGTCAGTCAAGGCAGTATCAAAGGCAAAGTTGAGGTTTGCAAAGAAGCCAGACTAAAAATACTTTTCTCATCTTGTCAGCTCAGCATGAGTCTGCGGCCCACCACCTGTGTGTGTTACTATCAGAGCAGATGCCAAGCATGAACACAGGCTGTGGGCTGGGTATGGATATGAAAGGCTGCTCCCAGCACCTGGGAGCACGTGCAAGGTTGCTTTGAGGCCCTCTGTATTGAAACACCTTACAAGGCTCTCCCTGGTTTGGAACATGTGCCAGCCACAAAGGGTGATCTTTGTCCTTTCTATCCTCTGGCAGGAACCTCGAGTGTGGCCAGAGCCTGGAGCGCGACGTTTGATGAAATCATAGGGCAGCACATTGAAAAATTTTGTAAAAAATACATGACGATGGATGCTCCCGGAGTGCTAGCAAAATACCCAGACATCTTTGCTGTGGTGATAATCATCATCCTAACAGGTGAGGCACTGGAGGAGTTTGTGGGTCTTGCACCTTCTTCTTCCATAATCTCATTGTTTGCTTTTGGAATGAGCATGAAGTCCTGATTTATTTTGAATAACATATTAAAGACTTTCTTTGCTACAAGTGTTGGATTGACCTATATAGCTGATGTGGAGTTAGCACAGGGCATAGCCTATTTACAAGGTTTTTTAATTAGAGGGGAGCATTTTCAGTATTTTTTGAGCCACTTTTAAAACCTTCAGTCAAATTTTGTATAAGGATGAAAAGAAAAGATGACTTGTTATCCTCAATCAGGTATAGGAGTTTAATCCTTCCCTCCACAAATCCTGTTACACAAGAATTTCATGCAGTTAGTCTATCAGCCTTATTCCCCCTTTGATAATCTGCCAGTTTTTGATGCCTTGAGCCAGGAAAGTGAGGGAAAGAAAGAAAGAGGACTTGGTTACAGTTTCATGTACTACTGGTTTAGTTTTGGGTTTTTTTAAATATATATGGGCTTCAATTTGCAGAAGTGAATACAAGACTCCAGAGAAATAAATGTGTCACAGACAGTTCGCACCTCTTTCTTTCTTAAAAATGTGTCAGGCCTTTGTTCATAAATTGGAAAAGTTTTGACATCTTGCAAGATCAAAATTCTTCTGAATGTTTACCTCAACGCCAGCTGGGTCTTGCAAAGCATTACCAAGTTTAGGCAAATTTTAAAAATTATGCTTCTGTACTCCTCTGTGGTTTCCAGCAGGCAGAAGCTGCAGTGTCACACTGGCAAGGTTATCCTGACGTTTCCCACTCTGATCGGAACAGCCTTCTCAGTGTGTGCTGTGCTCATGGAGACAGGCCTCAAGCAAGGGATGCTTTGGCATTTGGGTTTGCATTTGGATTTAGGACTGCATCGAGGGCTGCTGAAGCCAATAGCAGCCCTCTATTTTCAGGATTATATCTGAATGGGAGAGATTTTCCCATTTGTTCACTTGTAAGTAATATGAATTGCTCTCATTTCAAATCAGAATCTGATCCTTCACTTCAGATACAATTTACAAAATTTAGAATTCCTTACTTTAGCACTGCTGAGGTATAAAATTACAAAGGTTTCTTTATAATAAGGTGGCTTTATGCTCCTACATGAAGCAAATTCCATGGATTTTAATAAAAAAGGCAAACCATTCTTTTCTAAAAAAAAGCTACTGAAAGAACAGCTTTAGTCTCAAATACCATTACCATAAGTTTATTTCTGCTTGCACTTTCTTGAGCTTCAGATTTCCGTAGAGTACCTTATAAGATTTTGTGGGCTGGTATGCAGTCCTATCAAACACTCTTCTGATACGGCTGTCTCAGCTTATTTCTTGCCTTAAAAGAAGGAAAGGTGAGTACATGGGATGCTCATCTCTCATTGAAGTCCCTTGGAGTAGCAGTAAAAGAACACTGTGTTGTGCTTCTCTTCTCCCTCAGGCCTGTGTGAAGTTTTTTACTTCTCCTTCAGCCTTAGATTTGAGTTAAAAGTTTCAGTTCTTAACATTCAGAAACCTGAATAGGAAGTTAAGAGAGCTTGTCGACCTGAGAAGCCAAGCTATGCCTCGGTTAGATTTTGTTTGCCAAGGCCTGTAGCCATGCTCTTCTTCAGATGGATGATCTTAAGACCAAGCTGCAATCCTTCTCTCACTGAACTCACTGGCAAAGCTCTTGCTGATTAAGTGGGAGCAGGATTCCCGAGATGCCACCTTCTTTGTCTTCAGCTCTAGAAGTAGCTATTAGAAGTAGAATCCTCCTGGATTTGGTCCCTGCTCATAAACAGAGGAACCCTGTTTCTAAGGAAAGTTGAGTGTTGTATATAACTTCTGCATTTGGCCAAGACCTCTAAGACAATGTTCCTTCATTGAAACCCACCTGTTGTGCTTTCTCCGGGTCTCTGTGTGGAGTTTGAGGCTGTGGGAGCAGTTTAAGTGTATTAGCAAAGCACTTTACCAGAGACACAGTCCACATGGGCATGCTGGGTGGGAGAGTGTGTCACATTCTGCAGAAATAATGTCAGAGCTGAAGTCCTCATCCTACTTCTGGGTGAGTGAATCCTCAGCTACTTGGCTTTATGAAGAAACGAGGTGTGATAATTTGGGCAGAGCACAGCATGAACACAGTTGAGCTATGTCTGTGGGTCTCCAGCACCTGCTGCTGGTGGTGAAATACCTGACCTATGCCATTTTTTCCCCAGGGCTTTTAGCTTTTGGTGTGAAAGAATCTGCCCTGGTGAATAAAGTGTTCACCTGCATCAACGTCCTTGTCCTTGGATTTGTCGTGATCTCCGGCTTTGTGAAAGGATCTGTTAAAAACTGGTACCTGACTGAACAGGACATTTACAACACCAGCCATAGCATTTTCAAAGACAAGTAGGTTGGATGTTTTCTTCTCATCTCAGAAGCTGGTGCATTTCAAAAGCAAGTTTAAATGGGGGTTTGTGGGCTGAGTTAGAAAACCTGTGAATGGGATGGCTGCCTCCTTTGCCACATCCTTTGGAGGCAAAGCTGTCTTTGGTGCATGTTTGCTGAAAGCAAGCTGTGCTGATGGGCTGCAAGTGCTAGGAGTAGGCTGTGTCATTGTGAGCCCTGCTGCAGGATTGACCATTTCTGGCCTTGTAACCAATATAGCACCCAAAGTTGAGAGAAAAGAGCTCTTTAGACAGTGTTCTGAAGGATCTACTCAAGTCTACACCAGGCTGCCTCTGGTGCCTGTATGAAGCCATGTCCAAGTATAGCTGTGTACTTTCTTTGAATACTTGGGCAATATCCTTTTGGCATTGTTGTACCTTGTAGAGACCTTGTCCCAAATGCCTCAATAAAATGAAGGCAAGTTGCAGATTATTTTAATGCATTGTTGCAAGCATATCATAAATCTGTTTTTAATGACATTTTGCTGCTTGGCCAAAATTCTGTCATCCTACACAAGATCAAAATTAAGGAGCTTAGAAGGCTTATCAGTAAGACAAAGCTATTAATTTTTGCTTGAGACTGTACCATACAAAATAAGGGCCTTTAAGTATCTCCATATATATCAGGCCTTTTATGATGGCCTGCAAGGAAGCACAGTTGGGCAAAATTTGGTGAGATTCATAAATGTTGTGTGGGTCAAATTTATCTTGTGTAAAAGTCGCTTCTTGAGCCTCTTTTCAAAATTCAACCTGCTGCAAACAAATTGCTTCTGTAGCACCGGTCCCTTCTCCTTCCCTCCTGCTATTCCCATGCAAGGAGCAATTACTGCAAGAGTTTCAAAGTATGAGTGCAGCTCTTTGACCTGCATGACTTACTATTTTTGTAATATCTGTCTGGGGTTTATTTCATCATTATTTCCAGAGTGATCCACATCTGGGTTGTGCTATTTCTGTTGGCCAGATTTCATCTAAGTCTCAACAGAGCTTCTGTGAGAGAGTTCAGATATTTATATGTGAGAAGACTTGCAGATTTGGGATTTAGTTTAGTTTAACTGCCTTAATTTATCTTTGCAAAGACTTTTCACTGAAAAAGTGACTTAAGTAATTTGAACTGTAGGGTGTGCTTGTTATGTCACTCAACACAAGGCACATGGATATGGGGTTGCAATCCAAAGTGTGCTGGGATCAGCCTGTGTTTGTTGACTTAAATGAACTTTGGTTAAGGCTCAGCAAAGCAGTTGGTGCGTCAGGGATCCAGGCTCCACTTCTCTCTCATGGTTACAGGCATGGTTTGAGTATGAGCTTGGCACACAGAATTTGAAAGATGATAATTGAAGATGGGGTGGATTTTAAACAATCATGGCACCGTGCATTCCTTTCTTATGTCTACTCACCTACCCTTTATCTGAGTCCATCTAAAGTAAAAAGTGGATGGTTCACATGTTTCTCAGTCTTCACCTTTTCCAAAAGCTTCTGTTCAAATGAATATATGTATCTACACACATGCCGTAATGTTAGGAGATTATTTTTAATATTCATGCTATTTTCTCCTTGTCTTAGCCAAGACATTTTTATCCACCCCACCGAAGAGGTGGTGGGAACAAACCATGAACCATTTTTATTCCATGCCTTCCCCAGGCTGTTGCAGGCCAGTCCAAAGCTCAGCAGTGGGTAGGGCTTAGCATTTTGCCTGGCATGCTAGCATATGAAAGGGAGAGCCTGCTTATTCAAACTTTGGCTTTGGATTTTGTTATGAGCTGTGTGAATAGCTTTGTGACTCCCAGCTAGGCAGGATCACTTCTAACCCAGTGCCGTGCCTTTCAGTCAAACACAGGAAGAAAAGCTCTACGGTGTTGGAGGGTTTATGCCCTATGGATGGAAAGGAGTCCTCTCAGGGGCAGCCACGTGTTTTTATGCTTTTGTGGGATTTGACTGTATTGCTACTACAGGTAAGAGGGAAGATGTCTTCATTCTGGTTATGAACCTGGCTGCCAGTAGATTGACTTTCAATAACATTGCAGAGTACAGATAATAGGGAATTCAGGACACCACATTTGTCGTCCCTCTGAACCTCAGCTCAAAAATAGGCTTTTGGCTCAGCTGCTCCTAATAGTGAAAGTGATGAATTTGTTCAAGTCCCTGAGTGCCTGAGTGCTGACTTCTAGCTGCTGTGGCACACGGATAAACTGTATAACCATGAGCTTCCTCCCTTCTTTGCCTGCAGGGCCCAAGCTTGTGGATGGTCAGTGATGACACAACCAGGTCAGACTCCACAGAAAACATGTCCAGGTTTACCAGCTAGGCAAACAGGGAAGGCCCAGGTTCACATGTCTGGTATGAGTTTGAGCCTCTAACTTTAGATGATGCTTCAGTCAACAGGTTATTCTGGAACAGAGTTCTTCAGTGCGTTCAGCTGAAGAAGCTCTGATGTCTTGGAATATTTTAAAGATCCAGAGAAAGAGGAAGCCTCTGGGGAGTAAACTGCCCCCTAGAGCTGTGCTTCAGAATCAGGAGATTTTACCTGTAAAGGTTAAGAGGTCTCATTTTGAGAGAGAAGCCATCAGCATAGTTATATTTCTTGTGGCTAAGATGAATCTTAATTTCCTGAAGAAAGGATTATCCTTAATTTCACATTTGGCAAGAGCAGTTGGAGCAGAGGGAGAAGGGAATCATCACAGACAAATAAAGCATTACTACGTCTTCTTCCAAGCAAGGAGTTGGAGAAGTGTTGGCTCCATTGCTCCAGCCAGCCCTGGAGCCTCTCCTTACGGGAGAAACATTCATCTGCTTTTGACTTGTAGGTGTATGGATCTATGTTTATCAGTTCATCCTGCTAAATGCTGTACCTTAGGAGCTCTTGCTTTCAGAGCAGTTTTGTAGGACTAGGAAAGCTCAAATCTGTTCTGTAATTGATCAGTGCCTGAATTTTGAGGAATTTTGGTTTTTTTACACACATTTTTCCTACTTGGTTGTTGAAAATTTTCCATAAAAACTTTTGTTACGAGGCATTTTCAAAGGTCCATATGACTTTCAGACACTCTGCCCTTCTCCAGAAATGGGCACCTGTGGTGCCATGATTCTGGTGTATTAGTTTTGGTGGAGATGTTACTAAAATGGACATCCACGGATTTTCCCTACTACTGCACAATAATTTCTTGTTCCATCATCTGTGATCATTGAACTCTTCTTGGGTCTGCACCGTCAGTAGGATAGAAGGAGTAGAATAGAAGGATGATCTGTTCTGGGGAAAGGACTGTTTTTAATCCAGATTGTTTCTGTGCCTGCGTTTACAAGGCTTCTGCGAATGTGTGTCAGAAAAAGTGACAGGAGCAGCAGAAATGGGAGCAAACAGCCTGTGATATCCCAAGTGGATGGATCAGGCCATCAACAGCATTGTGGTGAAAGAGCACCTCTGTACCCATGAAACCTTTGAAAGCCCCAGCCAGCATGCCTGCCCTAGGTTGGGATAAAGGTCTTGCTTGTCATTTAGCTGATATTTAAATTTCTTTCTTCTAGGTGAGGAGGTAAAAAACCCTCAGAAAGCCATTCCTATTGGCATTGTGGCATCTCTTCTCATCTGCTTCGTGGCTTATTTTGGCGTGTCGGCTGCCCTGACGCTCATGATGCCTTACTACCAGCTGGATACCAATAGCCCTTTACCAAATGCCTTTAAATACGTGGGTTGGGATGGAGCCAACTATGCAGTGGCTGTTGGTTCCTTGTGTGCACTTTCTACAAGGTAAGACACTGCTCTTCATTTCTGCATCTCTCAAGGTACATCTCTCATGTACCTCCATCTCCTTTAAGAAATGGAGCGGAGACCAGGGATGAAATTCAGAGCTACTGACCTCAAAAGGACCAGGATTTCACCCTGTGGTAGGTACCAGAGAAGCAGGTGACCAGTATCACTTCAGAAAATCCCATCTTAGCAGAAGACCCAGCAGGTGCATCTCAGGAATATAAATCTGGATTGAGTGACTAAGTCATGGAGGCAACTATGCAGTGCAAGAACGGTTTGGGTGCAGGACATCCTGGCCTTCTGGGTGGAGAGCAGACTTGTGTCAGGTGGTGCAGGGTGCACCTTCATGAACACATGGGGCTTACCACATCCAAGGCCATCTGTCTGCAGGTTACCTGCAGGACAGCCATCTGGATGGGAGGCAGGGCACGCTGGAGGCAGAACTTGTCACCTCTTGGAAGAACTTGGAAGGCTTATTTCAGATCAACTTAGACATACTCAATTAGGTGAGCAACTCACAGAGGCTCATAGAAGTTACAGCTCTTTTACTGCCTGAAAGTCAGGCTGGTTTTATGTCCCATGGCTAAGTTTAGCTATCCAGAATCATATAGGTGCACCTCAGTTACCAGCTCTCAGTAACATGGGTGTTCAGAGGGAGCCCTTGAAGGAGAAGCTGAAGTGAATGAAACCCACCTGTTCTATAGTTACACTGCCATAACTTGCTTTCACTTACGTGCCTGTGCTCAGCAGGAGATGATATAAGCAGATTATTAATTTCTCCTTCCTCTGTAGTCTCCTTGGCTCCATGTTTCCAATGCCTCGAATAATTTATGCTATGGCAGAAGATGGACTTCTTTTTAAATTTTTGGCTAAAGTCAACGAGAAGAGAAAAACTCCCTTAATTGCAACAGTGACCTCAGGAGCTACTGCAGGTAAGATCCAAAGACTTGCAAAGATATGTGGAAAGGAGACATAAGCTCATTTTCAGGGCAGATAAGTCCGCCTGACTCTAGCCCACTTACTAATTGGATATACTGCAGAATATGGCATCCCAGAGGGTGTCCTGGATTTCCAGGGCATGCCCTGAAGAGTCTGGGTGAGCATGAGCAGCTCGCTGTGTGCTTGTCCCTCTTTCTCAGAGCTCATTGCTTGCGATCCTGTCTCATGCCAGGAGCTACCTTTATCTGCTCAGCCAGCCTTGAAAGTAATTAACGCCCTGCAAGGCAGCAGCCAGTGGTGCCCCAGCATCCTCGTGGCTGTTGGCCTGTAGACACTGCACCACCTGTGGGTAGCAGCTCTGCAGAAGACACCAGAGCCGCCAGAGACGAGCAGATGGCCCCTGTGGCACTGGCATTTGTTAATCAGTTAGTCACAGCTGGCAGCCATCCTGTTCTCCCCTTCTCCTGGCCTGCCAGAAATATGGGAATTAAACCTCCCGGACAGCAAGGATGAGCAGCTTACCGTGTTCTTGCAGCCACCCCCTTCCTCACGATGCCTGGCAAAGAGGAGAGTGGCCTTGCTGCTTCCTCTTTACCTTCTGCTGCAAATGCAGGATGAGCCGTGGGTACAAGAACGTGCCACCTTTGGTGGGGAGTTGCTGCCAGACTGCTGCCCTGGGCTCTGAGCTCCTGTGAAAGGGCTCAGCTCCTGCTGCTTGGACTTGCAGAGCCTCCTCACAGCCTCCTTCTCCCACACCTTCCTCTTCAGGTATTCTTGGGTCCAGACCATGGTGGGGTAGGAGCAAGAGCAATATAAAAAAAAAAACAAACAACAGCTTTGTAGTCTCATCCAAGTGGTTCATAGTGCCTATGACCAAAACCCACACAACACTGCAGGGACAGCATTTGCCAGCTGAGTTTGAAGGTTGGGCTGGTTATTGGGCTCCAGGTTGTGCATTAAGGCTGAGCGGGGCCGGGTTGGCTCTGAGGTCCCTACACTTCATATGGCTGTTGGTGCCACCTGATGTCTGACTGTGTGTCTTTTATCCACTTTGTCTTCTGAAAGCTCTATACAAATTCCTATACAACCAGGGTTACCTGGTGAGGGTGTGTAAGCAGGGTAATCCCTAAGGAATGGCAGCCTTTTTCTGGAAATCCCCGTGATGACACCTGCTGCTTCAAGATGCCCTCTTTGATGCTTGGTCCCATTGCATGCACAAGCCTGATTGCAGCCCAGCTGAGCTGAGACACCAGGGCAAGGTGCTGCCCATCCTCTGTTGCCTCTAGCTACTTCCAGGAGATAATTGTGATTTTAGGAGTGCTGCAGCTGCACTGGGGGACTAAAATGGGGCTGTGGCTTAAACCCGTGCTTTTTTTTGGTAGTTGGGTGAACATAACTGTGTGAGACAAACAGGCTGGAATTCACTGTAGTAAGCATTTCCTATTGTTTCAGCTACTGAGGCTGGGACAGCCTGTGGAGTCTTAGGGTATTCATGCACCAGGGCCTGCCTCTCCTTCTCTTGGTACATCTTAAGCTCCCCTTCCAAGTCCTGAGGAAGAGTCACATGTGTGCTGCATCGATATTAACGCTGCTGAGATGTGCATGTTCTGCCATGTTGCTGATTTTTCTTCTCTCTTACCTTCCTCTCCTCCTACAGCTGTTATGGCCTTTCTCTTTGACTTGAAAGATCTTGTGGACCTCATGTCCATCGGGACCCTCCTGGCTTACTCCTTGGTAGCAGCCTGTGTGTTGGTACTGAGGTAAGAATGTAGAAGCTTTGTCTCTTCTGGCACACAGAGAGAATTCCACACAGCTGTCAGATGTCCTCATAGTTTCTATGGGCACATCTCCAGCTACAGGCATGTGAAGAGCTTGTTTCTTTAATTTCATGGGGGACTGTGTTAGTTGGATCTACAGGGAGGTCCTCTGAACTTGGTTAACCCTTGTTCCGTGCCAGTCCTGCTGTGGTGAACTCTAAATGCCCCAGGAGATATGCAAAGGGGTAGGGAGGAAAGATGTGTGATCCTGGATGCCTGTCTTGTCCCCACTCTTGTCCCCAGTGGGGATACCATTTCAGGTTGTCCTCCTTTTGAAAGGGGATTTGAGATGAAGTCTAATAGCAGGAAAGAACTGAGCATGTGTTTGGAGGATCAGTGTGTCTTTTAGAAGTGCTGAGCTCCCATAGCTTCCTAAACCTAAGCTAAAAATATTCAGTGCTTGGCACCTTCCAGACAACAGCACTCAATTAATGAAAAAAATATCTGAAGATCATGTTACTGAAAAGTACCATTGTGTGTTGAATGACTTACTCAGAATCAGATGGAGGCTTTCACAGCAATTACACTGAACTAAGAACAGTCTTGAAGCAGGTGAAGGGCCTGTGCTGTTCTGTGGTACCATTGCTTTGTGTTTGTGCTCTGCTCCCTGCCCCTTGAAAATTCTTACCAATTTGCCTTATCTGTCTTAAGTTTCCTGATTTCCCAGCCTACTCTTTTCCTCAGAGCTAGAAATAGCTTTTTAATTTGTTTTTGCAAGCTGCTGTACCTATTGCATGACATTTCCCCCATCATGGGTTGGCAGAGGTGACAGCCTGTTTTGTAGTGACCTTGGCAGTGGATTTGTCTGCCTCTTGACTGCTTAATGATGTAGCAGCTGAATTGTTTCCAAAGCTGTAAGATCCTGCCACTAGTTTCTTGCTGTGGCTAGGCCCAAGGATTTCACTGCATTTCACAATTCTCAGTGTTTGACAAAGGCCTCATTGTGAACACATCCCCACAGGAACAGTTTTAAGGTGACCTTCATTGTGGCCCAGTCCTTTAGTCAGACTTGTGGCTGAGTAACTTGACAAAACCTTCTGTAACAGAGAGCTGAGGCTGGAAGAGTTTTTATTTATGGTTCCACATGGTTGTGTGTCACAGCCCTGTTGAATATGCTGTCCACACTTGCAACAACCATTCTTGCTTCAGCTCTTCCTTCCTTGTGTGGCAGCAGATAAGCTGGCAGAAGAGCCTGGGGTGGAGGGGTATGGAGCACCAGAAATGCTGCTGCAGGGTGTGATAGCTGCAGAGCTGTTAGCTCAGCCACCTCCGTGCCAAAATGCAAGAGCTGAACTGCCACAGATGACACAATGGCCTGGTTATGACCATTGGTCTGTCCCTCTGCTGTTTGCTTCTCCCGTCACCGGGTCATGTCTTGGTGACATGGATATCAGGGCTCGGGAAAGGGAGCACTGTCTGCTTTAGAACACTTACGTTACAACCACGCTGTAGGTGATAAGAGCTGGCCATACTTGCTTACATCATGATGACATCATTCCTCAAATTTCCCCTTCAAGCAGAAGGGTATAGACATGACGTGGGCCTGTTCTGGTGCTGTAAAGGTCTGGCATGTAGCCATTACTATCTGTGTGGCTTTTAAACGAGTGGTACCTTTATTTAAAAGCCAAACTAACAGGCTCTTTGTCATTTCCTTTCCCTAGGTACCAGCCAGAGCAGCCTAATTTGGCGTACCAGATGGCAAGGTCGACAGAGGAGACAGATAACAACGAGTCTGTGAGCACCAGTGAGTCACAGGCTGGGTTTCTGCCAGAGGAAGAGGAGAAGTTTTCCCTCAAAGCCATACTGTGTTCCACAGATTCAGATCCTTCCAAATTCTCTGGTTTGGTGGTGAACGTCTCAACCTTCATCTTAGGTAAGTGCTGGGCAGTGTGTCTCTGGGGCATTGAGTCAGCTGGTAGGGCTTTGTACTCACCATGGTGGGAAAACTCATCTCCTTGATGTGATTTTGATGAGCTTTTGTAATGGCCAGAATAACTGAAGATTAAATTTCTGACTTAAAAAGAAATCCACAGATGGAGTGTATGGGGGTGTATAGTGGGAAAGGCATTTCTGTTATGGTTAGGGTTTTTGTGAGTCGCTGTTTTGTTTGTGAGCTTTCAGATTCTGCTTTGCCTGCTTATGATTTGTTCTTGAGTTTTCCCTATACCTAAAAAAAAAATAAAAATCAGTAACCTTTGGTGTCTGTTCACAGGTTTCCTTATTGTGGGTATCTGTATCCTGACTTCCCTTGAGCCAAACATTCTGATAAACACTGTACAGATTATTGCGGCCATCCTTGTTGTCACTATTATCTTCATTATACGGAAACAGCCTGAAAGCAAAACCAAACTCTCCTTTAAGGTGAGTGTCCTGGGACATGTAGCTAGAAAAGAGGTGTCTGGGAGGTGGTTGGAGGAGGAAGTGCATGTGTTGTATCAGAAGGGGGACACTGGCCAAATGGACATGCATAGACTATAAGCATGATGTCAGCTTTGCTATCCAGGAGAAGCTGGAAAGGCAGAACCTGCTGCAGTGGTGTGGCTGGAAGGGAAGGGCAGGACCCTGCTTTTGAAACCACATGGTTATAGGATAGGGAACAGACAGACACTGGAGGAAAGGGGATGGTTGTGAAGGGCCACATCAGATTATGGATACAGAAGGAGAAAGAGCACAAGAAGTAAACTTGTTTGCAAAGATCTGAGGCTCTAAGTGCACTTTCATGTCCTCCTTAGTCCCCATAAAGGCTAAGGGATGACCATTCTCTCTTAAACAACCTTAAGTATGAGGAACTCTGTAGTTTTCCTGCCCTCTCCAAGCACACCATCCTTTCTATATTAAAGAAACACTGGGATGGGGTTTTTCTCCCAGCATAATCCTACAAAGCCATGCTTTGTCATATTGATTTCAGGTAGCTCCGCAATTTATTAAATTGATTTTGGGTTATAATTGCATCCTCTAAACTGCTTTCATTTGGATTGCTCTTCAATTAAAAATTTTCAGTAAATTCACAGATTTTAGTAACTTAATACAGCCAGTTTTCCAAGGTTGTGTTTGCAGCTCATTTTGGGGTAATGGTCCCAAAGGTGGAAACAGAAATGTCCAGGAGTAAAAAACTTACGCATTCTCACTAGATTGTATTTTCTGAACATACTTCTGAGGAGGTCTATTCACCTTTTGCTCAGGATATCTCACCTCTTTTTTTTTATCCCCTCAACCACTGTCCTGTCAAAGAAAAAAAAAATTATACCTGTCACAGCTAAATCTGTAATAATAAAATCATAGAATCATTTTGGTTGGAAAAGACCTTTAAGATCATCAAGTCCAACCATTAGCTCAGGGCTGCCAAATCCACCTCTAAACCATGTCCCTCAGTGCCACATCTACATGTCCTTTAAACACCTCCAGGTATGATGATTGCACCACTTCCCTGGGTAGCCTTTTCCAGTGCTTGACAACCTTGTTTCTTATCTCTTTACTGTTCTTTGGGCATTTACAACCTGATGGTGATTTTTCTCCAAAATCACTCTGGAAGTCCAAGGCTGACCTGTTTGTTTCCCAGTTGTTTTACTGTATTTTTAACATGTTATTTTTTACCCTTCCCCAGTCTTCAGAGACTTCACCCGTCTACTAAAGGCTCTCAGAGTTGCTTATTTAATAGTTTAGAGATCACTTCTGCAATCTCTGGGTACATAACTCACCCACCTAGGGAAATTTTATTTGTCTCTACTGACTTGACAAAGCCAACTTCAGAAAAATATTCTTCTTCTCTTTTCCAATTTGTGTGCCTATCCCCTCTCTCTAATGATGTGAGCAGCTACTTTACATAAATTTTTTTTGGCAAAGCTTAAATTAAGAAAGGCCCACATTTCTGCCTGTTTGTTTTTGTAGATCTCCTTTTTCCCTTAGGAGTGAAGTTCACTTTCCACTTAATTCCACCATATTCAGAAGCTTTTCTAGTATTATAATCTGCCTTGTTTGATTTTATATTTGCAGTGCTATTTTCTGTATTCTTATTTTTGCATTTTGGCTTTGCTGTCTCATTCTTCTTTGATTCTCACACCACTAAGTCATTCTTGGTACCGCTATAGTCACCTCTTGCAGTATTTGCTGGTTTTCCTTGCTTTGGGATAATTTGCTCTCTATTGCTTCATTGCTTTGGTATCTGATGGGTGAAGTTCCTCAGGTCCCTCCTCTGACATTCCCCTTACCTTCTTCTCTTGGTCTTCAATAGGTGCATGTCATGATACAGTCCTTGGTTTTTACTCTTCTCTCCTTTGCCCCACAAATATTTAGTATTGCCACTAAAATTTGCCTCTTGCCTCCTTCTAGACCACAAAACAAGCTTTTAAAACAGGTGAACAGCATTGTTCACATCTGGCAGCTGAAGAGTTTGTAATAGCCATCCCTTCCCATTTACAAGGGATGTGATGTTCGTTTCTGCTCATTAACTGTGCTTGTAGATGTAACATATCCCTTGTTCTTTCTCAGGTACCTTTTTTGCCCTTTCTTCCTGTTGGGAGTATTTTTGTGAATGTTTACCTCATGATGCAGCTAGACGCAGGCACGTGGATTCGGTTTGCAATCTGGATGCTCCTAGGTGAGTTTAAGTGAAAAATGCTATGTGCAAAGTTATAGATTTTGTTCACCATACATTTATTATAGCACTCCAGGGAGGGATTCTACACTCTGGTCATCCTTGGGCAACCCTGGTGACTTGACTGAAGCCCTTTAGTCAGCCTGTAACAAGCTTTGTTTCAAATTCAAGGGTCTTGAAGCCTTTGTGTGGACAAAACAACAACCCGTGAACCATCTTATGGGTCTTGTTGCCAGCAGAAACCACAGAGCTTTCCTTGTTGGCTGGCCTTGCACTGCTGTCCAAGTGGTGGAGCTTGTGTTTCTGGAGCTGAAGAAGCTGAGCTGCATCCCAAGATGCTCCCAGCAGCCACGTAGATAAGGCTGAATTGTCTGAAATGCTCAAATCAGGATCCCATTTGGGGCTGGGATAGATTGACTTTTAAAGACTGCTGCCTGTGTTAATGGCTTTTTTCCCCTAAAGAAGATAGTGTCTGTCTGCTAGAAGCTAGCCATGAGGATGGCTTGACTTAGACTGGTGTAACTTGTGTTAGTGGCTGTGAGTAGAGGTTTCTGTTTCTTTACAGAGCTAACAGTGCCCTCTCCCTTGGCTTCCACAGGCTTTATCATCTACTTTACCTATGGAATATGGCACAGTGTGGAAGCCAGCTACGCAGCCTCAGCAGAAGCGGAGAGAAACACAGACACTGGCTCAGACAGCTGTAAATGACTGTGTTTGACTTAAGGCGACTGAAAGAATGGCTGCAGTGAAAAAAACTTTGTGGTGGGGATCCTGAACCAGATTACACCTGTAATCAGTTATGCAGAAATAAGGAAGCAGAATGCAGGCCTCCCCAACTTGGTTACTGCAGCTTGCAGTTTGTTTAGCAGCACAGTTAAAAGGGACCACAAGATGAAAAGACACAACTCTGGCATATTCCCAGCAGCACTGGCAGCTCATCTGGGGTGCTTCCCTCTCTCCCTCTCCGGTTTTGTTTTTTTTCCCCAGTGTGTAGAAAGAGAACTGCTTCTGTGTGCAACTGCTGCTACGAAACCAGGCCTCACAAATGTCCTTCTTTCAGTAGCCCCGGGAATTACCTCCCAACAGATACTCTACTAAATTTTACATGGAGCAGGTTTTGCAGTGCTACTGTCAGGCATAGACCAGTATCCATCCTTCACCCTATGTGAGCTGTACCCTCTGTGTATGCACACATACAAAAAAAAAAAGGTTCTCACCAATCCCTAGATTTCCCCAGGTTAACAAAGCACTGCAAGATTTGCGTTCTTTAAAATATCAGGTCTTACCTTTTTTGTTTTTATTTAACTGGGTTTTTTAGCTACGTGCTCACATGCTTTAAAGCATGTCACTGCTGTGAAATGTTGGGAAGGTTTATGGTTGCTGCTTGTCAGGTGAGCGATCGCTCACCAGCTCACAGTAACACCAGCAGGTGTTTCTCCTGACTGTACACTCCACAGAGAAACTGCCAGCTTTAGTCAGGAAACCATGTCGTGCAAGTACTGCAAAGGCTTGAAAACAATGGGTGTCTCCAAAGAGCAGTCCTGCCTCTTTGCCTCAGAAATCACCAGTGGTGTTGCTGTAGTGGTGTGGGTGGCCAGCAGAACTGAGCTAGCTCTGACAGCGAGTGCAGCCCTATGTTCCTCCCCCTGCACCAGTCTTCCGTGCTTGCTGCCTGGCATTAGCAGCTTTGGTTTGGCACTGGTGAGTGGAGCACATTCCTGCCCTGGGAGGGGAAGCACTGGAGAATCCTCAGAGGCATGAAGTTCTTACATGAGCAATGCCTGGTGTCAGCCACCTGCCCGGGGGAGGCTGTGGGGGTGTGCAGGGACTTTTCAGTCCTATCAGAGTGTGCAGCCCAGAAAACACCATCAAGCTCTAGGGTCTGACTTGCTGAGGGGAGCTTTCCCTTTGGGGCTGGAGATCATCTCCAGAGCCTGTGGTAGTGAAAGGTGGGAAATCTGGAGTTGAGGGTCTGTATTTGATTAGCAATGCCTTGGTTTTGGCTGTAAGAAGATTTTTTTTTTGTTTTAATTCTCTCTAATAGCTTTCCCTAGCCAAATTAATCCACTACCCTAAAAAGGCTTATTAAAGCACCGTGAAGGTGAGCCATGCCCAAGTAATGCCACTGATCTAAATTTACGCTTCAGCCTGTACTGAAAAACAAATCATAGAATTGTGGAACAGTTTGGGTTGGAAAGGGACCGTTGAAGATCATCTGGTCCAGCTTACCTGACATCAGCAGGGACATCTTTAATTAGATCAGGTTGCTCAAAACCCTGTCCAGCCTGCTCTCAAACACTTCTGGGTTGGAGCATCCCAGATAAATACTGCAGGAATCCCCTTTCCCGATGTGAGTAGGTGCTTTCCTAGGTGTCCTTCATACTACTGTCTCTGAACACTGGACAATCTTTAACTGGTTTGTCAGCATGGCTCTTGCTGATGAAGCGACAGGCTCTTGCGCCTGTCATTGAGTTGGAGAACTGAACAGACCCCTGCAAGGCTTGCCCAGGATCTCACCAGGCATCTGATGCAGCAGAAAAGGGAATCAGACCATCTCCTGGATTTCATGGCTGGATTGTGGACCATTTCTCATGTCTCCAAGAGACTTGATAGCCTTTCTGCCCATTGAAGTGTTTTCATCTTTTAATTCTAGTACACTGGGAGGCTTTTCTTGACAGGATTGCAATTTGAGGAAGTGAAGGCAATGTGTTCACTGCCTCCTAGCTGCACTTCAGGGTGTGTTATGAGTGCAGCTTCCCCCACAGAATGAAGCTGGGGGTCTGCTCCAGTCACTGGGTCTTGACCATCTGCCAAGTCTTCGCTCTTTGTGCATACACAAAGTCTTACTCAAGCAGGGAGGGATTGATACAGAAATTAAAAGCCACTAAGTCAAAGTCTATTTTGTTTAAACACAGGCAAGCTCAACGCACTCCACAGCCTCCCAAAAGGCACTGAAAATGTGGGAGGGCAACAAGATGAAAATTCAGACAGGATCAAAGTTTTGTATTGTACTAAAAATATAAGGATGTTTTTCCTACCTGGCTACCAGCTTCTGTTCAGTGAAAACATGAAGCTTATGTCCTTACCAAAGCTTCATCTGTGCTGAGCAAGCCAAGGGCCTGGTGAAAAATCTTTCAGGAGGATGTTGTCAGGCACGTTCCCGAGGTAGGGTATGACCCAGTCCCTTTTTAATCCTTGTGGCAAAGCCTGAGCAGCTCTGTGGCTCTCAGCAGGAGGGCAGGCTGAAGGGGGCAGGAGTTGGGGTGTTGAAACTGAGTGAACTGGAGCACTGGGGAGTTCAGGTGTTTGCTGATGAGCCTGAACCACTGACAGAAGTGTTCCTGTTACCACGTGCTGCAGCATAACCCTTTTATGGAAACATTGCAGATGACAATCACTGTTCTGGCAGCTGCAGTCATATTGGAATTATCCTAGAAAATGAGTCCATGGAAACTCATAGCATTTGAGCCACTGTCAGGTAAGGCAGCTGACCAGCCCTGCTGCCAGGAAGCTAATGACTAGCTTCTGTCTTTACCTTAATGGGGTAACCCTCTAATGGGCTTTGCTTTGTTTCCCATTCATCCCAGTTTCTGTGTGCACAGAAAACACGGCAGGACATGCTGGTTTGTATCCGTCAGCCCACAGGTGCACTGGCGCACGGATTTATTATCAGGAATATATTACACTTATCTGTACATCATAATTGAAATAATACAAACTCTTCCTGTAATCATTAGCCACATAATAAACCGGACCACAGAACTCCTGCTGCATGGGAAACTGTACAGAGGCTCCTCAGAGTGTCCATGGGACACAACCACCATCAGTGCAGAGACAAAATACCTGATTTTGCACTTGATAGTTTTTCCTTTTCTCCCCCCGCCTGCCACCACCACAAGCCTTTGCTGCTGTGCATCAAGTGAGTCAACCCATCTGTGCCAGCAGTCACTGGAGGTGCAATCCCAGTAGGGACAAATGGTACCTTCCCACAATGAAAAGGAATTTCCCATGCCCTGCTCGCTGCTGGCTCTCCTGCCATCCCATGGCTGATACATCTGCTCCCAGTGCCCATCTCTGGAACCCCCTGGGAGCAGCTGTAGCTGGTTTTATTGCTGCTACACCCTTCTGCATTGAGTAAAGATTAACGAAACCAAACAGCTTCCTTAAAGACAGAGATGATGAAATTCTTTCTGCTTAGTGCTAGCTACATTCCCTCTGCTGCCAAAGGCCATCCTATTTCAAATGGGAAAGTCCCAACAGTGGCCATGGCATTTGGGAAGTTTCCAGCCCTGCAAAAGCAAACACTTCCCCTTCCCAGCTTGGCCCTGCATCCAGGGATCTCCATTCCCTGGGAATGGCTGCCCCATTCAGGGGCTGCTCCCTTCCTCCCACTGTGCGAGTGACCTGGGCTATTCTTTTGCACCTACTTCAGCATGCAGAGGCAAAGAAAGATAGGACAGAGGATAAGTATAAAAAAGGAATAACCTTTTTTTGGGGGAAAAAAGTCTGTTTCTGGGTTTGCACCAGAAAGAGCCACTCTTCACACCCCCCACGGGGACAGGTTGCTGGGTCCTTCTGGTTAGGCAGAACTTCCTGCAGTTTTGCTAGTGATTGGGCAGGCCCCAGAGGGTGTGCCAAGAAGAATCCAGTGAGAGGCAGGATTGGGAGGCAAAATTAGATGGGAAAGGGATTGGCAATGATAACAAATGATGATGGAGCTAGGCTCAGTCCCAGTTTTCCCACCGTAAAAGCCCTACTCCCAATTCACTGCTGGAAGCATCTCTTGAATATGATTTTAAACCAACAAAGTGATAAGGAAAGCACCAGATATAAAGGGGAAAGATTAATAAATTACAACAGGTTCAGCCATCCTGTCCTGGGCCAATACTATGCTTTAGTGCATTTAAAGTTTTGAGTAGCATCAAGATAACAACTCCAGTTGTATCATCTCAACCATTTTTACAAAGGGAAAAAGGAGAATCCTAGAAACTACCAACAAGCCACTCTGACTAATCTGATGGCCCTCTGCAATGGTGTGACTGTGTTGGTGAGTGAGGGATGAGCAGCTGATGTCATTTACCTGGACTCTGCAGGGCCTTTGACATAGTCCCACACAGCATCCTAAATTGGGGAGATACTTCAGTAAGAAGTGGTGCCCCTCAGGGGTCAGTATTGGGACCGATATGTAAGATATTACTGTGTAATAGCTTAAATTATGCAGACAGCGGGATCAGGTGCATCCACAGCAAGTCTGTGGGTTGACACCAAGGTGAGTTGGTGCACTGGAAGGAGGGGATGCCATCCAGGGGGATCTGGACGTGCTTGAGAGGTGGGGCCATGTGAACATCATGAGGTTCAGTAACACCAAGTGCAAGGTCCTGCACCTAGGTCAGGGCAACCCTTGGTGTGAATACAGGCTGGGGGATAAAGGGATTGAAAACAGCACTGCTGAGAAGGACTTGGGAATACTGCTGGATGAGAAGCTGGACATGAACCAACATTGGGTGCTCAAAGCCCAGAAAGTCACTTATATCCTGGGCTGCATCCAAAGCAGCGTGGCCAGCAGGGCAAGGGGGGCATTCTGCCCTCCTAGTCTGCTCTTGTGAGACCCAGCCTGGAGTGCTGCATCCAGCTCTGGGGATAAGAAGGACATGGACTTCTTGGAGTGGGTCTAGAGGAGTGCCACAAAGATCTTAGAGGGCTGGAGCACCTCTTCTATGGAAACAGGCCAAGACACTTGGAGTTGTTCAGCCTGGAGAAGACTCAGGGGAGATCTTTTAGCAGCCTTCCAGAACCTCAAGGGGGCCTATAAGAAAAATGGAGAGAGACTTTTTACCGGGGCCTGTAGAGATAGGACAAGGGACAACAGTTTTAAACTGGAAGAGGATAGATTTAGATTGGACATAAGGAAAAGAATTTTTACAATGAGAGTGGTAGGAAACTGGAATAGGTTGCCCAGAGAAGTTGTGGATACCCCATTCCTGGAAGTGTTCTAGGCCAGGCTGGATGAAGCTCTGAGCAACCTGGTCTAGTGGAAAGTGTCCCTGCTCGCGGCAGTGGGGGCTGGACTAGACAGTCTTAAAGTTCCCTTGTAACCCAAATCACCCTCTGAGTCTGTGATCTCACTGTCTCAGAATTCTGTTGGTGGAATGGAAGATGACAGTGCTGTAGGTGTTGCAAACAGCTGTGCAGTTACCAAGTGTCAAAATTATTAAAGTCATACATGGCAAGAAGGGGCTTTGTGTGCATGTGTGTGCTATTTGTCTATCTTTCAGGTTGTACTTGCTGGACACACTAAAATCTAGCAATGCATTTCAACAGTAGTAGCTGGTGTGGCATGATCTATTCTAAGAAGATGCTCAATTTACTCAGTATCACAGCACCATGCAAAAGCTGCTACAAAAATAAATTTCTCTAAAAAGGAGAAAAAAAAAATCATCTTTCTTTTTAACACTGTGGAACAGGCCACAGGTGCTTTGATGGTGGTTGAAGCTGTATCTAAGCTGCAGTCTGTGAATCTTGAGTATTTCCCAGGAAAGCTGAAGCACAGCTCCCACTCGAGCAGGATGGCAGGGCTGTGCAATGCCACCCTCCCTGCAGCACGCCTGCACCTCAGGGATTTCCTCCAGGTACTGTCGCCCTGCTAACTTTGGCCCCAGTGCACAGAGCAGGCCTGCAGGCAGGCTCTTTGCCCTAAGCTGGGTAGAAAAGCATCCCACAGATCTCTTTGTTTTTTGAATTATGCTCAGGGATATTTTTATCTTGTTAGCAATGCCCATGAGGGCCCTGCAGAGAGTCTCACCCCAACTACTCCTTGGTCTCACCATCCCCTCAGGTGGGAGATCACCCCAAGCCTGGGTGAACATTTTTGCTTCTAGATGGGAAAGTTAAAGGTAGTTTAGCCACTCATTTGCATAATCTTCAAAGTGCTCTGTAACTCTGGGTAAGCTGTAGCAATGTGAAATAATGCAGATATGTGGGAGGAACAAAATTCTGGCTTCATCTGCACCTATGAAGTTGGCTATGCTCTATTTGGCATTTGAGGTGGAAGGAAGCTAGAGCCCTAGCAGATGCCCAGTATCTCATCTTACTATTGGAAACCTCTCATCCAGCAAATGTCAAGGATAAGCAAATTATTTTCTCCTTCTTGCTTCTGGGGCTTGAAATAAAACAAAATGGACAGAAATCTACAGCCAGAGATTTCGCTTGCATCCTAACCACAACAAGGTAAAACAAGATAAGATCTGACTGGGATTGAAATAAAGACACTAAAATTGAACCATGTTAACCAGTAACCTCTACCAAATTTGCTAAAACTCTCAGTTTTCTCATCTCTAGCCTATCTCCACTTACAATATCAATGCTAAGAGTTAAAAAGCAGTGGATGGTATGCATATCTTTTCTGGTGTTCAATGCAAAGATGATGGTTTTGAAGGCAGTACTGTCTTAGAATTTCAAATTCGCTGGTGTTCATGTAACAGAGTACCACTTGGTGGTCACTTGGAAGGCGCTTCTACTTCTGTGTAACTTTCTTCTAGGTTGGGTATAAATATTCCTGGGAGGCTAAACAGAAATGCATTTTGTTTAAATACAAGTCTTAGGCACGAGTTAGAAAACTGCTGACTGTAATGAAAATATATCAGCACTTAGTAGTATCCAATAATATAAAAAATGTAATTCAGAACATCTGCAACTACATATATATGTGTGTGCGTCTATATATAGGTATAAAGGTACAATACATACATGTATATAAACACAGACACATATACAGAAATATTCACACAATTTGCAACTAACCTGAAATACTGCAGCAAAAGTTCATTCTGATGAACCATTAATAGAGCATTTCCCAACTTTTGGCTCTAACCATAGTTAAAACGTTCACACATCAAACTAAACCTTTTGCTATCCTAACTTTCTGCTCTTCTAGGTCTTTGCTATCTTTTTTGCTACCCTAATCAACATGTCAGAACCAAGGATTTCTGTATGGGGACTGTAAGAGTACCCTGCCTAGTGTAAAGCTGTGCAGCTACTGAACATGCAGCCATGAACCCTGGGCGCCTGTTGATGGTAGTACTTCCTTGGATGGTAACAATTTGCAGACTGGAAATGCATAAAAGGCAGGGAACCTTGGGCACACAGCTGCTGATTCATCGCCTCAAGGTTCTGACTTTTGCTGGAGAGGAGTTCCCTGATGAGCAGCGATAAAAAGGAGTGGATGCTGCGGGCGGGAGTTTGACGGGGCTCACGGCATCTCCCTCCTGCAGCTTCCAGAGCAGCTCCTCGTTAGTCCTGCTGAGCTTCTTCTTCTCCTCCACTTCTTTCTCAACGTATTCTTGAAGATTTGCATTCTCCTCTGAGAGTTGCCTGGAGAGAGAAGTAGGATGACATGTAAGGCACTCCAGGGCAAAGATGGTGGCATTCCTGCAGCCACCCCTGCCCCTAGGGCTGAGCTGCCAAAGCTGGGGCACAGCTGTCCCCAGGTCTCTTCAGTGCTGGGTGAGAAAGTCATCTCCACAAGTCATATATTCCCCCCAGTGTCTGATTCTGCTTCCAGATGCAGCTGTGTCTTTGCTGTACACCTCTCTGAGGCATCTTGGCTGCCAAAGCTTAGGTGGGATGATCCCCAGCCTTTCTCCCTGGCCTTGTGGAGTGTCAGAGTAAGTGCAAAGAGGGGTGACAGCAGTTGCATTCATGATTTTTTCAACTTGCTGCTACGGTATGCAAAGGAAGAGCAGTCTGGTCTTTCCATGCTCTGAATTCCAGCTGATGTCCTGATGCAGGACACAGCTCAGCTTCTAGGCTTTCCCTCTACTCTGTAAAAGGTCATGAGGTTATGCATCCTTCTCTAGCTCCTTCCTCCTTGGTCCCAAAGTAGCCTCTATTCCTGACTGCAACAGTAGAGAAACTTCACCAGTAATGATCAGGGAGGTGTTCTCCCCAGAATGCCCAGTAACTTCATGGCTTTTCTGGAGCTGGGGCATGGAAATCTCCTATAGGCACCACAGCCTTAGTGAGTCTGCACTCATCAGCCAGGTGGTGACTGGTTTTGAAACAAATGGGGAAGGGCAAGTAGACTGTGGGACCTGATCCAGACGTGTTTTGGGCATGTGCTGACAGCATCTATGTCCCAAAGGATGCATGCAGGAGCACCAGGCTTCTGCAGCCCCACTACGCTTGGGCAAGAGCCAGCTCCTCATGTGATCAACCTGTGGCAGCTCTGGGCAGGCACCTAACCTGATTTACTGGCAATTTGGGGTTTTATAGGAATGAACAGGGAGGAACCCAACCTTCCCCTAGGTGTTTTCAGTGTTCAGCAGCAGCTGGGTGTGGATTTTGGCCGCATACAAAAAATTCTGTACAACTGCTTTTCTGGGTGTAGTCTGAAGGCTGTAGCAGATGTCATGGACTGCTGGTCCACTCACCAGAAGTCTATGAGAGGGTGGGGTTGGCATTTCTGATTTTGTTTAAAATACATTTTTAAAGAATTTTTGCTTTTTTAGCCTCAATTCCTACAAAAATGTAGCTCAGGTAATCAAGAATACGTTTCTTTCTTCTCCCAGTCCCTGAAAGTTCTGAACTGTGAAGCGAGAAGTGGGTAGCAGAGTCACCTTGAACTCTTGGCTGTTGGAAACTATCATTCTTCAGACATCCCCAGTCCAAAGGACCAAAAAAAATGCTGGTTGATTTGGAGGAAGGATCTGAAGTGCTGGGAGATCAGATCATTTACTCATGTTCTTGGGGAAGTCCCAGCAGGGGCTCTGTGGAGCTCTCGCATCCAAAACTGGGTCATGATCTACCTGAAAGGCTCTTGTCCTTCCCTTTGTACCTGCCCTTGTCCTTAATTGGAAATATCTCTGCAGTGCACCCCTCACACCCCAGTGCCTCTGGGAGCCCTCCTGATGCTGCTGCAGAGGCTGGCTTTGCTGTTTCCCCTCCCTTCTCTCAGTGCTGCTGGGCTGCCACGGCTGCTTGGGCACCCAGACTGCAGAAATAGCTCGAATCCAGTGCAGCTCCCTGAGCTCGTTCATGCTGTGCTTCCCAGGCAGGGCCAGTACAACAGAAATCAGCATCAGGGTGGTTACTGCTGCTGGGGAAATGCCTGCTTTAATAACTCCAACTTTAAAGCCCTGGCTGTCCCTGTAGCTGCCCCACAGCTGTCCCCAAAGAGTTACTTGTTGAAAATTATTCTCCTCGATGTTGACTTCCCAAGCTGACTTCGAATTCAGAATTTCTCCTAAAAGGTGTTTTTGAAAGCAGTACCTATGTAGCTGCAGGCAACAAGCAAAGTGCTGTGGCTGGATGCCAGCAGGGAGTGGAGGGAGAGTGCTGCTCTCCCAGCCACAGACAGGGAGCTGCAATGCAGAGATGCCAAGTGCTGAAGCAGGCACCCTGGCTGCTGCCAGGCGTGGAGAGAGACTGCCACTTCCAGGCCACAATTCATCCAGCACAAAAGCAGGCATCTCAAACTGGTGGGGTGAACCAGACCTTAAAAATACCCAGTTTTCTTCCCCCAGCACAGAAATGCTGTAGACATCCACCTCAGACAGTGAGACGTGTACTACAGGTATTTACAATTGGATGAAGGAAAATGTAATTCTCACCCCAATCTGAATGCTAGAATATCTGCATGCTGAAGACAATTTCAAAAGGCTGAATCACTAAGAAATGAGGCATGAGAAAGACAAAAACTAAAATCAGGGATGAGACACTGACAGTTTAAAAAATCGGCTAAAAGTTAAATTTTTGGCCAGTGGCATCATTTCTGCCATGACAGCTAGGTAGCTGCGGTGCTGGGACAGGACCAGCTCTAGTTTCACTCCCTGGCACCCCTTTTCCCTGGCTCCAGCTGTGGTGTCCAGCCTTACAGCATGATATAAACTCTCTGGGACAGGGACTATCCTACCCTGCTCTTTATGTCACCTAACAAGGAGCTTTGTCACCCTTGTCCCATTGTGACAAGGTTGCAAAAAGGCAGTGCTGATGAAAAAAACCTGCCAAAGGTTAATCTTGCCTGGGTGACAATGACATCCTTAGGATGTCTTTCCCAGGATTTTTCCATTTTGCATCCTCATTACCCACTGACTAACAGGTCTCAGGGTACTGATACTGAGATCAGAATCATTGGCAAGCTTGTTCTCAGCAGCATATCAAAATCATGGAAATACACAGACAGATACATGGCCTTCTATATATATATATATATATATATATATATATATATATATATATATATTTAATAAAACAAGGAGACTAGAACACAAATACATTTTCAGGAGGAAATAAATTTTTCCCCTTCTGAAATAAGTGCAATAAGTGTCAGCCTTGGACAATTAAGACCTGTGGACTCCTTTCAAGCTCAGACAGATTGCAAATACCAGCACAAACCTTGTTATGACAGTATTTTGCTCAATCCTGGCTCTGAGTTCTTCGTTCTGCTGTTGCAGCATGGTGATTTTTTCTTCCAGTTTTAAATTTTTTTCAACCTGCAGCAAAAGAAGGTTTGTTAAATCTGAAGAACACTCAGCACCTGATACAAGATAATTTGTTCTATATTAATCTGTGGAGCAACTTCTAAAATTTGAGGATGGGTGGAGGTGGTTTTCTTGACTGCAGCTGAGACACAGAGATCTGACTCACACCACATCAAGCTGGTGGAGTACCTGGGGCCATCAGCAGAGCACCGAGCAGGGGCAGAGCTGAACCAGCCCTTACTTGTAACTGAGCAGGAGGAGAAGGGTCTCAGTTTTGTTCAGTGCAAACAGATGCTTTCCTCAGTGGTGCCCCACAGCTTTTGTCCCCCAGGGAGCCAGCATTACCAGAGGTTGGAGAAAGTGCTGGTGACACTTGAGCATCACCCAGCACAGAACGTTGCCCAGCACTGTGGTATGAGTGGTCAGTCCAGTGATGAAGGAGGAGTGCAAGATGGGATGATGTACATCTTCCAGACATTACAGTCTGACATCCAGCCTCCAGGATTATGACTCCTCAGTTATGGAGAGGAAAGAGTCACCCACCAGGGCAGATGATGCCCAGCAGCAGCCTTAGAGTGTGCTGCATTCTCATGAGGTGGACTGGCCTCTGAAGACTCTTCTCACTGCTGCTGACAATGTCAGCTTAAGTGACAAGCTTAAACCAGACATTTAACTTTAAGCTGTAAGTAATTGAAATTAATCCTATCCCAAGCACAGGTAGCTTTTATTCAACACAGTTCAAGGGCAGAGTTTGAGGACATAGTAGCAGTGTATTAGTAAGATATTTACAGGCATGTCCCACAGCCTCAGGTACCCTGTTTTCCCCAAGCTTTGAATTTGACATACTTTATCACCTTAGTCCTTGGTTTTCCAGCTGAAAATTTTGCTGAATTCAACACTTTTGAAAGAAAACAAGATAGCACAGGGTAACCTTATCTCTGTATGAACTTGGTTATTGAATTTCCCAACCTTTTATAAAGATCCAAAATACTGTGCACTGGGGATAGCAATAACTCACACTTAATGGTGGAGACATCAGTTTTAGATTGTGTTTTCTGTTCTGTGCAGGTAATTGTGAAGTATACTCCTGATTCTCAGATATTCTGGTCTGTCCCCATTTATTTTGTTAGAGCAGCACATGGATTCTGTCCCTGTTTTGAAATGCTCTGAGAGAGGAATCACCATCACAGGCTCACTCTCTGCTTCTTCAATAGTTCTCACAAGTAGTAGCTATGCCACCTTCATTTCCAGCCTCCCTTTCAGCTGCCAAGGAGCCAAGGGTGACCCTGTGTTTGAAATGCCCTCTTGCTCCCTTGGGAGGCATTTGGAGATGTCCTGCAGGTGTTCTGGCACTTACAAAGATGTATCTTGAAATGGAAAGCAGCTGTGCCTTTGGGCCACAGCAGACCCAGTGTGTTACTGTGATAAAGGGCAGGAACAGGACTGTGCACTCGTATGCAGTTAATGAGCAAAAGCAGCTAAAGGACCAGGAATTATATAGGCTGTTCTTTGGGATTTTTTTCCCCCAGTGTTTCCAAATCCTGGCTTGGCTCCAAGAGTAGTACATTGGAAGGAGCAGAGATAATAAGCCTCAGTTGCAAAGAGGCACTTTTCTCTGCATCCACTTACTAAAGCATCTGTTCAGCAAAATAATCACCAGAGTTCTCAAATTTCCCTGTAAATGGAAACAAATCTTGCTGAATGCTGTGCTGAACCAGCTGCCACAGCTCCCAGCTGAGGTATTGCCTCATCCTGTCACCACACTGTTTTACTGTCACTGCAGGTTATGCTGTACAAAATGAATCCCCTTTCCCACAAAAAATGTAATTGATGGCGAACTGGGGAGTTCTTCATTAAGGAATCCCAGAAGCAAAGGAGTAGAAAACAGCATAGCCTGCATAAAACATGACTGGAGGGCTGGAGAGAGCTCTTCTAGAGTAAGCCTTGCTAGGGCCTGCTTGCTGAGTGTTGCTAATCCACACGTGGCTCCCTAAATGCCTGCAGGAGCAGCAGCAAGACACACCATGGCTCAATCTTCCCCCACGTGCCCTCTCCAGCCCTAAAGGGCTACCTGATTCCTGTAGGGGCATATGTGCAGGCTGGTGTGCCCTGGGCTGCCACAAATTTCCCTTTCCCCATTCTTCCTTCACCACTCACCTCGCTGTGTCACCTAACATGCTGAGCAGGTACTGTATGAAGAAGCAACCCAGACTGATGCATGTGAACCTCTTTGACTGTGTCTTGCCCCAACCTCATGTGGGTTCTCCCCTCTCTTAAGTTCATCTGCTGTAACCAAACTTCTCCAGAATTACCTCTGTGATGTATTACAGAGGTAATACAAACTTCTCCAGTGTTACCTTCTCCTCTGTAGGAAAAATGACAACTCACCTGTTTTTCTAGCTCCATAATCATCTTCTCCTGCTGGTGAATCTGGAGGTTCTTCATTTCCAGAACATGTTTTAAGCTCTTCAAATCTTTTTCTAAGTGTAGATACGGAGCTCGCACAATCTAGGAAATATATCAGGGATTTGGATATGTCAGCCATACATACATCTTCAGCCATAAGAGACCTTCATGTAACCCTGTGGCTTAGGAGAATCAGTGGTGTGAAAACTACCTGGAGCTCTGCAGCCCATTTGACCCCTGATATTGTCTCCCCTTTGGCTAAGATTCGTGACTCTTCCTCAGAGCTCAGTATTCAGGGTCTCAGCTGGGACTTGCCCCCTGCCCCTGGAGTGAGAATCCAATTGCTTTTCATTATATCAGGTGATGTGTAACACTTAGGAACATGTATCTTGATGCCTGTATAGTAAGAGTTGTCATCTACCTTCAGCTGTTCCTCAGTGTTTTTCTTCAGAGCCTCTTCAAACCGGTCTGCTTTGGCCTTAAGAGATTGATTCTGGAAGGTGAGGGTGTCTATCTGGTCCTGGGGGGGGGAAACACACCAATTCACACATCAGCTGTGTTATCAGCACACTCACATTCATAGTGGTCAGTCTGCACTGCCAAACCAGACAGTGGTTTATCAGGGAAGCTAAATAAGGCTTAGACACCCCTGTAAGTTGATAAGGCCACTTGAAAATAGAAGGGGTATTTGATAAGCCTCAGGGAATCACAAAATCCCTGTGACACCTGTGGCTGATGCTAAATCACCCCATCACTTTGTGCTGGATGAGAACAGACATGTCCTTCCTTGGAAGAGCTGGCATTTATATCACATGCATTTGTGTGGTCCTTAGAGTCCAAATGAGGCAGGAGATACCTGTTTCCTTCCTCTCTCTAAGCTTCTAACATGGTAACACGCAATGATGAGTTAGTGGTGTGGAATTTATATGATCATAATTTCGTCTCAGAGCTATACATGGGAACAATATGTTATTTTAGGCAATCATATTTCTGTTACCATCAAAGGCATTTCTGTCTATACCACACCTGTAAAATCCACAGTTGCTCTGAAGATGGTATTTTTATCTTTCACAGTTGTGATTTCTTGTCTGGAACATTACATCAGCCCTTATTGCAAAACTGCTGACATGCCTCGAGCTGTCGCAGCAGTGCAACAATATGTGCTAGTCAGGGGGTTTAAAAATTGCAATTCATCTCTGCCTGTGAAATCAAACAGGGCTTGCATTAATTGCTCTGGCATCTTTACTTGTTCACACATTTCCAACCTTAGCTTGCGTCACAGGGGCGCAGTTCTGCCCTCCACTCCTTGAGATTTCTTCATCTAGGGAGTGAGAACAGCATGGAGTTTTTAAAAGGATTAGACGACTTTGGCCTTGGTGTTAAACAGTGGGATGTGGGAACTGCGATGAGCAGGGCTGACCCTGGCCATCCACAGCCTGGCTGCACAGCAGGGCCAGCTCTGGGGCAGCCCACGCCAGGGACTGCACTGCCCTCCGGTGGGACTGGAGATGTGTCTACAGCGTGGGACCGGCTTTCCCACCTTCAGGCAGCAGGGAGGAGGTTAAAGACACAGGCACACGGCCAGGCTGGGAGATGTCACCGTTTCTGAGCCCTGGGGGTGCCAGCTGGCGGGTACCATGCAGAGAAGGCGATGCTCACAGCCACTGCAGGTGCCAGAGTCCCCCCCATCAAGCAGGGAAGAGCTCAAATTCGCCAGCAGACAGCAGGGTCAAAAAGACATTTCTTTCTTTATCCAGATGCCCTTAAGCCCCTTTAAGTTTTCTCTCTCTTGTGAACCAGCCCAGGGGGAGGAGAAATCCCGAGGGTTTGGTGCTCTATCCCAGTTTGGACAGGCAGAGCACAGGAGGCACCAGGGCTGGTAAGAGCCTGGCATGCTGGCAGCGGGCAGCGTGTCCAGGGCTGCCCATCAGCTGCTCCCCTGCACCATTACAGGGTGGGAAATAAAGAAACTGCTAACCTGGAGCGACAGACGCAGCTTTTCAAATGTCTCCTCTAGTTGTGCCTTTTCCAGTTTGTGAGCAGTATTCAGTTCTGGAGAGGTTACACAGACATGACATTACTGAGTGAAGTCCAGCAAACCAGGGTAGGAGAGCACATATGTTGTGAGCCAAGTGCAGTTTGGGACGCAGTTTTAGGACATGGAACAGGAAACTGGTAGCAATATTCAATATGTGACCTTAGGTAAATTGTTCTGAAAATCAGAGTTTCCTGATCTTTCACTGTTTGCAGGTACCTCTGTTTCTATGTGACCAGATTCTGATTTTTCAGCCATGCTCAGAATTTTCAGCTCCCAGGCACTCTGATCTGGAAAGGGTTACTCTGACAATGGGCTATTTGACAGTTCAGAGTGAGAATCCCTAGATCAAAGGATTTAAAATTGGATACATTTAAAAGCTAGGGTTGGAATTTCTTTGGGGGGATAGAGAGGAGGGCCGCCACCTGAGATGCAAAAATACAAATGACAGTGCTTCTCCCCAAGCTCTGGTAGATGAGCTAAGAGGTTTATTCCAGTAGTGACACAAAAAAGACAAAACACTTGATTAAAGGTTTTTCTGCTAGAATAACTCACCCTGGGCATACTAAACCAAAAGTTTAATAAACAAAGTGAAATAAAGTTGAATCTCTAAAGCAATGGCATCAAATCATCATTCAGTGGAGTAGTAGCAGCTGCCTTTTTAGTATATGGACACTGTATTTTTTGTGTTTTCCCTGCCAAGGCCATGGGTTCTGCCTTCTAACCCCGCTCAGCAGCCGCAATCACAGCAGCGGTGTGTGACACACGGCAGCGATGTGTGACACACGGCAGTGATGTGTGACACACGGCAGAGGTGTGTGACACACGGCAGCGGTGTGTGACACACGGCAGAGGTGTGTGACACACGGCAGCGCTGTGTGACACATGGCAGCGGTGTGTGACACACGGCAGCAGTGCCGGGCACGCCCGCGGCCGCTGCAGTGCCTTTTCCAGGCACAGGAGGGCATTTCACACCCGCACCACGAGCAGCGAGCACAAACTTCGGCCACCAGAGACGCCTGATGAACCACAACTGAATTTCATCATCAAAAAATACTGAAAAAATGGAGCAATAAGAATATCCTCCAGCAAGAGTCAGCTTTTTACTTATTTTTTTTCAAAATCGCATATGTTGATTTACAAATGCTGTGCTAGGTACCTCCTCTGCCCATGAGAGAGGAGAACAGACTGTTCTCAGTTCATGTTCTGCTCTGGACCGTGTCTCCAATTGACAATGCAGAGCTAAGCAATATGGCTTGGTCTAGGAAATGTGGGAAAACCTACTGGAGATATTTAAAATATAGGAAAAAATAGAGAGATTGTACAGATTACTGTTAAATGTCAGCTAAAGCATGCACGAAGGCAAATGTTTAGACATTGAATTGGTAGGGAGGGAAGAGCTCTGTCTGCAGCATCAATCCTGTGGCCAAACTGTAACACAAAATAAAGGTTACAGTGCTGAGGTGCAGATTTGCACCAGTGAGAGGCTTTAGTCTGCTCAGCATGGCTAGAAGTTTGCTACTGGAAATAATTAAATTTTGGAAGCTGTTTTTGGAAGAATCTGTGGGTATTTGAGCACCTAAATTCAGGGATATTCCAAGAGCTCTATCCTCCTGAGCATCTGAGGATTAGGCTCTTGAAAAAGCATGTGTGAGAAGCGATGTGGAATTTGGATTCTATTTTCAGCAACACATAGAGAAGACCTTATCTTTGACCCAGAGACACCCCTCAGATAATCTCAGGTCAAAGTTACATGCTGTAGACTGCAGACATCTCTCTCTCTGCCCTAGCATGAAACTGGTGGTCCACCCCACGTGAAAGCACTAGACCAACACAAATTTTCTATGTAATCTGCTCTGTCACTACAGAGTGTCACTACAGCATTAATTCCTGCTCTGGAACAGCTGTGTAGCTGTTGGGTTGTCTTTGGCTTACCTTGAATCTTGCAGTCATTCTCATCCTGCAGTACTGTAATGGCCACTATGTGGTTATTCTCCAGCTGTGACATTGCAGCTTCATGTACAGCCGTGAGATCTTCCACCTGTTCCAGCAACAGTGAGCACAGACATGGACACATGGTTAGACAGGCTGTGGCACGCTGACAAGCCACTGCTGGAGAGCTCCAGTGAGCTGGAGACAGCAAAGGGATCTACTGAATGTGACACTTCCAGCACCCGAGCCAGTTTTGCCATGTTGATGCCTTGAGTGGTAGCGTGTAGTCACTGCTAATGGTATTTTTGTTCCTTTAACTTAATGGTGATGAAGAGGTACATAAGAAAGCAAAAGGTCAAAAAGCCCTTAGGTGGAGATGCTGTTTATTAAATGTTCAGAAGTCTCAACATACCATTAATCTGAATTATAACAATGCCCACAGCCCACAGCCATCGTGGGAGTGAGGAGTGCAGAGGAAGAGAGCTGTGGGCAGCCTGTGCTCTAGAGCACTCTTTGGGCTTGGGACTCCTTCAGTACATTGTTTGTTACTAGACTTGGCAAAAGGCTAAGTGAGATCCCTAATGATGGCCTTTTGATATGAATAATTAAAGGAGCTACAATAAGAAATCCTGGTCAAGATTGACTCAGTGATCCAGAGCACTTTCTGAATGCAATGCATCAGATTTTCTGGGGTTTGTAACCACAGTGATTTTATTCCCTACATTTAACCACAGTGATTTTATTTCCTACATTTAACACAATATGATCTGTGATATCTGGCAAGGCAGAGGATCAAACTATTATACATTTACAGTGAAACAGCTGTTCTGCTCATGGCTAAGTGACTTGACTCTAAACAGCTTTATTTGCTCACAGTTATGTAAATAATGGTAGAAGTTTACTGCAGCTGAGTTTGCCCTGACTGGAATAAATGTTATTTCACTGCTTTTAGTTGTCAAACATATGTATTAGGTAACCCACCAGAAGCCAAATTTCCAACCATATTGGAGAAAACATGTTCTTAGAATGAAAGTTGGGCATTTAATGTGGAATTTAAAATTATCCAAACTAATTTTCATAATAATGTGGGAGATAGCTAGGTGTTGAAGAACTGTTCGCAAAATAATGGGAACTCAGCCTGCTGATGTATTGCATGACAGAGCTGAGAAAGGTGGGGAGCAGATGCCTCAAAGGGCTACTAATGAGGTAAGGACTATGACCTGGCTTCTCCCAGAGCACAGTGTCCTTGTATGTGATGTCTGTAAGCTGAAGCCTCATGAGCATTGACATGTTCTTTACCTTGCCCTTGCTGAGCCTTTATTTGCACTCTAATTGCTTCTCAACTGAACAGCACTTCCTAGGAATGATTACCCTCAATGCTCACGCCCTCAGAAGGTGAAGGGGTGTCCTCTTGCTGCCACCATCTTTGACAAGTTATTTATCTATAAAGAAAATTAAACATGTCCCAAATTATCTGTAGGGATTTTTCTGCCTTCTGTGTGTTTCATATCCACATCCCAAATGGCTCTCTTTAATCTTCCAGTGTGACGTCCTGTCTGCAGTTTTCCATGGCAGATAGTCAACTTGGCACTGGGAAGAGCTCTCTTGGATGCTAGTAACTTACTCTGTAAGCCTGATCACCTCACTTAACACAAGTCATGTTTATTTCTGGCTATGGAAAGTACCTCAGGTGGGATTTTTAAGGCTTAATAAAGTAAAATCAAGAGGAGCTCTCGTGGGAGAAGTTCAGTAAGCTGCTGGGCAAGACAGCTTGAGCTGAGCACCCCAAGTGAGAAACACTGACAAGACAGATCACAGCCTTTACTTTGCAATTCTGCCTTTAGCTGCAAGGAGATGTAAGAATGCACTGGCACACAAGATCATTTTGTGAGGAGTTTGGCTCTCATGCTCTGCTACCTCCTCAGAGACAGCTGAACCTCCAAAACCTGACACAGGAAATGTGTCTCCAAACAAATAACAGCTGTCTGGTAGTGAACTAAGCGGTGACTGAAGCAACACAGCATGGAAGGCTAAGCTGGGACTGGAAACCATGAATGTGGGATGTGTATCTTCCAAATTAGATTTATGGATACAGAAATACATGCAGATCCATGGTCAGAAGGATTTTGCTATTGTTATTGCCTTCAAGAATGCAAATTCAAATCCCCCTCATGCAGATGGGCAGCTCAAGCACAAGGCTTTTCTCATGTGCAGTGCAAGAGCTCCATTTCCTTGGCCAAGAAATGTTGGTGAGCAGCTTTCCAGCACGGCCTGTCAGCCCCCACTGATCCAAGAGTGCTCAGCACAGGATGGGTCTACAGCAGAGCAGGAATTCAAAGGGAAAACCTGCTAAAACTCATCATGCTAACTGAACTGTGAATTGAAAATGTGGGCTAAAGCTCTGAGATCCTAGGGTCACAGAAGCACTTTCAAAGCAATGGAGAGGAATGTTTGTGTTATTTTCAGTAATCAGGGAACACAGAGCTCTGGAGCAAACCAAGAACTATTTGCCCCACAGAGGGAAGGATGTGTTTCCACTGCTCGTCCGTGATGATGAATAGAGTCACAACAGATGAAAACACGAGAAAAATAAGCATACTTCTAGTCAAGTCCTACAATGACTTTGAACAGCCTTCTTGCAGTGATCAGCTTGAGAGGAGAAGAATCAACATCTGTTCTTGTGGTCCTGAGAGCTCACAGAAACACTTCAAAGAGTAGCAGAGCTAAGCTATAAGCTATTTCAGCAAAAAATTAACAAATTCCTTCACAAATGCTGATGTTAGGTGATCCAGGAGAGGTAAGCCTTGGCAGCTAGAGCCAGCATCTTCTTACCAGCCAGACTGACACACTGACAGTGAAAGGAAAAAAAATGTCAAGGCTTTTGGGAACACAAGCCCTCCTTCATATCAGGAAGAAAAGCAGAAAATTTGAAGGGCATTGCAAGAAAACCAACTTGCATAAACTGAAATGAGAACCAAAAGACATGGCTCAGCATAGGTTCTAACCATTTACTGGGAAATATTTTTAAGAATCTGATTCAGAACATAAAGACCTATTTGATAGCACCTTCTAACACATCTTTAGAAATCAGTTCATGAATAGAAATAGGTAGTTTGTCCAGGACAAAACAGCCCAGTTGCATTGAGTCACAGTGTTTGTTCTGACAACAGCAGACAAAAGCAGCTGCTTGTGAGAATACTCCTGTCTACACACAGAAAGCAAAGCAAGGAGAAACACTTGGGATGTACAGTCCAGGAGATTAGGCTCAGTGGTGGGGCAGCAATCAGGGGACCTGGAGTGCATCATGTGCTTGATGTTTAGACAGCATGTGTTGCATGGCTGCTATCACTTTATTCAGCCCAAATAACAATGGGCTGGTTCTGCTGGTCTTACCTTTGTGGAACCCTTATAACCCTTGGTTTTAGTCATAAACTGACTAAAATAGGTGGGTTGAGGAGAAGATATGTGTGGGCAGCAGGACTAATCTTAATATTTTTATTGTAAAACATCAGCAAACATGTGAAGACGACATGGCAATGTAACAGACTAGTGTGTAGAAAGAACAGTGGAACTAATAGGGAGAAAGAGCAGTAAAGTTATTATAGCAGTAAAGGATTACATTTTTCCACTCAAAACTCATTACCAGTGTCTTCATGTTGGAGTGTTCAATGTATTTCATTACCTGAACCCAATCAGTACTAGAATGGACTACTCTTCAAAGGCAACAGGTGGAGACTGACCTGGTCCTGATGCTGCAATTTGGTTTGTTCCAGCTGCAGCCTGTGCTGCTCCTGCAGGCTCTCCTTCTTGGCTTTGTACTCCTCCTGCAGCCGCTGCTCCAATGCCTGCATCTCCTCCTGCTGCTGCCTGCGGAGCTGCTTCCCCTCCTCCTCGAAGCGCCTCTCCAGCTCCTCCTTCTCGCTCAGCAGCTTCTTCCATCTCGCCGTGTTGAGGTCTGTGGAGACAAGACCTCACAGTCCTCACACTGCCCAGGACCAAGCAGTGGCATTGGACCTGTTGGTAGGGCAATGAGCTTAGTGCTTCTCTCCACTCTGTTGCATGAGAGGTATGACTGAACACTTGACCAGAAGGATTTGTATCTCATACATCCCATTTTCCAGCTGTTCAAAGCTGCTCATCCCATAGGCCTGTCTCCAGCTCCAGCAAGGACCATTCAAATCTATTAATGCACACTTGCTTAAAATATTTTTGTATTCAAACCACTATCTTGTGTGCTTCATGGCATCAGAGAGTACAATGAAAGGCTGATACTGAAGGCAATCAGAAAGTGTGAAATTTTTACTCTGGTGAACTAACCCACTGACTATGTCTCAGAATTCACACCAGTGTTTTCCAACAGTTCTATCAAGTCAAGGAAAATCAGTCCATTCCCCCATCTGGTTCCTCACCTTTATTATCCCCGAGGTCCCAGGATAGCAACGTCACAAACACTGTGTCCTCAGTCATTTCCTTTGCTAAAGAACAGTTGCAAAAAATCCAGATATTGAAGACTTGATGCAAGCTGGACAAGATCAGCCAGAGTACATGAACAAAGCATGCTTGCTCACTTGTAAAGATCTAACATGTAAGAAGTGATAAAAATCATCATGGCCATAACATTCAGAATACCAAAGAAGGAGAAATGGGTTTCTAATGGCACTGCTAGATCTTCTTTCTGATTTAGACCTATAGCTGATTTGGAAAGATGATCAGGTTTTTGAACAAACTGACTGCATATTTATCCTTCCCTTGCCTTTCAAGATGCACGTGCCATGCTCAGGCCCATGGGGCACTGTAAGTCAGAGGATTGGGAGCAGCTGTCTCCCTGCTGAAAGCTTCAAACCCATATTTATCTACGACAACATATTTGTTCAATACCTCTATCTTCCTGCTCTTTCTACTACGGTGTCAGACTGTGCTCATTTTTCCCAGGATAGCAATAATTTGTCCAAGTTACCAGTGCTGTCCCCACAGTTTATGTTAGGTGCACCCATGCCAAGGTAGTTTGACACCGAAGCTAACCATTCCCTTCCCCACACAGCTATTTTTCACCCTATTTAGAGCTCTGCTTCCACACTTACTGGACACCAATATCCAGACTTGTTCAGTATGTCCATACAGAGAAACACTGCCGGGCTCCTGTTCTGATCCTGGCATTTTCTGGAGCACTGTGAGGGACTCTGTCCCTGTCAAGCTGTCTGCTCCTGATTGAAAGAGTGAACCAGTGTGTTCAGCACCTCAGTGGCAGCATACAAAAAGCTTTTCCAGTTGCCTTATATCCAGAATGGAATGGTACATTAGCTGGAATGTCTTGTCTCCTGGCAGTCTGGATTAGAGCTCTAAACCCTCTCTCTTGCTTTTTGCTTTTTTATTATCTTTGGCACGTAAAGTGATCCCAGAGCAGGAGGGGTTGTGCTTGCAGCTCTGCCTTCAGTAGAACTCAAACTTACTCAAGCTTTAAATAGGAGATGTAATGGACCCCATCTCTCTCCAGCTCTCTAATGAGATTACCCAGCACACAGGGAGGGCTGGGAAACGAAACGTGCTCTAACCACAAGAAAGTTCATCTGAAACACATCCTGTAACTTGCAATACAAGACTATTCACAAATCAGACCCTGACGCAGGTGCAAAATGGAGGGAAGACGGAAGCAGGGAAAGTGAGCCTGCAAGGCATGTTCCCCATACACCCAACAATACTCCTGGAGGCAGAAAATGAGGCAATTTGCCCTATACAGAATATTAAACACCTCTAATGAGAAGGAGTGATCCCTACCATAAGTCTCAGACCAAGACAAATGAGGCTGAGGACTGAGGTGCTGAGGAAAAACTGGATCTCTTCTTAGCAGGGAGATGGACCTTTGGGCCTAGCTCTCCTGGGACAGGCACAGCAGGAGGCAACAGCCCTGGAGCCCAGGGATCTGCAGCTGTGCTGCCCACTGAGCCAAAACCAGTGTGGGACAGCCTGCCCTGCTGGAGCCAGCTGTGCGGGCCTGGTGAAACAGCTGGGTCATCTCCAGCAGGGACCCCATCACAGATGCCTGAACAGATGACCTGCTAATGATGCCGGAAACTCAGAATTTATCTTACAGGGATACGGTTAAAGTGAGCTACTCTTGTAGGAAAAAGAACAAATGACTCTGCAAAGTTATAAGAATGTATTACTGACATGGAACAAGACAAGCAGAGCACAACTATTACTGCTCTGTTTTGAAGAGTTACACCCTGGTTTTCTTCTTCTCTGTAGGTATCTGCATTGCTGCTTCCAGGCTGGAAATGACTCTGATACAAGGTGGCATTTCCTGGGATGTCAGTGTGCTGGGTTAAGTGAGACCAGCTACTGCAGCTTCCCTGCTCCTGAGCACTGAGTGCACAACAGATGAGCAAAACCCACTTCAGGCTGGGCTGGGAAGGTGAGGGAAAGGTAGATGTCAGTAGTGGACTGACCTTCCTTCCCCCACCACCCACAGTCAGAGCCACAGTGCAGCCCTGGCACCTTACATTCAGGAGTGCAGCTTCTGTGGGAACTGGGGGCTGGTGTCTCGTGGCCTTACAGAGGGATTATTTCCTTCTGACATGAGAAATGAGCTCTTCTTCCTGACCCTTGGCCCCAAAATCACAGACAAATCATAGCCACCACACTCAGGTTAAGTGTCCTCTGACTGGAAAGCTTATCCATGAGGAGATGGCACAAAGGCTTTGGATTCGAAATGCTTGAGAACACAGATAATACAAATTTTAAACCTGACATCTCATTGCCTTTCCTTCATCTAGGCTTTTTATGCATCTCCATACCTCCTCTCAACACACTTCATGTCATTGGTCTGACAGTGAAGGAGCAGGTAATTTTGACATTTAATTTCCACTAGTTTGAAGGGAAATAGCTGGTATTCAAAACCTCTTTATTGAAAGAGACTCAGTGTTGCAGCTGAAAAGTGCTTATATTTATAATTTATAAAGATCTGTCTCTTGAGTGTAGAACTTGAGTGTAGCTTGTCATGTTTTCCTAGCCTTGCTATTTCTAGCAAAATACAGGAGTAAACCTTATTGCTTTAAATAACAAGTCTCTCAGTGTTTACAGAGGCCAAGATTCCTCCCCAGGACTCGGAAGGGAGAATCACTTTCCAATTTCACCCACGCTGGTTTCAGAAGCGGTGTGATACTTTCACAGGAGTGCTGGGGGTAGAAGTGGACAGTGTTGTCTGACCTCAATATTTTGCCTGGCTCCAGAAGGATGCAGGTCTCCCTAAGCTATTTTTACACATACTCCATCACTACTATTGCTTCAGCAATGGTTTTATTTGCCACAAGAATTTTCCTTAAACATATATTCTTATTTTTCTGAACAGTGGGTTCTCTGTTGCAGTTTCACTGCTTTGCATAGCAGAATCCTGCAGTTTCTGTTGAAGTTAAAGACTGCACACTGTGAAAACCAAGCACATTCAGCATCCAAATTAAAACTCTGATTTACAGCTATTGCCCAAACAATGAAGTGTTGGACTCACTGCCTATATCAAACCTGGCTAGTCCAGCCTTATTTTACTGATTCATTCAGGCATTGGCATCAGTGAGTCTGACACGGTGAATTTACACATGAGAAATCAGGAATTTCTGACCAACACCCATGATGTTTAACTGGACTGGTTATTTTTAAATTAATGAAAAACTACTTAAGAAAGTGATGGAAGCAAGTCAGAACTACAGCTTGCTTGTAGTCAAAATAACATGCTCTGATTTTCCCAGAATTTCTTCATAGAATCACCCAAGATTGCTGTTGTCAAATAAAGGACAGTTTCATTCTTTATTTGCATAAATAATGTACAATGTTGTACAACACACTGATCCATCTGACAGTGAGACCAAAATAATCCTCCTATAGCACAGGTGGGCTGCATGTGTCCAGTAGCACCCTCATGCCTGCAGTAATAACCTCAGCTTGAACTGCTTTAGAGACTGCAAAGAACTGTGCTAATGAGAATGCCCTCATGTACATGGCATTTACCATTTCACCTTGTCCACAGTTTTAAAACACTGGTTGTCTCACAAAATTAAGTTTTGTAATTTTATACCAAAGGAAAACAGACTGTGCAGCAATTTTTGATTTATACTAAAAAACATAGTCATTTACCTTCCATGTGTAATAGAATATGGGACATATACTAGGGATATCTAGGGATATGTACTAAGATTTTAATTGCTGATGAATTATTTCACATTCTGCTGAAGTGCAATACCTGCACATGTTCATCTTTTTGTTCATCCCTGGTGGGAGTGCTTCTAGCTGGCCATGTTGCATCTCAGGGTTGCACAGGGAGGATTTCCTCCACCAAGCAGGTGACCAGCCACCTGTGTCACTCACAAAGAGCCTCTGCTCAGCATCTCCATGTCTTCCAGAGTGATGGGAGGAAGAGGTGGCCTGTAATGACTCTTCTCTGTTACACATGCCCACAGGACCACTGAGGAAAGGACTCTCACACCATCTTTTCCCTTTTTGAGGAAGAAAGCCCATACACAACTACAGCTTATCTCCCTTCTGAAGCAGTGTAGCTCAGGCTGCTTTTCTGGGCTGTCTGTGGTTCTTATCAAAACTGTCCCCACACATGGCCCCAGGTCTCAGCTTTGTGCAGAGGAGGTGTCTGTTGCTGCATGTGCAAGGGCAGGCAGAGCAGGGATCTCCTGTTACTGAGCATGCTGCTCTGAGACCCCCAAACTGACACCAGTTAGACCCTTGGCAAAGTTCTCTTCTCCAGCAAAACCACCAGGGATTTGTACTCACTTCAGCTGTGCAAACATGGTGTAAATGGAAGCAGAGCTCTTTATCTCCAGCACTGAACCTCTCTTTCCTCCCCATGTCACTGCCACTTAAAAAAAGTGCTCAGGAAAATGAGCAAACCCAGCCTGCTAGATTGAGGTAGGGCTCTCAGATGACAAGTGGCTATTGAACCAAGAACTTCAGATGTGCCCTGCCTGAAGAAAGCACCAGAGGCAACAATTATACTGTAAGAGGTATAGAGATGCAGAGGATGGAGGAAGGCAGGCATCAGGGAATAACTGGGAACCTGTTTTGCTATTGCTGCAGTATGCACTGGCCATGGGGACACTAAAGCTCTCTGTGAAATGACAATCAGCCAAAGCATTTCAGAGAGGCAAAGCAGAGAGCACAAGATGCTGGGCATCTGAAAAGGGCTGTGCTCAGCTTTTCTGAAGTGGGCTGTCATGGGCAAGGTGAAGGCAAAGCATAGGGAGGATCTGCAGCTCTGCCTGTCCCACAAGGGTTTGACCTGAACCTCTCTTTGCTGGACACGTCATGCTCTGGCCACATTGACACAATCTCTGCTTAATGGGTGACCCAGGAACTGGTTTCCCACATGCAGGGAAAGCTGAGAGGTCCTCCCTATTCATAGCTCCAGCCATCAGTGTTTCCAACACCTGTTGGTACTCAGGGTGTCCCCCTGCTCTCCTTTTGCCCTGAGGTAGGTGAATCCAACATCACACTCATTCTGGGAAGATTTAAGACCAGAAGAACTCAGCCTGTTGGCTGAAGCCAAAGCGAAAGCCCACTTTCTCTCTCAGGAGTGGCAATATCTTTACACTCTCTCTCCAGTCTAGATCAGAAACTAAAAAGGAAAAGAGCATGCAGGACATATACAGGGAACACACAGACCAAAGGGGATGCATTGTTCTTTCTGTCTTTCGACCAGGAAGAGACCTTAGAGATATTAACAAGCAAATCCTGAGCTTGGTATCCTTTGGTTTGTAGTTGAACTGCAAAACACAGCAATGTTCATAAGCTGGTGATGCATTCCCAGTCACTGGGCACTGCAATAGTCCCGAGCTCCCACTTCTCATCACACAGCAATTTTTTCTCAGCAGCACTAGTGTTTGAGGACAGAAGCGATGGATTTATGGAGAACAATTTGTATAGCAAAGATGATGCACAAGTGTATGTGGTGATGAAAAAAATCCTGGCTCCAGTGTGTGTGGTGATGAACTCATCTGCACAGCAAAGAGGTAAAATCAAGGTTCCCTGCAAAATCACAAAACCTTTTGCCACTGGGCTTCAGAAAACACTTCATCACATGTATGGAGGTTCCTCAGGATCAGGTCACAGAGAATAATAATAACTGCTTTCATGTAAAGTGAGAAAATCACTTTGTTGTCATTTTGATTGTACTACTTACCAACTTCCTCCCTGATCTTTGCAAGCTCGACTCCTAACTCCTTTATTTTCACAAGGGCATTTTCATTCTGTTTAAGGAAAAAGAGAGAAAAATATGTATAGTACCCAGGTTTATCCCAGATAAGCACTTTCACATGTTCATTTAGTAAAGCAGATTAGATTGATTCCTCATACAACTTTTTTTTTTTTTTTTAGGGGATTTTTAGGGGAGGGGAGTAGGATTATAATGAACTCATTCAGTTTTTAAATCAAACTTAGGAGCTACAACTCACAGGCTTCAAGTACCTTGTATGTCTATGAGTACATGTACACACTCGTGTACAGAACAGTGCAGAATACTCTGTTAACTCCTATGTGTCTAAAAAGACATCTCGATTTTTTTTATAATTTTGTGGTAAGTCTGATATTATTTATGGCTGGACTGCATGTACAAGATGGATTTATTAAAACAGTTAAATTTTTTTCATCCATTTAAGCCTGCATTTAACCACCTCCAATCAGATTAATGTGTTCACAGAGTCAAACTTACAGAGCAGATTGCTGTACTCACACCGTTTTATGCATGGTGAGCATTTCCATACAAACACCACTAATAACCTGATGTTCATGCCCATCTCCACATCTGCCTCTGTGATTTTATTTATTTATTTATTAGGGCTCTTTTCCTTGACTAGTCTCAAAAGAAATCTGAATATTTAAAGAGTAAAATAGATGAACTGGCTTAAGGAAAATTAAAATGTATTTACATGAGCAATGTTAAGGTGTTATTACCAAAATGCAAAGATTTTGATAGCAGATATCTGACTAGTGCTGTGCAAACTGACAAACAAAATTCTTATCTCCATCCACTGGAGTCTGATTTAGTATAATAAATCCCAGCATAGCAGTTCAATTATATGGGCACTTTAAATTGGGATGTATCGTGAATCATATTAGAAAGAAGACAAAGGAATGTACCCTGCTGAGAAGATCACTAATGATTAATAAAACTAGATCAGGTTACTATAAATATGTCCCAGGTTAGAAAAGGCCAAGAATCCTTAAAGGACACTACAGAAAAATCACATTCAAGAGAAAAAGCAGCACAGTAGTAAATTGAATTAAAAGGAGTCCTAGAAACCAAATCTTTCTGTATTAAGCAAGCAAGGCTAATAAAAATCTAGGGCACAGATAGGATTAGTTTGGCTGCAGGATACATTGCAGATAAGATAGCAAGTCAGTTCTATATTACAGAAATGAAAGTGGAAAAAAAAATCAGAACCTAATGTTTCTGTGTATTTTTCCTGCACCTAACTTTTAACTCTGTTAAGAGAAGTAACACAACTTCATTTCTGGTAATACCAGAATAACAGAATCTGGAATTTGAATCAATCCTTTACATACTGCCCTTTTGGGATGGTTCCCACCAAGTCCAAATGACACCCTTTCCAGAAAGTTTGCTGTAAATGGAGTGATAAACTGAACTGATTTGAGAGCCTTGAAGGCTTGAGGAGACCCAGGTGATGTGGGCATCTTTCTTATTCAGTTATGGGAAGAAGCCAGGAATGCAAGGCCTGGCTCCTCCCGTGACTCCTTCTGGCTCCATACTCTGCTGAGTAATGCACAGGGGGCTGTGAGCCAGGACTGCAGAGTGTCCAGTCCTCACCAACTGCATTAGGCTCAGAATAAAATGATGTGGATTCTTATGCATTTCTTTTTCCTAATTAGTCAAAAAGTTAAGGAAAAAAAAAGAAAGTCCATATAAATATAGCCTGATATATTAAAAAAACAGATTCCTTCACATAGATTCCCAAACCAGCAGCCTTACAGGAGTAAGGTTTCCCCTTTTGGAGAATACCATTGCATCTGCCCATATGTTCTGATTAGCTCACTGGAGTAATTTTCAGAAGTGCTCTTGACAGACTGCCAGGCCTGGTGCCCTTGAAGGTGTGTGCTCAGGGATGTACTGGATGCAGGACTCGCAGATGGGAAGCACCCACTCAAATTACCAGCTCTCATTCTTTGAAACAAAAGCCATTCAAAGCAAGGGAGCTTTGCACAAATCACTGCCAGCACCTACGGATAAGCAGAACTCACTGGGATTGTTAAAAGCAAGTAAAACCCCCACTTTTTTGGGAGAAAAAAATTTGATTCCCCATAAGAAATATTATAGGCTCCATATTTTACATGATGTTTTATCTTAGATAAGGTTTTTACTACCCTTGAGGACACTTGGTGGTGGGATCCTCTCCAAAAATGTGCAGAACTGCCATGGTGCCAACTTAAAAATACTATCCCATAACTCCAGCTCCAGCATGGACACCAACCCACCAGGGCAGTGGGGGTCATGTCTGCCTCCCACCACGCTGGGGCTGTGGCTTCCAGAGCAGAGCAGCCCCTGGGGCTTCCTCCAGCAGCCAGATCAGCACAGCTCAGGTGCCTTCGCTGTCATTTTACTGCTCTGCCAATACTTCTTGCATTGTGTTTTATTTTGGTCAGAGCTTCCTGTTTACTCTTTGGGACTTCATACTTATATTTCCTGGGAGATCAGATGTGCAAGGGTTGCCCTCAGTGCCAAGGCCTCAAGTAGTCCCTCTTTCTCAGAGGGTTCTTTTGGAGAGCAACAGCACAAGTCCTTATCTTCCTCTTGTGGAAGAGAAGCGAGGTGCAGTTCTGGCTGATCATCAAGTCAGCCTCACGGTTTCCTGGATGTGCAGTGAACTCACAAATCCCTGACATCTTCTGTAACTGCAACCTGCTTTGTCAGGGAGACACGATAGATTTGGCCTGCACGTGTTCCTGTGACACTGTGAACACGACAGCAGTGCAAAACAAAAGAGCCACTGCTTGTTATCATCAGTGTGGCTCTGCAGATAACCAGCACTCCACTGCCAGTGTAGCCTGGGAACTGGGAATGCCAGTGCTAAGGAAACCAAACATTACCATAAGGCAAATCTGGATCTGACTTTGGAATGTAAAGCTACCACATTCAGTGCTGAGATTCCTATACATCCACTGTCAAAACATCAATGCAATTCAAAAATTCACAAGCACACAAGGAAAACTTCCCCAAAAGAAATGGATAAGAAACCAAGTCAAGAGGATGTCTCATTGGGTTAATCAGTTTTCATTAATAAAAAATCTCAACTAAGTATTTGAAAGAGAAGACAGAGTAAGAAGTTTTGTGTCCACTAAGGCTCAGCATATCAAAAGAGCTTTGCAGGGATTCTCTACTAGGTCACCACTTGGAGTTGAACCATTGCAGGCAAACATCCAAGGGCCAAATCTAACTTAGGTTTAATAAGGTTCACCAAGTGCACACACCTGTTTTCAGTAGGTGAAAAGATCAGAGACCCTGTAAGGAGACTGTGAATATCCACCATTTCCAGTGCAGCAGTTAAATGGCAAGGAAGAAAAAATATTGCCTTGATGTGATCTGGAATTCCTTTTTTTTATGCCCAAAAATGTGAAACCAAAACAGTGCATTTTGCACAAATTAAAATGTCGCATTTACTTGTCATGTACTTTTAATGAACGATCGAGTGCATTGCTTTTCAGAAAAATGATGACAAAAGTCTTCTGTTGGCTGCATCCCAAGAAATTACTCTAATAGTGAAGTAATTTTCATAAAATAAGATTACACTCATGATGGAGAAGAAGAAAAACTTCTTCCTCATTCCTGAACTCTGCAACATAACGATTAAGTCTTGTGCCTGGAATATGTCCCATCTCTTCAGACAGAAAGAAAAGGAGAATAAAACAGGTAGAATGACATGTTTGTCTTACTGCTCTGTTGAATAGAAGACACAGCATCAATGCTTTTTCCTATCATCAGCTCTGTAAGCATACACACCTCCCAATATTTCTTCTGTGGAAGGCTTGATGTTGGACAGCATTTCAGCAAGTGAAACAGACACCGAAAATGGCACATGAGAGTTCTCTGTTCAACTCAAAACATGCTGAGGATGGATTGAGGCATGACTTATGTTGGTGCAACAGCTCCAGAAAACAAGGCAGGTAGTCAGGCAGGTAGGCAGAGGTGTAGGAAGAAAACAGGAATTTGTACAATTAAATAGCAGTGGCCAAACCTAGCAGCATAGCTCAGAAAAAAAAAAAAAATCAGCTGAATTTAGATATAACTGCATGCAAGGACCTAGAAAAATCACTTGGTAGGAGAAGTCATGATATGAACCTGGGGATGGGCTAGATGCTGGCATTGCCCAAAGAGATTAAGAAAGGAAGTAGTGATGAAAGCTTGTGGGCAGAGGCTGAATGGGGCACTGAGCAACCTGATCTCATTGAAGATGTCCCTGCTCATTGCAGGGGTCTCGGACTAGATGAGCTTTAAAGGTTCCTTCCAACCCAAATTATTCTGTAATTCTGTGGTTCTATGAAAGACTGCTTTAGTTGCATGGAGCTTCAGATGACAGATAGACATCCTCAAGGAACATCCTCAGGGAGGTAAGTCAAGATTTTACCTTGGACCAGGAGTAACTGAGGGATGGAGAGGCAGATTTGAGGTTTGTCTTAGAGTCTCTCTCCTCTGAGAGCTACAACCTAACTGAGAGGTACTAAGGAATTAGAAATACTAATTAAGTAAACTTCCAGGTACTTTTTAACGATAGGTAAGTAACAGTAGATCCATCAGAGAAATGAAAATGGGTCAGATCAGGCAAGGAACACAGAAAATTGCTCAGACCCACAGAGGAAGTCAGCAGCAGCTAGGAAGTAAACACGCGAGCCTGGAGTTACCTTCCCAAACTGACATGACTCTCCACCCTGCCAACTTAACATGTTTGCTTATATTCTAAGATCCAAATGCATGTACAGTGTCTCCACTGTACAAACACTTCTCAGTTCTCCACAGTATCTCCTAAAAACTCTCTGCACACAGATGCTCTGTGGCACTTGTTATTAAAACTGCTCCTCCAGAACAGCTGTCTTCTATGCAGAGCTTTCAAAATACTAAAAAAAAAAAAAAAGAAAAAAAATCCCTGACCTGCAAACGGTGCTTAGTCACTGTTGTGCTGTATTCAGACTTCCCTGTGGCAAGGTATTATATTATAACTGGAAAGAGAATCATATACATTGGGAATTCTCTTGTACCAATAAATATTTCAGATGACACTTGTAGAAGCAATAACTGAATCCCACTGCAGCTGATATTCAAAATTATCTACAGTCTTCCTTTAAAAAGAGGTGTTTTAACACTGCTGTTAAATCATGCAGTTTGTCAGGTAATCCTTCTTCATAACACCCCTTAGGTTAAAGTTTGGTTAAAGTTCATAAGCACTTAGTTATTCCACAGTGACTGCATTTTGCCAAGTTTTATATTAACACACACATTTTTTCTTAACCTGATTAGCAGCATATCTCAAGCTACATTTGAACTATTATTAAGTAAATGGGAGACACTATCAGTTTTTCATTTAACAGAGTTATATGAATATACCATAAAGCCAAACTCTAACAGAATACACTGCACAAACATGTGTTTCTGCCAAGAAATTTTCTATTAAGCAAATTAAATGCATATATTCATTTTCTCACTCTTCTAAACACAAAACCCAGGCAAATTTCCAGAAGAATAATGGGAAAAACTATGTGTTCAAAGTGTCCCACAACTTCTCTTGCACATGCTATTTTCCTGTTGCCAGTAGCTCTCTATGTACTTCTGCACTGACATTTCTTACATGATCCATTTTGGTGCCTAGGAATGTGTTTGATTTAGATTCACACAAACATAAGAAAACAGGTAGTTTTGTCTTGTTTCACTTCTCCTAGACTAGAGGATCATTCCTCTGTTGGAGATGCAAAACTTTTAAGACAGATAGAGGCTGAATAATGTCTCTTTGGACTTTAAAACTCTCTGCAAGTTTCCTTTATAACTTGTACTCCACACGGCTATTAAAAATGTAAGAAAAGCAGAGCAAGACATCAAACCGACTGTTGCTACAGAAGATGCAAGCAGTCCCTCCTTGCTTCGCGAGCATCCAACCCTTCCATTTAGACTGCAGGATAAACTTATGTAAGGCACTGCAGTGCATGAGAAAGCGACACTTAGACCTGTCCCTGGTGAAGGGGAGATCAGCACACTGCAAACAAGCCGAGCATCGCTCCCCTCTCCGCCACCCGGGAAGCGCATCCGCCACCGACCCCAGCGAGAAGCAGCAGCAGCACAGGCTCTATCGCCGCTACCGTCCTTCCCTTTCCCTAAAGGACTTCAAAAAAGAGGCAAAAGTACCGTCTCGTCCTCGCACAAAGAGGGGGGGAAACATGTGGAGCAGCATTTGCCCATCGTGGCAGGACAGCCACCCACCGGACCGACACCCGCCGGAATGCCGCCAGCCTGGCCCGGAGCCGGAGGATGAGCCCCGGGCGGCGACACTGTCACAAAGGGATGTCACGTCCCGGCGCGCCGAGAGCGGCCAAGGAGACTTGTCAAGCTGCTGCCTCCCGGGATGTCGGGGCCGGGGTCGCGGCGCCGGGAGCGGGAGCGGGGACGGGCCGGTGCCGCGGGGCGGGGGCTGCGCAGCCCGGCGGGTTCGCCCCCGGCCAGAGCTGCCCGCTCCCCGCCCCGCCGCCGCACCGCTGTGGCCCGCTGGATCCGGCCTCTCCCGAAAAGGTTGCTCCGGCTGGCAAAGACTTGCCCACAGCAGGGCACGTCCAGCAGCGCCATCGCAGGGAAGTGCCGGGGCGGGCGGCTGCCGGGACGGGGCTGGAAACTTCGCAGCGACAGCCCTAAAGGCGCTGAAACCCGAGACTGCGCCTGGGCTCTCAGCCGGGGTGCCGCTGGGTTCTCTTCTCCGTGCCGCATCCACGGCCACTGATGAGCGTGGTCCCCCTCCTGCGCACGCCTCGGACGGCGCCTTTAAGCTGAGCGTGTCCCGGCTGCCTGCCGGCGCGGCTGCTGTCCCGCAGCGCTCCCAGGTCCACTCCCGGCTCTGCCGCACCGGGCCCCTCCCGGCCGCCCCGCGGTCCTGCGCGCTCCCGCGCGGCTCTGCCGGCGCGCCCCGGGCGGGCGCAGCGCTGCGCGGCTCCGCGGGGCCGGGCGCTGCCTGCCCGCCGCTCGCTCCGCGCTGCGGCACCGGCCTAGAGCTCGTCCGCGGGCCGTGGGGTGTCCCCCCGCTCCCGGGTGACCCCCAGCCTCCCGAGACGCTATAATCGCCCCGAAAGGACTTTTCCTAAAGTCGTTTATTTAAATCGTGAGGACGATCAACACCCACTGGACCTCGGTGACTCCTTGTAATGGAAAAACAATATCTCTGCAACGTACTCAGAGACTTCTGTAATTCTCAAGGGCTGGCGTAATTTTGGCCATGTATACATGTGTTCACATCACCTAACCTTAAGCTGCCTATACACACGGGTGTGCTGTGTATGTCCCGTCTGTATCAGTTTGCACACATTTTCTTAGCCGGACTCAGGACATGGAGCTGCAGCAGCCTCATTTCTCCTGGGCTGTTGCCTTTGGCATGACGTATTTTCCTCTAACAATTTACATTAAACACAATGCTGGGAAAAAGCAAAAGAGTTCAATGACTCACACCTAGCGTGCTGCGTCCACTGTTTACACCTGAAAACCACTATTTTCCTGAAAGCCAAATCACTACCAAACATACAGAAAAGTGACATTGCCTGTATTGCTGAACAGCTCTGCCTTCCAGTGGGAAAGATGCTTGTCTGTGCTTCTCTGGACGGTGTTTTTGTTTAAATGTTTGTTCAACTGCGACTGGTGATGCACAAAGTAATTTTAAAAATAGTAGGAGCCAGCAAGAATGTCCAACAAAACTGTGTTAAATTACATTAAAATTCTCAGGTAACTTAGGTTTGTGTCAACTTCTTATTCTCTCTCTCACTCTTCCTCAGTCCTGCCAGGACTTCAACTAAAGTTTTAGAATATCACAGTCAGGTAATTAAAAACAAACAAACAAACAAAGGCAGCAAGATAGAAACCCCACCTATCAAACAAATAAACAAAAAACCAAAACACCAAAACACAAACCTAATTTAAAATTGCACTCCAAATTCATTACTCCAAATGTCTTTTAACATCAGTGTTCAAGACCTAACTTTCTTTACAGCATCTGAACATTAATTTGGTTGGCTACTGAACAGCTACAGAGTAGAGGTACAAAAAGATTCCTTGTATGGTGAAATAATTTCATCCTCACTGTACGAGCTTCTCTTTCTTGCCACACAACCTGAAATCTGTAATTTGGATCTTTTATAGCCCAAATCCCGACTTTTTAACTGGCTTAGAAAAAACCTACATGACTACTTGCAGACAAATTACCACGGCCATTTCTCTGAGTTGGCTATTAGAACTACAGTATTTAGATCCATGTCTGACTGTCAGGCAGGGAAAACAAAACCTGGTCATTATTCCTTTTGTTATGCTTTTAAAATGAAGAATTCATAGTCTTCAACTGCTTTGTTAAGAGTGGGGGATTTGCTGCTTGCACATGATTATAAATCCAAGGTAAAGGTTAGCTAGCAAGGTCCATACATGACTTTAGTACCACTCAAGCACTAAACTGGAAGTAAAACTTAAATTAAGCAGAAATTATCTGTTGTCTTCTGGAAAAGGTGAATTGAGGTCCACAGGCTGATTTAGGATTGATAAGGGATAAGGATGTGCTTGGGAGAGCTGCTGGACTCTTTGGTCAGCTTAGATCCTTTTGGAGAAAGTGAGATTAAACTCAGTTTGAACTAAACCTTGTCTTTCAGGTGTAGCATTAACGTGAGAAAAGACCAAAGTTAAGAAGGCAAATGGAAAATAGAAACTAATTTAAAGAGCAGTTCCTCAGTCAAATGCACAAACGAGGAGGATGAAGAAAGAATTTAGGAGGAGTCTCTGTGGAGGCAGCATGCTGACAGGTAGGTTACTATGTGGAGTACTTTAAGCACACACCTGAAGGCAGCAATGCCTCGGGAATTAAGGATATAGAAAGGGAAATGAACATAACTGAGACAGGAGCAAAACACTCAGCAAAGCAGGCACATCTGAGGAAAGGACAGCCCATACACCCAAATTCTGTGAGAACTGGCTCTTTATACAGCAGGTTCAAAACAAAGTTTTAAATTATTGATTCTTAATTTTAAGCTGCTAGAGACATCTGCCTGATTTCAGCGGTGTGTGGCACTTGGATCAAATCTGAGAGGAATAATATTTCAAAAACACCTTGTTAAGCACAACAGAGCACCAAAGGCAGGTCCACACCAGTGCAGACTGCTGCCTCTGTACACCAAAATAACTGATATTTTTAGATAAGGGTAATATGTAACTCCCACCAAGTGACCACGTGGTGCCAACCACAACATTGATCATCAGGCTGGGAAAGATTGCTGAAGAAGTGTTAAGTGGGGAGGAGGCCTTTGGGGGAAAAGGACAAGGAGTTGCAGTAAATGGAACTATTGGGCTCAGTGGAGATAATGAATAGAGGTGTTCAAAGAATCAATCCTGGGGGCAAGTTACATAGCTCACTTTTGACCCTGGTGAAATATTAGTGAATGCTAATGCAATGCTGGGATGCACTGTCCATCAAGGGAGAGTTAAAACACCAGGCTTGTCAAGCTGGATGCTATTTAGGGCTATAGGGGCGGTCATGATAAGAAACACAGAATACTGAGCAGTCCAAGGTCCCAATCAAAGGGATAAATAACAGGAAATTCAAGTAGAAGATGGAAACTCATCAGCTGGAAACGACAGCAAAAACCTGTGTTGCTTATCTAGTCATGGGATGAATAAGAACGATGTCTGCTGTACAGATCTGAATAAAGCAAGGCTTAGGCTCTAGGAAACACTAGGAGGGAAGTTTAAATGCTTCAAGAAAGGCCAGAGAGAGATCTCACCTGAAACCTCGCACAGTTCTGGTTCCCCATGTTTGGGGGATAGCAGTTCTGAGGCAGGGAATATATAACCCACACCACTGGAGGGGTGCCATGTAAATACACATCTGTTTCTTCTACGAAAAGAACAGCAAAGTTGGAAAATTACAGCTTTCTGTAAATATAGGGAGAACACTGAAAGAGGCAGAAGTACTTCAAGATCAAAAAATGTATTTACTTAAGATAAAAGGGTGTAAACTTGGGCATACCTAAATCACAAGAGAATCTGAAACAGTCCTCTGGTAGAAACAGAGGAAAATAGAATGACTTTCAAGCTGAAAATCTATCATTTAGGGAAGAAGTTACAGGGTTTGGCAACAGGGAGGGTCTGGATTTGATGACCTGAACTGCTTGTCTGTGCACTGTCACCAATATATTGCTATGGATTTTGCTGATGGTCCACACCCAGAAACTGCTTTGCATGGAGCTCTGTCCCAACAGATCTGGCTCACATTTCCCTTCAAGGCAGAATGCACAAGTCTGTGGATAAGGCGGAGATCAACGTGGGCTGGGAAAACCTGCACTGTTAGTTAAAAAACCATTCTTCATAAAAGCTGTGATTTCGTTTCATTACTGGAAAGAGAAAATACAGGTAAGTTCCACAAAGAAAAGTGTTCCTTATGTATACGACTAGCAACAAATATGAGAGGAAAGAAGTCTGATAAAATTAGATTTTAAAACATAAAAGTAGTTGCACAAAACAAGCGGCTTAACAGGGTATGTTTTACAATATTTATTGACTTCAGTGGAAAGACAATGTACTTAGCACTTGACAGGGTAAGGCTCCTCGGTAATTAAAGGCCAAGGAGGATACCTACGTGCTCCCAAATGTCCCAGAGGAGTGGCTTAGCCTATAAACAACCTATTCTAATGGTATAAGAGGCACCAGGGGCAGCAATGACAGAATCAATGCTTTCCTCCATGATTCACATAATACAATTCCTATTTACTGCCCAAGCAATTCCAATATTTTACATCTATCTGAACTAAATTGGGAGAGGTAGGGATAAATTAGCCATGTTTTGTAATTTACTATGGTCCCCAAATGGGGCACATTATTTTCTTTAGCTCCATAATGGTCTTTATGTTTCAGTGCATACACTCTGCTCTGTAGAGAATAAACAATAAATCACCAGGGTTCTATACATATATTCTAACATACATAAGAAGATTTTAATTTGTAATCATTAGTATCTGATGTTTCCCTATTTTATGGAGGCTGGCTAACCTTCCTGGGAGAGACATAGTGCTTTCCCTGGATTTTCACAGTGCAAAGATGTGGCAAAATGTGAAGATGGAGATGCATGGAGAAGGAAAAACAGATCTGAAGTCTTGGGAAAGCACTGGGAGATAGAGGTAGTAGTGTAGGGCTATGCGTGTCCCAGAGCAGCAGAATCCTCAAGGGAACTGCATATTATTCATCCTTTATGAAATGCTGGAACGGCTTGCTGAGGGGCATAGCATGCGAAGTATGTCAAACAAATATTTAATTTAATTCGAATAGATAACACTCTGAGGGCATGAGCAGCAAATGACAGTACAGGAAATGTGAAGGGATGCAAATTTTTTTTGCAAGAGGACTGCCAGCTCTAGGAATAAGTTGATGGGAAGTATCCAGTGCATATGGAAATAAAGAAAAGAAGCAAGGACAAAGCTGAAGGAGACAGTGGTTAGTGGTGAGAACCAAGGAGACTGAAGACAGCACCATGGGGATAAAGAGAGAGATAACTGGGAGAGAAGGCTGAGGTGAGGCATACCAAAAGTTCAAAAACTTCTTCACCTGATAAAGAAACAAAAGAACAGATTCAAAAAAGAGATGAGACTATGGAGAAAGGAAAGATTGTACTGCAGGTGGCATTTCAGAGGACAAAGGGACATGCAGTGGTGAAGGGAGACAAGGAACAGGAGACTGCAGGAATGAGGAGAGACGTGACAGCCAGATGCAGAGGAGCTGGTGCATAACCGAGACACTGCAATGTCTGAAATGCCTCAGCTCTGGAAAGAGATGGATAATCGGGCTATCGGCAGTGCCGCCTCCTGGCATTCTCTGCAGTCAGCAGCGGGAGGCGGCCGTGACACCGACAAGAAGCACGGCCAAAGCACGGCATGAGGAGGGCTCTGGTTGGCGGCATTCACTGGGGGCAGGATTTTTGCCTAAGGCAGTGCAGAGGCAGAATAGGGCAATGCTATTCCAGGCAGAATAGGACAATGCTATTCCAGCAATGCATTTTGAACAGGAGGCTCAGAAAATCATTGAGCGGCATGCTAAAGGCGGCAGAGCAAGGCAAGGAGAAGGGACATCCAGCACAGTATATGTGATTATCACAGCCTATTTCTCTGCATGTGCTCTCTTCAAACACTGTTACAGTTTGTGTGACAGAACATGAAGGTGGACTTTGTCAGAATTTTGATATCTACAGGCGGGAAGCTGAGTATACTGACAGAGTTGCAGACAAGTAGGGAAACTGAATCTATTTTTCAATAAGCCAAACATTGCTCTCAAAGACTGAAATTGATTTATTGTCAGTATTGTTAATTCTTCAATTCTGCAAGCAGTATAATTTGAAAACAGCCTCAACTAGTCCTAAATTCTTTTTCCAATTTCACTTATTGAAATTGCCAGTCACATTGTATTTCTGTGAGTGTTTGACACCAATGAAGATGAGTGCTGCTGTCAAAGGAAGTGTTTTAATCTTCCCCTCTCCTGGTCACTTGCTTTGTCCCAGCTTCCTTCCTTATAGTCCCTCAAGTGTTTGGGCACTGAATCAGATGGGGGTTAAAACTAAAGCAGGGATAAAGTGGTGAATTTGGGGAGAGTCAACTTTTCTAGCACAGGGCCAACTTCCCCAGGACAAGAAATGGAATCCACACCCTGCTGTTAGCCAGGAGGAGAATCCTGTCACAGGAATCCTGAACCCTAACCTTGTCAGACTGAAAACTACAGTGGAAATAAGAAAAGCAAATACATTCACTATCACACTTCACTTTCCTTGTTGGAGGTGCATTACAAGTTTTCTCTGACACAGCTCTCTCATCAGCAGCACAGTTCTCCACATTGGTCTTCAGACACACACATGTGGTTCATTATTTTCCAGGTTGGGGTTGTTTATTTTTTTTCTTGCCTAACTTAAAAAAAAAAAATTCAGAAAATGTAACAGTGATTCGGGGATTTCTGAAGCCATGAGCAGTCAGTAATGAGGTTCAGTGAGATGACTCAGCTAGAGCTGAAAGTCATGCCAGATGGCCCCAGAATGGCAATTTCCCTTGGATTTACAGTGAGGTTTCACATTTTATGCATTACTCAGTACCATGAGGTTTTAATGATCCTCAGGCAACTTATATGGAAGCAAGTGTTTTTTAATATACTTTTTCAACTATACAATTATGCTATTGCATATTTGGGTGAATAGAATGTTTACTCTAGAATTTAACAAATTAACACGGACTACATGCCCTCTGTTTCTCAAGTGAGAGAGCCTAGCCAGATGACTCCTTTTTTAATTCAGCTCTCATATAAAAAGAATGTGAAGATCTAAACAGAATTCCTTCAGAGTTTTGTTATTTCTCCTAGTGTAGCCTCACATTTATTTTAGTGTCAGTAGTTTGCAAGGCCATGGATTAAAATTCATGAGAGAACAATGCTTCATTACTATGTTTTCTAGTTCTTGATGTCTGGAACAGAACAAAGTAAGCATTCCAAATGAACTAGCTCTCGCTGTCAGGGAGTTCATGTTTCCTCATATGAAATATCATTTATGCACCAAGATCACAAGGAAAAATGCATGTTTTCACTGAACTCCTCACCTACTCTCTTCCCAGGAATATATCCCCTGCAAGGCTATATCTAAATTCCAGACCTCTGAGTAGCTGCAAGCAGATGGCCATTTTCTTAAATCAACTTTGCAGAGAAATGTTCCCTTCTCCCAACAAACAGGTAATCTCTCCTCCACTCCTGAGTTACTCTGGGCCAAAGCCAATGACAACTTCAAGCTGCTGTACTTTGAGGCCAAGCAGAGCAAGGCACAAGTGCTGACATTCTGTGACAGCAATGTCAGTGACAAAATATTCTAGCAGATTTACATGGACTAAGTTTCTCCTATTGGAAAGATTCTCAGTGCTCTGCTGAAAGGAATTGTACTTAACACCATTAATGAGAATTCAAACGATCAGTTGTGGGCTTAGGAGGTTTTTGTACAAAGAAAACATAGCTCAGATGATTTTTAGAAGTCATTTTAGAAATGCATCATTTATACTAACTCCTCTGTAGCTGGAGCTGGTTTGAAGAAATAATAAATAATAAATGATAAATAATAAATAATAAACAGCTCTCAAATCATTATAATAACCACACCACCACCTTCTGAAGTTATGATGTGTGAGAAGTGATTGTAGGAAGCTGCATGTGAATTAATTCTCAGGGGTGAGAGCAAGGCCAGAGAATTTCAGGAGGATTGCAGCTGAAACCTTTTAGAGTTCATTTCTGGAGCCAGACAGCTCAGACCTGAAAGGAGGGTTAAGCAAGAGACAGGTTGTGCATTGGGTCTATGATCCCAAGGTGCAGATACGTACTCTTGGATGGCTGTGAGGACACAGAAGGAGTACCAAGGAGATATACTTTCCACTTGAAAGGATAGCAAAAATGTCCTAGGAACACAATAATTACCATTTATATGTATCTTTGAGTCATGGTCTGTCTAATCTAGATCCTGCATCAAGCCATGATTATTGCTTCTGAATTATTGAAAATTCAGAAGAAGGAGCAAGTAACCCTGCATTAAAGAGTGTGATGAAAAGCTGTTCTGCATAGAAAATTCATCTTAACATCTATCTAAAAAAGGCTTCCAACTTTAAAATAGGCATCTCCCCTCTAACATGTATTGCACCACCAAATATTAAATGTCAAGGTATTCTTGCTACCTACAGAACTTAGTAGACTTCAAGGACAAAGGACAAAGGGTTGGTTGAATCAAATACTATGATTTTTTTATCATAGGACTTGATATTTTACACAGTTATAGTATTCTATAACTGCATTTGATGAAAACATCCCCTCTATAAAGGCATACATTGGCAAAGTGCTGACATGAAGGCGTGAATTTGCTTTCTGTTCTCACAGTGGTTTCTTCTCATAACTGATCATCTCTAGTCCTAAAAGTCTGTGCTTCCCTCATGTGTTGAAGCTGCAAAACTTCTGCAAAAGTTTCTCAGGGGTTTCTGCTAAACTTTCCCCTGAGTGGGGGAAAGTGCTTTCTGGTACACAGCAGTACCTCCTTATGAGAATTATTCTGCTCTGTACTCAAGCCACTTTGCCCTTTTTTGCAAACAAATCGCTCTGTCTCTCACAAAAAGGGATTTTTCCAGACCTCAGAGTTGCTTATTACTTGTCTCTTTTTCCTTCCCATTTTTTCATTGTCTTCTGAAGATGAGTGAGCAGCAGTGCTAAATGTCATATATTCAGTATCAGTCTCCCCAGTGCTGAACATGCAGGTGTTGTCGCTGCCTCACTTCTACTGGCTGCATCTCTGCTCACTCACCCGAGGATCTTGACAGCTTTTCTTAACACATGTTCACAGTAGGAGCTCACATTGATTTGTGCTGACACCAGAAACTCTGATTATTCCTGGGGGTTACTCCCTTTCAGCTGATGGCCAAACCACAGTTCCAGGCAGAGTTGGTTTCAGCCTGGCTTTGCTGCGTCCATCACTCAAATCCAGTGCGGTGGGAATGTGAGTGTGTTGGTTTTATATGATCAAAAGTGCAGGCAGCTTGCATTCTACTCATCAAATATGTGGCTCCAGTTGCTAAAATCCGTAGCCACAATCCACATGGACTGCCAAGGGGATATGAAATTGTACTTGAAAAACTGAAGATCAAATCAGAACTTACAAAGGAAGTTGCTTTGCACTGGAACAACCTCACATCTGCCAGGAATTTTTATCAACAGGAAAAGTTCCACTACACTGCTGCAATGTCCCTCTTGTGCATCAGCTCAGAATGCATCTGCTGATGGATCTACATAGGAGGAATTGTGGTATTTACACTGTCACCCCCGGGACTGCGACAGTCATTCTGGAGAGACAGGGAGTTACATCAGCAGAGTAAGTTCTAGCTTAGGAGTATGCAGTGGGGAGGGAACACAGTAAATAATCTGAAGTCTTTCTACAAATGACATTTAAAAATTCCTTTGGGGCAGGGGAAAGAAGACACAACATTTTTTTAAATGTGTCTAATACTCAGTAACTTCTAGTACTGCATTTTAACTAAAGATTGGTGAAATTGAGTTTTACGTGAAACAGAAGATATTCTAAGACTATGTGAAAGAAGTTCAAGCATTATATATCAATGTCACCTATATAAATACATGGTATGATACCCAACTGTTCCCTGTTTATTTCTAAATTAATCCTTTTCATGTATTTAACCATTGTTTTGAGTGTGTTATGCTCCTTTGCATTGTGTTTATTTTTTAAATACCAGTTAGCAAGAGGTGAAAGCAAAAAAATCAGGCCAAATATCTGGAAACTTGTACAAAATCAGGAGCTGTTTTTTGCAGTCAGAGCAGAAAGAAATCCCAAAACCTTTTTCTTTTGCAACATGGATCCCACTGGAAATGCAGAGATATCTGGACAACACCCAGGCCCTCCTAAACATTTTCCTTCTACTTCCAGGGCAGAATAACTCTGCAGACACTTGCACCTATCAAGCATATCTTTCCCTAGCAGGTCTGTTATCTGTGGGTTGTCATTGCCTCTCCAGAGGGCTGGGGAGCTTTGCCTATCAGAGCCCTGCCTTGGTGCTTACCTCCTGCCTGGCTGCTAAGTGTGAGGCAGCTTAAAGCAGGCAGCTCAGCATTACACAAGTTTTTCCAAGAAGCTTCAAAAACCATTTCCAGAAAGGCAGCCAACTTCAGCTGCTGAAGGGATCACTACTTAACTGTCTTGTAGTCAGACCAATCCCCCAGGCTAAGGTCCAGCCTGAGCAAGGTGCCTATATCAGGCACAGGAAGAATGTCCCATGTTCCAGGTGATGCAATATTCCAGAAGAAGGGGGAGAACAGCTTTTTCTACTATGTGGGAATCCAAGACCCTGCACAGAACTGAAGAGTTGTGGGACCAAAAGGGTCCTCCTGCAGCATGCAGTCAAGTGCCTGGGGTACCAAAGCTCACGGGTATAAAGGCACCTCCAGCCTCAAATAAGGTCCAAGTTCAGGCACCTCTTGGGTGAATGGTGGGGAACCCCAGTACACCCCCAACCAAAGGTGGCAGGGCTTCTTGTACAATCCATGTGCACACTCAATACGTCCCTGGAGGAGAAACATCACTCTGGGTCTATTCATTGATTGTAGTGTACTAAGCAATTAAAAAAAACCCCAACAAAACAAAACAAGGAAGAAATACCACTAATTTCCCCCCACAGATGAAATGGGAGTGTGGTAATAAGAATAGCTGTGGAGGCTGTTTGCCTCAGAAGCAGCCATCAGCCCAGCAGCGCTGCTGAGGACATGTCCTGCTGCTCATTTCTGCAGCTGCCTGGAGCCACGTGCTCGCTGCACCACGGGAAACACCAACAAGGGCAGATGGGACAAACCTGTGTGGGATGTAAAATATTCATCACATCCGTTTGGTGTAAACAAACATGAACAGTGGGAGTATCCCTGTCTGCAGAAGGGAAACTGCTCGCTGGGCTCTCTTCTGCAGCTCACAGAGCTGCGTACACACAGCCATTGCTGCCTCTGCACCTCCCGCTGTACGTGGGTTTGCTTTGACTTCTTGGCTGCCCTCACTATTGCACTTGGGTGACACACTGGCAGGACATCCCACTGTCCAGTCCTCATCCAGAGGTGCCTATCACTGTGACCCTGTTGGTGATCCCAGGCCCTCTGTACTCTAGCCCTGTCCCCTGTACAGCCACTGGAAACACTGATCCTCTTCCCAGAGGGTACCCGAAAGCAGAACACGCAGCATGGTGTGCTTGTGTGCATGCAGGTGTGTGTATCCACACACAACGCCTGCCTATCTTCCCAAATAAATCCCCTAAGAAACTAAATATATGGTAATCTCCACACTCAGTCACTTTGACACACCATTTTTCATCAGGTTTTTGCCTCTTTAGATGCTAAATGCTCCATGACTGGGACATCATCTTTGTGTCATCCTCAAAATGTCTGGCACACATTGGGATAATTGTGGAATAACAAAAACTTTAATGTCTTCATTTCTATTAGGAATGCTATATAGAACTCAAATATTAACAAAGAGGAATACATTAAGTCAGCCAAGTGCTTTCTGTTTTCAGCAAACCCAGTTCAATCCCATCATCTTTTTTGTTCTTTGTTCTGTGTAATTTGATTAAACACAAGCTAATGTTAACTTAAACAGATTGTATTCCACTGGTAAATAAGAAGATAAAAAAATGATTTTTTAAGTGAGGCTAGCCTTTACGTTTTGTGATGGCTAAAACCCTAATACTCCTGCAATTAAAAAGCTGGCACATAGTTGGTTTGATGGACATTTAGCATTGCCAGACCTTTATTATGGATAATAAATTGTTCCTTTTTTTAAACTGCAGAAGTATTAAGATCACTTGAAGAAGCTGAAGTTCTATTGTTGCCAATATTGCTATAATGCCTATATAGGTCATTATTGGACATGTCTGTATTAATGGAGTTATGCCATTTTGACCTGAGGGGGATGTAAAACCACCAAACAAAAGTATTTCTACCAGAGGTGTGAAAATCTAAGCAGGGAAAAGGTAGGGAAGACCACGGGTGTGTATCTGAGGGCAGGAGAGCTCCTGGGATGCTGCAATGGCATCTCCAGATGAGGCTTCAGCCAAGGAATGAGGGATTAGGTGATGCCTGAGGTTGGCCACATAGGAAAGAAGGACTTGGATCTGCCAGAGGGACAGGTTACTGAAGAGTAACCACCAGCATGAAAATATGTGTCAAGTTGCTCAGCGGTCACTGCTTCTTCTGGGAGGGGAACTCAGTATTTGACCTCTCTCTAGGCTGATTCCAACATTCCTTAGACTCCTCTTCAAAATTTCATTTTGAAATGACTTCTGAAGATTATCTGTGAGCTGAGGCATGGCCTCCCCCTTAACAGCAACTTTGAAGAGTGACATTTGGTCATGTTATAAATACTTCATGCACACAAATATGTGTGTAAAACAAGAAATATGCTGAAAGCTTTTGAAAGGAGGCTCTGCTTTTTGACTCCCAAAGAGAGGATGGGATCCCTCTGACCTGGACAGGCCAGGTCTTGTCCACCCCACTGCTAATGAAGAGAGTTATGGTTTCCTTATTCAATTCCTGAAAGGTATCTATAAATTTTCCTTTGGTAAATATTTCTGTTCCCACATGGAAACAGAAAAATTGTTAAGTTTCTGGTGTGATTAATACTTTGCTATATGAACCTTGCAACTATTGATCTACACCGAATTGAAAAGCCTTTGCTCTGTTACATTTGTACTAGAAATCTTGGTAGAATGCCTTTGGGAAGTAATCAATTAATCAATTAAAGGAAAAAACTTCCAAAAAACAAAACACCAAAAAGCAAACAATGATTGATCTAAAGATATTGCCTCTTTGCGGTAAGAGAGGAATTTAAAATGCATGGAATTCAGAAGAGGTACACATTTCCATCGACTCCTTTGCTGAGCCTAAAGAACAGCATGAAAACACTGTGGTTTGGGTTTTCCCTGTCCTCTGCACGAGGAGAGGCCACAATAGCACTGGACCCTCCTATGCATCACTGCTTTTCACACCACTTCCAATGTGTTGCCAAATCCCTCAAGCCCAGACATATACCCAGCTTGGAGGCTGCCAACATCCCAAGAACCACTTCCAGCTCTTCTGTGTTTTTCCTCTGAATGCAGTATAAAATCAAGGCTGTCAAAGTTAGTTGCTTACACAGAGATCGATAATATAAACAAAAGGAGAAAATAAATCCACTTTTACCTGATGCTTGGCACACATCCTAAAAATATTTCTCTTCAAGGACAACATGTAAATAAAGACACCTTTAATTTTTAATGGCCATTTAAAACTCTTCAAGGGGAGCATTAGAATGTGTGGTGCTATTTCTTTTTTATCTCAAAATTTAAAATATTTATGTGTAACTAGCCAAGTGTCTCCTTTTATGTGTCTCCAGCCAAGGATACAAACATAGTCTAATTTGTTTAGGTTTTTTTTTTTTGGAATTTTGTCACAGCAGTGTCTCTAAGAAGGTCACTGAGGACACAAGGAGAAGCCACAAGGTTCCTTACACCTTTTTCCTTGTTTTGCAGGGCCTGAAGCAGAGCTGGCCATGCTGTTTGGAAGCAGTGTAAGATCCAGGTACCCAAAGCTTGAGGAGGGGAGAGATACTCAGCTGCTTTAAGGTTTCTTTTTCTATAGCACCTTACCTACTCACTGCCTGACTTTTAGCATACACAGCAAATAAGCAGGGGGCCCGCAGAAGATTATTTCCTTAATTTCACAAACCCCAATCCATTCCTTGGGTAGACTGACCATGTGCAAGTGGCCTGCAGCTCCCATTGCATCTACAGAGCATTCATTGTAATGTTTGCAAGTAAAGGAGTACACCTCTGGACTCTTACTGCTCTGTTTTACTAACTAATAGCCCCACATACCAAATTTTGTTAATTTCTCCTTAAAAATCAGTTCAGGAAGATCTAAACGATGACAGAGCTTCTTTCTATTTTTTTTTCCTCCCAAGTAAACAAAGTGTTTTGTTTTCCTTACAATACAATGTTTTTGATACATAACCCTAAACTGTCAGTGTTTGATGAGACCAAAGTGTATTTTTTTTTCAGGACACAGAATGAAAATATTAAGCTGCTCTGACTGCTCTGGTCTTCATCAGGAGCAATGAAAAGAATGAACTTGCTCAATGCAGGACACATAGCCTAACTGTAATAGTGAGGAGGGAGGAATGGCACTTTTCTAAAGACTATTCTTGGGCCAAATTCAAACATATTTTGCAAATGTTGGGAAAGCATTACCCCTGAAAGCCAGAAGGTCAATCTTTCTGATGAGTGCTGGCTTCTTACCACTCTGCCAGCACGAGGCATGAACAATAGATATATTTCTCTTGAACTTAATTCTCTGAGACATTTGTGAAAATAAACCATTGTCAGTTGAGATAATCCCTTGAAATGTTAGCCCCAGTTAATGTTTTGGAGGCAGTGGTGGGAAGTGTCAAGTGACTTAAAAATAGCATGACCAATTTTGCCTTTAGCACAAGCGGTCATTAGCATCTGGCCAAGGATGTTACATGACACTGGGTGGCATATTGTCCATTCATAGAACAGGGACATTCCTCTCAAAAAGACATACCAGCACACTCCTATTCATTATTCAAATGAGGGAAAAGCTTTTCCTTGCCCATCCTGGATTTTGCAGGACATTCCTGTGTGTGTTTACTTTTCTGGAATACATGTATTATATATGTACATTATATATACAATATTGTATAGCCATGATTAGGTGTGCAGACACACACTCTCTGGCTACTGGTGACATGCCTTTCCCAGTCCTGGTAGACACAAAATTCTGGGATGTCACCAAATACTGCAGTGTTGTCCTACCTCTTGTTCAGGATATCTCTGTGGTTCCTCCATTCCCAGCTGATCCAGCTGCACTGATCTGCTGGGATCTGTCTGTGAGAGATGGATCTGTAGATCCATTTCGCACAGACAAAATCAAATCCATTTCCCACACCTGTCCTGAGGAGTTTCTCCCTGATGAAAACCATACCAAGAGGCCATGCTTCAGGTCTGGAAATTCCTCCAGGCCCAAGCAGAGTACAGGACAGACCACCCCAGCATAACCCTTTCCCTCACCTGCTCCCACCCTTGAGGGCTGCAGCCCAGAAAGGATCCCTTCTCCTCACATGCACTGGAGCTCTAGAGCCCTCCTCTGAAATTTCAGAGGCAGACCTGGGACTGCACTTTCTGCCTCTCTGGATTGTGAGAGCCATTAGCCCAGTTTCCAACACAAACACTTCTGTGGTGTACTAGAGATATAAAAAAGGATTTTTTCCCCCCTCCCTTTTTCTGTCCAGAAAGCTTTTCTCTCCCGGATTTGTCATTTTGGGTTACTCCCCTTTAGATGGCACTGTTACCACTTCCAAGAGAGATCACTGCCGGGCACTTCTCTGAACAGGGCTGAAACTGGGCCAGGACTGCCACTATCATGGCTTAACAAGCCAGAGCAGGTCAGGAGTGATCCAGACCAGGGCTCTGGAAATATCTGCTCTAAAAATTCTTCGTGGTATCACTCCAGCTCCCATCACTGAGTTGTTCACTCTGCAATACCAGCACAGCACAAGGGCTGTATGGGCAAGAGGAACATCTGACAACTTTAAGGACACATTTAATCTGCTCCTCTTCAGAATCAATTTGAAGCAGTTCCAAAAGTCAACAAGAGTCATGTGCATATACGAGGGTCTTAAGCTAATACATCTGCTAATTAAATAATAATTAAAAGCCATGCTCTTCAGAGGCACTGCAATCATTATTCTCATGATTATGTCAGAACCACTGCTTTAATATTTTTCACGTCTACTGCCTCAGTTATCACCTGCTTCAATTGCCTAGGCTTTTCGCAAGGATAGAAAATTGTTTTAAGTGGCATTTAATGGGTCTGCATTAAATACTGCTACATGTTGTGCACTTCTAGATGCCAGTTAAAAGAATCTTGCCAATTAAGTGCATTTTCAGATGAAGAAGAGAGATGATTCTAGGATACCATTCAGCAGTGGTCTGAAACAGTCAGAAAACAAATCCACAAAATTATAAGAAAATGGTCATGTAATCTTGAATCACTCAAAGAAACTGCTGGTGTGGTCCAACACTCTATTACATACAACACTCTCTTTCTACACAGCTAACCATGTTTGTTGGACCACTTGCATTGGTGCTTTCCACGGCTTTGGAAAGAGAAGAGAAACAGTGTAAGCAAGACAAGAGAGCCACAGGCATGGGCCTACTTGCACCTACACTGGTCCTTGGGTTCTTTTTAAGACTCAGTCCTGTCCTCACTGCCTAGGAGCACATTTTACAACAGAATTTAGGTCCAAATCTGAGAAAAATCTATGTTTTGAACATTATTTTGCTGTGATGTAAGGGGAGAAAGACATTGGACACAAAGGACTGTTGGCCCATAAAAGGCTCCCTCGTATCAAAATAGGATTGGGTCCTCTGCTAAACAAGAGTGGAACTGCTAGCTGGACAGATCAACCCCAAACTTCTCAGGAATAAGGTTGCACCTTTTTCTTGAATTAATGTTTGTCCTTTGCCAAACTGCAGTTCCACTCAGACCTCAAGCATTTTGCCTGCAGGGTTCTCAGAAACAGATACACCCAACTGTTATTATTTTTATAATGTGAAATGTTGGTTTATTTTTTCCCATGCTGCCCTAACTCAAAGACAGCCAACTCAATTTTGCTCAAGCCTTCAGACAATAATGCCACCTCAGAAAATGCCTACAGATTGTATTTTCAACTGACACTCAAGAACTTGTAAGCCTGTGTCTATGTTGCAAAACAAATGACTGCCCAGTTACACAACTGCTTGAGTAGTCCCAGATTGTCCCACTGTATGTAGGCTCTCAGCTTAAGCGTTGAATTTAAGAATGCAGCAGCCTTAGTGCTCCCTGGTAGTCTCAGACGAGACAGGCGAGTTAACTCAAGCAGAAATTCAGGTCTTTGGTGCTTTAAATAGTCTTCATGAAGTGCTCACCTGCCTGCATGCACTAAAAATGGAGCCTAAAGCAACCACACTCCTAAAGGAGGTACCACATCTGCATGGATCTGGAACAAATCTACATCTAATCCTGAAATCTACATCTAAACCTGAAGGCGCCTAAATTCTACAGGTGTATTATTTTTCACCTCCAGGCACTCAGAGGAGCATTACTGCAATCCCCCAGCTGGCCTGAGAAACACAGAGGAGCTGGGAATATGAGGTGCAGCTATGCTTGGCCAGACTTGGAGAGGATGCTATTAAATAAAGACACCTGAGCTGTTCAATTTAGGAGGCATTTTCAGGACAGATCCAACATGCACCAACAGCAGAACAGTCATCTCAAAGCTCAGTTGCAGCAGCTGTTCTCATTTAAAACATATCCAGAGGAGATGAAGGAGATATGAGAGCTCCTTCGGAAATTGTGAATGTGATGAAAAATCTCTCCCCAGTGGACCGTGCACAGACAAAGCTGAGCTGACAATGCTCTGCCCCTTTTTATTTCCCTCTGATTTAAACAAGGATACTCCACAGCCAGCTCAAAAAAAACACAAACAAAACAACAACAACAACAAAAAAACCCCAACAAAACACCACCAAACTAAAAAAAAAACCCAAATAAAAAAAAAAAAAAAAAAACAAAAAAAAAAAAAAAAACCCAAAAAAAAAAAAAAAAACCCAAAAAAAAAAACAAAACAAAAAAAAAACCCAACAAAAAACAGCAGCAAAAACCTAAACCCATCCAAAAATGTTTAGAAACACCTAACAAGCCCTGATATACAGAAATGTCAAGTCTAAAGAAAAATAGAGGGGGAAGATCTCCTGGGAAGGTATTTAAAATATTTAGGACATTTTAAGAACTTGATTTTTCACTTCAGTGAATGCTCCCTGGCAAGATCAGCTCCGACTTAGGGAAGAGAATGAACTGCTATTTATTCAAAGGTAACCTTTCCCACTAATATAAAAACCACCAAAACTAAATAAAGTATTTCAGAATTTTTAAGTCTCACTTAATTTAGGTTTTGTTTCCTTGCTTTTCTTTCTCCCATTTAATACAGAAAATTTATTCTTGTCTTTTCCAAAAGTAGGCAAACAGGCCATCAAGGGTGTTATCCAAGCCTTGGGTCCTACTGCTGGGAATTGTCTGCCTGTTTTAGAAGATAGCCAGGACACCAGCTTAACCTGGGATGTTATAAAATACATGGGCATGGTGTGATCCAGGTCTGGACCTCAGAGCCCAGCTACATTTCCTAGATCACTAAACAGCTTTTGAAACAAGCAACACCTTCACGTGTTTCATGGTTATTTTGGTTGTCTTAAAATGTATTCATTTTGACTTGCGTGAATAAATAAGGTTCTCTAATTACCAGCAACATTTTCTTTATGTTCTCTATACCTGCTGCGTGTAATCTTCTGCATGCTGAGATAATGTTATCCTAACATCTTCAGGAACTGGCAACCCTGTGACAGGGACACCCTGCCCAATCCATGGTGAACAGGAAGAGTGGATAATTATTGAGGGAAATCAAATTGCTTCCTTCATCTAACAGCTTTGGTTGCTCACAAGCATTAATATCTCAGTTACACTTTCCATTCCAGCTCTAGTAATCAGAGACTGGAGCTTCTAAGTTTCTGGATCTCCTTTACTCCTAAAAGCCTTTGCTTGTAACAAATACTTCATTCAAAATACTTCCTTTTCCAAGCTCCTACGCCTTTTTTTTCAAATATATGGCATCAAATTATTCAACTTATCAGATTGGATGGCATCTACACTTCACACACAATTTCTTTGGCCATCTAATCCCCAAGCTTGGTGACTTAACAGAGGTGCCAGATTTCTTTGTCATTGCAGTTTTCCTTTCTATAATTCTATGAAATTTGAATTCCTTTCTCATAATAATAATTGTAAAGAAATTACCTGCTTTGGTCCCAAGAACAAATCTTCAGTGACTGAGGAATAAATTTGGGCAAGTGACACATGTAAAGGCAAAGAATCTTTTCAATGGTAAGAAGCACCCATTGCACTTACCTGCCTGAAAAAGTACTGTGTTGTTATAGCAAAGACATCAAAGCCACAGCTGGCCCTTTTAAGCTCATCTTGGATATTGATTAATTGCCGGGACTGCTCATCACACTTTTCCTTCAGTTTCTGAATAAACTGCTTTTCAGTGTCTCGCCCCTCTCCTGGTTTGGGGGAGAATCCATTCTTTGGGGTGGTTGGCCTTTGCTTGGGATGTCCTACAAAGGAGGGAAGAAAAGACCATCCAGGTCACTTAGTTTACATGTACAGACATGACCTTTATGTGTTTCTATGGCCCCTGGGACTCATCCCTACAAAAGAAAAAAAGGTCTGTAGCACTCACCAGGAATTTCCAGTCTTTCAAAAACCAACAAACAAACAAACAAACATACAAACAAAAACATAGTGAAATATGTTTCTTTGGGGTCAAAGCTCTTTAACAGTCATCTCACCTCAGGCTCTGAGCCTGAAAGTCTTCTACAAGCTGAGGAGAGCTGTCCAAAGAGTGTATCACTGAGAACTGAGGTTGCTGGAGGAAGGAAGCAGCTCACCTCTGCTAGACATCTACAAGAACAGAGGTCTACATCTCTCTTGAATGGCAGTGAGAGAAATGGGCACTTCCAGGTGAGGATTCACCTTATCTTGTTGATGACAAGGAAAAGAGCTAGGTGACATTTCTACTCTACACATGGTATCTTAGCTCACATGAACCCCCAGCCTGGTGACTTTACAGAGGTGCCAGTTTTCCTTTGCCTTTGCAGAATTCATTTTGCCTCTACACAGGACAATGTGGTGCTGGAGTTGTCCCTCCCTGAATGCAAACCTAGCATGGATTGCTTGCTATGGGATACCACTTTTTATCTACAATACTGCAGTCTACCTTGAGAGTTCCCCTTGCTCTCACCTTTACGTGTCCAAAATTGCAGCACTTCGCAGATATGCACTGAAGTGCCACCAAGTGCCACACAATGCACAAGAGTTACATCACTGGCTCTGCATGGCTGCTCTCTTGGAATCATTGATCACACCAGAATCATTGTTTGCCTGCAGAAATAGGCCCAGACAGACTCTGGCTCATTTGATGTTCTCCAAGTTGGCTTGAAGCAAGCCTGATGCTGTACAAGCATGTGAAAGCACTAGTGTAGCTTGTGTTTAGGGTATAGTGTCATATTTGTATCAATGGCACCAGAACTGAAGCATACTCATGATAAGCCACTTCAGAAAAGTGGAGCTTTTTTTCTTCAGTTCCCATCCTTCTTGAGTCAACTATCCATTTCTGTGGATATACCCAGTTATGAGGATGAAGCAAGAAGGGGCAGTATTCTGGTGACATCGAACTGCTCAAGCCACTGCTTGGAAAATCTGCTCTGTCTTCACCTTCTTTGCTTTCTGAGAACTCTCCTCTGCAAACATTTATGGCCAGCTGGGCATCACCTTTGTACAGCTTAGTGACTCTTTTTGCTCAGTCTTTCTTGCTACCCTTTTGCTACCCCTCAGTTGATGGTCTTTAGTTCATTCCTGAATACTGGCCAGGAACCTCCAGTCTTCAACAGATCCTCCCATTATTCTCCAGCTTTTACCCTCGAAGCTAAAGTCAGTAAGAAAAAGGGAGAAAATATGAGTCAGACACCTTCATCCCATGTGTTACTAGAGATGGTGGACGTGGGCCTGGAACATTTCTGTGTTAGTAGAAAAGGTTGTGTGTGCAAGAATACAATAAAGGAGGACAGTTTGTAGTTTTATAGTCTTGTAGTATCCAGTTCCTGAAAACAATACAGAAACCATGTGTACAACCATTCTCCAGCAATCAATGTAATAGGAGACAGTCTTCTGCCATGAATACTACCTATCCTTTTCCTAAAAAGCCAAAGAATCCCTCCACAGAGATGCCTCTGATGGTATGAATCTGAACCAATTTGTAAAGTAGAGCATTACAAATTCCAGAAGTAATTTTGTCAGATGTGCTTTAGATCTTTTAGATCTTTAAGACTGTGGTCTGGGTTTGCAAATAGATCCTAAGAGCAGTTTTTCAAGATCAGGCAGGGGAACAGTATGGCTTCCCCAGAGCAAAACCCCAGGAGCCTATTCCTACTTTTTCAGATTCCCAGCTTGTACATAGCTGTTGGGAGCATATCTTCAATCTTGCTCAGCTACATCCTGGCTCCAGGCTAAGCCTACAGGGTGCCAGCTCCAGCAGAGATGCCCCCTCATTTCTCCAAGCATCTCGTGGTTCAGCTGCAAAGAGCCACGAGTGTAAAAAATCCCTTTGAAATTCTTTTTGTCCATGGCCTGCATTTGTGACAAAGAATACCATGTTCTGCAGCATCAAGACTAATGCCATGTCATTGAAGGACCCAAATAATACAGCACAAGGAGTTTTTGTCATTAAGAGAGTTCAAGCAGCATAAGTATTGCCCTCTATCCATTTTTATGTCACTTGAAGCCTGTCAACCTTTTTGTGCAGTAATAAGAAAATACAGACTCTTCCATTCATGTCAAGGGTCTCTTAGCTGTGTAGTAGGTAATACCACAAAATAAGAAACTCATAAAAGCAAGAGCCATAAATATCTGTCTTCTTAGTATAAAAATCTTGGGTTGTTTAAGCAAGACAGAGATGTTACAACAGAAAGCTTAGGGAGAAGTGTAGGGGAAAGCCCTTGAAATCAGTTCAGTTTTTAATTAAAACAGAAACCCATCAGGTTGCTTAGTCTTACATCTCTCTAGCCTTCCTGTTCACTGGAAGATTTGAAGTGCACATCTCTGTATTGTCCTTGTCAGTATTATAAGCTGTCCTTGTAAATTAAACGGTGCTATTCTCCTCAGGGATAAATCTGAATTTCTCGGTTCATTTGGGTCTGAAAGGCAGCTTACTAAGCTTATTCTGCCATTGATGTCTCTCTTCTGTTGCTCTGCACAAAACAGGGTATATATTAACGATGCTGGCCCTTATCCTCAATGTCCTTTTTGCTGATGGTGGGACCAGAGGGGCAGACCCAGTGTGTGCTGAAATCACTGTACTCCTTTGATCCGCTTCAAAACTCCCAAGTCTTTTTTATCTACGTGACTGTTTGAACTAATGAGACACAACAAGTATATACTCATAATTAACACTGTCCATGAGGATTTAGATGGGGAATGCAATTAATTCTCCTTTTAGCTGTCCAATTTCCAACATTTTGGTGAGGAAAGTGAGCAAATTACTTAGAGACAATTGTTATCAAGCATTCTGTAGAGTGACAGATGCCAGAAGCAGTTGGCTCCATTCTAAAATGGAGTGGAAGGAGAGTACTTGCATCTATGGACACCTGTTCCTATAGACAGATCTCAGGAAGAGTATTGCATCAAAGGATAAAACTGAGATCCCTGCAGAAATGCATCTCAAAACTCCCTTGCAAGTCTTCAGATTCAAAGCTCAAAAAATTTGTGTCCTACAGTCAAAAACCAGCACTGATTAAAAGGAACTGAATGTGAGAAGGCCAGTAACAGAAGCAAATACAATCTAGAAACAGCACTCAGAAATTTTGGAACCTGTTTCATGGCCAGGTGTAGTTGTGGTAGAATTACCTGTGAGACACCTTCTCTCCCATCAAAAAGTGTAATGGATGCAGAAGCTTGTGATTCTGTTGAAGGAAAGTCTGTGACTGCCCCTTAGCATCAGCTACACTGTGTGTGCTCTTCAAAGGTTGCTTTGAGTATTTTTTGAAATTGTTAAATAGGTGAAAAAATGGTCATGATTGCTTTGTTATTGCTGCATTTATTATTAAAGAATGCCAAAGGCTACTCTAAAAAAATAAATGAAGATGAGGTTTATTTTCCTACTTGATCCTTAGAGTGATAAACAAATTTACATTGGCTTAATTGCAGACAAGCAAGCTGAACAAATTTTTAACCAGTCTGATGGATGGAGGTCAGTTATCAACCTCTCATGAGAATGAAGAAACCTTTGAGGCCTCATGAATTGAATATGCCAAAACTTTAGGCCTTGAAAATTATCAAATCAGCCGTGGAGACGCAGACCTCCTTAAGACAATACAAATACTCTGTACAAATATTCCAGTGTTCCATTTTGCTTTGTAATCCTAGTAGAAGCAAATCAGCTGAGCTGTAACACGCTGCTGCAGCCACAATCAGTGCTGATGCTTAAACTGGACTCCCACCGTTATAAACACCACTGAGCTTCTGGTCAGGCACTCTCTGCAACAAATTCTTTGGATTTCTCTGTGATCTCACCAGGTGCAAAATAGCTTGTAAATTATATGACTCAGAGACCAGTGTTAAGTTCATCTTTTTACTCTAGTATCTTTGTAAGGAGAGGAATTTTGTGTCCTGTTGGTGCCCGGGAAGATTAAATTTAACCTTCCATTTTATTGATTCTGTTGGTTGAGAAGAAGAGTAGAGATTGAGTTTAATAATAATGGAGAAACTCTTGGTGCAAGTTATAGGAGCTGGAGAGCTGTTCTACATGATTCATATTTTGCCACCAAATGAAGCAACGTGGGGTTCTATCCCCCACAGTTATAACTTAAGTATCACATAGCTGTAGAGATGACATAAGTATTCAAGCAGTCTTAAAAATGAGGTAAGAGAAGACAAACTGCAAGCACAATGAAATCAGTGGGACCATGCACACTCATTTCAGAAGCATTTAGATCAACCAAAGGTTGGCCTCACAAAAGCCTTTAGGCACCTTATCCATTTATTAATGTACACTCAGTAGACATAAATAGAAACAAACTCCCTTGTTTTAGTAAATAAAAAAAGTATTCTTCAGAAATGTTAAAACCATGTGTTTGTGCCCAATATTGAGGTATAAGTTGAAATGTCCCAATAGCACTTTGGAGGCTATAGATAATCCCTTTTCCAGTTATGCACAGAAATACCCCAGGAAATTTAGTGCCTCTGCATAAAAGTAAGAGAGCAACCATTATCACTCCAGGCAATTCTCTGAGGTGTCTTTTATTTTGCTATATGTATCTGTCCTCTTCTTACATAAGAAAATTGTAATGATAAAAAAAATATTCCTGTGCCCTTAAACATGTAATAGCAACAACTCTTTGCTTTGGAAGAGAGATGATTGCACGGTTATAACAAGGAGAACAAAAGTCTATTCAGCTCATGCATTGCTATGATAAAACCTGCTGTAGCCAGCTTAATGAACCTTGGACACAATCAATCCTCACTTAAGTAGGTCTCAGATTTGAGTGTGTTAACAAGAGATGCAAAGTCAACAAGTTTAAATCTTTCCTGAAACAGTGCTTTCAGGTTCATAAATACCTGGCGAATGGAGTTTTGTGGCTGTTACTGCTGATTTCTTAGGGGATGAGACAGCTGGTCTGCTGGCATCCTGATCTTTTTGCACTTCTTTCTTCACACCTGTTTTAGGAAAAAAAATCAAAGGTAGAAAGACACCTGGTTTATTATTCTGTTCATAACTCTGCAGAACTGTGTCACAAAGATACACATCAAAATGGCAAAATATATTTCACCAATACATGTCCTGGGCTCTGCACAAAATGATGCTACACACACTTCTGAGTTGGATGCCAACCTGACATGTCTGCAATCACGACTGTGTACGTGCAGCTGAGCTGGCATGCACAGCACTCTAGGAGGACAGAAGAACACCTTACACACTACCTTGGCTTTCCAGTCATCTGCACCATGACAAATGCCATTAAGGCACAAATAGCTACACAGCTAACCCATCCTATCTGTTCTCAGTGCTGTGTTCTATCTCTTCACCTTGCCGTGAAACCTTATTCTGGGCTGCAGGACAAATGGAATAGGACTGCAAAGCTGACTGAAATTGCCTGCAAGTCCTTGCCCTGTCACCTTTTCCAAAGGTAAGGAAGCTGCTTTTTCTGGAGACCAGCTTTCCAAGATGGTCTCATGTAGTGAAGAGAGAGGCCAGAAGCAGAAGCAGGCAGGAGGTGTCAGAGCTGTGCTGGATGTGGCTGCCAGGACACGAGAGTGGGTCTCTGTCTGTGCAGCAAGGCAGGCAGGGACAGAGGTGGGCAAGAACATTGGGGCACAAACCTGCAAGACGCTGTGCAGGTTTACTGGGGATGAACCAGGGCATGGAATATTTCTGAGAGAGGCAGCTCTGTGTCTATTGCTATTTGTCCCACCACTGGAGCTCTCTGGTCAGGGCCTTGGGATGGTCTGCCAGGCAGAGCTCTGCAGTCAGAGACTGCCTTTGCACCAGGGAGACACAACTTCCTCTGAAAGCCAGTGGCCACCCAAGCTCAGCTCCTCCTGCCCACCCACAGCTCCCATCAAAATAGCTGTGGGGACCATGCTGAGTGCAGTAACATGAGGTCCTGCCCTGCTCCTTTGACATGGCGCGACAGTCACAGGATCTCAAGCAGAAATTTTTCATCAAAGAAGTAAGGAGAAAGAGCAATAAAAAGCAAACCCCTGGGACAATAATGTATTTTCCTGTTTGCTTTCCTTTTTTTAACCATTAGTGTTTGTTGAGGGTTGCATTTTAGCCTGAAGGGCTGTGTCACAGCACCTGGATACACAGGAAAAACAGAGAGATTTAAGGCAAATGACTTGCTATAGAGGGAAAACAAAGTCTGCCTTATTGACTTTCCCTTCTCTTATGAGTATGTTCACAGATATCTTATAGGAAAATGTCCCACAGAATCTGAAGTATCTGAAGCAGGGAAAAAAAATCAGATTTTCTTAATGAAAATCTGCCTAATGTGCCTTAATGAAGTGGTGCCTAATGACAGTGGAAGTCCAAAAGCTAACGCTATCTTCCATTTTGCTTAATACAAAATGTGACCTGGCTCTTTCAACAGTGGAGAAAAATGGTAATTTCATATGGGGATCATAATCTTGAGGGACATTTACTGCTTTACTAGTTTTCTGCTCCCTCCAAAGCCACGCCTAGTCACAGCTGCAGTATATATAGGTTTATTTCTGATGCATCTTTCACCCTTCTACTTCTGCCTGCATCAGGACTTGCATGCAGAGAGCTGCAGAGGCAGCATTTGCCACACACCAGAAGCTGAGCTGTGTAATTCCTAGCACTGTCTCTCAGCATTTGCTTGCAGAGTGCTTCTGGAAGGAGCACATGCAGCATGTCCAACTGTTTGTGGGAGGGGAGCATGGGACAAGTTCTGAAACCCTCTGTGACTCTCTTCCACTGTTCACAGGCAAATCACACCGTCAGCTGTCAGGGGCTTGTAAAGACTGAACACCTGCTCATACCTTTACTTTTGTCCATCTCTGTTTTCTCTGCTGTTCCTAAATACAACATGTTGAGGCTGTGATTCTCATTTGTGATTAATACTTTTCGCAGTGAGGTGAATAAAGATAGAAATTGCCCATGCCTGTCCCCTATTACACTGTAGTTTACTACAGAGTAGGACATAAAATAAGTTTATGGTGCCTTTTCATTACTAAGGACCTTCCTTAGATGACAGCTGTGAGACAAAACCAGGGCTTGCTTTATAAGACATAGTTTATTTAGTTATAGATTCAAACATCACTTTTTCACGGTAATAAGGCTTTGGTTTTTCTGGGGCTTTCAAAATAAAAATATAATGCACAAATGGGCCATATACTGAACTCTTTCATAAATATTGCTATGCCAGCTGCCAAACACAGACAACAGTAGAGAAAAGCGTGTGCTTTCCTTATGCTTTCCTTAGGCATGTAAATAATTAACTACTTTTGGTTTTGAGACATTTTCAATGAGGAACACCTGGGGAATACACTCAGTCCCTTGACCTTAAGCACAAAACAAGAAACAATTCCCCAGTTAGAGCTTGGTTGAAAGAAAATGGAGCAAAGAAGGCCAGGATTTTGCAGAGGGCAAGGCAGGGTCTGTGCAGAGCGGTGGGAGCCGTGTACGGGCGCTGCCCGGTAGGCGCAGCTGCAGGGGGAACGTTGGCTCCTCAAAGTGGAAGACCAGCAGAAAGAAGGTGCGGACAGATATCTCGGCAAGGAAAGATAAGCAGGACTAATAACAAGGAAGATCAGTGCCCTTGTTCATTTTAAAAGACTAGGAGAGCTCCTGAGGTCTGGTGAGGCAGCGGCGCAGTAAGCGGGCAAGGGAGGAGGGGTTGTGCCGCAAGGGAAGAGCCAGTGCCCAGCACAGCCTGGCTGGGAAGGGGACAGGGACACATGGAGCTAGCTATTATTCAACTTCTCCTTCAAAAGTAGTAGGGCCCTGGTGGCCTCTCTGTGGCCCTCCTTAGAGGAGAGGGATTTAGAAAGCACACAGCAGGCAAAAGGAAGGACGGTCTGCGGGAACAAGCTGTTATCGTTTTGCTAAGCTCATCACCCACAGGGAAATTTTAGGGGAAGAGCCATCCCTGGCATCAGACCTCATATAAGAGCTTGAGCTGAATGCTTTTCTAAAAATGGGGCTTGTTCTTGTCTTTTGAAACAACAGCTGTTAGTTGGTTCAAAGAGAAACATTCAGAAAACATGTTGATTTCCTGCAGGGAAAATAAATCTTTAGATTACAAGTGTTTGGGCCCAGATTTTGTCATTTCACAGAAATATAGAATTTCAAGTTTAAAATAACTGAGGGAGAGCACTGGTGTAGTAATCAGCATAATGTGCAGTAGCACAGGGTATGGTGCAGCAGGAGGTTATAAAGTTTGATCCTTTCTAGCTTGAAGTGTATGAAAAGTAATTCAAAGACTAAAATGCACAAACCAGGTCTGTTGCTCCAGGGTAACTCAGGAAAGAAGACAAACATTATTCAGTTGTTATTACAGGCCTGAACACATGTAAAACCTCAAATCATATCCTGTCATATGTATTTTGAAATGTCAAAAGGTGTTATGTGTGCAATCATAAAAGAATAAAAATTACATGAAATTACAAAAGGAAATTAAGCACCATAAGTGTATATTTCTTGAACTTGCACACTTTTTTCATTTTCTTCTAAATTCATCTTTTATAATGTATATTAAATCTGATCTGGAACAAATTTTATTCAAATTCTTAATGTTATTGCCCACAGACTGGAAATATGGAATTCTAATTAGCCCTGTGTTAAATGCCTGTGCATTAGCCTTATTCCTGCAGAATCAGGGCTTTTAGCACTGAGCTTCCCAGCAAAAAGCTCCTGGTATCTCAGGAACTACCACTAACTTCCAGGCTTTCTGGAACACTTTCCAAGGCTCTGCCACCCTCAACAACTGACAGAGCTCATGCAGTGAGAAGTTTGGTTTCTGGTAACCAGTAGTCAAAGTCACAAAGTATTAATTTTTATGTGAATTTAAGGTTAGAAACCTCTCAACATTTCCCCTCTTTTAAAAGCTACACTTGTGTAATGAAATGGATATTTCAGGCTGTAAGAGAATAATGAGCAGAAATATTTGTTTGTCTTTTCTGCTAGTGTGCTTAAAAACATTTTCTTTTGAAAAAGGCCTCTATACACACAGTTCTGTAAAGGTATTTACATTTCCTAATTAACATACACAGCCTGCTCCAAATGAAAGAGAAGGAGCAAATGCAAAAATAATTAGAAACACAAGGCAAAACATTCCAGAAATCACTTAGAAAAATAGCAGGCAAACAAAGCCACTTTTCCATTCCTCCATCAGTGCTGAATGCTAGCCTAGGAACCAGAGCAAAAGATACCTTGTCCAAGACATCTCCTCAAGCACTGCAGAATCAGCACTTTTATTTGCCTGTACATTTTTGAGTCTTCAAAAGCCAGTACACTGGGATGGGCTTCAATTTGCTTTCATACTTCAGACTGAAAGCAAGTTAACAAATTGTACACTGAGTATTTATTCCAGAACAAATCCTAGCATGCTGTAGACATCATTAACAATTCAATGGGACTAACTGCATTCAGTTGGATTCCAACTGTTCTCAGGAGTATTTTATAAGTTAGCTAATGAAGTATGCAAGTTTAAAAAAAAAACCAAACAAACCCAAGGAAATATCTTTAGTCACTCACAGACACAGGGAGCCTCTTTGAGTTTTCTTCTGCCTTTCCCCCTGATACCCAAGGCTAGTCATGTCCTTGGTGAGTAATGACACATCCCTGCATGCATTGTTTGAGACAAAATGAACAAAGCTGGAAATATGATAGATTCTGTAGAATGGGAGCAGTCTAATTCTCTCTAGAGACTCTCTTCTTCCTGTGATCTATGAGACACTGAACGACTGAATAAAGAAGTAGATGTGGAAGAATGACTATGTATTTCTTGAAGTAGAAACTGCTAATTTTCCCTTTGTGTTTGTTTCAAATTTAAAGTCTATCTGATAAGAACAAAAGGATAACAACTATTTAATTGTCTTGTCTGAAAACGGTTGCCTTGTTCTTGTATTAATATAGCAAAGTTTCTTTAGCAGGTGTTTCAAAAAATTAAGGAAAAAATAAACCTGATAAAACGAATCATTCTTTGGACTGAATAAAAAATCTTAGGGTAATTCAGAACATCCAATGTTAGTTGAAGAGTTAAAACAACTACTCCTCTTTCTGCCATTTTGCATGGATCCTATGGCATTTTATTGTCTCCTCCTGTTTAAGGTTGAAATTTCAAACCAAGACACTTCCTCACCCAGCTGTGCTATGGCATGTTTCAGAGTGGCTCCCAGAAGAAAGGTAGGAAAACTTGCAGATGAGCTCCCACTTTCACCTGCAGGGTAGTGCTGCATATCCCAGTGTTCAGTACAGGAACAATATGAATGTAACTGCACACTGCACACTGCTATTCAGCTTGGAAGGAAAAGTGTTTGCAAGGGGGAACAAAGCAGCAGCAGACTCTTCTCCCTTCATCCCTGCAAGAGTGCTGGTGCTCACTCTTCCCCCCCCAGGTGACCTCAGCTCATCCCTCTCCCTCCTGCTGACATTCTGCTGTCTGGATTTTGCAGAATCTGATAAAAAATCCCACATTTTACACTACAAGATTGCTGGTGAGAACTGAGATAACACTGGCCTCTTATTTTTCATCTTGACTGATTGCATTTAACAGCCTGTCCTGTTCTATATGATTTACTGGTACTTGTAGAAGCAATTGACTGGGTGAATGTTTTGAACAATGCTTTTGATTGTCTTTAATTTAGGGAGCCAAGTAGGAACAAGCTGCTCAAATGAATGCCTTATTGTCACTGTCATTGCACCCAAATTAGGGTATTTCTTATGCATGTCAACAGTTGTTAAACAACAACCAAGTAGAAATAAGAATCTCATAACACACACTCCTCAAATTCCGTAAGAGGGCATAGAAAAAATAAAATCCCACAGCTCTCTGATTTCATAGACAGTTGGGTGGCAGATCCAGCCTGGTGGACAGAACAGAGTCTCTGAACATTGCCTTCTGCAGATATTCCCCCATTTTAAGGGAAATTTAAACCAGAAAATTAATATATGCATGCTTCAAGTACTATATATTTTAATCAACATCTGTGGAAAGAGGAAGCTTATATGAATTTCAGAGCTAGATTATAGTTGCAGAGTTCCTGATGGAGAGCTGCTTTCACCTATCATTAAACAAAATATGAAGCAATACAGAAATGGTAAGTTTTAGTTAGGTTATCACTGCACTTCCAGAAGTAGCTAATATATTTAAGTGAAATTACAAGACCTCTCATTTTCTAGTCAAGTATGTGCTTTCTTTTCCCTTTTCTATAAATTGACAGACATGTAAATATAAAAAGGGCTGTGCAATACACTGAAACATAATTAAGTGCACTCTTTTCAAAGAGCAGTTGAAAGGCCATCAGTTCATGCCTGCAAAACAATTTGCATGACAACGATCTTCCACTGCTATTGTCCCATGCCAGAATTCTTTTCTGATCATCTGAAGCACAGCATCATCTGCTGCACAGAAGAAGCTAAAGGAGTCCATTTTCATTAATTAAATATTTTTTTTATTCCCTGCAGTCCAATTTATTTCACAAGCACTTTTAGTGAAATATCAGGAATATAATGGCTCTTGAGCTGTTGTGTCTTTATATTTTTAAGTGAAAATTTACAGTTCATGTGGTCTTCTCAAGAAATATCTAACACATGAACGCTTTCATGTGATTTTTCATGGCTATTTTTGATTCATTAATATAGGTAGATATTTTCATTTGTGAATGAATTTACTATTCATACATAGATAAAAATCATGTACATCTCTGAAATACAAAGGTAATTTTTACATTGCCCAATATTGCACTCTTTCAGAATTATTATTTATATTTAAATGACTGCCATCATCTTTGTGAAATACTTTCCACCTTCCTTACATAAAATATGCTGTGTGCAATACACGTAGTGCCTGTGCTCCTCAGCTGTAACTGTGGAGTGCTCTAAGCACTTCAGTTTAGTAAATGCAATGTCTTGCACAGGAGACTGGTCAGATGCTAAATATATATGCAACATCAAGCCTATAGAAATCACTGTCCAAAGGATACCTAAACAGAGAAATTTACATTCTGTAGGTATCTCTATCACATTGGGATCTACACCCAGTGTTCATATGCTATTGCAAGAGAGGCAAGATGAGAACTGCTAAAAAAACCTTGCCTTCATAATTTCTTTAATTTGTTTCAATCTTTGCTCCTATCAAATACTTAGCATTTTGAAGGACCATGACACTCTTTTAATTAAAAAAAATAAATTAAAATATCATGAATTGCTGCTAACTTGGCTCCTAAAAAAATTAAACCAGAACATTGGACTATCATAGTTTCTTTTGCTTCTGTCTGTTGTGTATAATAGCAACTTTCTAAACTTGTCAGCTGCCCCTGTTGAGGATCTGTGTCTGACTGTTTGCATAACACAGGCAGGTAACCCTACTTCCATGTTTAGTTTCCTTCCAGAATAAATCAGGCAAGTTTATGGCATGGTAATTGCTGAGTTATCCCCTCACCCTTACCTTGACCCATGGGCCTTTTATTGTATTTATCCCCCTCCATCAGGTTGGTTTGGTGGGCACCTGGTGTCCAGCCAAGGTCAAACCACTACAACAGGTCAATCTGTCTTGAGACCAGGTGACAAGGACTAGCAATGCGTAAAGTCTTTGTCTCATATTTTGCACCGACTTTTCCTTCCCAGCTCCATTTGCAATGTGTTATCAAGCCCTATGGGACTTACATAGAGATGAAACACTGTTGAGTAAGAACCAGCCTGGATACAATTATTCATTTTGGAATATAAACTGCTAGATCTAATCTGAACTTGATGGAACTGGTCATTTGAGACATAACTGAATTGAGCAGAAGGAGAGTTTAGGCAAGGAAACAATCTGGAAACAAGACTAAGATTTTTTTGCTTTGTTTTCTTGCCTGCTTCTGCCTCTCTGAGTAAAAAAACCAAAGATTACTTAAACCTAGAGGCCAATATCCTCATCACTGCAAACACACCTAGCAATGAATTATCTGCTCGATGGAATGCTTTGGTCTCTAAAGCAATGCAATGTTTTCATAAAGCTGCTTGTTGAGAACCAACAATATATCCCCTAAATCTCTGGCATGTGTAGTTAGGGAGAGTAAATGCCTTCAATTCTACACATAACTCACAAAATGAGATTATAGCTGTTGTTGACTGCCTTCAAAAGAGTCTACAGTAAATGAAGCCCAAATCAGCACACCAGCAATGGGCCCAAGGATGGCATGAAAACTAATTAAAAGCAAGCAGTAAACAGCATCACAGCAAGGTTTTTGCATTTCTTGGCCTAAGGCAGGTGGTGTTTGAAGTGTGGAGCACTTACCAGCGGGTGCTGTGGCAGTTTTTGGTGCTGGCAGTAAGCTCCTGCGTGGTGTTGCTGTGCTGCTCGATACCTGTGTCGTGCTTTTGCTGCTCCCCTTGGGAGCATCCTTGGAAGGTGCAGGTGCCCTGGGGGTGGTCTGCTCTTCATTTCCAAAGCTGGAACCTGCAGGAGACCAGAATTGCACTAATTATAAGTCCATAAAAATGTATGTGAACTGTGGCATACAGACTGAACTTCTATCAGCAATTATAATCCACAGTGACACGTTCTCCCTGCAGCTTGGGCTAAGTGACATGGACTTTCTCCAGTATAAACCCTCAGATAGAAATATAGAGTTCCCAATAAGTTACTTAAATGCTAAGTCTTGGCAGCTGACTAGCTGTCAGTTACAGTCTGATTCCAAGAGGAAATTAAGACCTCCTCTTTGTCTACCTCTGTGAAGGTACGTGGCTACAACACTCATAAAGAAACCAAGGAATTCCTAAATATATGGGTGGGTGAGTTTGTAGCTGCTAGAGGAGCCACACCACACATTTACCCTATCCCTTGGAAATTGCTGATGTTCAAAATAGAGGGGAATAGCAGGGTTCAGTGGTGCAAAGTTTCAAATTCCCTTGCTCATGTGGAGATTTCCCACTAAGAGTCCCTCAGATCACACTCAGACATTTGAATAATAAGATAAAGAACAAAGAAAAAATTCTGCCTTAACTCTCACATCCATTTCAGTCATATTCTCATAACAAATATTAGGTTGCCAAGTTTTCCACCTTAAATTGACCTTTTTCAAAACTTTAAATGGGTTTGGTGTCCTCCTGCATTTGCCATCTACAGAATAATGACATCCTAGATTCCTTGTAGACATAAGGAAAACAATATTTCCTTAACATTTGAGAAAGGCAAAGTTGGAGTGTTGTTTTTACCTATCTTTCTAGAAGGCCTAAGAGGAGCAAAAGATTACAGCAGATCTGGACTTAAACATTTGCAGAAGAATGAACATTTTGTTTGAAAAAAATAGTGGAGATAGTGCAAGAAATGCAAAGGATGTCAGAAAATGTCTATAATTTTTATTTCAATTGTTTTACAAAGATACAATATAATATTGGTTAGGTACTGCCTGCAGGAAAATTGTAGCATTATCTTAATAACTGGCACATCCAATCTCCAATATTTTTAAGACGTAGGCTTCTTGAAAGTGTGCAAATAAAGAAGAGATTTCATTTTTGCCTTTATTACTGAAAATCTACTAGAGAAAAAAAAGTAGGTTGGAAAAGAAAATCCTCTTTCTGATAAGGGAAGAATATCCCTTTTGGCTCTGTAAAAACAGCTTTAAGTTTTGCTGTGTCTTTGAGGCTGCTTGCATATACCTCTTAATTTAAAGGGTGTATGTGCAGTATAAATGGACTTCTACAAATGTATGTGACCTTTCCAAGCCACACTAAAAACTCAAAACAGCATAGTGTACTCTACACAGGAACAAAAAGACCTGAAGCATTTGTCACCTTTACGCATCTCTGCACATAACACCCCCTCAGCACGTCAGGTTAATGTTCAATATCCAAACTGCATGCATTTTTCACCTGTGTAACAAACATTTAAGTTTATGTGCTGAATTAACTGTGACAAAACACTGCTGACTTCCATAAAGTCACAAAAGAAGAAAATCTGGCCCAACCTAGCCCATCTCCTCTGCAGCTGTGCACGGGGGCATCTCTTCTGCCAGGTGCCTGGGGGATGCTGCAGCATGTGTGTCCACCTCAGGCTGTCTGCACCACACTCCTGAAGCTATTCCTGAAGTGGTCTCAAATATATCTTTACCCAGTCAGCTTGGGTAACACCACTTGTAGAAATATTTTTTCTTTCTTCAGCTATTTTTTATAAGTTTCCATTGCAGAAGCACTAACCTTGAAGAGTAAATTATTCTTGTTATTTGCAGAGAAATAGAGTTCAAGTGTTCTTTAATGGAAACCCTTTATTCTCAATTTCAGCATTCATTCACTGCTCTACAGTGTGGAGTGAGGGAAGAAGTGTGAGGCTGAGAGGGAGCAGGTGTTCCCTACAGAGCCTGGAGAGACCATGGGAAATTCCAGAAGGAATTTCCCTGCAGCTTGTTGAGAGGACTATGGTGGAGCAGATATTCACACTCCACACTGGCACAGGTGGAGAAGACATGAAGACATGGCCCAAAGGAAGCTGCATCCATGGAGAGCCCTCACAGGAGAAGGGCCCTGGAAGAAGCTGGAGCAGGTTTATCCTGGGGGACAGCAGCACTGGGTAAAGACCCATGCGGGAACAGGAAACTGTGAGATGGAAGAAATGGCAGAGAGCAACTGTAATGGACTGACCACAACCCCCATTCTCCTCCCACTGTGCTGCTCAGTGGGGATATGGGATGGAGGAGGTAGAGGAACGGGGAAGGGAGAAGTGAAGCTGAGCCTGTAAAGAAGCAGTGGGGGAAAGCTATTTTAGTTTTTTGCTTTGTCTTTGTTTCACACCTTTCAACTCTATATTAATTGTTAATATATTAAATAATTTTTCCAAGTCAATTCTTTTTTTGCCTGTGACAGCAGTTGGTAAGTGATCTCCATGTCTTTACCTGTGGTCTTATTCACCCTATTTTCTTTACTGTCCTGTACAGGAGGTGAGACAGCGAGACAGCGTCAGGGTGGGTGCCTGGCAGCCAGCCAAAGTCGACTCACCACAACAGCAATACCAGGACACCCAGGATTTGCTGAGATAAGGTCAATGTTTCTCTTAAGAGACATTGTCTCTCACTTTGATGGAGATTGGAAAGAGACAATGGGATACAACAACACATGCATGTATAATATGCCCCAAAAAGCAAATGTTTGCCGCTTCCATGGATATAACTAAGGCAGCCTCTAGTTCCCCAGGAGCAGAGGTAGATGAGTTTCACCTTGCTACACATAGATTCCAGAGCTTAAAAAGGAGTCAAAGAACAAATTAAATTAAGGACCTAGGAGAATGCATATTTCTCCTGATCTAGGAGGAAAATAAAGGTTTTGATTTCCTTCAAGGAATCAGCTTATAGCAAAATCAGAAAGATTATTCATCAGATGGTCCATCTGTTAGTCCCTCATGAAATAATGCCTCCCACTATTATCTGCAGCTGGTGAATCAGTAGCATCTGCCCTTCCATGATACCACCTCTTATTTTCAGTAAAAGCCTGTGCAGAAACACCAGATGTGCAGTGGCTGAACAGTTTCCAGGTGACCACAGCCTTTGCTGTATTGTACCTCCTCCCTCCTACTCCTCTACTTTGGCATTCTGTCCAAACCAGGGGAGACTCTGCTTGCCTTTGAAGCACCTGGTAAGTCATTTGGGGGCTGCTACATAAAAGGCCCTGCATTTTTGCAGATTCTGTGCTCTATGAGGAACAGCACTGCTGACTTTGCAGTAGAGTGTTTAACAGGCTATTAATGATCTGCTGGGGCTGAAGGCCTTCAGCCTCACTTTTATCATCTCCTCACTATGAGCCCCAAGGAATCCTACTCTTCTCCTTCTGGAAAAAAAAAATCCAAAAGACGAATATTCTTTTGAAGACTTGCAGTTACTTTGGAAAGTCCCAGCTGCAGCCACTCTTCCTCTACACTTGTTTGCCAGTAGACATGGCGAGATTAGGGCTGGGAAGATATTGTAGGCTGCATGCTCGAAGAAAACCATGACCAAAATCCCACTGGCTCCTAGATGTCTTTGAACCACTGTTTCTCAGTATCTACCACCACTCTTTTTACCACCTGGCTGCAGCTCATTTCAGGGGCTTCTCACCCTCAGAAAAGACTCTTTTGTATGTGTCACTACAAGTTTGTGCCTCTTGTAGGTGCTCCTTTTCTGAAATTATTTACAAATTTTATAAAAAAGGATGGAAATATTATATGATAATACATATAACTGTAAAACTAGCATGAACATGAATGGGTAGAATTCTGCATTTGATGAGAAATTAATTAGGCCATGTTGTTTGGCAGGTCTTGATCTAAGAGGAGACCGTGATAGGAAGGGCTGTTGTTCTGGAGCCCCACAGCTACAGATTTCCCTGTCTGAAGTCAAGGGCAATAAAGTCTCCTTTTGTTGGAGAATTTGCATCCTCTCTAGAAAAGCAGCTTGTTTGACAATGCCTACGGGTGTGTGTCTTGCTGACAAACAAACTGCAGAGCAGTGTTACAGCATGAGAGCAGCTCCCCGTTCTGTGGGCTGCTGTGTGCAGCCTATGACACTCAGAGACATGGAGTGAGTTTCCAGCTCTTCACAGCAGGTCAAGCATTCCTTGTGCTGGCAGGAGGCTTGGAGCTGATAGCTCCTGCCACAGCTGTAGTCACACTCAAGATACTGGGAACACGCTGGTATCGTGCATGCTCACTGAAGGACAAAGGTACCCAGGGTTATGGGAAGGCCTTTCCAGCATAAAGATCCTTGGACACTACTTGATGCCAAGTTAATGAGAATGAAGTTGTGCCTTGCTGTTGCACCAGTGATCCCACGTAGCAATTCTAAATCACTTCCCAGTCACAGAAATGAAGAAGCTTTAAAAAAGGATTTGAGCCACTTTCCAAATTCACACAGCAAGGAAACAGCAGAGACAGAGAAGTGAGCAGAAAAACCTGATCATGAATGAGGCTGGAATGACTATTTTTCACCTGCAAAACACTGGGATGTATTATTCCTCTGGGTTTTACTAGGCTGCACTTTTGTGCCCCAGTTTTCAAGAAAAAGTACAAGCATAATGTGAAATTTAAAGTCACTGCCATGGGAATGATCTGATAAGAAAAGTACCTAAACTGCTGAAAATAATCAGGTGATGCTTAAAACCAAAGCCTGCAAGACACTTTTCACTAACTTGGGACATTTGGCCATCCTTCAGTTAATGCCCATTCTTTATTCCTGACTGTTACTTGTGAAGTGGTAAGTAAATTTTATAGAATGATTACCAGATATGCAACCTGTCAAACGAGATTTTTATTTCACTACTTTAAGGGTTTCTGTTTTGAAGTCCAGCATGGTATATTTCAATATGAGGTTTCACAGTGTAATTTTCAAGAGACACAATTAAACATTCAGCTCTGTATCTCAAGCTGAAACAAAGCTATGGACCAAGAGGTACGGTGTGATCATTAGCCCTGAGGGCTAACCAGGTTATTAAGATGTTTTGATAGTACATAAGATTACTAGCTGGCTAATTGGTTTTTTTTTGCCTTTGCAGAGACACAGTGCCTGGTATTTCCTCAGGCCAAATATGCAAGAGATGAGGCACCAGTTCATGACAGGTTTATTTTCCATCCAGAAAAGAAAATGCTTAAGAATTGATGTCCACACAATGCTTAAATCTAACTTACTTAGCTCAAAGTCTTTCTTCCTGCTGCTTTTTTTTTTTTTTTTTTTTTTTTTTTTTTTTTTTTTTTTTTTTGGCTCAGACAGAGATATTTGAGCAATAATTCCCTGTAAAATACTTATTTTGTGCCTGATAATATGACTTTATAAAAGCTCATTTTTCAGAAGTCTTTACATTCAAAATGAAACTTGAATTTTGAATTCAGGTTAATAATTTCCACCAAAATAAGGAGCCAAATTTGCAGTTCCTGTCAGCACAGCCTTAGATAGCTTTCAGTCTCTGCACTGGCAATGATTACCTCTAAGGCTGCCCCCTCATTGATAGGGAGGGAGTTTTGTGCCCTTTGTGCCAATCAATCATTGCAGATTGATGACAACTGTGATCAGCCATGGCTTCTGTACATTAACACACCTGTAAAAGATTGCTGCATGCCCATCCCTCTCCCCGTGCCCTCCAGTCCTAAAGCCAAGCACCTTTCTCCTGTGTCACCTGCTGCCAGATGGTTTGGGCCCCTGGACCCGGCTGTGCAGAAAGCTGTTGGGCACCTGAAGGGTGGGAGCCCTGCAAGGTTGACCACCACTGCAGCTGCACTGGCAGGCTCTTACATCACTCCAGCTGCCCTGACTGCTTCTGCAAGGGCTGTATCCTGCACTTGCAGCTGATCCAGGCAAGCAAAAGAGATGTGGTGTTTCTGGCAGGGCAGAGGGAAGCATTGCCTCTTCAGGCTGTGCATTCCTAACTCAGGTGGCAGCTGAGCTGCCAGGGCAGCACTGGTAACCCTACTTCCAGCAGGATGCCCTTGCACACACGGCCTTTATTTGAAGCTTGGTCCATCAGACTGTATTTACACTGCTAAACAAAAGCTGGCCAAGTATTGTAGGCTGTGTCACCCTGACACCGCCCAGGCTGATCACAGCAGCTTTTCCTGAGAGGGTTAGAGCAGACAAAACCATGGCCACAGTGTGAAGAATAGGGTGAGGGATCAGGACACTGGGCTTGGTCTGGCTTCCAGGCTTTCCCTTTCTCAGCAGCACAGCTGGAGCTGCAGCCAAGGAGCATCCACTGAGCTGGGCCATGTGTGCTCCATGTCACTGGCAAAGGAGGTCATTAGTCTCACTTACATCAAAGTGGGTTTAAGAAAAGTAGAGATGTTTTGCCCCTGCCAAATGGAATTGAAGCTCCTTCCTTTACATTATTTCCTAGTTTTGATGACACTGAGTTTTTGAAATCTAGATTAATTTTTGTGGCACAAATGCATCTTCAGTGCCCTTCATACATAATAGATAGCAGAAATACAGCCTTCTACTGATACACCTCCTTGTATCAATGCTAACTAATTCATTTCACACCACCAAATAAAATACATATTTTAGGATCCGGCTACGTGAATTTCTTACTTGAGTGGAGCCACGTGCTGCTCCCTTCCGAAGCGTTACAAGCCTCATTGGGCAAGGTGAAAATATCACCACAAAGTAAAATCTCTGTATGTGTTCCTGGGAATTGCAGACAACTCGCTGACTATGCCAGACTTTGGAATCACATAATGCATTTTATCTGGGTTCTGGTGCAATGTTACATCTCTGTCAGGAAAGATAAGCATTTAATAAAGTCTGTATGTTTGTGGTCGCTTTGCTGGCCACCAGCGGATTCTACAGCTGCTTGGCTAGTGGAGAGCTTTTGCATTGGCTGGCTAATAAAAACCACATAGGACATGGAGAGAAGACAGCATTGTATTTTACTGATCCATTGTAGTATTTGTCAGAAGGGATAATGTAAGTTTTTGGAATCATGGCAAAGACACCTGGGCTGCACAGACATTTTAAAATGGGCCTCAGAAACGACTGTGTATCTACCTTCTGAAAGAGGAATCTCCTGGCATGACTTGGAGCTGAGCCATCAAAGATCATTCATGACCAAATCTTCCTGCAAACCTTCCTCACTCAGTGTATGGCTCCGATCACAGTGACAAGCCACATCCCTCGTCAGGAATACTCCACTGGGGCGTCTCTTGTGGTACTCACAGGGGCTGACGCAGTAGAATTATAAACTGGGGAAATGTTTGCTTCTCTAACTGAGAAGAGAAAAATATACCTGCTGTAAGCTTCTCCTCTAGACATATGGATTAAAATTTCTAACAGATCAGATAAGAGTAACCTGATCTTACTCTGTAATTACTGAAGCCTATCAATTAACTGTAGCAAGGGCGGTTCTTAAAACCTGACATACACTTGAAGGCAAGCACGTACTCATAATGTTTTGGAAGCTCTTCTTGCTCACACAAGTTAAGAACATATCAGTTAAACATTTAAATTCCTCTAAGGTTCATTTTGGGAGAGTAAATAAGTAACTATATCCAAGCAACAGGCTTTCTGGGATCCTTTGTTCAGTAAATTTACTGAAATTGATTGTTATTGAAGGCTGAATTTGTAAGAAACTGATATTTAATCCCTGTGAGGGCAATTGAGGTGTTTGTCTTCAGTGCAACAAAATTTTGACTTAGGCTGGATGTTCTAGGCAAAAGACTACTCTCTATGCCAAGCAAAAAGCACGTGAAGAAAAACAGGAGCACAGATTTACTTCAGGTCTTGTCTGACACAGCCATGCACTGTCTTACAGAGGAGATGGATGAATGCACGTTCAAGGGCCACTTCTCCCCCTCACTGACCAGCAGTGTAGTCCTCTACACCACAAAATTCCCAGGCACTGTAGAGCTCTCAAAGTAACACCAAGCACTGACGGCATTTTTGCCACAGACACGTACATGGTCCAATGCCCTCAGCTGCCAGAATGACTCCTGGGATCACCAGAGGATGGCCAATCATTAAAATAACCAGAAAGAAGATACAGATAACATCCATTTTCTACTACCACCAAAGCACTAATGGCATGTATCAGACTACTTAGGGGGAATTTTCCTGCACAGGAAGATTTTGATGCTCCTGGGTAGCCCTTCAGTCTCAGCACCCACACTTCTAGAAGCACCAGTTTTGTAGCATGACTTGTGCTCATGACCATCTGCTTTCATGGCACTGAGCCTGCTTCTGAACTGGCATACCAAACCCTGTGGGGCACAGGCACCCATGAAAGACAGAATTAGAAGTGACATCTGCTCTGCAAGAGGTTCCTCCTGATGGCAAGAAGTGCCAAATTAGAGCCACATGCCTTATTATAAGGAGTGACATCTGCTGGCCCTCACAGCATTTTGTCATCAATAAATGCCTCTTCTCCAGAATCACTGCTTTTAATTTGCTTGAACGCTGGCTTGGAGTATTTTGACACTTAAAGGTATATATAATCCTTGGGAAAAGTGTTAATGACATTCCAACAGTGATAATGAATTTCCACCAGCTTTAGCAAGACATGCTGGTTGCCGCAGCTCAGCAGACTAGGAGAGGTTAAGCCATGCTCTAACAATTGTCAGTGCTTAAGGCTTGGTGGCATTCAGTCCTGCTCCTTCCCTGCCAAACCCACAACAACGTGTGTGCTATGGTTTACATGGAATTCTGCTAGATCAAAGAGCTGGTGCATGTGTCTGGCTCCTTACATGGCATAACGATGACTTCAGAGCACGTGACACACGCTAAGGAGGGGAGATGTCATAATGAAACCTCAAGGATGGAAGAGCCTTAGAGAGTCCCCAGTTAGTCACTAATTAATTGCATTTTATGAGCTCAGGCACAGATCCTCAAAGCTGCTTAGGAACTTAACTCCTATTTCATTTCACATTCAAATTTAACTCACTGTTCTTATTCTTAATCACCCTCTCAGCCCTGAAGGAGTTTCAAACTCACAGATGTCTCCATTTCAGAGTATGAAGGATGCAAGCAGCTGAGCAGAGCCTCCCATGCATGCTGAACAGTGCTTTGGTTGGGGGAAAAAGGAGGTGATTGGCACCAAATCTGTGCTTTGGAAACAGGCAGGGACTTTTCTAAGCTGTTCAGAGCAGCCATTTGCTGTGCTCACATCATGTTCATCCTCTTGGACAACATGCTGTTCAAGAAGAAACAGGTGAACCTGCTTTTCCCAGTTAATTTTCACAAACTCCTGTGTAAGTAATGCACAACATGTACAGTACTGCTCTGGGCTGACTCCTGTCTAGATCTGTGTTTTGTGGCTATTTTGGATGTCATAGAGAAAAAAAAAACCCCAAACCTATGGCAAAATATAAATCTGGAAGAAAAATTATTTGTTGTAGTCCAGAATTTCAACAGTCAGGAAACATTTTTTAGTGGGAAGATTTATTTTTAACCCACGCACTGGCTACATTGTATATTTTAAGACTCCAAAAAGAAGTTTGACTTGCAGAATTCTGATGATGAAATGTCTTCCTCAAAAAACATCTTAACCTGTTCAATCCAGCTAAGGTGTTTTTTCTAATAAATATTGTCTGTTATGAGGAGGCTGGGTATAAAACTGCAATTCAAAACCACAAGGAGAGAGAAACACAAGCAAAACAGGCTTCTCTTATAAATGGCATTATCCATGGAAAATAAACATAATTTTTTAAATTATGTGGCTATTAAAAATTTTTCTTATCTCATGTTTACTAAAACCAGTGCCTTTAGTAGATGATTTTGGGGAAAATTCAATTATTTTACAGTATGCTAATCTTAAGACTAGCCATACTAAATGCTGTGACCTAGTGATCCAGCTAAATAAGTTTTACAAAGTGTTTCATCTATGATTATATTTCTATGAACTGGAGTAATCTAAACCCATAATATTTTGCAGAGATCAGATATTTAATTGCACTTATTTCACAAAATGAGACCTCTTTAAAATATGTAACATTAAAATTTTGTTGAAAACCGCAAAGGTTATATAGATTAGGTATATTCTTTAAAAATGGCAGTGACTTTACAGAATAAGTAATTTAACTCTTCTAGTTGGTAAAGCATTTTGTTCATTTGATCCTTTTACAGATTTTTCCCCCTTCATACCTGAATGTATCTGACTGGCTGTAGCAGAATCAAACTGAGTGGCTTCTCTTCATTACAATAAATGCTACTGATAAGAAATAAAATGTCAGACTATTTCACTGGAGCATGCACAATTGGTTTCCACAGGTACAACCAGAGCACCTACCAGAGTACTGTGGAATGTTCCCCAAGTCTTTCCAAAGGCAAGTACACACATAGTCTGTGCAACAAACAGGAGGAACTGGAATTCTGTGACCACTCTGAGATTTATGCTGTGATAGGAATTACAGAAACTTGGTGGGAAAAAATTCTCAGGACTAAGAAACCACAGTGGATGGTTACAAACTCTTTCAGAATGATATAAAGGGAAGAAGAGGACATGGAACTGCATTTTCTGGAAAAGATAAAGTGAGCTGTGGAATACTCCAGAGTCCCCAACTCTGGTCCCCTAGATCAAAACCAAAATGGAATAAGTGGAGAAGTTTCACAGGAGGTCCATGAAAATGATCAAGGGCTCTAGAACCTGCCCTATGAGGAGAGACTGAAGGAGTTAGCTCTTATCTGCCCTAGAAGGGAAAGCTCAGAGGGGATCCAATCACGGTATTCAGTACTTGAAGGGCTCCTACAGAGAGGACAGAGGCTCTCACTTCACAAAGAGCCACATGGAGACAACAAGAAGGTACAAGCTGCAGTGGGAGAGGTTTCATCTCAACCTAAGGAGCAATTTTTTATGCTAAGATCAATCAGTCACCAGCACAACCTCCCCAGCCATGTGGTAAGAGTCCCCATCACTCAAGCTTTTCAAGAGGTGACTGGACAGGGAGCTAGGTAATCTCATCTAGGCTCCCTTTTCCACAGAATGCTGGACCAGATGATCTACAGATTTCCTTCCAACATGGCCTATTCTGTGATTCTATGAAAAGGGAATAATCAACAAAGACCCCCAAATTCCAGTGCCAGGATTAAAGCAAGGACTATACACCACTATTCATTCAGACAGTTTAAATTCAAATTATGGTATTATAATATCATTTATGCTCTAGATATGTATTTCTTACTGAGCTTGTGAAAAAAGATACAAGTCTGATTACTCAGAAAATCTACCCTTCAGAGAGCAAACACAGCCTGGGCAGCCAGGCATGAAATTCCCTGTCTGTCTGACTGCAGCACCCCAGTGGTCTTGCCACATGCTCTGGCACCAGGGAGCCTTCTCTGAGTGGCTTTTGTGGGCAGGTGCTGTGTTTTCCCATGTCATCAGGGTATCACTGAAATTAAACAAGTCATAAAAAAGTAATGAATCTGTTCCTGGTCTTCTGCATCAGTGGGCAAGTTGCTGCCAGGCTGGATCCATGACTGCAACATCCATTTTGGCATGATATAACACCGTGTGGATTGGTCCCGTCCTGGCTGGAACACCTGATAACACTCCTTTATTGGACAAGATCATGCGTCTAAATCCACTGCTTTTGAAAAGCAAGGACCTGATGTTACAAAGAGAAATAATTACCTGTACCCTTGCCATTGGTCTTTTTCTTAAACAGGACCTTTGAAGATAAATTTACTTGCCCATCTCTGGCATGTGGAAATGGAACTGCAGGATTAATGAGAAATACCCTACTAACTTCAGCTCCATATGAATTGTTCTGTACTTAAGATTTGTAAGGGACTACTTAAATAAAAGCTTATAAATCATATATGTAATATAAGAGTTATTGAGTAAAGCACAATTTCTCGTTTTGTCCCATTTTAAATCCAAGTATTTTTTCAAGACCCCTGGAATTATCAACAGGATTGAGAACAGGTTTGTGTATATAGGGAGTAGGTAGGGATTTGAATGAATGCAGATTATTTTAAAAAGGCACGAAGTACAGTTAGGAGTAAGATCTGTAGCATTTCATACCAACACAAATAATATCCTTTTGTATATCAGGAACATTTAATTAACTTTGCATGTATAGTACAAGTGCAGAAATATTAAACCAAAGTGTTGTCTACTGGAAGATTGTAATTGAAGTGATTTCCATTGTACTTCAGTTTTAGGAAAAGGTCTCCAAAGCCCAAAGTCTGCAGGAGGAGTTGGATAGCTCTTAGACCTGCTAACAAATGGCAGAGGCCTCAGGAGAGTGTAAGCAGTAGTTTTGAGTTGTTTTGCTGGTTCTGCAGAATTTTCTTCACCTCCACGACAGCAGAATCTGACAGGACCCTCACAGGTCCCTTGGTGCTTCTCTTATATTCCTGAATCCTGAAGGCAAGTGGTTATGTAAAAATTTCAGTTGGTACTAGTGTAAAAGAATTATACTAATATGAATAATAAAATAATTACACTATGCTTCTATTTTTTTACCTTCTTCTTCAGCACTTATATGTAGCCTGAGAGATCTCCAAGATCTTCTTTTTAAAGAAATATCCTGGGTTTTTCTGAAATGGCATGAGCTGTGATATCACACCACACTACTGTGATGACATGGAGGTTAAAGGTGCATTTGCTCTAAGGAATGCTTAAAAAGCTTCTCCTTCTCTCATTAAATGTGAACACTTATCTCAGGACACCTGAGTTCTAGCCCCAGACATTTAAACATGGGGGTGGTGGTAGTGCTTTAGAGCACTGATACTGAAGACAAAGAAGGAGGCTCTTAGAGGAGACAGAAGAGCCTTTCTGCAGAAAGCTCTGCAGAAAGGCCAATTTTGGTTAAAACTGCATGTATAATATTTGTAAACTCCTTAGGATCTGGGAAACAAGACAATGTACCAAACCCATCTGTCTCTTTCTAAATTTTCAAAGTCCATAGATGAAGGAGGGAGTGGAAGATGCAGCTGAGGCTCTTTGCAGAAAGGTTATTATTGCAGAAAGGTTATTATACATCAAAGTACGGCAAGAACTTATGGAGAAAGCCCTGAGGAGAAAGACTTGGGGCTCCTGGTGGACAAAAATTATTGTCTGAGAGCAAGAAACACTACTAGCTCCACAAGACACATAGAGATAATATTTTATATTACAGACCATACGTCTCCTAAGTGAAGCACAGCCATTATTAGAAATTAAGATCCACTCCACCAGAATCCCAGCCTCAAAAACAGTCAGTGGTTCTCAGTAGCTGGGAAAAAGGCACAAAGCTTCATCTTTTATGAGTGGTAACAAATTTTTCTACTGGTTTTACATGACACAGTTTCATGAACTTCCTTTGGAGTTTGTTTTGGTTTTGTTCTCTTGTTTATACAATGAAAAGACAATGGAAAGCCTGAAAAACAATAAGGACTTTTTCAGATTAATCAACACACCAGATATCGCTGATTTCTCTGGAAGGATTGTACAAATTTTGTTCAAATCCATAATAAAATTTTAACTGCTACACCTCAGACAGAGTTCTTATCCTCTTTGTATTCTCTAAAATGTAGGGAAAAAAAGAAGTTTAAAAAAGGGCTCCTGTGAGTTTGGAAATGCAACATACTTTGCAAAAAAACATCTAAATTAGATAAACTGGGGGTGGTGCTGGTAGTTTCTCAAAGTATTTCACCTTCTTGTGTTTGTTAGCAAAAGGCAGGGAGTTGCAACAAATTGAAAAACTCTTCGAGCTCTGGGCAGTCTGGAAGCCCATCCCTATTTAACAATGCCAGTATCATCGCCAGCTTCTGCCCATCTACTTGGTTTTTCAACAATCTGCTCTGTGAATAGGAGGACTATTGTAATCTGGTGTCCTTTGAATTTTTGTGCTTTATACATCTCCACTGCACTGATGATGGCAGCCCACCCAAGTGCCAGTTATTCCCAGAACAGCACTCCCAGCTCCCCATCAGCTACAACATCCCTGCCTGTGGATCCTCCTTGTGTCTGCAGTTTCAGTGTGTCCCTTCTGGAAAGGCCTCATAAATGACACAGAGAACCCTGTTTGCCCTGCCAAGGCCTCTAACTGCTGTTCTGGCTCTGGTGTTGTGGCAGGTTTTACTCCAGAAGGCCAGAAAGGCTCTGCACCACCGAGACCACAAGACAGGAATTTTCTTAATGGAAAGCACTAACTTGGATCTTTGGTCTTCAGCAAGCTGCTAATTCTATGAAACCTGTGGAATCTGGAGCTGGTCCTTCCCTCAGAGTAATTCAAAATGCAGAAGAGATGGAGAATTAATACAGGACTAATCCCACTGAATTACATAGACTTTGTTTATTTGGGAAATCATGAAAAAAAAAAAAAACTAAATTGAGAGAGAAACCCCAAACATTTGAGTCACTGTGACCACATTTAAAAGTTAACCATTACCTGGAGCAACAAGGATGGCTTTTGGGACCCAAAGGAAAGAGGAAAAGCGCTTCCTTGTATCTGTCAAAATGACTGCCTTGATACTGGAAAGGAAGCATGGATCTGGGCTTTCCACCTGGTAAGCTGTGGGAAGCCTCTCTAATGCTATACAGACACTCCAATTTAAGCAGGAATACAGTCCTAAATTAGAAGGCTGGACAATAAATTCAGCTGTCATACATTTGCTACTAAAAGATCTGTTTTCAAGAAATACATGATTCCTTCAAAAGCTGTGACTCTGAGTGGATTAGTGAAGTGGGAGTGCTTTCAGGCTATGCTTAATACATGTCTTATTAATTTAAAGCCTTATGATTGCCTTCAATGTGATTATGACCCAAAGTCAACCTCCATTGTAACTGTCAAAGTTGTTGTAAGACTCTTTATGTGGTGGAACAATCACTTCTGAAAGCCTGACTGTTTTTCAGAAGGTAAATACAAGGCTCTCAGTGGGATTACTCGAGCCTCAAGGCCTGGGCTCCCTAGGGGCTCCCTTCACAAAACGGGGACCACCCATATCCCACATTACACATAAACAAACACACATTTGCATACAAGGAACTCGTACAGGGTTATGTTTTCCATTTGCTCTCCAGAAGCAGAAGAAAGTCCAATAAGGGATGAGGAGGATCTGTTGACAGGTTCTCCTTCCTGGGCCTTTCCAAAGCTCCAAGTGAACGGAGAGCAGCTGGGTCCCTTGGTATTGAGAAATCACCACTGGGTTTGCAGTGGAGCAAGCCAATATCCCAGCTGCCTGCAGCCAGGATGGGGTTTCTGAGCTGCACAGTGGTAGAGAAGCCCATAAGGACCCTTGTCACCTGGCAAGGGTTACAGCCACCAGCTGGTTACTGTGGGGTGCAACACGGCCATGGCTTAGCCAAGCAGCAACACAAGCAGAGACTCCCTGGTCCACAGCCACTGTCCTTCCCACCAGCCAGAGCAGATAAGACAGTGTGTCACCTATTAATTACATGAGTAAGTACTACCAGACTATATTTAAAGCAAACTCAACATCTGACAACTGGCAACCTTCAAGATGAAAGTTCTCTTTATTTATTGCTGTTGTGTAAACATATAGACTGCTTACACTTCAAGTGGTTTTGCAAATACAGCAGTCTATATAAGCTCTTTTATGTACCTAGAATGGGGCCTCCCTAGCAGGGCTGGGAAATAATTCATGTTGCCTCTGAACAATTTAGAGGCACAGCATGAAACAGAGACAGAAGAGTCGCAATTACAGAGATATCTGATATCTAGCAACAACTGTGACAACAACAATTCTTTGAAAACTGTGTAGGTGTATCTATGTCATAGTTTTAAATAGGAGCACTCAAAGGTAGCAAACACCTCTGTAAGAAACAAAGCCTAACTGTGAGAGCTCTTGAGTTTGTACAGCCCTCAGCAAAATGAGGCTGAAACAGGTCGTGCTTCTTTTCCCCCCCCCGCAGAACGGGTGCAGAGCAACAACAGATAATTGAATCTCTTTAGAACATCAAGGCCCGGCTTTGGGGAGGTCACTTGAGAACAAAACATGAGCCCTATTGGCAGACAACACACTCAGTTAACCCAGTTTTCTGTCTTCACTGGTGATCAGCAGCAGAGACTGAGAAAAAAGAAAGAACACAGAAACAGAGCAAAAGAGAGTGAACCTCCCCTCCTCCCATGTCTTTTCCAGCCTCAAAAGTTCTTTCTGTGTGCAGAGCCACAGAGGGCTTTCAGTTCCATGGGCTTGTCCAGTCTTTCCTCGTGCCCGTGGAATCTTTTAGCACTTACCACAGCAGTTCTGCACTTTAGTCCCTCCCTTTTTTGCTCTGTACCCACATTTTTGCATTTCTGAACATCTTGCCTTTTCAGTGTACAATCGGCATGCCTCTGATGAGGCAAATGCAGGCAATTGTGTTATATTCAACAGAATATGCTGAAAATGGAGGCAGGCTGGCACCTGCACCAGCCCCTCCAGGCAGCTCAGCTGCAGGAGGAGCAGGGTGCTGCTCTGCCTGCCACCCTGCCTACTGCTGCCCAGCCCCAGAGCTCGCCCTTCCCTGGCCCTGCTGCCTCCGCACCTTCCTACTTCCCACCCTTCAGCTGGGAATGTGTTTTCCTGACACTGAAGTTAGCACAAATGCATCAGTGTGGAGCATGTGCTGGTTCCTCAGAAAGTGAAAAGCCCCCTTTGGAAAACAAATCACTGAGGAATATCCCAAAGGAGCAGCTAAATGGCATCTAGGCATTGCCTAAGATCTCTGCCAAAATGTAGAGTCAGTTCACACATCATGCAGAAGTATTTGATTTACACAGTCAGCCTCTACTTATATTTTGATCCCCGTGCACTCTTTCTTCTCTGAGAGAGATGCTTGGCTCCCAAACAGTTGGAACAAGTCCAGTATAAAGACCAAGCCTTAATGACCAGGAAAGGCTTTGGATAGAGAGAGGGTGGGTGGTCTCCTCTGACTATCTTCTATCCTTTCTCTTCTTCAGCTCCCTTGGTGTGAAGACATATGTGTGTTGTGGAGGGATGCTTGAGTATATGGGATGAGTAATTTGCTTTCCTCATTTAGCCCTGTTCCATACAGATTTCAGTCACAGAGAAGAAAAACAGACCTTTGCATTGGAGATGGCCTGGGAACCAACCAGCCTAAGCAAAACCATGCAAATCATCTGGATACACAGAGCTCAGTTGCAGAGAAATGTATTTCTTGAGATCCCGAGCTCCCTTTTGACTCACACACATCGATACTCATCAGGAATTAACTCCGGGAGTTTTATTGCAAGCCTTTGCCTCGGGGAAAAAAAAAAAAAAATTGTAAAGGCAGTTGAATGGCTCAGCCTCGTATTTCTTTTGAATACATTTTTCCATCGATTTTCCCTTTCCTAGGCACAGCGAGCGTTTGCAGGCCCGGGGAGCCCCGGGAGCGATTGGCGGCCGCGGCCACGGGAGGGCAGCGCCGATCCTGACAGCGCAGCCCGAGCCGAGCGCCCGCGCATCCGCCGGGATCGCCGCTTCCCACGCGCCCCGCCAAGCACAAGGGAAGGATTGACATCTTAGTTTACCTGAGGTGCAGGAACAAACAAAGGGCTGCTTGTTTTCCTGCTGGGTACTCAGATCCTGGCTTTACTACTTTCTTCTGCCTGTGTGTTTGTAGTTTCGTCAAATCAATTATTCATATAATTGGGAAAATATCTAGATGAAAATTCTTCCGTCTGCTTACCCTAGATAATGGAATAAGAAAATAATAAACACTGCAAAAATGCTAGAGGATGAACTGTTTCCAGTGAAATTGAATTCAGCATTTTATGGAGTGGGGGTGTTCTACAAATATGTTGAAAATGGTTCTTTAGTTACAAGGTACACTGTGAATTCATAATTTTGCAAAGAGAACAGGAGTCATTCACTGAACTGATATCAGCTGCCAGATATGAAAAATAGGGTTAGAAGAAAATAATTTCTCTGGAAATAAGCCAAAACATATTAATCTGTTCAATCTTTCTGATCCAGCGATCCAGGAAATAATCAGCCTGACTGTGCTGGTTTTGGCTGGGGTAAAGTTAATTTTCTTCGGCTGTGTTTCGGATTTGTGCTGGAAATGGTGCTGATAACACAGAGATGCTTCAGTTGTTGCTGAGCAGCACTTGCACAGCATTGAGGCATTTTCTGCTTGCATTGCCCTGTTCATGAGTGGGCTGGGGGTGCACAAGGAGTTGGGAGGGGACACAGCCAGGACAGGTGACCCCAATGGACCAAGGGGATATGCAAGACCACATAACATCATGCTCAGTGTATAAAGCCTCTGAAGGAGGACGAGGGAGAGATTGGAGAGATTAACTTCCCAAGTCACCATTATGTGTGATGGGGCCCTGCTCTCCTGGGGATGGCTGAACACCTGCTCACCCATGGGAAAGCAGTGAATTAATTCCTTGGGTTTTTTGCTTTGCTTGAATGTGTGTTTTTTTTCTTTCCCTATTAAACTGTCTTTATGTCAACCCATGAGTTTTCTCACTTCTACCCTTCTGTTCCTCTCCCCAATCCTGCTGGTGGGAGTGAGTGAGCAGCTGCCTGGGGCTTAGTTTCTGACTAGGGTTCAACCAGACACAGTTGTAGCTTTGCTCATTTACTCAGAGCTTCTCTGTATTCCAGCACGAAATGGTGTTGCCAAGAACTGAGACCACGGCCCAGTGCAACACACTGCAGTGAAGGAAAAAGCATGTTGGGTCAGTGACGTGGCTTTTATTTTTGGAAATCAATACTGTCAAGAAGCTACATGTTTCTTTCCACTGCTGCACAATCATCAAAGCCTCAGACTAGAACAACAGCGTGTGTAGCGACACAATAAATACAAACGTGACCTGTAATGTAGTTTGGGGGAAGGGCAGCAGTGCTTGGAGGAAGGTTGTGATGAGGATGCTGGACTTTCCTTGCCTCACACATCTGTAACTGCTTCAGTGCTGCCCTTGTCCCTGCACAGGTTAGTTGCCAGGTGACATTTCCCTTCACTTATCCCACCTCTCAGGAGGATCTGAGCAAAATTCATATCTGCCTGAAAGGGGTTGGTCATTTCTGACATGTTTCAAGTGAAATGATGAGAGGAAATGACCTTAAATTGTGCCAGGGGAGGTTCAGATTAGGTATTGGAAAAAATTTCACACTGAAAGAGTAATTGGTCATTGGAATAAGTTATTCAGAAGGCTGATGGAGTCACCATCTCTCGAAGTGTTCAAGAAGAATTTGATGTGGCACTTGGGAATATGTTTTAGGGGTGATTATGCTGGGTTGAGGGTTGGACTAGATGATCTTCAAGGTCTCTTCCAACCTTGATGATTTTGTGATTCCATGAGAATGCACAAAGACCTCCTTTGCTTTTAACATCATATTACATCTAAAGCTAGCATTTCCCTGTGATCCTGGAAACAGGAGAGAGTAGAAGAATAGAAGACAAAAGAGGTGACCTCCACTGATTTCCCCATCTTCAGCTTTTCCTGGACTAATGAAAAAGTGGTGAAATAAAAAACCTGCCCAGAGAGGAGCCAAGAGTCAGGAGACACATCCAAGACTTTGGTGATGTCATGATGGGCTCCATACAAAGGCATAAGTGACTAGCTGTAAATAGGACTCAAACTATGAGGATCAACTTTTAAACATTGCCAGTCATGATATAAAGGGGCTTTGGGGGACAGTGGTTGTCTCCCAGTCCAGTGGGAGAAACCCCTATGACAAATTCAGCTTTTCACCATCACTTCGCCACAGAGCAAAACTCATTTTGGCAACTCCACCATCTCCTTCCCCTGGGGATGACAGAGGCAGTAGAAGATTGTTTCCTGGTTCTATATACCAGAAAAGTGAAGTTCAACAAAGAGAAGCAAGGGCAAAACAAAGCACCAGAGCACCAAGCTTCATCTCGCACTAGTTTGAGGAATCAAGATTTCAGTAAGGATTACAAAATTCACAAATATTTGATACTGATAAACCCAACTGTAGTCATCTGGAGCAGATGTGCACCAAGCAGCTGAAGATTCCCCAACATTATCTATGTTTAGGTATCTCTAAAGCTGCCGACAGAAAAGTACCACTCGCTGACACCTCATAACAGTTTGTGGTCTTTTGTGGCATTGGACATTCATGTCCAATCTGAATTAGCAAACAGTTACCCAGTCAGGGTCCTGAAATGAAATATCCTGAAACCCAGGAACCAGCAGGGGGACCAAAGCGTAGATCAGAAGAAAGCCAAACATGAATTCAGTTTTCACATTTCCCACTGACACTTTTGTGACCACAATGAACTCAGCAAAAATGTTTCCCTAAAAAACTGACTACCTGAATTTGAATGACTCCACAATCTCTTCATGGTCAGCAGAGAAGAGGAGACATTTGCAAAACCTCTCTTCTAGGAAGACCTGAGTAATTTTCAAGAGCTGCCTGCTCCTCTTTGCAGATTAGAAAAGAAGCCTATGGTGAGTACTGCAGACTGAGGCAGTCTAACTTTGAGATATCTAATTAGGATGGATGAATCTCAAACCTAATCTGCTTGCGCCTTTAGTGTCTCATTTGCAAAATAATACAATGGACAGTAATAATAAAAAAATGATAATGATGCTATTAATGCAGAGACGAAAAAATGTAGCTCTCTATTCATCTGTAAAACACCATTTGATCCAGCAATGCATGAAGTATCATAATATTAAATTTAATTGTTTTGCTAAGCAACAAAGAAACTAGAAGGAAGCCAAGTGCCAATAAAACAGAATTAATATGTGCTCTGATACAACTATTTGAAGCTGAGCTGCCTAACACTAAGCACCATCTCCCATCAGAAGGCCCTCCTCCAGCTCAGGACATGCTTAGATATAAATGCCTGAATAAGTTAATTATTTCAACAGGACAATTAAGTGTTGCCTTACTGCTCTGCTGGATTGTAACCTGAGACTAGACCTTCAAATTTCCAAGAGAATATAGGATCTGTTGCAGTGGGTCAGGCTTATGCTCCATTTGCATACAAACCAACTATAATAATGCAACTGCAATAGGTGCATTTCAAGGTAAGAAAAATTAGGACAATTGTGATGTCACAGTACATAGAGAACCCACTTATTCAGGATGATTTTTGACAAGCTTAGCATTGTAGATTTCTTAACTTTTATTCATACATGTGTACTATAGATTTAGAAAAATGTCACATCATCAGAGGATATCAGCATATCATAACTCAATGTAAGAAATTTACAGGAGTTTATTCCCTGTAAAAATAAAAAACCTTTAATCACTTATTCTGTCTGACAAAACAAGGTCTGCTTGTTCCATGTCAGAAAGCTTCTGAAGCAGAAGTTTTATCAAGACTTCTAAGTCCCTGATGTTATCAAATGCAATTCGCAAGAGTTGAGCTTTACCCTAAGGAGACAATCTTCCCTAAATCTAAGATATCTCATGGATTAATTCTCTCAAAGCATGAAGCTATTAAGTGAAATCACAGCAAGCAATTTCTTTTAAAAAGACTGTTCTCTTAACTATAAATATTTAATAAGCAAAATGAAGTTATGAATCAAAAACTATGAAAGTAAGGCACAATGTACAGAACAGGCCTCTTGCGACTGACCAGTTTGACCGGTATCTCAACGGGGAGGAATATAACTGTTGACCAGCAGCCCCAGATGTACTTTAGGACACAAAAAGGCAGAACGAAATGACTGGCCACTTATTTTCATGTTTTGGTAAAGCACAAATTACTTTCCACCCATGAGGAAGATACATTGTATGATTAGATGAAAGATATTAGACTAAATTAATTGGATGTTATGGGATTTAAAAATAAACAAAAAAAGCATGCATTTGCAATCATCTGATTGACTGAGGGGATCTAATCTTTGAAAGATAAAATAAGCAATTTTCCCTCTTACAGCAGTCTCAATGAATATGTATTTTCTGCTCCCAAACTAAGAAATTCATAAAATAAGTATTAATAAAAAATGAAGCTTGTAGTTGACCAGAAGAAAGCTTCTATATGTAAGGTGAAACTAAAGCTATAACCACAACCATGGTTATAGTTACAACAGATGCTAATTCATGAGCAAAGGAGAGGATAACTGGGTTTTTTCTGCATCTCTATTTCTGCAATGATAAAGTGTAACATTTTCTCACAGCTGGGATATTTATTAAGAGCCCTGTCCCACGCAGATCCTCTGGTGCCTAACAGTATGTGAGCTCATACTTTTCCCTTTCTCTCTGGCCAAACACTTACAGGGTAGTTCTCCCTCTACACAGATGTTTACTTTCAGGAAATTTGCAGGGATTTAGAAGTTCTTAACCCCCTATCAAAATCAGAGTTCAAAGGAACTACAAGAACCCCCGACACACATGACTGCCTGAGACACATTTCCAAAGGAAGCCAGGCCAAAGGGAATGTATGTGGCCTCAGGTATTCCTCCTGTCCTCAGCACCTCTGCCGTTTCAGGTGGGTGTGTTCTCTGTACCTGCAGAAATGGTAACTGCCTTCTCTTTCCAGCTGCATGGAGAACTTGTGCAAATGAGAAAAAAAAAAGAGAAAAAACCCCAAACCATTAAATACATAAAAAGAACTATGGAATTAACCATGAACAAAGATACTGTTAGCCACATACAAAACCCTGAGCCAACAATTAACGTGTTTGCTTTATATGTCATTGATGTGGACGTTCTCTAATAAACTATGTATTATTTTTTAATGGAAGTAATTCAAGGTCATCTAAGATCTATGTACTCATGATTAAGCACTGACTAAGAACGTGATATTAAAAATATAAATTGCTGGAAGGTCCAGGACATCTGGTATGACCCCTTGTGTTTGTTTGAGGGCATAGGCTTATGCTTACATTGCACAGAATGTGCTGTGCAAGTAGCTAATGTTGCAGTGAGGATGTGACACAGTATATATGTGACACAGAATATTTCAGGTCACTGTATGCTGAGCTCATGAATTGTATAACATTTTCTGAAGCATAGGAACATAAACAAATCTTACAAAACTTACAGTGAAAGGCATATATTTGGTAAAAAGAAAAAAACAAAGTTTCATTTAATAAACTGGGTCATTTAGTAAACAAAAGAAAGTTTCCGAAAAGGAAGCATTCTTTGCAAAGTGATAACATTAATGATGGTATTCTTGCTAGCATGAATCTCAGGCTGCACATCTTAAATTAACCAAAAAATCATTAACCTCTCTATTTTCAGCAAAAAAATTTAAAAAAAAAATGGGCTTCACATTAGAAAACTGCAAGTGGAATGTGGATTATTTTAAAATAAGCACCATTCAAGAAGCACCGCTCAAAGCAGACAATATGCAAACCATGATCTGAGAAGGACTACTATATTAGGAAACCCAATTGCATTTAAAGGGTTAGTTGGGGTAAGTGATTGACTTTCACTTTTCATGCAATCAGAAATCAATTGTTCTGAAAAAATTGACATCATATGCTTTTGTGAACTAGAATTGAAGAAAGTAGGGACCAAATTTGCAGTTAAAAATAAGACCTTAAAATGTCTCTGATGAAGACTGAGACTGACAACTCAACTCAAAACTCAGAAAGTTCAACAAGACAAGCAAGAGAAGCCCATGTCATCCAGTTTTAAAATTTAAAGATGACAGAATGATAAACAGAAGAAACATGAACAGGAGATGCTGCTTTGCAGTTCAGTTCTGTGGCCTTTAAGGTACCATTTTTCCTAAACCTAATTTGCTGAGCAGATGTTTAAGATCTGCATGGAACTCTGGCCCATCTATCTTGATCCCAGCCACGTTAGAGATTTGCCAGCCAGGCACCTTAACAGTGAACCCCAATATTTGAGGCAGGCACCCACATATCTTCATTCAGCTGGAGGACTGCTTGCCATAACTGGAGACAGGAACAACCATGATGCCATCAAATGTCTGCAGCCATGGCAAGGGGGACTGCAATCTGCCTCTGGTTCCCAGGGGCTTTTCCAATTGGATCTCGAGGGAAATCCTCACATCTAATTACCACTTCGACCTGGGGGACTGATCAGTCCCCTGTGGCAGGACTGTTGTGCCACTTCAGGCCACCATCCATGGGGAATGAAGCTGCACTGACACCTTTAACCCTTCAGAGAGAGGAGATTTGGGAACGTGCCTGGAAAGCAGCTGTGTGGTGAAGGCAGTGGTGGCTGGCAGGGTGCATGGGGGAACCCTTGCTGACTGCTTGGCTGCTGCAGGCAATGGGCTCAACCCTTGTGTCTCCTCATGGGCCTAATGCAGAGTGGGGTTAATTGGGGCTTCATTAGTTAATTAATCAATTATTGGAACTCCCTTTGATCCTATGAATGCCTTCCTATACCTATAGTGTCATCCCCTCCTACAGTTCCTCCCGATCCCATTGGCCTGGCTGGTACAACATTGTTTCCTCTTCAAGCTCAGGTGGATATGCCTCACACTTGCCACAATTTGCAGACTCATAACATTTAACTCCCTCATCCTCCTTTCCAAATGTAGCAACAATTACACCTGTGAAAAGCTGGGAGATTAAATCCTGTGCTAGAAAGTTCAATGCCAACTTCTGCAGAAACAGGGATTCACTCTGGCACAGCATTTGGGTCCTGATGGACATAGTTATATGTGGGTTTTATTTGCATATATTAGCTTAGCTTGATATCTGTTGTATCTTTACCAAATATTTTACTGCCTTCTCTTTCTTCCACTGCCCCAAACAATTCTCAGACTTTTGTTGTTAGCTGTCCTCTTCTTCTGGCATGCACAGTATCTAACTGGTTTGTTGGTTTGAATAATTTACATGTCTGTGCAGCCATGATCTGACAGCGAGGTGTTTATGTGAGGTCAGAGGCAGGAAAGTAGATGAGACATTCTCTTTGATCCGACCTCCTTTGTGTCTAGTGACTTGTTGCCATGACTCTTCCACTCTTGTTTGATTTCTCACATTGTGTGCAAGGTTCAAAGCAGTGACAATCCTTGCAGAGCAGGGAGTCAGGAGCTCAGACGCTTGGAAACACCATAAATGTCTGTGTAGACATCATCAATATTTAGCAACCTTAAACCTTGGAACAAGCAGGTTTCTGACAAAAGATAATGTTGTGACAACAGAAAAACAAAGGAAGCAAATCTTCTTGGGAGTTTCTGCCAGCTCTCCTGAACCCAGCACCCGTTCATTGCCTGCCACAGCACCACAGCATCATTCAAACAGCAGGAGAACATAAAACTAGCATCCGTTTATTTATCAAGGAGGCTGGAAAGCTCATAGCAAATACAAGGTAAGAGCAAGACTTCCAAAAGTGTTTTAGGATACAATCTCATTTCAGTCACCATCTGGCAGTGTAACCTGGTACCAACTCAGCCCCACAGTTCCCTCACAGCCCAGTAGGCTGTGGGGCTGTATGTGCACATGCACTGGTGAATGCAACACATTCCTGCAAAAAATGTTGCAGCAGCTGCTTAGACAAACACCCCTAAATTCCCATGCTGTCTCCTGACCCCTGGGGCTGAAGTGCAAGGTTGCAGGCTAAATGCAGCCACTTTTTCCAACACCTGGCATGTCTTGCTGAAGCAGCAGGTGCCGGGGTAAGGAGGGCAGCCAAGGGTCCCACTGCAATGCCTGGCGCCGCGGTGACCCGAGAGCACCAGCACTGCTGCGCTGACACACAGGCTGTCCTGGGGCTGCCAACCTGTGCAGTCAGCTGCTGCTCACAGGGCTGTCTGAGCTCCACAGTGCTCACAGGGAACGGGGAGGGTGGCTATGGAAAAATCGACACCTCCTTTGCAGGGTAGCGTGCTGCTGGCTGCTCAAGCCGGACCTGCAGCATTTCCCTGTCTGTTCCCCCTCCTGTCCTCCTGGGTAGACCCTAGGCAGCCCCTCTGTGACAGCACTGCCTGTCCCACTGCTGCTGCCCATGGCACTACTGGTGTGCTTCTCTTGGCCCCTCTGAGGGCTTGGCTGTGATTCCTTTGCTCACAGTGAGCAGTGCCAGTGGAGTCAGTGGATTGGTAAGTGTGGACAGCAGCTCCAGGAGGGAGCCATGAACAAATCCCTAGTTTGCTGTGGATTCTGTCAAAGCAAGATTGCTGCCCCGCACTTGTCGATATGTTAACAGGTTGGATTGACCTTTGCAGTGGAATAATGAAATCCCTTCTCCATGAAGGGATTAAACCTTCAGACATTGCACTTGGTTCACACCAGCACTGTGCTCCTCAGTGTGCCTGTTATACATGTTTGTAATTAAAGCATGGGTGTTATTAGGAAGATGGTCTGTCTGTGAAAAGGAATCTTATAAAGAGACAGTAAAGACTACACAGCCAAATAAGTATATTTATCTGTGAACCAAGTCTTTGGAATTAAGTGAGGCTCAAGTCATAATCCTCCATCAAGTCAGGCACCTGTTCAATGAGCGCAGGGAAGGTGTGCAGTCCCAAAGCAAGGTGTATTCCTCTTAAGGGCACAACATCAAAATTTTGACTGCACTCTAGTCCTAAAATCATATGACAATGAGTCATCTTCTGCTGGGGAAAGTAGTCTAAGGCTTAGAAAGAGTGTTTTCTATTCAATTAGTCTAGAACAGGTTAAAAAGTCACTGTTTTGATGACAGAGTTGACTCCAAGCTGGCAGATACCCACACCTCAGAGCTAAAACTCCGCCTTGCTGCAGGCTCCTTTCCAACAGCATCTGTGCTCAAGGCACACGCAGTGCAAAGCTTGTCTGTGGAAGCAGCGTGCTGGTGACAATAGACAGCCACCAGACCTGCTAGGGAGAGGGCACAAGCAATGCTGAGCAGGGCTAAAGGAGCTTCTTCTCCCTCCTGCTTCCCCCAGCCAGGTTCAAAAAGTGTCCTCTCTGACTTCATGCCAAGCCTGGTCCACTTCCACTGTCTGTCTCTCCCTGCAGCAGGACCTGGCCCTTGGGGCAACAAAACTCTCTTGCTGCTGCAATACCTCAGGGTGGCTCCTTCTCCAGAGTTTTCCTGCCTTAGGACAAACAGAATGCTGCCCAAATTGTGCAGCCAGATGGCAAATAAAACCTAAGGTTTTATTTTGAGGTTAAATGCTCAACTCTCACATCCTTCTAGGGCTTCCCTTCAAAGGCAGTGCTGCTCCAAGGCTGATGGGTGCTGCTGTTGCAGCTTGCAGTGAAACCTGGCAGCAGCCTCCCTTCACTGCACTCAGTCCTTGCTTTCTTCAGGAAACATTTGCAGCCACAGGTATAACACAATCCACAGCTGCATTAGAAAAACACAGAATTTAAATGTTCCAAAACACAGAGCTTTATTTTTCCTGACACTGCAGCTTTTATCTGAAGTCGTTCCTCCTCTTGGGCTACCCACTGCAATTATAACACAGAAATCCCTGAGGACTGTCCTCCCATGCTGCAGCACTCCTTCAGCCTCTCTATGACTAATCAAGTACGCAGGCACGAAGGAAACTTGTACTTGTGCCTAGTCTCATCTTTTTCTGTCTTAGGCTATACTGAGAATAAACAACTCTTTCACTTGACCACAACACAGCCCTTGTTTAACCAATCCATTCCCTTCCCCCTGCATTACTACCAACAAAATACAACCACTCTTTACAGTCTTAGAAAACATTAACATATATCCACACCATGATTTTCTCCATGATCACTCTTCTAGGAGAATAACTTTAACTCCTTTGGTAAACTGTGGAAGATGTCAGAAAATTTACTCAAATTCACATGCTTCAGAAAAAATTATCACAAACCTTGCAGAGGTGGGAAGAAAAACTAAACACAAGTTCATGGACTGGAGTGGACCCATAGGAACATGGATCTTTTAGACTTTTGTATATATTTGTTAAAATAATAGCTAGTGAACATTGCATCTACAGAAAAACAGGACCTCAATGAGGTACAAAAATCGGGACATAATGCAAAAGGGAGCATTTTACAGAGTAAAAAAAATTATTTGCAAAATATGTAATTTTTTTAATAGAGATTTTTTGTCACTATGACTGCTGTTAGTTCCTCCCTTATATACCATGCAAGCTGTGACCAGTAACACAGCTTTTGCCAGCAGCAATAGTCCAGGGTGTGATTAGCTTCTGGATTTTTATTGTTCTAGCCATAATTTATAGTATATCTGTAGGACTGAGTAGGTAAATATAAAGAATGGTGAAAATATGGCCTATTACTGAAGTGGAACTGACACTGAATTTAAATTGCATCCAAAGTGTCTTGTCAAGTAACAGGCAATTCACCATATCAAAATTCCCTCAACTGAAAATATTAATAATTAGACAAAGGCTGTTAGCCCACCATAGCAGAAAGGATATTGGTTTTGTACCTACTAGCTCTGCTTACTCTAACAGTAATGCCAGTAGCTATATTTAGTATTGCTGCTGACATGTATTCAAATTTCAGGGCATGCTTTACAGGCAGAGGTTGGCTCATTTCAGTCAGAGATTTTCCTCAATAATAAATCTTTCCCAATTTTGGTGTGTTTAAGTAATGCCTCAAATGGCCTACCACAGGCCTATTGAGAGGTCATCAATTGATACTTTAAGAAATATGATGTCTTATTTGTGAGTTATAACTTCTAGGTTTAAATGAATCATTGTTAGGAGAAATTTTGATTAATAGATCACTGGTTTTGGGAAACCTCCACATGGAAGCAGGACCTGTGGTACCTCTTGTGAGCTGTTCATGGCTGGAGAAAGCAAGCAAATGTCTTCCAAAAAAATACAATGGAATTGTATTTTTCTTCTTTCTGTGAGACCAGAAGCTGAGCTCCATTTAAGGGGGTAGGCAGACACCTGTGGGATAAATCACTGACGAGCAACTGTAGTCTTTGACAGGACAGCATCAGTGGAAGGTCTGGCCCCATATCACAGCAGATGAGAAAATGCTGAAATTCAGGGCACTCTCTTTCTTCAGCATTTATCCTTAAATGTGACCCTGCCAAAATAGATCCCTCAATTCCATTTTCAAACACCTTTAACTTTCTTTTTATACTTTGTGCAACCTTACAGGCAGAGCTGAAAGTCATAATGTGAAGTGACATCTATGTTGATCTCAACTTTATCCACTTCACTTCTGGTTTTCACTTAACAAAGGGACACACAGACAAAACATCTCTCATGGACAATGAAGTTGTCCCCAAGATTAAGAAGAAAAAAAGAAAATACTGAACTATAAGGACAGGTTAAAAAACAAATATAGTTTTTTATAAAGGAGACAAAAAGGTGTGGGACTTAAGAAATAAGACTCTTTCCCAGCTCTTTCTCAGACTTTCTTACATTGTCATTTACAAATACTGTAGGTGAGGCAGCTGTTCCAAACTCACTTTCTGCTCCTTTCTAATCCAGCTATGTTTATGGTTTTGCATCTGGGTCAGTTTTACCACAACATCAAAAGTTTAAACATTTTCAGCCACCACAGAGCAGCAGTCCAACCTCCCCAAGTCCAACAGGCTTTGCAAATACACCAAACCAGTCATGGTTATATCAGCCCTGCTGTGCCCTGAGGACACCCACCCATCAAAATTTTCTGAAGAGAACTGCTCCTACCCTCATCAAGGACTTGTGTTTAGGAGCTTGGACAGTGTACATATTTAACAGAATACAAAACCTAAACCCCAATGGTTATGTGCTTCTATTCATCACAAAATATATTGGAAAGGAGGGAGTGGGGAAATCAACAAACCATTGGGATGATCATAGATTAACTTTTCCTGTTACTGCCTCTCTTGGTGATCAGGCAACCTCCTTAACTTGTCAATCTTAACATCAGAAATTTGTCAATCATAACATTTGCCTTGAAGGTCAAAATGCAGGATCATGTAAGAGACCCCCTAAACCTCAAATCTGTCAGTGTCATCAGCATGATGCAGACTCTTTCAGTAACTGCTTCTCATACCAGAAACATAACAGTCGGGGCATCCTACAGCCCTGGATTTTCTTCCTTCTACCTACTGCACTGGATACCCTCCCAAAAATGAGCCACTTTACTCTAGAAGGAGGATGCTCCAGGTAACTGACAGAGGACAGAAGTACCCAGTTGTCACTGGGAAATCTGTTTTCACAGAAAAGCCACTCAGTCTCTGACTTCTCAGTCCCTGGCCCCACAAAGTCTTAAAAATATCTTCAAAAGCTGAGTCTGAGAACTGAAATTCATAACTCAAGTGGACACTTAAAATTATGGACTTGGAGAGGAAGGTTACTTTATGGCACATAGCAATTTTCCTCACTCCCGCCTAGACCCTTGCTGTTTCACAGCTGGTTATTACTTTTCCTTCTTTGTCCTAGAAGAACTAATGCCTTTTTCAGCTCTCACTTATCTAAGATACACCTCTAGTCTTCAAGTACCAAAGACTTTTTTCCTCTACATCATCTAACTATTAATGTAATCAACTTAAGCTCAAAGCAGTTTAAATATAGTTCAAAGCTTATGACATCTGTACAAACCCTGAGGAATATCTCATGTGTCTGAAACCTTGCTTATTTTTCCCCCAATTCTGACCTATATTCTAACAAATAATATTAATTTTTCCTGTAAATATTTTGCCTTTTTATGTCATTTTACCACCCCTGGCTATAACAACACAAATACAGAAATATTTGAGCTTATGAAACACTGAATCATGTACTTCCAAAAAAATTCACCTAGTTTTAAGAAATACCAATCCTTTATAGCATCTGCATTTAGAAAACATAGGATCATGCAAATGAGAATGATTTTTGGATCTGCTCGCATCTGATAAAGCCTGGGGAATACATGCTATGGCTATTTAAATTTGAGATCCAATAAAACCTCTGTGCATGCTGGATTCAAATATGGATTTGTTTTACAACAGTCTACTTATCTGTAGCAAAACACCTAATTCCCAGGTGGAGTTAAAAGTAAGAGCACTTTGTTTCCATGCAAACACTAGGGAAGTCTTACAAGTGACTGGACTGCAAGGTCTGAGACTTTCCAAGCCTGTCCTTGCTTCCCCAGTTCAAACTGTGACCTCCCATGTGTTGTTCCCCTTTCAGTTTTGTTTTGGGGGGGCTTTCCTGCCCCTGCCATGGGATCTCTGTTTGGAGGTGCTGTGTATGAGCATTTCAGTGACAGCTCAGACACCAGGCACTCTTTGTATGCTTCAGAAAAATAATGTGTCCAGGGATTTTCAAATCCCCAAACCCCAGCAGGGTAACCTGTCCTGTGCAGGGAGTCCAACACGCCCTCCCAGATTGCTGGGACAGCCTTTGTTACCAGCACCCTGGTCACCCACATCCTTTCATGGATCCTGGCACCTGCACACTTCTTCATCCTCCCCCGAAATCTCTAAGGATTATTTCTGCTTTTGAACATCTGTCATCTCTGCCAGGGGCACAACACACGCTGCTCAGGAGAAGTGGTGTGGAGCAGGTACCAGCCGAGCACCTCCCAAAAAATTGTGCTCTTTTGTGGTGTAACCAGGCTTGCATAGCCAGGAGATATTTCCTGGATTTTTGCTTTTGTCTTTAAATCACATTTCTTGCCTCAGCCTGCCTCAGCTATTTAGACCTCTGACTAAATAGTGTTTGATAGCTCTCGGGACACAATGTGAGAACATGTCATTCCCACGTTTTGAGAGCAGAGAAGGGGAGGGAGAGCAAGCTGCCCGTGGAGCCTCAAGGAGTGCTGAGGACATGGGGAAGGTCTGGCAGTAGCTGACACCAGGTAATAACATTGGGAAAAAACCCAGCAATGTAGTTAGGGCAGTAAATAAACAAATAAATAAATAAATAATGTAATTTTCGTTTCTGTGTTGAATCAGTTAGATGTGATGAGTAGGTGGATTCTGACTCCACAATATTTCATGAAACATCATTTTTCACACCAAGTGAAAATAGATTATGAAGAATGAAAATGGTTTTACAAAAGAATGTTGGCAGAGGTATAACAGCCTATGAGTTAATAATTGACTGTTGTTAATTTTGTCAAAGATAATGTTATTTTCTGTCTTAGCTTTGACAATTATTTTTCCCCACTTTAACACAATTCCTTCTATTTAATGTCTTTGCCACCTTATGTGAGAATACTTCATTTCCACTGCTTTTCCTGTATGTCTAAATATGCTAGTTATTTTTAAAAAAACTTTATTAAATCTCCCTTGAAAAACCACAGTGATTGAACAGATTTTTCTGATTTCCTGTGGTATTGTGCACACTGACTGTCTTCAGTGGAGCTCCCTGCCAGTAGCTGCCTCAGGGGATTCTCTCAAGAATATATAATTTGAATTAAACATTCTTCTCATATAAGCAAAGCAATTATAAAAAATAGATAATTAATTCTGATATTGGTTTATTACTGAGAAAGCCTTATTTAGTTTCCTGAATTTAATGCAATTCAAGAAAATATCACAATTTAACCACAGCAAATCCCTAGCTCTGACACTTCAATATTTAAAGAGCAAACTCAGTCATCGTGTCCGTCAGGCTCTGAAAACCTTTTAAAAACTCACCATCCATGACTGGCTGTGCTATGTGGGCACAGGTCTGGCAGGCCACAATATTATCTAGAAATCTTTCCACCTCACACAGCCCCCATTGTATGTTTTATGCATAGGACTGAAAAGGACTCTGTGCCACATTGCCACGGTTCCTGCAGTTATCCTTTCAATTTTTTAGAGTTTTGCTAAAAAACCCCAGAACCAAACCAACACTGTAGCCACCTGTGGATGCCAACAGTGAGGTCACCTACTCTCACCTGCCTCAGTCATGGACATCAAATTAATCACACGGAGATCTGGAAACCTACAAAGTCCAAGACAATTCATGCTGCATATATTGGCAATGTTTAACATCATAGGTACCAGCTGTCAGAGCAGTGCAGTCTGTCCCACCAGACAGGTCTACTCTAAGATTATAAAACATTCCCTTAATTATCACTTCTAAATGAATCACTTCTTACATTTAAGTGGACATGAACTATTGAATCCGAGGCTATGAACAAGAGAAGGAGTAATTTCTAGATCAGATTGCCATTGATTCAACAAGTCAGTTATTTTTTAGCCAAATCCTGTGCTTATAGAGTGGAGGAAAAAGAATGTTCAATAAAGTTCTCTGAAATTTAATTACATTTCAGTCCTTTGGAAAATAGTATTTCATTTGTTCAGGCTTTTTGATCACTTACAGGGAAATTCAGTGTAGGACCCATTACACTGCAATGCTTTTAAAAAATGTTACCTGCTTATCTAAACCCAAACAGCACAGTCATTCTGAGTCTGCTTTACTAAGATTCCAGAAAGCAAAGACAATTTATTTTCAATATAAATAAATCCTGTCAGCGATGTCCATAGCTCATATAAACTATTCAAGATCCTTCTTTCCTAATTGTTTGTCCTGCAATAATCTTTCATCTGGTGGCTCATGATGTGATTTGGGGGAAGAATGTCCGTGGCAATTTCGTAAGCACGTGACGACAGAGAAGAAGGTAGGACTGAAAGATCACACCACGGCAGAGGGCTGTTGTTATGCAAAAATTAATAAAGCTCATATTCCACTTCACTTAATATCAACAACAGTCTGTGGACATTATTAGGGATTTTGAGCCCTTACTTTTCAATAAACTTCATATAACCCCTCTAGATTTCACAGCATAGTCTATAGCCCAGAACTGAATTTGGAGATTATAAATTGTCCTTATGGATTTTTGACTTGGAAGTCACCAGTTTTGTGTTTACATGCAGTATTTGCTTCAAACTAGGTTAACATGAGAAGCAGTCAGGGAGTATTAGAAATACAGCAAACAGAGATCATGCACTCATGCATTCCCTGAGGATGCACACAGCCTGCTCCTAGGTTTCCAAATGCTAGTTGGGAGAATGCACTAGCTGGGGAAGGCACACAAACAAGACATGATGCCAGCTATGCAGTTTTAGCCTTAAAAACACCGTAGTGACTCAGCTGTCTATCTCACATCTCTTAGCTGTGCTCCCCATTTCCTTGCAGCCGTGATATTCTCACTCCATGATTTTTCTGATTCCCGGTTTTTCTAACGAAGGTGGATAGTGCTTTATGGGTGGGTACCACCTAGATCAGTGGTATTGAGAGATGCATGGAACCTCGTATAAATTACAAACTGCTGATATTTAAGCAGTCAGTCTTATTTTTAATGGATGTTGACTTTTTGTTTCTTTCCTCTCTCAAATTGAAGAGATGAAATTCAGTTTTCATAAAAAATAGTCATGGCATCTAAAAGAATTACAATTTTTACTAGTTGTCCTTTGAAATTAAATCAGAACTTTGTGTCTCTTTGGATCTAATCTTTGCATTTCCAAAATGCCACAGTAATTTTGTTTCTGTCACTCTTAATGACTTGGACATGGGTCATCCTGATACCATACAAAGCATTACATTGAGAAACTACCAAAAGTCACAGTTTTGCATCTCTTGAAACTGTGAAAAGTATTTCACTTGAGTCTTGTTGTTGAGAAACTATAGGCCTGCTTGATTTTCAAAAGAAGTTCCTGAAAACTGTAACAAATATAAAATAGATTACAGGAAAAATTCTCTAGATTTTCACTGTTGGCACCCCAACAGGCTAAGAGTCATAATTTCCAAAGACAATAAGCACATCCCTCAGGGATGGCATCAACCTGAAGGAAAATCCATCAGTGTCCACCTAATTACGAAAATATACTGAGTAACCATCACGTAGCACTTCAAACAATCAAGAATATATATGTATAGAGGTCACCTTCTGTAGTTTGTCTTTAATTGTTATCCCCAAATGCATGAAACTCTTACTCAGAATTAGATTCCTACAATGTCTACTGAACTGTTCAAACACTGCAAAAGAAATATCTTTATGCAAATAAGTACACTTTGAAAAATTAATGTAATTTTAAAGATGGAAATCTTAACCAGCAAACTACCCACTGAAGTCAAAATTAAGGTTTACATGGCAACCTGAGCTACCTTTGCATTCCATACCACCAAGAAAGTACTTCTGGAAGAAGGATGCAGCAAAGCAGAGCCGGAAAGCCTTGACCAAGGGGACGTGAGAGCTGTGTCCTGTCCTTGAGCCCATGACGCACCGCCACAGCTCACCAAGTCCTCTGACATACAGACATGTAAAAATTCTAAACTTCACATAAATGCTATGGCATAGTAAGTAAATAAAGATGAGGGATTTAACTGGTCATGGGGTCTTTGCCTACTCCCTTCCATTCTTTCAGCTCAGAGCAACTATTTTTCTGGTTAAAAGATTAACTGCTTTAGTGGTTTCATTAAAGCAATGATAGGTTTATAGTTTTAGTATTACGTGAAGTCCTATAGGAACTCCATATATTATACCATTGGGTCCACTTTGCTTTCTCTGTCTGAAATAGAAAAATATTTTTATTTTTAAAAAAGCAGGCAAAAGTTAATTTAAAAAATAGCAGGGTTTTTCTTCTTTTTCCTCACAGTTTATTAAAAGGGTATTACCAATAAAGTCTCATTCCCTCTCTGGTTACCAGTAAAGGATCTATGGAGTATACCCTGATAATAAGGGAAAGCCAAGTCTCAAAGAGTAGAAGAGAAATATAAAAGGTCTGTAGTCAGTGAGAGTGACTGGCTGTACCATTCCCAGTCTTTAGGATGAAATACTGCTTTCCTTGACTTTTTCTATTGAAATGCCTTATGGGAGACTGGTCATTATTGGAATGTAACACTTTGTTGTCTCAAAGATAGTGAAAATACAGTTCACAAAAATCTGAGATTTATTCTGCTTTCAGCAGTAGGCTCAAATGATTGCTGCTGTTTCAAAATGTGTGTTTGGTGTGCTCCAAACACAGCAAGATTAAAAATACAGTATTGGGGACAAATAAATTATTTATTATATAATCTTGAACAAATCTCGTAAGAATTTTTGAGCATGAAAATAACTCATGTGTGACAAACCCAAACCTCTAAGATATATAGATAGGGAATGTATGACAAGAGAAATTATATTTCCTGATTAGGGATTTCAAACTTGTCAATACTCATGGTTCAGGCACTACTAAGAAAAGGCGTTCTTTAAACAGATGTGTTTTTTTCAGCTTTCAGATGCTCTGAAAACCCTTTTCTACCTTCCATACACAGCAAAACAGCCCAGTTCAACACATGGGACTCTTGGTAGGGTACTCACTATATTGTGCTTGCACTGCAAGAGCTGGGCTTTGAAAGCCTACTTGTCCCAGATGCCACATGCAAACTACGCCAGGAATCAAACCAGGATGGATGTTCTTCTGAGCTCAACACCACAGAAACAGAAACAGAGAAAAGCAATCAAGGTTGAATTTTGTGTGTTTTGTGAATCACAAAGCAATGTGTGCCTGTGTTCTCAAGGCAGCAGACACAGTGGATTACAAAGCAGGAAGGCCCTCTTTGATCCCTGGAAAGAGAGAGGGAAGCCATCCTGCTCAAAGCCCAGCTCAGTCTGGGGAGAAAGCACATTTTCTCAACAGTATTTTTCTTTTTGTCACTGCAGTCATTTGCAGCTCTCCAGAGGATGTGACGCTAGTGTAACCCCCGTGATTGATGGGCAAGAGGTTATGAGAGGCTGCCATAGCCTAATTGTGTGTGTGGCATGGCTACATCCATACTGGGGGGCAGCCTCTCAGAGGGATAGAGGGATATTGTATCTGTGGGGACCCTCATGGCAGGGAGGAATGATGAATCTGACTCCTTGTTCTCAGAAGGCTAATTTATTACTTTATGATACTATATTATATTAAAGAATACTATACTAAACTATACTAAAGAATACAGATAGGATACTTACTGAGTGCTAAAAAGATAATAATAAAACTCGTGACTCTTTCCAGAGTCTCAACACAGCTTGGCACTGATTGGCCATTGAGTCAAAACAACCCACACCAGAGTCCAATGAAACAATCGCCTGTGGGTAAACAATCTCCAAACACATTCCAGATGACCAAAACACAGGAGAAGCAAATGAGATAAGAATTGTTTTCCTTTTTCTCTGCGGTATCTCAGCTTCCCAGGAGAAAAATCCTAGGTGAAGAGAATATGAATGCCACAGAGGGACATCTCCACCCCAGCTGCACCTCAACTAGAAAAGTGATATATAGGCCAAAGTGCTGAGGACGAGCACTTTCTATTGAAAACCCCATTTTCAAAAATCTATCACCTAAATGCACTTTAATAACTTGGAATTTCCTCCCCCACACACACGCCTTCCCTCAATCACTTTATTAGATTTCTTAGTTTATTTTTAGTTGAAAGTGCTCAGTGTTTTTCTTTGCTTCAGCTGCACTACCTGCCTCAACCCACAGGCTGGATTATGATCAGGGAATAATTCCAGGCTGAGCAGTGAGAAACAACTCTTTGCAGGATATTGTTCTTGTGCAGAACTCCAAGGTATTGCTGCAGATAGTGGAAAACCCATGTCTACTAGCACTCCACTGGATGAGAGTGTTGGCCAATGCTACTGGGAGCCAATGGGGCAGGAGAGTAAAGGATAAGAAAGGACAATGATTTTATGGTTAAGGCAACTGGCTGCCACACTGGAGAGTGACCTGCACTGCAAAACCAAATCCTTCACTTTGGGAGAAGGATACATCACCCAAACCAAATGTTTTACAAGTTTGCATGTTCCTCCACGTAAGGTCTTCTGATGTGATTTTTGGAAGGGGTATCTCTGTAAAGGGGTCAGTGAGAAACATCCTTCCAGCAAATAATGAAAAGATCAGTGATAAAGAAAAATTCTCCTGCCTTTGTGTTTGGAGCTGGCTACAGCTACTTGTTACAAATTCATAATAGAGTTGGAAAGCAGAGAGTGGATAAGGATTGAGGCCACAGTATACACACTACTACAAAATGGTAAAGAACTCTTTTGCCTTTGAAGCTTAAAGCTTTTTTTTTCATGACAGGTTGGGTTTTTTTGTGGGGTTTTTTGAGCTGCAAGTATTCTTTTCTCTATAATTGGTGTGCTCATATACAGTCACGCACCTAAACAAGCAGGCCTATAGTCTGCATAAAAATTGAAGAAGGATATGCATCTTTTAAAAATTGCCTCTATCCAAACTGTTTTCATCCCTTGAAATGAGATTTTCATTAGTAGATGGTGGCTGGATTAAAAGCTGTGCGCTCAGCTTTTTTTCTAGGGTACCAAATATGAAGAATATTTAATGTGACAAAAAACTCACATGTTTATCAATATTTTATTAGTAGTGGAATGTGTCTTCCTCAATGCCTTTTGGCAATATTAATTTACTGTACTCTTCACAGTTAAAGGAAATCACCTGCTGTTTCATATCAATATAAAAAAGGAAAACAGAAGTTTTCAAGTACTCATTATCAGCTTCTCTTCATAAAGAACATTTCGTTTGTTTGATTCCCTTATTAGATTGCTCTTTTCTTTGTTATCCAGAAAAAATCCACACAGCAACAACAATAAATCTAGTTAATTGTGTGAAAGGCTTTTATGTACTTTTTGTGTGTACAGGAACAGACAGATTTTGTACCTCTCAGTGTTTTTCTCATTTAAGTACATTAATATTTTCAAAGGCAACAAATAAAATCTTGATTTCAAAGCTCTATAGTTAAAATATTACTTTAATTTGGAAGACTAAAAAAAACATTGAGAGGGAGATGCAGAGCTAGAGATTCAGAACGCAAAATGTGTCTGGCATTGGAGCTCCTTTTAATATGGCAGCAAGAACATAACAAATTTTCTGTGACCTTGCTTTGTGACCAGCTCATATAATTTGGTGGAGGATGTCATTGCAGTAATTACATATTGGGTTCCCTGCTGCCACAGTTATCCATGGTGTCGTGGGGCTCAGAGGAGCAGTGCTTCAGTGTGATGGATTGCTCTGGAAAATTGACCATGCTAGAAAGCAAGCTGTCTGATAAAAAGAGGCTATCATAGAATTGCTTCCTTGACCACCACCCCAGGGAAGGGTTTCATGCATAAAAAGAGGTGTTTTAGTGATTAGAAAATGATGCTTTGCACAATATTGTTTCAGTCTTGATTTTCATTGACCAATTTGTTTTATTTGAAAGCCAAGTTCCCCAAAACTGAAGATATCAATAACTAACAGTATTTTGCACAGCCAGGGCATCTCTCCAGTCTATTGAGAGTATCAGATATGACCTTGGAGGTCAGCTAATCTCTGGTGCCTGCAGCAGCATGGGATACTAAACATGACCCATCCTCTGCAGTCACCCCAGAATTTCTCATGCTTCTCACGTACAGAAACGCTTTCTAACAATCAGAAGATAGATAATTCCCTCCTATTTTCTGCTTATTACAGGCTGATGTGCTGCTAAATCACCATATTAAGTATATTTTAATTGTAAAACATGCATTTCCTTAGGATGACTGATTATTCTTTCACAACAATGAACTGCAAGTAGTGAGCAACTTTTTTTCCTCATTATTTTTTTTTTATGTGTGAGCTTGCCTTCTCTCTACCTTGCAAAGGCATGGCCCATTTACAGCCAGGTTTCCAAAATCTCAACTTGTACCTCCACTGAATTCTTTCTGAGAAAAACCCCACTTTTCTGTTTTTCATCATAAATATTTTGTTGAAGACAAATATTTATTTTCCTTCCTATTTCAATTGTTTGCAAATGTCATGGAAGTATTGTTTGAAATCCCAATTTTGGACCAAGGTACATTAAAGAAAGTTTCATTCTAAATTTAAAAATTTAACTTATACATTTTTTTTAACAACAAAAAAGACCATAGAAAAAGGAACGTATTTGCACCAAGTAATTGGAACATGACAGACAAAAAACTATTTAGATTTGCAAAATGAAGAATATTGCAGAAAACTTTGCCAAGGAAATATTAACTCTACTCTCCTGTGCAAATAGTTACAATTACAATCTTTAATTACACAGCCATATCCTGGTTTTCCACTGCTCCTTTCAGATCCCAGTTTCAACTACATTCCAGGAACAATCCTGGGGGTGCCCACTGAGCAGTGAGGGCTCAGTACCAACTCACCTCTTGCCTCCTGTGGTGGTTGCCATGCAGGCTGTCCACCAAGTGATAACAGGCACAAAGTGTTACAAAGATAACCTTTTTTTTAAATTTTTTTTTCTTTTTAATTTTTATTTTCACAGAATATTCTGAGTTGGAAGGGACCCACAAGGATCACTGAATCCAGCTCCTAAGTGAATGGCCCATATGGGGACTTAACTCACAACTTTGTTTTTGTTAGCATCATGCTGTAGTAAGCTGAGCTAATCTCAGAGCCATTTATATGATTACCTAAAAATACTGTGTGTTGTTACACTCAGATCTTTTCTTTTTCATAGAACCACCTGTAGGCTACTGACCAAATGACCAGGAACACCTATAAAGGGTTCTGGAAGAGCCTATTGGCTCATACTGGCAGGCACTCATGCTGGGGAGCTCAGGGTTTAATGTCTGAGCTCTTAAAGTTGAGCCTGAAGGACATAGCCAAAGCTGGCAAAGAAAGAAAACAGAAGCGTCCAAAGCTTATGGAGAAATGTGAGAAATTTGCCTCCCAATTTTTCTCTGATCAGAAATAGGTTATCCAAAGTACTGTGCAGAAAGAAAAGTTGGGAACACTTAATCCAGCAATTCACAGAGAATTAAGAAAATACACACATGGATACACGGCAAATTGTGAATTTATAGGAGTGTTTGTACAAGAAGAAGGCAATATCTCATTAGGGACTGGGAATCTGCACAAGAAAGACTAGGAATAGCTAGAAGGGACAAGTTTAATATGTAATTTCTTTGGGAAGTAACTAGAGTCAGTTCAACAGATATAATTAAGCTGAAAATCAATGGCAAGCATAAACAAGGAAATACCCTGGGTATATATCAGATCATTTATTTGTTTTATGAATGAAGCCAGCCAGTGCTTGCCCTACACTTTACAAGCACAGCCAGGGATTGTCCAACATGTAAGTACTCATCTAGGAAAGCCATTAGCAGGAAGGTAGCAGGAAGAGGCTCTCTCTGCTAAGGCTCTCAGCCAAACAAGTCATTAATAATTGAGGAGCAGACAGAGGTATATATCTGATGCAGCTGATAGAATTTTAAACAATTACCAATACAGAACTACAGGCAGCATTGCGGACAACTAGCACAGTTTATCAGTCCCTGTTAACACGTCTCTTCAGGATGCAAGTTTTTGCAGAATAATTTCTGCTTTTGTACATATTGCAGGCATGTGGGTTCTGTGTGCATGCGTGTGCACCCAGTATTTAGGAGATTATAGACACATAAACAAGCACCATGAATTGAATGCTACTGGAAGAGAAGTTTTAACTAAGAGCCAGTAGGGAAAACTACTTTGAAAAAAAAAGAAGTAGAGAAAAAAAGAGAAAAATCTTCAAGCAAATAGAGATTCACAGAACTATGAAAACTGCTGAAATCAAGGAAATTTGTAATACAATATGTCATGGCCAATTAGACATAGCAGAAAAATCTCCAGCCAGTAAAAGTATTCATGTACAATGCATTTTTGTTGAATGGATTCACTCATTCCTTTGTGCATTTACTTCTCTCCTATAGCCAATGAAAATTACACCCAGGAGAAATTACACACTAGTATTGCTGCATTAAGCTGGTGCAGGCCAAAACATGTTCTCTGTAAATCAGGATTATGACTACTTAAAAGATGTACAGCAAGAATCATTTCCAAACCATTCTACAGAATTATTTGTCATATAAAACTATCTGCTTTACTAGAACAGGGCACTAAAAAGTCATAAAACCAGCTTGGGGCAGCTCAAAGAGCAGTCATATGGATGTGTTTGGGGTTTTCTTCCTTTGGGCTGTTTAAGACAACCTTTCATGTGCCCATGAGTCCACACAGGCACATGTGAGCCTTAGCTGGTGGCTGTGTACTTAAAATTCATGTGTACACAACACAATGCAATATATGTTCTTTACAGCTCTTCACCAGATCTGTATTATGATTCAAACCACATGTCACACTTTCTCAGTAGTTTTTCATGCAGGTATTGAATGTTATCTGCTAATAACAATCACAAATACAGCAAGTGGAAGAACTATTTTCACAGAATAGTAGAACGCTTTGTGTTGGAATGGACCAAAAGATCATCTAGTTCCAACCCCCCTGCCATGGGCAGGGACAACTGCCACTAGACCAGGCCGCTGAAAGATCCATCCAACCTGGCCCTGAACACTGACAGGGGATCCACAGCTTCTCTGAGCACACTGTGCCAGTGCCTCACCACCTGCACAGTGAAGAGTTTCTTCACCATGTCCAATCTAAATGTGCCCTCTTTCAGTTTCAAGCCATTAATCATTGTCCTATCAATAAAACTGACAGAGATTCTGATAAGACTGGCCAGAAGACCCTTTCACACTGAACCAACAAAAATTGAAATATTAATGAAATATTAAAACATCTAATAGAAATTGTAATTATGATTTGAAGTAAAACCACTTGGGAAGCATTAGGAAGTCCAACACTGCTTTCTGCCTGTTCTATAGAGTGTGACTCAAAAAGAAACAGTGATGAATACGAGTGGTGTGACCAGTTACTGTATTTATGAATGAGAAAGAAAGAGAAGAGTGAGGAAATATGTGCTGAGGCTGTGAGAAAGAGTTGTTCTTGTTGCTTTAAAAGGTACCAGCACTAAGTGAGACCGCTGGTTGCGTGCCTTGTGAAGGCTTCTCAGTGTGTGCAGAGGAGCCCATTCGAGCATGAAAGAGCAGACAGGAAATGCTGGCCTTGAAGGAATAACTCCCTACTTCAATATTAACCATGTGTAAATTATTTAGCCTGCTCTTTACATGTTTTCAGTTGAGTAGAAAGCAATGAAAAATCACCAGCAACTATCAAATCTAGAGTCTTTGCCTCGAAATATGTGAATGTGTTGAACCCTGCCAATTTTCCTCCATAAATCACTTCTTATCAGCCCCTTTATACTTCAATTTGCATGTTTTTGAATTGTACAATACTCAGCTTTTAAGAGACACACACTAAAGAACAATAACTATCACCAAAGAGGATCTCAGAATCGCATGATCTGCTTTGTACATTGGTTCAAAGGGATTCTTTTAAAAGGGTTGCTTAAAAGGTTGTTTCTCTCGTTATATTCTGTAGTGATAACTTGCTCTTTACTTGAAGAGAGGAGCATTCCCTTCTTTTTCAAAGATCCTAAAACCCTCAGTTTATGCCTAATTTGCTGCTGACAATAACATTATAACATCCACCAGGTCTTTCACAGGCCAATATGTCCAGAAGGCAATTTTTATTATAAATTACCTCTAAAAACTATCTCTGGAAACATTAATCTCTGCAGAAATCAAGGCATTTCTTTGCATTAAAGAAAAAAACCAACTTGTCTATTGTTTGTGCTGCTTTCAGTCAGAGTTCTTGTTTTGCTGCCCAAGTCGTCACCGCATTATTAAACATCTCTGCCCATAAATAGCACAAGTTCACAACTTCAGATCTCCCTTTATCAGTCTTACACCTTTAGACTTCTGAACGGTTCAACTAGAGAACTTGGCCAAGAGATGATGATAGGGTGCTCAAAGTAAACTGCATACCAACTTGTGGACATAATAAAATAAATAAATGATAAATAAAAAAAATCTTGCCATTACAAATAAGTGACCAAAATATATGCAACACATTAAATCAGAAAAAGGAAAGATGTTGAAGTATGATTTTTGTTTTGTTTATTTTTATTTTGGGGTATTTTTTCTGCTGGGGTCTGTGTGTGTTCACATTTGTCCAATTTAATAATATTTATTGAGGAGAGACATTTCAGCAGTGAACAGTGCTGGTCCCTTCCTCCAGCCACCCTGGGAGTCAGCAGGAGCCTGCAAGAAATGCTCAGTGCCGCTGTGCAACCCAGTGGTGCAGGTGGAATGCACATCACTTCTCAGGATCTCCTTTGGATGACAGCACCTCCACAACGTCCCACATCACACCCCCACAACCTCCCTTCCCTGCCTACAGCACCTGCTATTTAAAAAGTGGTTTTATAGCATCCCACTTCAGTGCTTCTGCAATTTTCACCCATTAGCTACTTGTTTTATCAACTTTGGGCACTGAGAATAGACTATTACTTCTTGCAACACCTTTTCATGACTTGAAGACTTACTGCATCCAGACAGACTTTTCTTCCTTAGGATGAAGAGACTTGCTCATGTCAAATTGACAACAATATTTCATTATAAGGAATGGCTTTTTTCTGCCTTCCCGATTTTTTGCAGAATACAATTTGTGCTATTTTTGCTATTGCACCAATCTTTTGAGGGTTTTTCCCCCTCCTTCTGCCTATCTTCTTTTTCCTTTTACCTTCTGTTTTCCTTTACCTTCTCTTTCAGAAAAAAAATCTAACCAAAAAACCAATCCAAAAGTTAAAAGGCTAAAAGGAAAAGGGTATAAAAATATGAATATACAATTATTTTCACATTTTCTGGAAAAAACAGCAATAGTTTTCTGCCACCTTAATATACAGTTGGACATATACAGCAATATCTTTAAAAAATGTTATGAATGTGCTATTATTTCTACTCAGTGCAAAAATAAGACAAGGAATGCAGTTACAATTATGATGACACATCTGTGATTCTGAAAAGGAGACTTTCTAAATGTAGGCAGCTTCCATTATACTTGAGTAAGTTAAGATGAATGAAAGCCCTGATGAAATCATCTTGACTATTATGTGTATGTAAAAATCAAAGCAGGAGAATCTCTGTTCATACAATGCCCCTGAGATGTTCCTATAATGCTTAAAAATGTTCTGGCCTGACTGTGTGTCTCATACCTTGGTAGCAAAAGAATAGCAAAATATAGAGACTGACTGGAGAATCTGTGTACTGAAATTCACTGTCCTGATATGCTTAGCATCACGCAGTGCTGATCACAGGCATGAAAGGTGTGGGGCTTTTTTAGCTATTTCTACACAGAATTTCTTCCCAAGTCTCTCCTCCCACATTAAGAACCTTCTGATTTCTAAATTTATTAAAATTTCAGGTCCAAGTTTCTACACATCTTTATGTACCCAGTTGTTTTCAAGCCAACATGGTCCATTCATTTAATGTTTTCTTTATCCTCACTTTTATCCCTCCCCCACAATATTTATATACGTGACTATGTAATGCTAAACAAGACAAATCTTTTATGTTTTATCTTATATATCAGGCTGTTCATCCTTCTGATTACTTTAGTAGCCCTTTTTCTGCATCTTTGGGGTGAAGGACACCTTTATGCTGGAAATCAGAGGAAAGAAAAGCAAACCCAGATAAAATTTGTGGACACTTCTCTCCAGACACCAGCTTATATGTTCAGCTGTAACTGCAGTGCTTCCTTACAGTGTTTGCTAGCAGTATTTGCTAGCATTTGTCCTCAGAAAGTAAAATGAAATAGATCCACCATCATGAAGAAACCATCACGAGTCACTAAATGACCACCACCATGTATTCAGAGGCTACACTTCCTCTGGGTTTTCACTTGGCCATATGATCAGGAGACATGGGAATTTCCCCTCTCTTGTGGCTATGAACAGTTTCGTGCCACTGGCAGGCTTTTCTGCCTTTGTCCCAGCTGGAGTTAATCTCTTTGGACTAAGATGAAATTCTACAGGAGGTCTTGCCAAAGTCTTATGAGGTGAAATTCACATTCCTCTGCTGAAATAATCCTTTCTGTTAATCTCTGGGATTGTTTCTGATATTTTCAGAATCATGTGCCATTGATTATATTACTGGTCACAGGGTAGGAAATATAACCAGATCTTCCAGTTGAGGTTTTTCCAGATGATCCTCTTAGCTTGAAGTACAAATTCCTGTTATTAGTTTCTAAGTGCAGTAACTTATATTTTTGTACAATTGAATTTCATCCCACTTCTGTTACTAGAGACTTCAAGGTCATCTGACTCTTTGTATGATAAACAAATCTCTTTATTGATGCAGCTTTCACACCTCAGATAGTCAGCAAATTTCATTAACAAACCCCCACCAAGGTCAGAAATTAAAATACTAAATAAGATTAGTCCCCAAATCAGTTTTGGAAGGACTCTATTAATATCTTCACCTTAGCCTAAGAATTCCCTTTTCAGTGGCACATGAGCTTGTCTTTTCTCTGGCCAGTTCCTCACCAATAATGCAATTTGTATACTAATCCTGTTTTCTCCAGGTGAAGCATCACTTTTTTTAGGTATATTGTATCAGCAATTTAGGGAGCTCGCATCTCCTGCACCTGTAGACTCTGCTGTCTTACCGAAGAGCCAAATGACCCCTTTAAAAGGAGGTGCCAGGAACAAGTACATGACTCTCATGGACATCCAGGTGTGCTCCTGTCCCAGAAACACATGGAAAAATATTACTCCACCTTAGTCAGTGTGGAAACAGGAAGTGGAAGAGGAATAACTTTTCCCAGATGACAAAGGAAACAATCAGCACAGTGCCCCTCGCAGATGGCTGCTCCTCATCCTCCTCCTGCCACAAAGACCAGTGCAGGAATGGAGGTCAGAGCTGCTCCTTGCTTGGGAGAGAGGGCCTTGAGAAGAAGATGGGAATATAACTCCTACCCTTCACTTGTTGTACCTAAATGACTTCCTCAGGGATGTTTCTCTGCCCACCCTTGTTAAAGACCCTGATTCCTTGATCCTTCCTTTTTTTTTCTTTCCAGTAAGACAGAGTACTTTGTCATCACACACACACTCACTCATCCTGGCTCTTTCATCTTTAATTCATGATTTATTTTTTTTTTCTGACAGAGAAGATTTATTCAAACAAGAATCACTTGAGTACTAGCTGATAGCCTTCTTTATACAAGCAACCAGACTAGAGTTTCACAACAATCCCTACATGCTAGCATTAGCTTAACCTAAACGATGCCTCCTCAGAAAGCCCAGAGTGCCTTCACCTTTTATATTACACACTAAAGACCATATGGAAACTCATTTAAAAAGAATGAAGTGCACTGACCTTCTGTCTTATTGCAATGCTTCCGAAGATCATCAAAAGCCAGTACAAAGCTATCCTGACAGATATATGGAGCATGGTGTATTCTTTCTTGTTACCAACTGAAAGCAATTTTTATCAATTACACACACATCAAGCACAGATTACACACTGGCTACAAGTTATTGCTGTCCTCACAGTTATTGTCAATACTCTGCTGTGTTGGAGCTGACAACAATTTTGAACAGAAATAAACATTTTCATTTAAGCAGTGAGGGATAACAACTGCAGTTAGTCCATACAAGCAATTAAATGAATTGAGCCTGCATTCTGTAGAGCTGCCCATTCATTTATTTTATTTAAATTTTACTTCTTTCCATGTGAAAGAAGCAGACAGATTCCAGCCCTGATGACTGTACAGCAACTGCAGTGTGTGTTAGAAACAGCACAAAGGGGTGAACAGTTTGCACTGTGATGGTTAATAACTGGAGTGTGGGCTGAGAAAAACACAGGTGAGGATAAACTTCAATAAGAATCAACTTTAATGGACATTTTTGAGGATCATAGGAAGGTACCATGAAGCCCCCATGAATCATTTTTGTAAAACAATATATTTTAAAATATCAGCTTAGCTTCGTGGAATGTTCAATAGGTTATTTACTTCAAAAGAAAACAGAAAATGCTCTCTAACGTGTAACATTTTACTGATTGAGAGAGGGGGAAAGAGAGAAAAGGAACAGGTTTGAGAGTGACTTGGATCATGTAATGCAAATTTTAGAGTATTATGTATTCTCTACTTGGAGCAACTATTAAAGTATTTCCCCAAGGCTGAGTTAATTTAATGGCAAGGGAGTTCAAAACAATGTCAAATTATGCATTTTTAAACAACACTGAGTATTTATGCATCACCAAATAGTATACAAGTTTGATTTATCTTTTTCTAATATAATAAGGATTTAGCATTGAGCCCAAAATTCATTTTTTGCCTCCTCAGTTTAAGATGTTTAATATTTCGTAATCCAACGTGGAGAGCTGGGAGACAAAAATAAATGGAGCGCACTACTTGCTGCTCTATTTTTGATAGCTCGCTGATTTTCTTGAACACTACTGCTTACAGCATGTGAAAGATTTCCCAATGACAGAAATATTCAAAGTACAGGCAGACCCTTTACCCTTTGTTGTCAGTAAACTGGCTCTCAGTAATCTGAGAGGTAGAAGAAAATGAAAGAGAAGCATGCACCCCAACATGCGGTGTAGGAAAACCAAAGCACATTATGCCAAGTAAATGGTGCATGCCCCTCGAGTAATTAAAAGGATGCAGGAAAACATCTGGACTCTTAAAAAAAGGAGTCAAGGGAGTGACTGCTAGGGAACCAAACAAAGGAAAGACGTGTGTGCCTAGGTTTCCCTCAGAATTAAGAAACGCCACACTGACAGCAAGTGCAGTGGCAGCGGCAGTGACAGCTCCCCAGAGCAGCCCTGCGCTGGCAGACCAGCGCCTGAGAACAAAAGCTGTAACACTAAGCATGAAAGTGCCTTGATGGAGGAGAGCTCATTTCAATAATATCCCAGTTAAGCCCCCACATTCTACCTCCAGGCTCTTGTGGATGGATTTATGTCTGTGCTGCAGCTGGGAGATGTGGCTGATATGCATGTCCGAGACAGATACGATCTAATAGTGGGGCTGGTGTGATGATTAGCCAGGCAGCTCGAGCATATCAATCTGCGTGACAGCCCACGTCCAATGGTAGCACTCTGGAACCACAAGCAAGATATATGACCTTCTTAGAAGAAAATCTCAGTGTCCTTGACCTGCAATTTGAAGTGAAAGCGAAACTAGACATGATCTGATCTTCAAAGATTTATTCTGCAAGAGAGGGAGGGATGGAATTCAGCTCCAGCTGAGGCACCTGTATATAGGTACAGCAAAGCAGGTGCGTCTCTGTGAGCTGGGTATGCTACCAGCACCTCATCAGCAACCTAGAAAACACAGGTGGAGTAGCATAGTGGATTGTTTGTCTCAAGGAGACATCAACACAAGATCAGCTGAACATGTTTCTGTGCTGTCCCCAGAATTCAGTCTGTGCCAGTCTATTTTAACTGGTCACAGGAGACATTATCTGATCACAGTGCATCCTGATATTTTCTATATCAGGATTTACTTTTGCTCTGATCTTTTGAATGTTGTTGTCTTTCACCAGGACTTGAGGGAGATGTGTGGAGAGATGATATGTGGAGATGGAACTCCCACAAAGATTGGCAGATACTGCCCTGAGCTGTTACATAGAGAGGCCAGTCTGCATAAATCTGAACTGAATCACTTTCCTGACTGCGTGAGGGACATCCCAGAATTTCTGGGAGGATAAGATTTCATACTGCAAAGAAGAAAGAAGAGGGAGAGCTACAGGAATAATACGGATACAGGAGTCAGTGGTGCTTTCCTAAATGTCTTTTTAGATAGTTTTAGGAATTGTCTTTAAAGAGTAAAATAAAAGAGTGCCAAGGACCAAATTCAAGCACTGGGTTCTTGATTGTCCTTAATGTTCAATTAAGTCCTTAGTTCAATTTGCTAACTATGCTTTTTGGCTATTCCAATGACTTGTCTCCAACACAGTTCTGCTACAGAGGGAGCTGGTCCCCAGTAACACATTGCCAGTTCACACGGCTTGACTTCTGAAACAGGAATCAGAATCCCGCCTCCATTTTACTCAAAATTGCGTCAAATTCCCAGACCCCTGCCACTCATTAGATCTCCAGACAGAGAGGCCAATTGCCCAGTGACCAAACACCGGGGCCTTGGCCACAAGAATCACCTGTGAACAGCTTATCAGTATTTAAAAACTAGTGGTAAGCCATGGTCTACATGGGCTGAGTCCATGAAAAGATTTGCTTTTAAGATGAAGTTAATGTTGCTTTAGTATGTTCAAATGCTACATCATCCCCTCATTTGCTGTAGTATATTATCAGCATTCTCTTCCTCCACTGAAAAAACCACGGACTGTCACTTTGAATTATAAATTCTCCCAAGAAAAGGGAAAGAAAGGCATTACATACACTCTGATATATCACCCAGACTGCTTGTCTTTCTCAGTTACAGAGCAATTTTAAAGAATTGCTAAGCCAAAGTAAGAATGGTGTATCTGTCAGTGACATTCTGAGTTAAATCATGAAGGACCTGGAGAATGATAAAGGCTGAATACACATTTAAAGCTTTCAGGGGTAATTTTTTTCTATTTTTCTTTACCTTAAAAGTTCACAACTAAGAAGTCTCAGCAGGGAAGTAGACAGAAATTTTCCTAACTATGATTTTATACAGGAATACCTGCTACTTAACTTACTCATTTACACAGAAAATAAAAGGTGAAGAAACAAAACACACAGTAGGGGAAAAGTGATGAGACAGATGCCTAAAGTAATTCACAGAAAATCTCTGCAAGTATGAGTACATAGTTGCCTAATGTCACCTCCTGTATCATCTCTGAAAGGAAAAAGACCTTTCAAAACAATCCCTGCAGGTTTCCACTGGAATTTACATTTTTTGTAAATATAAATATCCTGAACCAACACTGTCAGCTGTGTCAGGCAGATGAAAAATGGGCATTGCAGACACTTCATTTTTCACTATCAAGACATCACCAGTCAATGCAATCAGTGCAGTTTTGTTTCTTTGATCTCACTTTGAAGTACATAGCTCCAATGATCAGGTCTTTACACAGAAACTGGAGTTCAAGATGGGAAAACTCAGTGTTTTGGATAGTGTTTTGTCTCCACCAGAGCAGAAAGATCAGGCAGATGTGAGGGGTTTTTATCCCCGAAGGAGCAAAGCAATTATTCACAGTCAGAAGCTAGTGTAAGCAGTGAGAACAGCCTCCCTGGAAAATACTGTGAGAAAAGTGAAGAATCCTTCCTCTTCTTTCTGCCCAGTGACAGTTCAAGACCTTTCTGCCAGAACACTCATCTTTTCTAATTGAAAGGCATTCTCAACAAAGTAAGTATATGCCACTGATTTCACTCTATAGATGAGAAATGGGAGCACAGAAATTTTATTTTTACCTCCTTAATAAAATGATCCACCATGTGTTTCTACCTTATCACAGGAAGTGTCATTAAGCAATAAAGAGCCCTTGTGTACCAGCGGGAGGAAGGTAGCAATAACTATTTGATTGCTGGTCAAATGCAAAGGCCAAGGTCACTTGGTCTGTTCAGCCTGGAGGAGACTGAGGAGAGACCTCATTGCAGCCCAAAACTTCCAAGTGAGGAGAAGAGGAGGGGCAGGCACAGATCTTTTCTCTGTGGTGACCACTGACAGGAGCCAAGGGAATGGCACCAAGCTCTATCAGAGGAGGTTTAGGTTGAATGTTAGAAAAGGTTCTTCACCCTGAGGATGGCTGGGCACTGGCACAGGCTCCCCAGGGAAGTGGTCACAGCACCAGCCTGACAGAGCTCAAGAAGTGCTTGGACAATGCTCTCAGGCCCGTGGTGTGGCTCTTGGGCATGGTGCTGTGCAGGGCCAGGAGCTGGACATTGACAACCCTTGGTCCCTTCCAACTCAGCATATTCTATGACTCCATCAAGTTTAAAATCAGCTAATACTGATGTTGGCAATAAGAAAGGAAAAAACACTGACGGGTTGAACTGCAAATATAGTATTTGTCCTACTAGCACATTGCCACCACACTACACCATTTACTATGACAGAGTTACACAAAATTTAATGCTTAATCATGCATCAATACAGACCTTTGAGATTTGGAAGCAATAATAATAATAATAATAGCAGATGTTAATTAGTTTCACTCAGCAACTCTTTTACACAAGTTTCTACACAAGTTTCAAGACTCAGTTTCAGGCTCTCTTTATACCAACATGAAATTTATTAAGAGCACTCATCCATATGCCTGTAGGCTCATTTTACTAAGTAAGGCTTCCTATTGTCACTGTCTTATCTTTGGAATTTATGGCTGTATATACAACAAAATACAAGAAATTAAGTTACTAAATTTGTTGTAACTGGGAGAAGAAGAGATAAAAATATCTCTTCACAGATGTTCTCAAACAACAGACATAAGAACGATTCCTGGTTTCAGTTAGTGTCCATTAATTACTGACTCTGGAAATTAATAGGAGGCCATACACAGTGGAAACATTTTTCAAACCCCAGCAATATTTCATAAAGATTCTTCTTGCAGTGCTTCAATGCTAAAAAATGTTTTGAGTTGTCTGACAAAATATTGGAAATAATTGTCCAGAGCTCTTACAAAGGAGCAAATGGTGAGAGGTTACATTCAGTCATGGATTCATCCTTAGAAGAGGAGATAGAAAGCTTCAGTGAGGCCACTTAAAAAATGTTCTGAGTCACAGACTTTGACCACCTTCTTCATGTACGGTTATGTGGCTGTGCATATGTGATTCTTGGATTTTTTATCTTCTCTGACTGCCACCTTTATTTTTCTTTCTATAATGTTGCTTACATCCCTTAGGGAAGTTACATATATTTTTCTACTGTCCTGACACTTTGCTTTGTTTTGGTTTTTTTTCATACTTGTGGACAATAATTACTGTTTTCACATCATGCAACTCCAAACATTTAGTTTAATCCACTGATATACTGCAAATTCATCCCTACAATTCTAATATTCTTCTGTCCATTCCTCTGGATTTACATCTGGTGAGGATTCTGAGAAAAAAGGGCTGGAGGAATTCTGTACAAAGGCTGTCCTCCTCCTTTTTGAGCTGTCTTCATGATGAGGTTCTTGCCCTGGGTCCCCACCTGAGCTACCTCACAATGGCATCACAGCCATGCCCATCCCTGACCATGTCCCAGCTGGTACAGAGCAGAGCTCTACCCAGCAGGTAACGTGGGGCTTGACCACACCTGCCTCATCGCTGTGGGCTTGCCTGAAGATCACTGAGCTGGACCTGCCCCTGGTCATGGTGTCCAAACCTGATCCTGACCCTGACTCACTGATTTGTGTTCCTGCCTTAAGTGCAGACTGGCCTCATCCCCACAGACTGAACTTTCCTAATTACATACACTGCAAAATAATGAGGGATGGTTAGAAATATAGACATGCACTATATTTCAGAATTTTATGAAGTTCTGCTTAATATTTTGACCTATATCTAGATTGAGTACTTTTAAGCAATCTACTGGCATTGTTCCTGCATATCTATGAGCTGTTCAACTTTTTCAGCTCTGAAATTAAGCTAATAGTTATAGCCTCCTGTGGTTTCCTACAAGCACTACAGGAAGTCCAAAAGAACTATAACATTTTTTTGGAAATTAATCCCTTCAGGAAAAGAATATAAATTAAAATAATTGCAGTGACATGGCAGCCTTTCAAAAACAATGCATTAATTATTAATCCCCTGAGATACGACATGCAGAGTTCCTTAATGGGTGCAAACTATATGTAGGAGGAGGTGGGTGAAAAGGATCCAGCTTGGACTTAATTTTGTTTCTCTGTTTCTTTTTTGCTCATCTTGGGCTATTGGGCATCTTGCAAAGAACAATCTTTGATTGCTTGGCTGGTTGGCGAACTTTTCATCTTCTGGTTTTTAAAAACAATAGCCCAGACATTAGAGCTTTTGCAACCTTTACCTGCTTCATCTTTATGAAGACAGATGTATTCAGGTCTAAATCCCCTAGCTAGACCATTATGTGTACAAACTACAGCATCTTTTTCCTTCCCATAATACAAAAGTTACTCTGTTAGGTTCTGACAGTGGATGTAATAAAACTTACCTACATAAACCAGGACATACAAATTGTTCACATTAAGATTACATCGTTCCCAGTGGTCTCCCACTATGACAACTGCAAGGAAACTAAACCTCTTCCAGTTTTCTTCAACAGCTAATGTCAGGAAGGAAAGGACTCTTATTGCCATACCTTGCTTTAGTGAGAATTTATCTACAATCACTTTTGAAGAGAATCTGTTTATCTTTCTGTATTAATGTTTGTAGATGAACATAAAGAGTACCAGGTGATTCTCATAACAATAATGCTGATTTATTCTTGAAAGCATACAAGATACAGAATAAGCAGCTAGTGTTCTACAATACCAGGAATAATTAAAACTGTAACAATAGAACAATTCCTCCAAGTGGATGCACAAAGAAGGCATGGATGAGCAAAGGAGATATCCAGATAGCAAAAGAAAAATTAGTGGAAAATACCTCACAGAATTTCCTTACTTCTATTCATCAACAGATTAAAAAAAAATTAAAGACAGGAAGGTAATTAGATGCTTGTCTCACAAGACATTAAGGAAATTGAAGTAATCTTTGCCTTCATATTATTAAAGATGATCTTGTTGACATGTAAAATAACTTCTCTAAGATTTATAGCTTCCAAGCATAAAGACCTCAGGGATATCTGTTTGTTCCTCTCTTTTGTACACATATATGTACCAGAGGGGCCTCTCCTTGTCTGGTTAGTGTGATGTGCTGAGAGATAAAACTGCAGGGAGAGCTCTATGCCCAGAGGCACATTGCTCCAACTTCCCCTTCTACAGCACTTATCAAATGTGCCTGGTCCCATCTTCTTGTTGCAGAAGGTCCTCACATGCCTGACTTTCAAAAGACAGGGGCCTATTTTGGGGCACAATTGGTAGGAAAATGTGTTGTGCTGGATTTGTCTGGTAAGGCTGGTGGGCCCAATTCTTTCCTCTGCAATTTCTCTACTCCTAATGATAAACAAATACCACTCAGTTTTAAAAAAGTTTTTCTGAGTGTAGCTTCCAAGCAAAGGCCTACAGATCACAGAATCATTATGACTGAAAGATCAATATATTAATGCTGAGGACTGACAAGAATGAACATGCCAGGAAGAAGGACAATCCAAAAATGAAGCCAAATAAATCACCAGATGCCCCAGAAGGACCAAGGATTAGGTACTAATGGTACATGTGACAAAGATAATGATGAAGCACCAGCAGGGCAGAAGCCCAACAGACCTGAATAATTCATCACCTTTCAGACCTTATACAAACAGACCAAGACACTGTTGTTCCTCAGCACACACTGTAGAACCCACGGGACAACGTTATGCTTCTATTGTTTCTATTTTTCAGTATGATGGAGGAGTTATTGGGAAGGTTTTTTTCATAATAGTTGCTTGGAAGCTGTGAGATGCTCTGCTGGGAGCTGCTGAGTAGGAAGCAACACTAGAGTTCCTCTTAGATAACAGCTTAGCAATTCCAAAACAAGATGTGCCTCAGCTTTGGGATCAGAAATCCTAACATAAAGCAGTACTTTCAAAACCCATCTTTCTCAAGTACTGTGAATACTTGAATACCATCATGGACATCCCTACAGGTCTCCCATTCATTTTTCAACGGCTTGATCTTACTGGTATTATAAGCATGGCTTGGTAAGTGTTTAAATTGGTTTATTCACTTACTGTGATTTCTAAGACACATTCAGAACCTGGCACAAATTCAGAACAGGTACAAATGCTGCAGATTTATTTTAAACAAATACTGACAGCACTGATAAACCATTTCAAATGATGCCATAATTTATCACAATCAGTCAATTTGAACTTGCTCCAGTGAGAAGTGAAACATTATTTTTAATCCTGTAAGACATCAGGGGAATGTCAAACCTTTGCAATTTACCCCACAAAACACTCACAGAGAAGACTGGGAGAGCAAGACCAATTCAAAACAATTTAATAGCTTTTTGGTTTTTTTTTTTAAGAAGTGTGAGGCCAGTCACTTTCAAATGTTACCACAAGCACTGATCAATAAACACAATCCCTCCCTTTATTCGCCATTACAGACAGGATATTACAGGTACACACTAGGGTTGTCTTACCTTCACAGGTGCAAAATGCTTAGTCTACAAGCAGAGCAGGTAGCAATATTTCAGATGGTGATTACTTTTTGCATGACTGTTAAGAAGCTGTTTGCCATTGCATTTTAATGGCAGCTACTTGAACCACTGTGAGCATGAACGGCGCTGAAGCGGCACATTTCTGAGCCAGCATGGAATAATTTGTGGCTAAATCTCAAAAACAGCCCAGTAAACAAATTGAGGTAACTTCCTCAGAGATGAACATACAGATGAAAAAATAATTATATTATATTATATTATATTATATTATATTATATTATATTATATTATAATGCTCACTTGCATAGGTAACAACAACAGCAACAAAAAAAAAAAACAACAATAAAAAAAACCCCAACAAAGTAGTTAGAACCTAAACTATTGGTATCTAAAGTATTGGTTCCCCTGTGGCTTTTGACTGAGAGGCTGGTAGGCTGTGCTTTCTCAAAATTAATCTTTTTGAGTTGTGAAATTTTACAAGATTGCCAGGGACAGAATGCTTCCTTCTGGTTGAACATTTCACTCACAAACAACACAGACCCTCACAGCAGGGTGACTCAGTTCACTAGCCATATATTTCTGACAGTTAAGATGCACAGAACTAAGAAAATAGAGAAACTTATCCTAATGTGGTTTTCTGAAATCTCTCAAGTTTGGATCTGAAGATTTCTTTCTGCTGTGGAACAGCCTGTGCACCACTGCTCTGACAACTCCACCTTTAGGAGGCTAAGATTATTTTCTCTTCCATTTTGCACATCCAAGACCTGCCTTTGATAACTTCCATGAGACAATACAAATGCAACCAAGAGCACAACAGGTCACACCAACAGCTTTGAAAGCCAGGACAAACCCATCTGTATTCATCTGCCTTTTGTGCAACTGCAATTAGCCCATCCATGTTTCTGTACCTCTTCCAAATGTGATAAATAGGTGTGATTCGTGCTGATAAAATTGAAACAGTAATCAATATGGATATAGTAATCAATATTTGGAGATAACAAAATGGTTAAAAAGGTAAAAAGCTAGGAAAGCGGAGGGGAAGGGTCCACCCCCCCATTAATTTTATATATTTTATCTTCTGCAGATGTTCAAGGCAGGAAGAGGAGTCAGATAAAGCTTGCTAAAATTAACTGAAAGAAGGGAAAGAGAAACCGGAGTGATGAATCGAAAATAGGAGGGGATGCTGATAATAGACAGTATAAAGGGGGGAATTTTGGGCTTGGCAAGCTTGTACGTGAGGTGGCAGAGGTCCCAGGGCCCTCGAACTCCGTACCCCGCAGTAATTTTGCTTATACGTCATTACCCGAACCAGACTATATTTTATTATAACCAAATTATACTGCCCATTTATTGAATGTATTCAATTTTATATATTTTAAACTATTTCATTTAAATTTCATTAAAATTATTATTACATTTAATTTTGTTTGGCCTTTTATTTGTGATTGGATAATTGGGCAAACATAACACCAATAAAAAGATGTGTATTCTCTATCACTATAGAAGGAGGGAAATAATTTGAATTTCTAATTCTAGAGTACTTTTACACCGTCTAAAATAACAACATATGTGTAAGGAAAATCGTATGTAGCCATTGTTGAGTACCCTCAGACAGTTTTGGCCCACGTTCATTTTATAGCACATTAGCTAAACTTACACTCTTCTAATACTCATTTATCATGACACGTAAAAATCAGCTGAATGCGTGGTAGGCAACAAACTACAAATAATACAAATACTCTTTGAAAAGAGCAAGGACACAAAGAGATCATTGTAAATGAGAGTATCTGGGACTTCTACTAACTGGATTTGCAGCAATGCATGGATATGCTTCAGTCATTTACAGAAAGAATAGTGAGGGCCATCAACACTGTGGTTTTGTCTTTTTTAGTATTTCTATTGCAGGGTATAAATAGGAATGTGTTCTTTGTTTTGCAATGCACCTTTTCTCACTCTACACTGTAAAATACAATGATGAATACAATACATTGTCATCTAAACATAAAAAAGATCACTGAAGACACAAATAACTCAGATGGTTAAAGATACACAGAGAAATAAAAGCAAAATTTCTGTCAAAATACATTATCTGAAATAAAGCTGGCAAAGCTCTATGAGAGCACAAAATTACTAGGCCATACATTTGCTTAGTTTTATTGAAGTCTTTTGGGTAAGTCTCCTATGGGAGAACTTTAATGGAAGTTTGCAATTGTATGTGGAAATGCAAGAGTTTTGAAAAAGAGAAAAAAAAGATATAAGGAAGAGTAAATAGTTTTCTTGCCAAGATGAAGTTGTAGGTGTTCTCAAAATCTCTGCAACTCAACAACTTTTTTTTATATTCTTGAGAAGGAAGCAGTATGCAAGGCGGTGAATCTGCTGAGGAAACAGAATTATTTAAGTTACACAAAATGTCTGAGAATGGAGAGGAATTCCAGGAGGATCTAATCAAAGTGGGTGATTGGGTAACACAACAGTAGATAAATTTTAATGAAGGTAGGCACGAGGCAATGCTTAGTAAGTAAAACTGTTCACTTCAACTTTATATTTAGTGATTAGCCAGCATATCTGGGGCAAATATGCTAGCAATGATGATAATATTGTCTGCATTCTTCCCAGTGTGATAAGAAAAGGTCATTGAGAAAAAGGGTTTTCTGTGTGAGTATTGTTTATTTTTTCTCTCCTCTCAGTGTCTGCTGTCAGTTTGCTCAGTGTTTCAGACACATGTGAAACAATAGCTCACTTTTCATAAGGAGAGCAGGGAATGGTAAAACTTCTGAGACTGTAAAAGGTTTAAGAGATTCCCCTTTTTTTTTTATTTCCAGCTCTCTAAAATATGTGAAAGGAACAAGATTTTAAAGAATAGAGCATTAGCTGGTGGCAATTAGGTGATTCCAAATGCAAGTGAAAGGGAAAAATTACTATCAGCATTGGAGTTAATGCAGTCTGGTGCCTCAGGTCTTCTGGCTGGACCCTCTGGTGTCTAAGAGAAAGAGTGCTTTTAATGAAGGTTTCTGCAGATTGGGACACTTGCACTGCCATTCTCCTGTGAGGATTTCCTGCTATTGAAGATGATGAGCTCGTTTTGTCTCAGTAAGAGCTTACCTCTTATTTGTAGCTGTTTATGATGAAATTTTTGTCTCTGATGAGTTTGGTTGGATCTAGCCAACAGTAGTGCTACTGGTTTTGGAAATAAGACACGTGGACAAGATGAGACTGCTTGGTCAGAGCTGAACCCTCCCAGACCTGAGCAATGGAGGTTCCCCATGAGTAGTCCAGAATATGTTATCCACCAGACTCATCAGCAAGCAAGAGCCCCTTTATTTGGGAAAATTGGTCAGCAGTGTCTCCCCATTGTTGCTTGTAGTGCCAAGACTGATTTACCTGAACAACAACAGCTAACAATGTCACCATTGCTGAGGCCAGACATGGGCAGCAGTAAATTAAAGAATGTAAGATGGCCATGGAGTAGGTAGTCCCACAGAAAGTCCAGCAGGCAGAGGTAATAGATACCAGAAAAATTATTGGAGGTCATCCTGCTTTCCCTCTCCAAACCTGACAATTTAGTCCCTGGTATAGATTGATTTCAGCTGTACAGAGCACATGCTCCTTATTCAGCTGGATGCACCTCAGTCCATGTATGACAGAGAAATCCCCACCTGAGGAAATTGGAAGTGGCCTTTGGATGCTCATCATTAACTGTGCCACAGGCAAAGCAGCAAGAGCTGTGCTCTGCAGAGGACAGCAGCTGCAGAGAGTGACAGCCACTCTGAGCTTTGTGGGAAGAGCAGGGCATGTGGCAAGGCCATCACATACTCCATGGAGAAGTAGAAAAGAGCTGCCCACTGGGAACATCCTAAAATCCCAATATATCATCGTCCTAAAGAAAGTAAGGAAGAAACTGCTGTGGCTCTGCCTGCCCAAGTGCCCTTTTGCTGGAGTGAGATTCAGAGAGCATGACAAGAGGTGGCAATATGAATTCAGGCTGTCTGCTACCTTCCCAGCAGATTATCCTCCCAGGACAACCAAGCAGTTATCAGCCCCTATATACAAGGGGCCTTGCTGGCATCCAGTGTGCTCAGTGAGAAGGTCCTCATTTTTGTAAGTTCAACTTGAAAATGTGTGTTTATTCTGAACTTGTCTAGTGATTTACATGGCTATGTGGGTACTAGGCTGGAACTCCTAGTGTGCTGACAGAAGTTCCTGGCCCTGACATCTTGTAGCATCAAATAAATAAAACAAAATAAGAAATACAAGAATATAAGAAATACTAGAAAATATATATTATCAATTACTAAGTGTTTACATTGACCAGGGCTTAGGCACATTAAAAAGGCAAAAAAAACCCCCAAACCCAAAGTACTCAAAATTATGGGGTCTTAAGGTAACATTCTTCCTCCAACCAATTTCAACAGCAAGATTAGCCTGAGGATACTGTTTGCCTGATCTCCTCTTGCCCCATGATATGCATCTTAGAGGAGTTCTGTGGATTAGGAAGCTGCAATCAGTATAATCACATTTTTATACAGAAACAGTATGAATGGGAAATGCGAAGATCAGTAATCTCTTTGCTTAGAGAACATGCTAACTCAGCAGAGGAAGCTATACTTGAAGGCATTCTTACAGAAAGGGTTACACAAAGAGGGGAAATACAATGACACAGTGCCAACAGGATTTTGCCTAAAAGATGTTGGAGGGAAATAGGAAACTTTTAAGAAACATCTATTTCATAAAAAATTTTACATTACTTACATTTCCTCAGATGTACTTTCTTGCTGCCTGTGCAATCATTTTTGGCCATTAACAGAAATAAAGACACCACTTGAAATACAGCAAGTATCAGAACCTCAAGGACTTCATGCATAAAGAATCCATCCTGGGAAGCAGTAGCTATCATTATTTTAGTCCTTTATTTACTGTTTCCTAATGCAAAAAAACCCCCATGCTGCTCTCCAGCACCTCCGAACTCTGTGTTACCATTCTCACTCCTGTTAAATACGCAGCTGGGAGGTAATCTGCTTAGCAACCAGCACAAACATATTGCACCAGAGGAAAAGGAAGGCTCCCTGACAAGCAAACCTGGCTAGAAGCCAGCTAAAAAAACCAAAGGCACCTCAGTCAAATGTCTGTGTTTTCTGAATAAACTATAAATTAGTAAGAGGAACAGCAGGGACAGACCAAGTGAACAGTGATTTCAGGGCATACCCAAGCAGGTGAGCCACTGCTCATGCTCACTGTTACTATGGCAGGTAGACAGAACAGATGAGAACTAGTTGGTTCTCAGAGCAGATTTTCTACTGTGCAATCTATGTAGCTGAAACAAATAGTTTGGCCTCCTGGTGCTCCCGAGTCACTGCAGCACTGCCCCTGCAGCAGCACCCTCATCAAGAAGGTGCCAGGTTGCCCTGGTATGGCCAGATGTATGTGGCACATGCTAAATGAGATGAATCATTTTGGGCTTTAAAAAACATTTCCACAGCTGCACTGTGGACAATGGCATTGCACTTGGGGTGCTCTTAACAAAAGCAACACAACAGAAGGGAAGGACCAAATTTAGGCATCTTTTACAGAGTCAGACAGGAAAAGGAGGAGCAGGGACTGATGTTACTGATAGAGACAAAGACTTTGAGGACTTTTGAGCCATCCAGTGCTCCCTCAGCATGGCTCTCACATTGTCCTTGCAGCTGTGCACAGAGAAAAGATTGTGGGATAGGCAAAAACATCTCCATAGCAAGCAGCTGTCCCTCTGGCTCAAACCCCTCTAGCCCACTAGAGCACGTTGTTGAATTCTGCAAGAAATCACATCCTTGCACATGTTCCCCCACCAGATCCATCCCCAGAATCTGTGAAGACTTGGGCATTTTCTGCTGCCTGTTTTACAGAAGAGGAGACAGAAAAACAAGACATGTAAGAACTCTTCACGGCAGCAGGGAGGACTGCAAGAAGATCCTCAGCTGCTCTTCAGGCTAGTCACTGAAAATATGCTCTCAGAATTTTATTTACACCATGTCAGAAGACCCAAGATCTTCAGTGGCAATTTGGGGACATAAATGCATGAAAACTCTGCCGAGAACTGACAAGACTCACCCTCACTCTGCAACATATGGCTGGAAACTTAAGAGAGGATGGGACACCTCTGATTAAAAATAATTGTTAACGATGCAGCATATTCAGAATGAAAAACCATAGATTTTTGGACTCCATTCTGACAAAAGGTCAAGACAATAATGACTCTAATGAGGCAGAAAACATCTAGGAATGAGTCTTGGCTCCTTCAAATAGTACGTAAGGCAGATCAAGGCAGACCATATGTTCTACTAGAATAAAACATATGCTTTAAAGGACAAATGATTCATGAAGGGTTGGTTAAGTGGGATGCATCATGTGCAGGTACGGAAGTTCAGGATGCTGCTACTACAAGCAGCTGTCTGGGGGGAGATGACAGCCCAGCACACTATCTGTACATGGGGGTAAAAGAGAGAATAAAATATACCAGAGTTGGGGATGGCAGTATTGCAATCCAGTTTCTGAATATATTAACATGGAAAACACAATGTTACAGGAATTCTTGATACTCACTGAAATAATCTTTCCATTAATCTTCACTTGATTATAGTGACTGTTTTCATAACAAGAAAAGCTCAATCTCTGATGTGCCATGTAGCACAATAAATAATAGATTCAGCCTTAAAGCATGCACAGCTAAAGATGAATAACAAATTTTGGAGAGAACTGTGCATCATCCACAATGGCAAACAGAAAGCTAACAGAGTGGAAAGCAGGCATATCAAGAGTAACCGATGTCCATAGCTCATCTTTAAAGATAAGCCATGACATTGGAATTTAAGGTATGAATGGATCAGAGCTGACTCAATAGAGAGTAACAGTTAGGTTACCTGTACTACTCACTTGCTTTCTTCATAGAAGATAAAACAAAAAAGTGCCCTGGGAGGTAAGGGAGGCCTAAAACCAGCAATGACTTCAGGAGGAGGCACATAGCCCTGGCAGGCTTCTCTGACCGTACTGAACCGCATCTCCTGTTGCTAGAGCCACGAGTAGCTCACACACAGGGAGCATTGCAAGTGCCAGGATCTGCGTTTCTGAATTTCTCTCCTTGAGATAAGATTCATCCATGCAATCACAGGTGTCTAAATGCCATTTTTAGATATCTTTATACCCTTGCGACACCTGCATGGCATTGGAGACATCATATGGTCAAACAAGGTGGAGGTGATCTCCTGGGCTTTCCAAGTCAGCACAAGAAACCTACAGGCACACAACTGAATCTCCCTCAGAGCATCTTCCTTGTGTATTTTACCGAGGCATATTCTTCATTATGTGTTCAATACAGCTCATCTACCTCATTTGTGATAGGAATCTTTTTTTGGACAAAAATACCCTCCAAAACTCTGCAAAATCTTCCACAATGAAAACATGTTTATTCTCAGAGGATAATAAACTATCCCTCAGTCAAGGCCACCCTATCCAAACAAGTCCTTTCCCAACCAGGCTTTCTCAGACAATACGTAGCCAGACCTGAACAGGTGGCTGGAGAGGTGAACCTTTCAAATTCATTTTACAGGATAAACATGTCATTTTAATGCCTCTGACATAGCAGTGTTTTGTCCAGTGCATAAGCAGCATCCTCTCTCTGGCACTCACAGGCAGATCTCCAAGGTTCACAGTCCTGATTTTTGTTTATGGTACTTTTAAGGGCAGAGCTTTTTTGGCACAGAAGCCCTGTTTATATTTCAGCTGCTTTAGAGGGCAAAATGTGACACGGAGTTCTTTAATGCCCCTTGTGCTATGGCTAGATCCCTAAGTCTCTTGCAAGGGAAGGGGCTGCACTTCCATTTATTCTGACCACAGTGTGACTGACTTCAGACAGTGTTGGAAGAAGCTGACTTTCTTGAGTGAAGAAAAGCTCGTGAGCAAATGGAGCTGGTCCAATTAATACAGAGTACCTGGCCCTACCTCTGGTTTCTGAATTAGACCCTAGGAAAAATGGACAGTTTATCTGTATGTAAATATGCTCACAGCTAAACTCCCTTTTTTCTCCATAAGAATTCTCTATCCTATAGTGCAGTTATTTGCCAACTAGCTTAAAGGGCTCATTCACTGCCAAAGCCTACTTATGGGAGAAGAAAGCAGGTTTATTTGCCCTTGACACAAGAAGCACATTTAAGTTTGAATGACAATCATGACTCTTGTGCTATGCAGGGGGAGTCAGTGCTCTCTGAGGAGGCTTTCAGCTCCAGATGGTGCAAGAGCTACCTGATAGTGAGGACCACTGGTTTGACCTGCAGCCAAAGAGGAACCTCAAATGACACTGTTGCAGTGGGATAAGAGGAGGATGTGATGTATCTTCAGAGGAGGAAATACCTGAGGGCAATATTCAGGGCAGGTGTACCCTTATTACAGGTGTGGCCAGCAGAAGCTCACAACAGGCAAGCACAGATCATGGTGGGCTTTACCTGCAGTGCCACCACCCAGTCCAGTACGGTCAGTTGCACTGGGGACCTGGAAAAAAAACATTTTGCTTCTCTAGAAATAGTTCTTGTTCACCATACAAACTCTTCATTACATGATAATTAGCAGCTGTCACCTGTTATGCAGCTCCTAGAAAGGCCCACCTTCCATCTGCTGATGCAGATGGGTTGATAAGGTGAGCTCTAAATGCCTGTCACCTTGAAACTCCAGTGCTCCTTCAGCTAACTGTGCAAACAGTATCACACTATGACAAGGCTGCTCCTTTCTCCTCCAGCAGCAGCTTGGGATACTTGTTTGGCATGGAAACATCAGTGCCAAGAGGACTCAGGGACAGGGTGAGTAACCTGTTGGGTCTCAAAGTGTGCATGAAGCAGGTAAATGGGGTAGTGGTGTAGAAAACAGAAGAGCTTTTAAAGCAAACAGCAATGGAATTGAGGATGGACAGAAACCTGAAGAGTGCTGCTGCTGTGCAAGGCACATCTCAGAAATACCTGATAGGATGTTTGAAGTTAAGTTGCTTAGTTGGCAACTAATCAATCCACATGGCTGGACTACTGTAAGCAAAACCAAACAGTAAATTCAACTTCTTTTCTTATTGCATTCTTTCATTTTAACTACCGAATGTACCATTTGAAACATAGAGAAGGAACATTTAACTTGACAGCATCTCTCTAAGCACAGCTAGTTATGAGGCTAGACATTAAAATATTGAAAGCTGCTAATAAATATATACATATTATTACCAGTAACAAATAGTTTTTAACAGCTTCATACAGTGGGATTTATGATGATTTCTACTGGTGCATTCATACTGATAAACACACTTCTATTGCTTCAGGAGAGATCTATACTGGACATTATATTATTTCATACAAAATAATTTTTTTCTCCCTCTCTGGAACAGAAACAGTTCATAGATAAGGGGTCATAGAAAGGGGCTGTAGCTAGTGATACTAATAAAGCATTCAGAGGCAGCAACTGCCCTGGAATGCAGTTTAAGTCACATTAAGACCACCACTGTACCTCAAAGGAAGGAAAAGCATTTACTTTTCTTCTGTACTATAGAGAAGATTTACATTTGAAAAAAGCTATTATTTGAGTTAAAATCTTTCAGGCAATCTCAGTCAGTTTTCTTGCCACAGTATCTGATGCTGCTGCAAGTTTCAGCACTCACATTTCCTAGTAACTAAACTACATTTAAAAGATCTTTTAAGGGCAGAGCTCACCACCACTGTGTGCAGCACAGCACTGTGCACCCATCACAGAGCTTCTGGCTGGACAACACCATTTGCTCAGCTTGCTAGCAATGCTCATTAGCACTTCCAAGTCCTGAGTATGTTCACAAGGTTCAAAAATTATTTGGATTAATAAAGCCCAAATCAACTCCCACAGATGGCAGGGCAGAGCACAACTGGGTCACTAGATCTCCAGTGTGTGGATTCTTAAGTAATTATAAGTGCATGTTTAAGAGATTAAGTAGCACTGTCTGAGGATTCAGAAGGATTTTAAATGCTGAGATATTTATCAGGTAAAATATATATGTAACTCTCGATTGTTTTCAGTGATGCATGCAAAATCTTTCTCTAATGTAGCTTCAGCTACAGTTCAAAATGAGGTAGTCTAACAAATGTATTTAGGACAATGAAAAAAAATAAAAGAAATCCACATGTGGAAACAGGACCAAAGGCTTTATTCAGAATCCTTTGAAGAAAAGTCTCCTGTGTTTTTTAATCAGCAGTGTGCTGGTGCAAGTGGTGCATGTTCATGAAGTATTAGTACACCCTTTCTTGCACTGGGATCCCTCTGGCATTGGGTAGGTTAAGCAATTGCTTATCCTACCCAAATTAATTATCAAATTGAGATCAAATTAGTATCAAATAAATTCATTGATTTCCACTAGTAACAAAGTTACTGCATCTTAAATTACAAATAAACTATTCCATAGAGCAGAGAAGAAAATGAATAAATGTATCTTATTTAAAAAAAATAAACTAAACCCAAACATCAAACCACAAAAAAACCCCTCAAACAAGCAATAAAAAAAAGTAAACATGCCCGAGCCATTGCAAAGGTAAGATGTATAGATCAGCTGAATAATGATTAGGATATTTTAGCATTTTTAAACCAGATAGATAAATATGTGTTTATTCACTGCAGCTAAGATGTGCTGTGGTTCAGTAAACATCACATTGCCAAGGAGAAGGTGGAACATCTTAATGTACTCACTACTGCACACTAATTAAGAAGAAATAATTTCCTGCAATTGCAGCTCATGCTGGGCAACCTCTCCTACAACCTCATTTTACAGATACTTGTAATTTTTCTTTATTGAGTTGGTGAAGTGAGCTCTGGTTGGAGCAAGCAGCATATACCAGCTCTTCTTTTTTAAAATTCTCTGCTTTTCTTCTCTAATCCATCACTAAAATACACAAATTTACCTGAAGAGAACTTAAACTTGGATTCCCATCTCCATTTACAGAAGGTTTTGAAGGTGAGAGGGAAGAGGATAAAGCACATTTTAAATTGCCATGCCTTCAACCTGCAAAAGACTGGAGCCGTAGGAGTTCAGCTGGATGAATGCCATACCAAGAGCAGTCAGCTTGTAAATACGAGAGGCACTGCTACAGCTCACATTTTGCAAGAAAAAGGACCAGTCTGGGGGGCAGTCCAGATCTTTTAGTGATTCCTCATGGTACATTTCTCCAAGGAAAGGCTTGCAGGTAGCGTGTTTGCCAGTCTTCACAAGGACTGGCTAGGGAGTTGGGGTCTTGGGTCATCTCCCTGGCTCTGCCGGTTGTTTGACTGGTATCCTTAGGCAAATTTATATCAGCTCTGAAAGATTTAATTTCATTGACCTTGATAGGTGATGGACTTCCATTATGAAAGGTTTTACAAAGTGGGATTTATATTAGCTTTCTGTAACTAGTCTAGGTCAGGGAATCACAGTCAGGCAAAGTAGAAGTCCAAAGGTAAGGAACAGAAAATTATCTGAGGTCTTTGAAAGCATGGCATAGGAAAGAGCTGAAGACCATGGATTGATTCATTTCTACAGAGGAAAATGAGATGAGACATGACAGGAGTCTTCAAATATGTATTAGGCAGAAACAATTCTCTGCATGTGTATTGGGCAGAAGCAATTCTCTGCATCCTCTTCACACAGAACAAGGCAAGCAGGCATAAACTCTTGCAAGAGAAATATAGGTTGGACATCATGAATTATTTTCAAAAAATATAAAGGAAACAAACTTCCTAGTCAAGGTTCATCCTTTACACATATGATAAACAACAGTAGAGAAAATCTGCCCCAAATCATGCTCAGTGTTACTGATCATCCATCAAGAGCAAGGACTTCTCACCAGGCTGCCCTGTTTTCAGTGACCCTATGTCTCTGATCTCCCTGAGATAGCTTTGTGAAATGCCTTACATATATTCATTACCATTTTTAATGAAAAAAGTATCTTATCAAATAAGGTCTTTTCTGGCTGCTTTCTGGCTATACTTTTACTTGTGCACTAGAGTATAGTACACATTAGGACCACATTTCTAGGCTCATTTCTTGTGGTCTATATGAAAGCACCTTTAATGTCTAACTTCCATCCTTGCTATTTTTTGATCAGCCTGCTCTAATTTCCCTGCAGTTCACATGATGTAGTTCTCTCTTTTTCCTGTGCAGTTTTAACAGGGAGGCAGCTCGGCTGCTGGTTCTGTAAAAAAGTCACCCATGGGACTAACTGTGCTCCAAGAAACTGTTTCATAAATTTGAATACTTTGATATGATAAATGCCAAAGCCAGTTTTACAGAGATGAAGGTCTATATCTATTTCACTGCTGAAACACGCCCATGGAAGTTCTCCCTCATCTCAGGAAGTCTGGAGGGGAGATCATTGCTTCATATAAGAGCATAAATGTTCCTAAAACTTTCCCCAGGGAAGGAGAGCTTTGTTCCACTGGAGCTGAGAACAAGTGGCTAAGTGTGACATTTGACCAGAGCACTTTAGACATGATCTTGAAGCATTATCATGCTCCTCCTGACATGGTTTTGGTGAACTTCTCATTCAGGGCATTGCTCCCACAGCTGGTGGTCATTTTCCCTGTTGTGGTCCCAGAAAGCCCATCTCTGGGTCTCAGACCAAATATCCTGGGACACAGCAGGTTCAGAGAGCTGAAGGCACCTGGGCTTCAAATATCCCACATAAACCTTCCACTATGCTTCAAGATGGCTCATGTGAGAGCTCATCCTTTCCACAAGGCAGTGATCACAACACTTGCCTGCCTCCCAACAGTTTTCTGGAAGAAAACAAATTGTCATTTACCAACAGCTTTTGACAGAAATTTATTTAGAAATATCAATGTCTTAAATTGTACTTCAGAGCCAAAAAATTGATGGAACAAGTTTGTCCACTGAAAATAAAGGTTTCTGTGTCTAGCTATATCATGCAACACAGAAATGCTAAAATCTGTCACCACACTGCATCCCTTCAGCTAGCAGGAAAGTGCAGGCAATTTCTACACAATCAGTGGAGGTGGTACTAACACTGCCATATGGAGAGGCTCTCCATATTTCAGCTAACTGGAGCTCTTCATGCAGCTGTAAATAGATTATCCTTCAAGTGTCTAATAATCTGTTGTGGGGGCTTTTTTAAACAAAAGTGATATATTTGAAAAAGTACATTGCTTTTTATCTGTTATTGTTGGACTTCCCACTTGCAGTCACAGTGGAAACACCTTGTTCCCAAGTTCCCTGGATGATATGAATTCCCAGCTGGTGCTGCAGCAGACTGCTGGAGACCTCTCCTTCCAAGGTATGTGGCACTGACTAGGCCTTATGAAGCCAATGAAAACAATTATTCAAGTTAGTATGAGTGCAAGTGATCCTTAAGCCCTTAATTACTCCCTGTACTTGTACTGTTTAATTCCCATGCATCACTCTGAGTTCTTGGAGAGCATGTCTTGAAGGCCTGTGCTGAAAATCCCCATGGCTCACGGACAGTTTAGGACTCCTGATACAGGGTGGGTGCCAGGGCACCCCCAGCTAAACTGTCCCTTCCATCTCTCAGCACTTGCTTTGAAAATTTTTATACCATGTATCCATTTCCTTTGAATCACTACCAGAAAACTGCTTCATCTCCAGGACACTACTGCATAAGAGAAGGGAAATATAAAACCTAAAGTCCCCCAGCCCTTACCAGATGAACAGCAATTTATATAGGGTGATAGGGTGATTTGTTCACATATCTTTGCTAAAATGTTGCCAGAACTGCACAGTTAAAAAAAGTGCTAATCAGAATAGAATGCAATAAAAGTCCAAAGCCAACGGTGGCTTATTTATCTCCAGGTCGGCAAGCTAATGCTGAAGAGAAGTTAAATTTAAATAAATTTATTCTAAGTGTAACCAAAATGCTGTAAATAACATACCACTTGCTATGCAGGAATATGCACTACATATTGGGGGACATAAAACACACTAAGTGCTGTACCGACCTAGCTTATTTTACTGCAGTAGGCTCCTACATCTCATGTCCCACCCTCAAGGCAAAATTGTATTATTATTACAGGCCCAATGCCAAGCTAAGGACAGGTTTCAAGAAAATTGAGAGTGTTTGGTTCTCAGCTGCACCCCTAGTGCAGCAGGATTCCCAGATTCCGAGCACTGCGGCTGAGAAAGGCGAAATGTCTGAAGGTGCCAGCAGCCAGCTCCTCATCCCCACACTCACAGGCAGAGGTGGCAGCATCTTGTTAGCCACAGGCAGAGTTTGTGCACACTCACATTTGGTTAGCCACCGGCAGAGCTCGTTCACACTCACATCTTGTTAGCCACAGGCAGAGTTTGTGCACACTCACAGGGCTAATGTGACTGAGCACGTTAGCCACCACAATTGGTTTGGCCAGCCCGAGCTGCCAATATGAGGTGCCAGCACACCTAGCCTGGCTCCAAGTGACAGGGAGGGACATTATGTCAAGCAGTGGGAGGAACTTGCGTCGGCGATGGAAGTTGCAAAAAATTCAGAAATCCAAGTCTGGGGAAAACCCTGACTTCTTCACAATCCACCCAGTGAAAAACATCTAAAAACTCCAGCAGAGCTTCCTTCCCCAATAAACTTCCCTCTAAAATACCTATAAGTGATGTAAACTTCAAACAAGCATGCAGTGTTTTCCTGGAAGCATTATCAAAGGTAATTACATATACATTTCATTAGTCAATTACAAACAGCAAAAAAAGCAGGGTGAAGCTTTGTGTCTGCTGTAGTAGAGGCAAATGTTACCACAATTCTTATTTAGCACCAGTCTTCCAAATCATCACTGGGTGCCATGCAAGTGATGGGCAGCACCCACAAGAAAGGGAGATCCTTCTCTAAAGCCATGAGAGAAAACAGCAAAATAGAGATAGTGCACAGGTATTTTGGAATCAAACACTTTCAGAATGGCCACATTGAAAGAACTATAAATCGGCATTATATGGTATTTTAGCAGGATAGTAATTCAAAATATCTGGTTATATGGGCAAGAGAGAAGTCATAAATGGACCTTTATGAAGTTGTTTTGCTTCAGCCCTGCCAAGATGCTTCCCACCACCCTGGCAAAGGGCAGAAACCACCTTATGACAGCTGCTGAGATACCACTTAGGGATATGTTCACCATCCACCAATTAGAAGAAAAACAAAATCAAAAATTACAGTTACAAAGCTGTGGGCTCCATGAAAAAGTCAGTCTGATCTAAAATATACAAATCTTTCATGTTTTAAACTAGTTTTACTAGTTGGGCTGTTTTTAAACATGATAGCTGGCATGCTTCACAGTGAGGAGTACCAAAAGAATCATAGCTGCAAATTGTTTACCATGACAGTCTACAGTTTTATCTTCCAGCTGTCACTGATAGGAAGCTTCTATCACTTAGTGAGCTGCTTGGAGGCTTTTCTCAATTAATCTGAGTTTTTTATCTGCAGGTACTTTTGATTCACACAGTGGGTAGAGAGATGACAGTTCAGGAGTGCACACATTCCCTGAAGCCATCACAACTGAGCTCCGGAGCAGGACTGTTGGTAAGCCATGCATAATTCAGCACCTTTCTTAGAGCAGCTATCGCTCTGCCAAAGAAGTGGGACTTGTGTGCACAAGAGACAGTTTCTTAGCATCAGCTTTTTTCTTTTAAATTTTCTTGCATCTTTCCTTCAGGTTTAAGCTTTTTTAAATGACACCTTTTTAAACTACATCTTAGACATTTTTAGAACATACTTCCAAACTATTCCTTGGAAGGCATACAGAGACCATGACGCTACCTCTTATTCCTCTTTCCCACACAGTTTGACAGTGTACAGGCCTGTTCTGTATCTAAATTTACAAGCTGTGACAAGTGATAAATATCCTAATTCTAAAACACTATTGTGTACCTCTGAGACAATTAAAATTCCTTAGATACCTAGATGCAGTACATAATACATTTAGTCAACATTAGAACATGTCAGAGAAGGAATGTTTTATCCCAGGACACATCCAAGCATCTAAAAATAGGCCTTCAGTTTAAATTAAAGCATTGTAATAACATTCATTGGGAAATCCCCTTTCCTCAGATTACAAAAGTAATATTAACTCGAAGATTGTCTCATGTGCAGTAAGAACTGAGCAGAAGAGTTTATAAAAACATCAAATAAATTACATATTCTTATTTTTAAGAGGAAAAAAAAATCTGGTTTAAAATTATGTATTTTTAATTCTGTCGTTTAAGTGCAAAAAATCATGCCATACACTTGAGGGCACAGACTGAACTCCAGCCCACACTATTCCATAGAGTTTAGCAGCAGGGGAAGACAACACAAGGGTTTCCAAGGTTTGGCCATAAGATATTTTGATTGAGACATGCCATTTTATTCAAAACTCAGCATTCCTCACTCAGTTTTGCTCAGTTGCTCTGGAGGTTGTGCATACCTTTCCAGAAATGGCTGGCAGGAGCACAGTGTAACTGCAATATGTGATAGACAGGAAGTTTATCACTGACTGAACTTCAATATTTCACCATCAGGGCACCAGAAATGCACAGTATTTCTGAGATGCATGGCAGTGGTAGGAGACAACTCATTTACCTTCATTTCACTTCATTCTCTGCTTTTAGGGGTGGGGTAGAAGGGCATCTCCTGACCCTTCTCTGCAAATTAGAAGCTGTTTTCTTTCTTTGTGGTAGTTTAATTAAGGACTATAATGGAATTCATCTTCTTTGGGAGACTTACTTTAAACAAGAAAACAAATAGAAAAGACGGGTGTCACGTTCAGCTGGAGAAAGGTTTGTGACATGCAAAAACTAATTGATGTGGCCTGGTTTTGTCGCACCAAGGACCACTGTTCAGCATTAGTGCTGCTAGAAGTTGCTGCTGGCATCAGTCCAGTTATGCATCCATCTCCCTTGCGTTCTGGTTAGCAGTTTTTTGCCTTTTTACATAGAAACACACACTGCTCCATGCCTAATGGCCCAATGCAGGTAGTGTGCACTAGAATAACAGAGTACCCTTATGACTGCCTGGTGAATCAGCACACAGGGAGTGAAGTGCCCCATTCTGAGACAAACCCCACTGACGCACGATCGATGTCGAGATTTATATGGGAACACTGACAGCTCTTCCAACGAGATCCAGTTCCCACCTCTGAATCAGAGCACTTTATTCTCCCATCCTAAATGCTCATAATTCTGCATAAGTATTTCTGACCGTTCAGCCTTCAATGGAAGTAGTAATGGCAACTTACACTGTGTCAACACAGATGAGCAGATCATGAAGTTGGGAAGAGCATATATTAAAGATTTACACCATGTAGCCCAGCTTAATTGATTCCTTGCCACAGGGAACAGAGAGTCATAGGCATGTGTGTAAACCATAGAAATGGCAGCACCTTTCTCCTCCAACCCCACCAATTCCACAGGTAGACCCTTAAAGCTACCACATGGGAAGCATACTACCATTTCTAGGGCTCATCTCCAAGGGACTGAACATCTGCTGCTGCTGATGGTGGTGTCACTGATGTCCTGTGTGCCAACAGCCCACAGTTTCCAGTAACTCCCACCATGGAGGAAAAGACCATGCAATTATTCCTGTTTTATTCAGCTTAGTGTTCTTGATTGGAGGGTCTCAGTCTGTCATTTTTCTGCCAGTGGTGGTTTCACTTGTTTCAGACTTTAGTCAGCTTTCTTCTAGCATTAAAATTAACTCTGGAAGTCCCAAGTTGAAAGCCTATGGTCTCACACTTGTCACAAGACAAAGAACCACTACATTCTGAGCTGTTTACAGCCTCAAGTAATCTTGTCCAGGCCTCTAGAGATTGCCAAGCAGCAAGCCAGAAGGAAGCTGTTTAAACTGTAATTTTCAAGTTTTTGGATCACAACTAACAGACCCATGACAATAATGAGAAAAAGCTGCAAAAGATGGTAATCCTTCCTTTATTTCAGATATTCTTAAAAGCACCTGGAAGACTTACATAAATGACCTCAATTTTAACCCATTTGGACTAGTTTAGTGTGATGGAAAAAAATGTCATAAGTGATATTCCAGCCCAACCTCTACATGGAAAATGTTTTTCCTCTAAAAATAGTGCTGCACTCTTTTGGCTGTAACACTTCTCACGCTACTAAATTAGAATTCACAAGTCTTCTGCAGGATTCCTAATGGGATCAAAGATTAGAAACATCTTTGAAGTTTGTCTTCCTTTGCTCCACTGTTAATACATACCTGCACTAATCCACCATGGTTCTCCTCAACTAATCAGTCACTCTCCCTCCCAAAAGGGACAGTTTACAGGCTTTTTCCAAATCCCTATTTGTTTGTGTTCATTATCCACACTTCATTTTGCAAGAGCATACAATTTTGCTAATTGATTTTTCATGTTCTATAAAGAGGACAGTTTTGTTTTCTGAAACCTTTTGGTCTAAATGAGATTTGCCAGTCATATTTACAGTACTAACTTTGGTCCTGTTTATTGCTGGCAAGGCAGTTGGATTGAACTGTGTGTGTGACAAATTCACAACACTTTACTTTTGACTACAGCTGTTAATAATATGATTGCAAGGAGATCATCTCAGTTCCACTTTTTAAATTTGGCCCTTGTTGAAGGGGATCAAAGAAACACTGAACCTCAAGCTTATTTGCTTCTTGTTTAGGAAAACAAGCTAACAGCCTCACTGACCCTAAGCAGAAATCACACAAGGGAAAACATAATTTAAAAAATACTTTCAAAATTTACATAACTCCAAACTGTTACAGAGGTATTTTTCTTTGGTTCACTGTGACTCAAAGTTGGCTCATAACTACCATATCAAACTTCTTGTATCTTCAAATTAGTACTCATTTTTTGGGGGAAAAAAGTTTTCTTTGGAAGAAAGCCTATTATCATAGAGTCTGTAATGACTTTTGTCACTGACAGTAATTGGTTCAGTCGGGCAACTGTTTGATTTACTTAAAGATTTCAAAGCCAGAATGCCTCACTGTGCTCACTGGCTTCAACCTCACAGACAATACAAAATGCAGAATTGCACCAGAAGCAATATGTGATGCTTTTTGAAGATGTATCTTTATAAAGTTGAATGCATCTAGATTACCACAGGCTTGAATTTCAGAAAGCACTAAAACTGGAGATGAAGTCTGTGGAATACACCAGTGATAAGCCCCATAGCTAGACATCCAAAATTAACCCTTTTTAAATATTGAAATATAAACTGAAATGAAATGCATGAGAGAGACATGGTAAAGCAGAAAGTTTCTCTAAAATCCTGCAAGGTCGTACTTCATTAGTGGGAGACTATGAAGATTTTTACTGTGTTTCCTTCAGAACACAAGGGGAGAAAAAAAGAATTAGGGAAAAAAAAAAAGGAAAAAGAGAAATGGATGAGCTCTCATTTCTTCAAAGCTTTATTCCTTAATTTTTCTCTGGGCTAAATTAAAAGATTAATCCATTTCAATGAATACCCACAGGGTTCACTTCCAAATGAGTATTTCCCCCCTCAACAGATAGAATAGGAAGATTAGAGTATGAAAAAGAGACAATTTATAGTGAGTTTTCTGGTCTTAAGAGGGGTTTTAATTTGGATGTGACAGACATGTTCCAGCTGCTCCTTGTCTTCATATTTTCAAAAGGACACTTTAGGTGCCACTGTTCCAAGTGCTGAGTGTCCCCAGAAAGATGAATGCTGTGCTTGTGCCTGTTACTGGCTCTGGACTGACCAAGGTTTTTCCCCAGCCTGTAAAATTCACACTGCACCACCAGCTCTCTTCTTCCTCATGTCTCTCTCACATCCCTGCCAGAGGGGATACCCTTCAGGATCACTGAAGACTAGATGTTTTAAAAAATGTGATATAAAGATCAAAAAAGAAAAAAGGTTGTTTTAGAAAAGGCTTCACTGCTTTCTTTGTATCCCTCTAAAAATTATTGAAGTTAATCATATCACAATAAATAAAGTAGTCGTGATCTCCTATTGACCAAAGAAGCACAAAATCAACCACAGGACAACTTTAAAATAAAGAAAGGGCTGATGAAACCTCCCAGTACAGAGGCACCAACTAGGTTGCCACAGTAGCTACATCCAGCACACTGATCATTGAATCAACATTTTCCCACAGAGTTAAAGGATAGAGACACCTTGGGTGCCTGTAATGGGAATAATCTAATCCTGGGGCAATGCACTGCCTTCTCCAGTGAAACTGGTGTCTGGCAGCTTGGTGTGCAAGTGGTTTGAACTACTTTTTACCCTGTGCAGATGAAGCACTAAGAGTCACTGTAACTAAATTAGGTGCACATAATCAGTCAAATAATCCTGTGTGGAAATGGGCCAGGAAAGAGGATTTGTCACTATCTGTTTCCTCCTTGCTGTCCCGTTACCCAGTACATGCGCAAACATTTGTACCCTCCCACCCCATTTTACAGACAGGAAAGTGAGGTGGATCATTTGAGCCACTTTTTACAAGCCAGACAGAAATAAGTGCCAAAAACTGGAACTGGAGCTGCCGGGTATGAGCCAGGACAATTTTAGAACACAGACACAGAATCTCCCAGACTGGACTTCATACAGTAAAACCACAGATTTTATATGGCACTTTATAACAATAACAAACATGATGATTAAGCACTGGAGCTGAGCTGGCACAAAAGCTCGGCAAAATACTTTCAACATTTCTTTTCTCATAAAAAGCAAGCTTTGCGGAATTCAGAGTTTCATGGATTTCTTCAGTTTTGACAAACTTAAGCTCAGCAAAACTGAAAACCCTTTAAATATTTCAGGTTGGCATCTTCATATAAAAGTAGTTCTGCATTTCCAAACCAGCTTGATCTTCCTGCCTCTACTTATTCACTACAAGGGGTGGTAAGATCCAATGTGGAACGGCTCCCCTCTGCTGTGCGTTTTGATGGGCAGGGGACGAGGTAACAATGGAGACAGCAAAGACATTATCTAAGCTATTAAAAAAATACCACATTAAAATACTATCACAAGCACCATATCTAAAACCCACTGAAATGAATAGCCAACTTGTACTTCAGCACTGTTGTTTCAATCTCTGCAAACAGAGAGAAACCTCTGTGCCCACAACCCCCAGTAATTATCTGAATCTTTTTCACCCCCATCATTAGCAACTAGAGTATGAAAAGTAAATGCTGCTAAGTCAAGGTAGCTAAAATGTCTTATAGGCCTTGCTCTTCCTGGCTGGCATACTGCACTCTTCCAGATGCTTCATCCCACAAGGCTGAGAATCTCAATACTGTTCTATTTCAGTCCTACTCACAGTGAAATGATGGCATAAAGTGATTCTTCTATCAAGGCATTAATATCAGAACACGATCAGAAGGGAAAAAAAAAATTGAGTTTGCCATGTAGAAAACTGAACAGAAAATCAGTCATAGAAATATAATTGGAAAAGTATTTTCATACAGGAAATTCTTCATATTAACTAATACTTATGTATTTAAGAGCAACTGTTTACCAGTCTACCATGTGACAATTTTGAACATTCTACCCATTTTGGAGGTAATTAGGCATCTATTCAAGGCTTCTGTGCTCACTTTAATTTCTTCAATTCTCCACCCACCTGAATCTGACACTTTGACATTTTTGCTTATTAGAATGGAAATTCAACATTTAGCAAGGCCAGGCAATTCAAGGTCAAAACCAGTGAGAAATATATATATTGAAGAAAGGATCATGGAGGCTTACATTAATAAAACATGCAGTTTCATCTTTCTATCATTTTTAACTAAACAATAGACACTAAAACAAGTTTTGAAATATTCATCACCATTTTCTTGTTCACTCCCAAAATAAATTGCTTCAGCACTCAGAGCTGTGGGTAGATATTGAATAGCATTATGTCTTTTAGTCTAGCATGTTGACGGAGAAGAATTGCCTCTAACATCATGCCATTGTTCTATTTAAAGAATCTTAAGCAACAGGGATTTCATCTCTTGAGTTGGAAGATTATTTAACAGACTAGTAGGCCTTGTGACTATGAAGTATTTCCTGATATTATACCAACATTCTTGCATCTCCTGAACTCATAGCAGTTAGCATACCTTAACTCATTCTAAACAATCCACCCTTCTTCCTATCCTCCACACATCAAATTCTTCCACAGGGCCTGACAAACTCTTTCCCACGTGGTACTTACAGCAAGTTAGAGTCTATGCTGATGAAGGACATAAAGCTGATTGTGTGAGCGGGACATTCAGCTGGTCACTCAAAATGCAGATACAGGCAAGAGAACTCTGAGCTGCTCAAACCAGTAAAACAGAAGGTACAGTCTAAGCATCGTGTTACCTCACTGCAGAATCACAAGATAATCCTGGGAACCACATCCCACCACTGTGGGCCTTTGGTGGATGATGTGAACCTCTCATGCAAATTTTATTGGAGCAGACAGAGGGAAACCTTCCATATAGTTCATTTAAAATTCCAAAGGAAAATACACAAAGTTAAGTATTTTTTTACAGGTTGTTTAAATTGGAAGTTTCTTTTTATGCTTACACAATTGTTTCTCTCCACACCAAGTCTTGGTGGTTTCAACTTTAACATGACTTTCTAGTCATTCACTTTTTCTCACATTTTGCAGAATACCTTCACACTCATCTAAGACTGAAGTATCTCAATTTTTCATTTCTAGTCAATTTAGACTGCAAACAAGCAATAAGTTTTTAGATGTACAAAACTCCCTTCTTCTAAATAAAGAATAATGGTTTAAAATATCAGGCATCTTTTGAAAACTTCAGAAGTAGTATACCAGATCTGGGGCTAAATTTTAATTTTTCAGGTAATTGTAAACAAAGATATTAGTGGGCAGGACCTATCTGTGCCACAGAACAGATCTGTGGAGTACTGGTAGCAGGACCAGGAGCTGAGCCTCAGCCTGGGCTTTCCCAGAGGCTGCTCCTTCAGCCTCAATACAAAATTGGGCAGGACCTCATAGGACCAGGGCCCCATTATGACTGATCCTGATTAGCAGCTGGTGGCAAGACTGTCACTTGTTGGAATGTTATTGGCAAAAAGCAGCCTGGCTGACACCCACAACCCTGGGACAGAACTCCAGGAAAGACCCGAGGACAAGCAGACAAGTACTGAGCAGTGTGTCCTGTCTCACCATGGGAAAAGAGCACAGTCCCACAGCTTCAAATCCATTTAATTGAGTCAATCTGAATATGCAAGGTATCACCAGGAAGTCAGTCAAGAAGCACAGCACAGGCTCCATGCACATGTACGTACTGCTTTTAGAGGGGTCACAGGAAGGGGAGAAATCTGGTGAAGAACAAAGCTGCCGCATTGCAGCTCCATTAACAAACTTCCCCTCAACACAAACATCATGTCTCCTTTTTCTAAACAAGTGGGTTTTACTCCCTAGACAGAGACACTAGCTGGGACTTTTGAAAAGAAATGTGTTTAGGCAGAACTAGCACCACAAGACATCTGGCAGAGGAGAGAAAAGCAAGAACAGGATCTCACTGGGGTCCCTTAAAGAATCACTGTTTACCCCAAAACACTCTGTCCCTAAAATAAACCAGTGTTTTCCTCTCACCTAGCCATAGTCATTGGCTTTTCAGTAACCTACAATATGTCATGATTTTGAAATGAGCCCCTTGATTTACAACAGTAGCAGCTCCTCTATTTATAACAAATGCACACTTGTAAGATGTTATCAACTACTTTTTTCTCCCTGACATGCAGAGATAGTGCTTAAATAGAAAATTGTGTTATGTATGTTTGAAGACTTCTAAAGCTAGATAATTTTGCATTTTTCTACCCTACTGAGCTAGGAAATTAACAGTAAAGCTTTTTCTTGCCCTCTACGAGACCTGATTTAGTCAAAGACATGATCTCAGGTAGTAGCTACAGAATCAGCTATTTATTTAATTTAAATAAAACTGTTCTTCCAGCAGACAGTGAAGGGAAGAAATAATATGTCATGCTAAGATTCCTGAGCCAGTACTTCTCCCCTGCATGCTTTCTATGCATGTTGAAGTGCACTGCTGCTCTGAGTTAAATAAGCTGCAGTAGAATGGAAAGGAACTAATTTGTGCTCCCTGGGTGCTGGGCAACTAATTTAACTCTTGCTAGCACACAGACTATAAATAGAAAAAGATGGCACAGTTTCATACAGATAACATTTGTATGAAAGTTAATAAATTAACAGTGGGGAAACATTTTTTCTTCCTACCTATCTTCCCCATGAACAGGAGTCATGTTTTCTTTAATCCAAAGCAAGCAGGTGATGTTAGGTGTTACCTGGTGTGATGACTTACCCAGTCATGACTTACCAACTTACTCTAAACACCAGATGTGCCCTCACCTGCTTGGCAACACACCTTCTCCTTCCCTTACTTCTGTCCAGGAGAAAGCACTATCCTTTTGGAACTACAGAGTAGTAAAAGATTTCTGAGCCAGACAGCTGAGCATGTCACAAGAGCCACATGAGAGAGATGACCCTTGGGAGGGGCTCATTCTCTTGCTCTCACATGGAGGTGGAGGAAAACCAGACAACAGCTTCCATGAGTTATCTAACTTAGCAGCAAGAGCAAAGTTATAGGTGCTGTTTTTCATCAGGTGATGGGCTGAGCTCATCTCCACATGAATTTATACAAGCAGAACACTTCCCCTGGGTAATTTTCATACCCATCAAAATTGGTCTTGTAAGATGCACAAGATGGTCACATCATCCTGATCCCAACACTAAAGAGTGCTACTCTCCTCAGCTGAGTCAGCTGAAACCAAATGCTTCCATGTCCTTCCAGTGACTGGAATGTGGTTTCAGTTTTTATGGGCTTAATATAAAAAGACAATAGAAAAATACACCAGAATATAGAAATTAAATAAACTTCTTTTAAGAGAACTGAAGAATCAGATGTAACTTTCTATGACTGAGATTGCTAATGCTTCTTCCACAGTTTTGTTTTTTTTTTTAGAAATCAATTGATTCAAATCTGCAGCCTGGAGTACTTTGCTTTTAGATTTGTATGAACCTGTATTCCTCCAGTGTGTTCAAGGCTAGTGCTGTACCTACAGTTGTCATTTTTTCAGATTCACACCTGAAACTGCTAAACAACAATATTACTTGCAGAGACGTAGTTTAGATCTAATCAGATATCAGGTAATTCTGTCCTTAACACAGGTTTTATGTAAATAAAGACTAAAAGGTGACAACTCCAGATAAAAGGAGAAGTTTTCCAAAGGCATAAATGTAGGGTAAAAGCACAAAGCGAAAGAGGCTGACTGACCTCAAAGTAAAGTCTATCAGGAAATAACCAAAAATGAGTGATCAGTCCAATAGTAAAACAAGATACAAGCATGTTTGGGATCATTGGAAAAGTTAAAAGTCCCTGCTGATATTAGTCTTTTGCATTTCAATCACCCCATGTAAAGGGGAAAGAGAAAATCCTTAGGGTTTTGAACTATACTAATTGTATTTATTTTAATTAATTTCAAATTAATACAAACAGTGAAAGATTTAGGAGCCTGCAGCATCTTGTCTCCTCTGCTGCTTCAAGTCACCTGGTGGCCCTGTCTGCACCCCTCTTGGGCTGATACCACTTGCTTTGATATTGACACAGCTCAGGCTCAATCCAGCCTTCAAAGAAAAACGGGCATGAAAATCCCTCAATCCCCCTTTCTGCTCTGAGCCCAGGGCATGTGCACATTTCCCAAGGACTGCAGAATCCAGTGGGTATTATTTTGTGCTTAATAAAATTAACAGCCTTTGCAGAAAATAGGATTTGGAATGACATTTCTGCCAGGGGATCATTCAAAGTCTGGTAGATGTACTACGATATCAGTCCTGATCTCTTTCATATCACTGGCTCAATTTTTCATATCACTGGCTGAATTTATTGTACTGAAAATTAAGAAGCAAAGTAGATGAGAAAGACTGTATCTCCTATTTTAGATAATATTTGTCCTGTTCTGCATTGGCTGCCATTTACTTGCCAAAGACAGTTCACTCTGTTTATTTACTATTTCAGCTTGTAAGAAGGCATGTTCCAGGTAAAAACAAAATGTAAGAAAGAATGTCTCAGATTCACTCTTAATGGAATTTTCTCTGTAGCAGAGAAAACAATCTCCTCAACATTCAGGCTCTATTCATGTGTTACCATTAATATTTTAAACAGTTGTTACAACTTCATGCTTGTCTATTAATATCTAATAATTATTATTAATATTTTTTAAAACTTTACTGGGCAATCGAGATACCAAACTGAAGTCAGTGGCACAGAAGAGACTAGCAAGTACTGCACAGATTTCATTAGTTCTGAACTATCTGGAAATGACAGTCTGGACAATCCTGGAACACATCTGTTTAATAGCCCTCCAGAAAGAAGGGCACTTTTGGGACTTACGGTTAGTTGTCCTGCTCTGGTCACTCTGAGCGCTGTCGTTCGACTGGTTGCTGGAGACAGAGGACACGCTCGAGCTCCTGACAAACCCAAATGCAGCCAGCTTAGCTGCTGGCAACCGTGAATAACCTGGGGGACGAAGTCCAGACGGGCAGGGCTTGGGGAGATTTGATTTTGCAGCACTTGGACATGATCCTTTCTTAAGATCAACTGAAAGAAGGAAAAAGAAAAAATTTTTGTTAAATAAATTAACTGTGAGACACTGACCATTACCTGTATCTCCCAGCTACATAAAGGCAGTACTAAGACTGAATACAAGTTTAAAGAGCTGATCAGACTGCAGTGATGTCTTATTTTTTGCTGCACTGAGAAGATATTTGGTGTAAAAATTTCAGGTCACAATCATTTTTAAAAGGTGAAATGTGCCAAGTACCCATGGGGCATAGCTCAAACTTCCAGCAAAGTAACATAGTTCAACACTGCTACGAATTTTTTTTATATTATCTTCTTCAATGTTGTACCACTTTCTAATTTTACAATTATTGTGTGCCAATTAAAAAAAACTCACAGAGACAAATGCTACGCATAACTTCCAGTTTTGGAAAGTATTGTAAACCAGCAACAATCCTCTTCAAGGACACAGAACTTCTTTGTATTTCATCAAAGAAAACAGTTCTTTGAAGTTCTTCTTTCAAATTCCACTAAAAAAAATTCCCTTTTCTTGCGCCAAGCCTGGGAACAAGGACATGACCTGTAAAGTCTAACTTTTTTAATATACCACTGGCCATTTCTACTGGTGGACTTCTCCTTGCTAAGACATCAGCCCACGTGAGTGACATCCACCAGGTCTCAGACACGTGCCAGCAGCAGATTTATGACACCTGGAGTTAGACCACAGCAGCAGTTCAGCTGTGGTGCCTGCCTGTGCTTACCAACCTCTCACCTGTCCTCAGCTTCTGTCCTAACCTGTACGCTGCTGCTCTTGCTTAGGCAAACTTTTCTAGGCAAATACAGAACACAGATTCACAAATGTTCCTCTTTCCCTTCACAGGCCAAAGGTCCATGATCATGGCAGTCTTGCCTTCAAGGTCAAGGGCCAAAGATTAGATTTTGCTTTTGGCTGGAAGATCTGGATACCAAGTGACTCCAGACCTCAAGTGTACATAAATTTGTACAGAACTTTTTCTTCCTAGATTTGAGAATACCAGATTCCTGTTCCTTGTGGAATTCTGTGCAGCAAAAATACATATTTTTTTAAAAAAATATTAACAACAATCTCCAAAACCTGATGTTAGAGTGTTTAATCAGGACCAGTGGGATAGGAGAAAAGGCAACATTAAAAGCTGTCGACATATTCTGTCAGAAAAGGCCACAAAGTCACCCTTTTTCTGTTGTTATTCAGTGAACATTATTTGTACACTAGCCCGACACAAACTTCAAAGGAAGACGTAAACAGTCATAATATAAAGAAAAATACAAATTAACTGCACAGTAAGAATACGGTCATATTATTACAGTATTTAATTCTTTTGTAAACTATGTAGGTCACAGCCTTATTAATTTTAATGAAGCATTTCACTTTGAGAAGACTTTAGAGAAAACAAGACTAACTCCTTTGAGCAGAAGAATGTTACAGGGATTTTGAAAGATATTTGTGTACCTCATCACAATACTAATGCTAAGCTTTATGTAATGTAACTAAGCCTTTCCTTTTGAAACAGAAATAGGTGTAACACCCAGCTAAAAAGAGTTTTGTTCTCCTATAAAACACATTCCTGCAAAGATCTAAAAAATGCTCCTTGCTCAACGAATAAAACAATTTATATATTCTAGGCTCTTAAAAATGCATTTTTGTACCCCCTTTCCCCAGGTTGAGCTCTTTATTAAGGCACAAGGAGATGGATGTCTGCAGCACCTTTGCCAGCCCAGAAGTATATGCTGTGCAGAGTAACCCAAATGAAAATAACAAATATCTATAGTGAGTAATAAAAGACTACTAAAATTCCCATTGACTCCCCATCCCTGGCACCAGCAGAGGCAATTTTGGACTATGATCCTGAATGTGGCTTCCTTTGGATATTGTGAAGAGGGGCTCAAAGGTAGCCATGGGTTCCAGGTGCAGGTGAAGAGCAGAACAGGCACTTACCACAGAGAAGAGATAGGCAGTGACGGTCACCATCAGTTCACTGCCAGGTTTGTGCAGAGCTGCTTTGACAGTGGTCTACTACAGCTGATTTATGGCCAGCTGCAAAGCACCCAGACTGCTTCCAAAGCCAAGACTTCTTCCCTACCCACTACAAAATACTCCGTGTGCTGCACCAGTGACAGGACCAAGCCCAGGCACCCTCCAGATCTGAAGGCAAGACAAGTACTCATGGCTCCTGCAGGTGCAAGGAACTGCCCAGCTCAGTGGCAGCAGGGAGAAGATATGGGGCTGTCTCTCGTGGGTTTTGCAGGTTTCCAAAAAATGCACCTGGACTACATAAGCTGAGATTTCTTTTTCTTAAGCATCTCTGAAAATTGAGGTGGAGGGAGAGATATTTCCATTTTACAGCAACAAACTATAAATATCACAGACTTCCTGCTACAAAACAGGGGAAATTCCACTGGGGCAGTGGAATAAAGTTAGAAATGGCTTTATTTAAAAAGAATGTCAAACATGCTTGGCCTAGAGCAGTGTGGCTCACCTGAGACTCCCAGGTCCCCAACTCAGCCACAGGGATGCCCACATCAAGTCCCCAGACTGACTGTTATCTGCAGTTTGTGACCAAGCATGATGAATGAAGAAGAAGAAGAAGAAGAAGAAGAAGAAAAGAAGAATTTCCTTAAAACCAAAAGGGTTTTGGTTACAAACTGCTCAACCATCTTTACCTTTTCTTCAAAGTCATTCTTCCAGACTTTGGCAGAGGATTCAGTGTTTTTTTCTCATACTTTTTTGTGTGTTTCTAGTTTATGACTTCAATTCCAATTCCCCCTGAACTAACAATATTTTGCATCTTGAACTCATCATCATCCTTAAATTGTTTTTCACTTCTTTTCTTTGTAATCCACTTCTTCTGTACCATGAGGACCTGGGGGCAGGACATTATCCTCATTACGGATGCATTCAAATCCTTAAAGCTAAGTAATATTGTGTATTCTTTCTCATTAAAATACATGAGACACCAGCCTATTGTACACATTTTCTGTTCTAAACTTCATCAAGTTTTCTCATGCATGTTTTTTGCTTTATTTCTGTTCCTTAAAAGTATAGAAGTACCCCTGCAAACAAGTTCTGGGAGTTCAAAACAAAAGTTATTTTAATGAGCAGTTTTTATTTTAATGAAAATCTGCCAAAATAAGCTTAAAAATCTTTCTAGTTGTCTCACTGCCTGAAGCTAATTATAGAATTAAGTATTGTTGTCCGTATGCACACAAGTGATTTTCTATGACACTTCAAGCTGTTCCCATCCAGAAACATAAAAACATTTTGAGTTAGGGACTGATTGACACAAACTAGATGTGCCTGGGGAGACTTTGTTAAAAGTCTGAACTTCACTTATGCATCCCCACTGCATAAGAATTGCATCTTCATGCACGGGTAAAAAGCAACTTTCATGTAATTTCTCTGTGAAATTTGAAATATGTTTTAGCTGAAATGAATGAAAAATTAAAGAAACAAGTTATACAGATATGTTCTTATGAAAAAGAGTAGCAGCTCAAGACTTTAAAACTCCATAATTCAGGGATCCTTGGCAAGTCTTTGTTATCTGGTTGTAGGGTTTTTGGGTTTTTTTGCTTTCCCTTTTTTTTTTTTTTTTTTTTAACCAGCGTTCCTGCTAAAACTTTAATCATTAGATGGCATTTTCTTTCACTTACTGATGATCTGAACATCACTATTCTCATTGCATATTGGGAAATCTGGGGTAAAGAACTTATCTCCAACGTCACCGCATCAGTCAGAGATAATATAAGTTGAGTTAACCCAGCTCAGAGTTAACCCAAACATTGGTATCTTTGCAGATTGAAAACAAATCACGCAAGTGAGAAATCTTTTCTGGTGCCACTACATTTGTGGTTTCCCTGTACAGACCTAACTTCTCTCCAAACAAGAACTGAGGAAAGGCGCTTTAAAACAGAGGCTTTAATGATTTACACCTAAACAGCAGTGAGCAGGTTGAGCCCAGCTGCCCTGATGGTTTCTCATCCAAATACCATCAAGCCTGGGACAGGTCAGTTCCAAAGGCCAAACAGTTGTCACTGCTGAACACTGATTAACTTCTGATGGGTCAGTCCACCATCATATGGTAGTAAATACTCACCTCCTCACCACTCGGATTTAAAAGCGCCAAAAACTGTTCTGTGCCTTCCCAGCTCCCAGGCAAACCAAGGCTGGTTAGCACATTCTCAACACCCCAACAACTTGTCATCTCACAACTCATTCAAGCTGCAAATGTCCGTGTTCGCTTGGCAGCTACTGTGAAAAGCACGGCATCCCTCAAAAGCTTGCAGCACAGGAATCATCCATGCATGAGTCTCACTCATTGCATTCTCCACTGGCAGCCAGAGCAGCCAGAACACTTCTCTGCACTGGAGCTGCATCTCATCTGTCCAGCTGCATCCCACTGGCTGCTCAGAAGGGCTGTGGATGTCCAGCCAGAGACAACGCTTGGCTCTCAGCAGGAAGGAGGAAAGGTAGGAAGCATTTGCCTGCCACTACACCCAGATTGCTCCACATACTGTTCTGACAAACGGCAGCTTGGTACAACTGTCATATAGAGAACCCATCTAATATGATGGGGTTTGGTTCCTTGAAGACACAGTAACTGGAGCAGAGAGGTGGCAGATGGCAATGTCTCAAGTAAGATGACAATGTCCTTAAAAAAATTCATGAGGAAGTGTGTGTGTCCCTTTGAAACTTTTTTTTTTTTTAATTAAGTATAGTCAGATTGCTCTCTCAAAGAAAGTAGAGAGTGTGAACTGAAAAATCTGCAGGTTAATGCAGGACAGAGAACATTTTCCTCTCTGAACTATTCCCTTGTCCCTCTTTCCTTAACCAGTTAAGAAGTTTGCCAGTTCAAATCCAAGTACCTCAGACTGCAAGTACAGACAGAGCTGGAGTAGCAGTAAGGCAATATTGCAGGAAGTTACCTCAAAACTTCTTTTCTATCTTCAAATCTAATTTACATGTTCAATTAATAGGTCATTATTAGGTTATTTATTCCTGAGAATAAACATGAAAATAAAGTTTTCCTGCTGGGAGAAAGCTGTAGACATATTTTGGCATTTGAGATGAAATACATTAGACATATGCAAAGACAGAAATAGATGCATATATCTGTGTCTGTCCGAGGAATGACAAATATTGCAGTCCTGATTTATGGATAAATTCTATCTTCAATGAAAGTTGACTTGCTTAGAAATGAGAGGAGTAGCTAACCCTCGGGACTGACAAGTTTAATACACAGAGAGGTGATAAGGAAGTAACATTTCATTAACTCACTCTCTGAGAAAAAAATACCCTAAAAACTACGGAAAAATGTAGAATTAAGTTAAATTAATGAGCATAATTAAAGTGAAGCTTTAACGATGAGATCTCTTTTATACTTTTCAAAATCAGACACTAATTCCATCAAAATAATCAGCTAATGAATGCAAATCCTAACACACTTGCTTCAAGAAGTCTTTATAACCAAGGAAAACATATTAATATTTTACATGTTATAGACACAGTATGCTTCAATGCTTGTTTTGACTTACAAGTTTCCCATAGAAAGAGCAGAGTCTATTTACATAAAATAAACAAATATTAAGATTTCAGAGACTCTATGGCACCTATAAGTATATCATAATTCAATGACTTCTTATTTTACCTGCTTTGCAGAACACTTTTTTTTACAGTCAGGCTGCTTGTCTGACCCACCTGGGGCAAAGCACCACCGAAGGAGCAGCACTGCCTAATAAGGCATTTGCAGCCAATGCCACCACATGTCCTACATCCTACTGAAGAAGAAGGATCACTGATCCAACCACACTTTAGGCATCGCACTTAGAGATCACACTTGAGGGAGCACTCATCATTATTTTACTTTCTACTTGGCATAACGTAAAACTAGCAAAGCCCTCAATGCACTCATAATACTTGCAGTCCATCACAGCAGTTCAGGGATTTAATTATCAATTACTTCAGAGTCAGTTTTATGAGGATTAGTATTATACATGGGCCAAACCACCCAGCTTATCAGTGCTGCTTAACCAGACTGCTGCATTATGAATGGCATGGCAAAGGGGAATAAAATCCTCGTTAAGAGGCACTGCTGCTGTCCTCGATACCGTGCCACGGCGATTTCAGTGTAAGAGCCTCCGCGGTGCCGCACACTGTGTCACGGGATAGCAACCGGCCAGATCCTTCTGTTTCCATTACCTCAGGGCAGGCTGATATCACCAGCGTTGGAAACTGGATTAAAAGCTCAGGATCAAGCTGCAAGAGATGCTGTTTAGCAATCTCGAAGGCTGGCCTGGTATCCCTGACAGAAAAATACCCCTTAGTCCCTAGCTGCTTTTGCTGAAGTTGCCCAAGCTTTCACACCCCACAACATCCGTGAGCAAGTCTTACTGGCTCTGCATCCCAGATGCTGCCCATGTGTTCATGCATGTTATTTACTCATGCTGGCAAATATGACTCTATCAAAGCTGTGTTTAATCCTGTGTTTCAAATAGTGCAGCAGAACCAATGATGCAGATCAAATACACTGCAAATAATATTACAGCTAACAGCCAAATTAAGGGAAAGTGGTTGAAAAGGGTGTTGGGTACCTTAACACAGATGGCTAAAAGGTTTCTGGTCCTATTATGAGCTCCTCTAATTACCACTCCAACAGCTCTGGCATGCCAGGGGGTGCTGTCCTATCCATCCCCTCCATGGCAACCAGCAACCCATCTCTGGCCTGCATGTGTGCTCTGCTGTGGATACAGGCACAGGAATCAGTTCTCTGAGGCCTCTGCACTCCTATACCTCTCTTGTGCTATCTTCTGTCACATCAGCCTCTTTGATGAGCAATACATTATTCTTTTTAAGAGGAAACATTAAAAACCAAAAGTCTGGTTAGCTGGCCTATCAAGTTATACATTGCTGAGAGAAGGATTAAGTCATTTGAGACATGCAAGGAAAAAGGCGTTAGTCAAGGAGGAGGTGATTATAACAAAATCTTGAATCGATAATTGGGAAATAAAATACCAAAAATAAATGAATGTAAAGAAACCAACATAAGATTTCAGAAGTACACAAAAGATAAGTAGGAAGAGGCATTGAACCAAAGAAGAGCAGTGAAAAGTACTTTGCAACAGAATAAGGTATTGCAGAAAAATTAAACACATTCTTCATCTTGCAAGGAAAATGGAAGGTGAGATGCCAGAAGTGAAAACAATGTGTCCTGGGGTGGACAGTGAAAAACTGGAGACATTAGCAACCTCTCCAGAACAAGTCTTGTGTAATTTAAAATCCATAAAACAGTCAGAGCCCAAAGACCAGATGAGACACACTTTGGGGTCCTGAAAGAGATGACAGACAGATTATTGGACTACCAGGTCTTTTATACCCTTTCTGAAACGGCAAGGTATCAATAGACTAGAGAGAAACAAGCAAAATAACAGTTGTAGGAAGGAAATTATGGAGAGCTATGAATTGAATTTGACCTCCAAAGCAGACAAGATCCAAAAAATTATCAGTGATAAAAAATTAAATATTTTTTAAAATTTAAAAAATGACCAAAAATCCTTTTGAGAAATATGAGAATGTTAAGAAGTACAACTTTGGTGGAATAGAATCACAGTAACAGCTCATGCAATTTACTTACATGCACTTCTCATGTACTGGCCTTTTTTAAAGGCAGTACTACAGACAAAAAATGGGACTGATAAGCTGATCCTGTTCAGATTTTAAAATGTCACATAACATAGAAGATGGTAAGTGAATACATGCAAGACAAGCTCCTGTATGAATTAAAAGTGGCTAAGGAAAAGTCTGCTAGCATCAATGATGCAGGATAATGTGGATAATGGATGGGTGATGGATGAATAAAAATGAAGGCAGTGCTGAGGATCAGAAAAAACGTTTATTTGGTAATGGGTTCTGTTTGCATTTTCTCTCTCATCAATCTCCCAAACTGGTTCCTATAACACAAGGGCTTACCCTACTCATATCCTGAACTCACAGACTCTTGCAGTTTCATTTAAATGGAAATGATGATCCAATTACTCTCTGCACCTGTATTCCCATGTTCATTGCTGACTGAACTCAAGTCACAGGGCTGAAATGGTATTTACAACCTAGCCTGCAATCCTGGGGTGTCTCAGAAGTCACATACAGCTGAGTTTGGTCAGCTTCTGCTAACGGCATCAGATACACTCCACATGCAGGGTCAGATAGTAAAGGATACTGGCAAGAGGCAGTGTATTACAGAGAACCTTGATTTTCTGATAAGCCCCAAATCCTGTCAACCTGTATTACTGACTGAGACTGTCCTCTCAGGGTAAAGTCAAGATGCTCTGGTGCATTTCCTTTCTAATTTTTTTCTAAATTTCTCCTGCTTCTTAGTATGGACAAATATACTCTGTGGAGAGATGGTAATAGTTTTCAAATACCTGCAAAGAGGAAAAGACCCCACAACTACTCCAGATGAAAGAGGAAGCAAACTGCAACAAAGGGGCTTAGGCAAAACACTAGGGAACACTTTTAACTTGAAAATAGGTAATGCATTGGAGCAGAGCTGCTTTCAGAGGCTCCAAGATCTCATATCAAAGGTTTTTATAAGTAGTTTTTCGTGAACAGGATAAATAAGGATACATCAGAAGGAATCCCATCCTAGGGCAACAGAAGAGATCATATGACCTTACGTCATAAATTAACTTTAGCCCTTATGACTAGTTTTAAAAATCTCTGCAGTATTCTAGGCTGTTAAACAGCTGCTGTACTTCACTCTGACAATGACTGATTTTCAGTTGTCTCTGCACTTGCTCCTGTGCATTTCTTAAACTTCCACACTTTTCCAGGCTATTAAGGAATGTCCGGTAGAAGTAATTACTCTCTCTTTCTTGTGACATCGTACACTTCTCCTTCCACCTCTGCCTGTGCTTTTTCCTCCCCTGTAATTCTGCCCAGGGTCATGCTGAGCTGGGTAGTAGCTAGGAAGAAGAAACTATTGGAAGTGTTGTCTTCAAAGAGGTGTACACCACGCCTTCAGAGAATCAAGATCTCTGCTGGCACACTTGAACACTGCCCAGGTTTTCAGAGCACAACGTGGTGGGGAATGTCAAATCCAGACTGAATGGTGAGGTCTTCATGATGGAAGAAAATGTCCCATTATCTTCCCCAGAACAAAACCAAAGATTTTTCAGGCATTTACAAGGCAGAGGAAGAAAGGTGAAAAATGAGAATTATTATTGAAAACTATTATCTTTCTTTGGCAATGACCTGCGAAAAAACCTTTGCACAAGTCCCAGACTCCCTAGTCAGACTTGCTGCAGGATAAAAAGACATACCTCAAAGGGTGCTGTTGGAGCTTTGTAGGATCAGGTCAAAATGTTGCTAATTTTGTGATTTTTCTGTCTCCAAAAAAAGGTATCTTATTGGTGAAAACAGTAAAGGGAAATGAAAGAAAGTTCATACTTTACCTGAAGCATCAGGATGGTAGAGGCTGGGAGCACTTGTTATTTCTCCTTGCTGATGGAGACAACTCCCTGAGGATCTTTGACTCGCAATGAGAATCCTGCTCTTGGCAGATGGCAACCTGGACACTGCACCCAGCCCTAGCTGTGGCTTCAGGATCATGGCAGATCGATAAAAGCTTGGTGGCACCTCATAGTGGGTGTACGGTGGAGGGCAAAATTCATCTTTTGCAGGCCTTTCCCCAACCTGCAGAAAAATCATTAACACAGATATTACACAACAAATCAATAAACCCAGACAATATGGAGCTCCAAATTGCTTGTAAAGGCTAAATTTCCCTCCTTGTGAATCTGGTCCTCAGAGCACTGCAAGCTTTCAAAAATTTATGGTCTTACTATGTGAATTACTCTTCAAAAACATGTATACTACACCCTCAATATGCAACTACACCCAAATAAAGAATTGATGCCTTCCCCAAAAGAAAATGGACACATGGAAGACCTTCAATTAATGAAAATGAGGGAACTGTTAAGCACGAAATGTTATATTATTTACAGAGGTGGATATACTGAGAGACTGTGTAAATGGAATTTTTATTAGAAGTTATTTAAAATATTATTGCCCAGTTCTGGGAGAAATTGGTTTTAACTTAGCTAAAAATAAAGCTGGTGGTGTTTTAGGTATATTTTATCAGAGAAATTGTACTGCCAAATAATTTCTGTGACAAAAAAAAAAAAAAAAAAAAAAACCCTCAGTATGTTCTCACTGCAAAATGTTCATTGTCATCTGTGCCCCTCTAATTCCTGGAAAGAGACCTGGTTGTGGATGTGAGCACATTTCTCTAATTTATGCTTTCAGAGGCCTGTTGAATATTCCAAATCAGAGCTAGAAAACCCATATGTCCATGAGAACAGGAGGAAAAAACTATCAGGTTTGCAAATGTGAAACCTTTGCTATTTATCACAAATAGGTGCTGCTTTGTTAAAATCACCATCAAATCTCTCAGTATTTTAATGGGCATTTACTGTAAGAACAGCAGTGTAAGTCCCAAGCTGGAAATATTTCCAGCTCATAGCTGGCTCAGAGCACTGAACTTGCACTCGAGGAATGATCTGGTCCTGTGATTCAGCCCTTGTGTCTTTGTGCATTCAAGATGGGCTCTGACTCCCACTTTTCTGTGCTGCTTCGTGACTCAGGACAAGAGTGCAGAGTTTTCATTTCTCACATTTGCAAAGAATTGTTTGCTCTTCTGAGTAGAGTCCAACTTCTTCACCGTTTTCTTATAAAATGCAATATCATCATCATGTAGAAAGGACTTATGAATATTTTTTCAGTCATCCCATTTAGGCCACGGAAAAAGAAAAAAAAACATAGGCAATAGGAAACTAAATTTGTTTAAAAATTAATCAAAAAGTGCCACGGGCTACCTAGGAAGAAATGTAACTGCCAATTAATTAACTCTGCTGTAAGTTATGATGCATATAATATGCCAAATCAATTTCTATTTAGCAATTATAAGCATTAGAATATGCACTTCAACATTGGCTATAAAAGCTTTGATCCTAGCTCCTTCAAGAGCTCTAATCCTAATTTAGCAAATCTTTAATATGCTAAGAGACAAGATTGGCCTTAAACTATGAAATATAGAAGAATATTTGAGGTCTTTGCACAGGAACTAGGAGGGCAGATGCAACAAACACTGAGCTGTATAGTTTTGCCCTATATTTTTCCCTCTATTTGCAGTCCTATTTCCTGCCATTAGATCTTTCTCTTTTCTTTTTTATTATACTCCTGTGACCTATTTGAAGTTAGGATGCAGTTTTTTGCTGTATAATATGAATGATTCTGCAGACTTGAACTGCAGATGTCTGGCTTCTTACTTTCAGCTTCTAGATATGAGATTATTTTTCTGGATAAGCCTCAGTTATCTTCTCTCTCCCTGATAAATTTATTTCTATCAGATTACACTATGCACACTATCATTTCATACTTAAATGAAAGTTCAGCACCAATGCCAAGTATTTCAGTATAAGAAAAAGAGAGAATCATTAAACACAGAAAATAAGCATTTTATGATAAACTGGGCCAGTTTATTCAAATCTTCTCTCACCCCATTTCTTTTTCTTTATTGACAGTATGCTAAGAGTAACAGAGAAGGGCAACAAACATGGACACAAATGCAATCAATCACAAGCATAAAACCTCTTCTCAAGGAAAGAGCCCTTCTCAAGGAGAAGGACTTAGAACAGAATAATTTAGATTGGAAAAGACCCTTAAGATAATCAAGTCCAAATGATTTTGCCCAAATATCTCTCAATAATTAAATGCTATTTTTTGAAGACCCTAGTTTTGGAGGACATGAACTTGCTATGAAGATACACTATTTTTTCCTTTCTATTTAACTATGAATTCATGAAGTGCAAAATTCAACTGGTCTCAACAGAATTGTATAAAATCATTGCCATTTTAAAGCTCTTCAGAAAGATGTGGATTATATGACCCCTGTTAGCACCCTGTACTAGGTTTTTGTATGAGGGACTTCTAGGGAAACCATCTGTTGCAGCCTGTCCACCAAGAAGGCCAGCCCAGAGTTTTCTTCTGTGGGGCTGTCTGCTCATTACCTACACACCCATTAATGGATTTGTTAAAATGAGCCAGAAAAGTCTGCTACAAATACTTTGAGCATACAGGAATTTCCACAGGCTGGGTATTCCTGAGCAGAGCTGGCAGCATGGCCAGCAGGTACGGATGCCCAACACTTTCCTTCATGTTACTTTGTTTAAAACATCATCAAACATTAACGCCTCGAGGAAGAATTTGCTTGTCAAGTGCCTGCTTCAGGCAACTCTTTGGGAAAAGAGTTTGCAACATCAGTTCAAATAACAGGATCAAGGGGAGAAACTTTTGGTTTGACTATATATAAAACAACTCCTCCTAGTCCTTTTTACCTCAGCAGGCTTTTTGTTTCAACAGACTTTAGTCCATCTTCTCTGGACCACAGTGATGTGTCTGCTGGGGCAGAGACTCAGAATGAATGGGGTAGATGAATGGGGCTGTCACAGTATTGGTGAGGCAGGCAGGAGAGCTGGTGATCAGCAGACCTCCTCACAGACCCTCACCAAGTCAGGGCTCTCGGCAGCAGCCATAAAACAGTGAATAAAGTGGCCAGTGACCACTCTCTGACAGTGCACAGCCTGTACCTGTACGAGTAAACTCTCTGTCTGTAGACCAGGCTGATCCATGGTGGCAGCAGCCTCTGGGTGAGCACGCTCTGGCAGAGCTGGATCCTGAGCTGGGAAGCATGCTCCCAGTCCAGCAATCAACCTGCCCTGAGCCTTGGAGGCCATGTCATTCCACTGTTCAGTTCACTAGGACAGCTACAGTCTTTGGGTCCCTGTGACTTGATTTGCCCTGTAACTTCCCACAGAGGCAACTGGGAGAACAAAGAGCCCATAAACACCTGCTGGTGCTGACTAGAAGAGGGTGAGGTCCACAATGAGATGAGGAGCCCATGTTGTGATCAAGGATGTGGACAACAGTGACCTGCACTGAAAAAGGACTGGTTTTCTTAAGCATTTTGCATTTCACCTTGAGAGGTTTTCTTTTATTTTGCCCATTCTTTTGCCCATTCAGTGGAACTCAGTTCCACTGTGGACCCAACCCCTCAGCACCGCTGGACTGCCTTCATGCTGGAGTTGGGATTTTGTCTGAGCTGCCCGGGGTGGGCTTTGGCACAGGCAGCTCAAGAAGCCCTGCAAGCTTCTCACTGCACAAAGGCAGCCCTCGAGTCTTTCTCGTAGAGTTATCCAGGCCTTTTCTTTGAGTCTCCTGCCAATACAGCACCTTCCTATTTCTTCTACGCCTGGCAACCAGAGGGATATTTAATAGTTCCTACCACTTAGCTGAATGATGCTTAGAGATTGCAGCTATTAACACTATCATAGCTATATAAAGAGCTACAAAGTGCTAACCAAAGCTCTCCAAAGACAATACTGGATGTGTGATATAGGTCAATCTGGGATTTTTTCTCCAACAAAGACAGTGGCCATCGTGCCAGAATCTCCTTGTCTCCAAAACCCCTGAGTCTTCCACATTCTTCCTTCAGCTCAGTGATTTGGATCTATTTCAGTGTGTCCTAATTGGTTTCTTTTGGATTACACATCACTCATCTGATACTAACCCACACTGTGCACAGCTGCTCTTTTAAGCATCTGTTCACCTTCATGGATTGATCATTTTCCTTTCTCTTGATGCATACTGAGCCAAATCAGGCCCCTTTGTGTTCCTCGAGCTGGCAGGACAGCCAGGTTATTGCTTTTAAGGTGGCAGTCCAAGAAAGCAGATTCCATCTTCTGCCATCAGCTCCTGAATCCTGGCCTAACGCAAACTCATAACGCAAACCATAGTTCAACTTTTTCTTCTCAGCCTCTTCTCCAGTTAGTCCAGCTTCTCTGAAGAAGCAGTTTGCTTGGGTTCAGATATTCCCTCACTGAAATACCCACCAAAAATCATATTTCTTGAAGGAACAAGGGAAGATTCTCTCCAGCTCCTAATTGTCCTACTTCTAGTCTAGAGAAAATCACACTGCAGGCTTGCCACAACCTGAATCCTTCTCATGCTAAAACCAGTCCTCAGCAGTGCTCAGAAATCTGTCCTTTGTTCACAGATGTGTCTGCTGATCCTGCCTGATTATCTGAAGCCCAGCTCTCACAGACACCTGTGGCCTTCAGAGGGTCATGCCACCCTAGAAACAGTCAAACAGCCAGCGCACAGTCTGGGTCATTCTGGCTTTCATTCCATTGCCATGCACTCAACAGCAGTAACCTAGTAATTTCCCCTCAGCTTACAAGGCAATTGTGAAAATATACTAATGATGGCTGGAATAGACAATCTCCCAAAGACTTTAGTAAATCATTCCCTGGACATGAAATACAAGGGACAGAGCTGAAAACTGAAGTTAAAAGAAAAAGGACAGCAAGTACTGTTCTTTCTGTGCTTGTGATAAGAAATAACTATAATCTTTGCTCACTTCAGTGGGTTTCTAGTTAATATGCCATAAGGGTCAATCTACACTCACACACAGTATCTTAATTTGGGTATTTGCCAGGTTTTGACTGAGTCACTAAATTTTTTATTTCAATGCTGTTCTTTGGATCTATACCGTATGTAGAATGAGGTAGGGAGTAAAATAGCCTTAATAACACCACAAGACACAGAACAAAAAACCATATCATTTTTTTAAAGACTCCTTCAAATAAAATAATTTGTGTTATCTTCAGTGTTTGTATGAAAAGCTTGGTTATTGAACTACCTCAGGTCCCGAGCAGTGGATGCAAGAGGACATGAGAGACACGGCTTGTTCTTTCCTGTCCTTCCTCCACCTACCAAGCAAGCTCATCCTTCCTCCACTGTACTCACCTCCCAGGGGGAATTTTGGGAACTCAAGGCTCCTGCCCAGTTTAGCAAGGCAGAAACACAGTGAGATATCTGGAGCCAGAGGCGTCTAGAGGGACTTCCATCACATTTTGGCTGCTTAGGATGGCTTTCCAGGGAAAAGAAAAAATCTTTTTTGAGGTGCAGGTCAGTGTAAGAAACAGCATTAAAATTAGTCAAAAGTAAATCTTCTTTTGTATTATATGTGTAATCCAAAAAGAGCTCTGACAGTCCCTGGGTTTCCACCCAGCTAAACAGAATGGAATTAGTTTAGACCTCTAGTGCTCTGTCTACAAAATCCTGCCAACTTTCCCATTAGGAAGGAAGAGTCTTGGGCAAATTACAATCATTTCCCAAAGCTATTCTTCAGGAAGCAAAACCAAAAAGATTATTTATTCAATTCAGCATGTCTTTTTCTTTCTAAACATCCCTATTTATCATACTAGCAGGTGATCAATTTGCTGGAAAATACTGGAAGAACGCAGTAACGACTTCCAGTAATGGCTAAGATATCACAACAGGGTCAGTACTAGAAACAGTTAGGTAAGTTTATTCCTAATGATCACACATTGTTTTAGGATTTATTTCTTATTTGAGGTTTGAGAACCAACTTCTGGCAGCGGCAAACAAGCAAATAATCACTACCTGGCGCAAAAAAGCAGCTGTCTAAGATGCAGAAACTTACCTCCTGCAGAAACTTCTCGCCCATCGGACCCAAGTGATGACCTGGGGGCCTAATTCCTGACACTACTAGTCCAGAACCAAAGAGCCTTGGCTTCTGGAGGTCAGGTTTAAATTTGTCATACAGGACACTGGCGGGCTTCGCTTCCCCTCCGTTGGACGCCTTCTGTTCCGCAGGGACGGGCACGCTGCACGCGGGGCCGTCGAAGGGCAGCCCTGCCGGCGCGAACAAAGGATCCAGCTGCTCTATGGAACGAGGGTTTCTCCTAATGTACGTGATGATTTTAGGTCTCACAGGCTTAGGCCGGGGGATGGCAGGTTTTATCTCAACGCCTTCTTCCAGCTTTTCACTGCAGTCACTGTCCACACCAGCCTTATCTGTGAGGGAGCCCTTGGGGTGGACCAGGATAGGTTTTGGGATGGCGCTGCTGCAAGCAGTCTTGATAGGCACTTTAGGGGATAAGTTTAACAACTGTGTGCTGTCAATGGGAGGTAGGACTGAGGAGGGTGATAATTTGCCATCATGAAGTGCATAAAGGTCCTTCAAATTACTGTTTGATAGTGTGGGCTGACCATTAACATCCGGCGTTGCCATTGGGCGCACAGGAGTTGGGACACATAAAAAGACATCAGCCTTTGCTGGAATGTTACCGCTCTCTGGTGCTTCCTCTAGAGGATGTTTCTCTACATTAGCTGTTTCTTTACTTGAAACAGAAACATTTGAGGTTTCCACATCACTGCTGTGACTGTCAGGTTGTTGGTTTGACACTGTCTCTGCACTGCGTGCTCTGTGATGATCTGAGGGATCAGAGGCAGGCACAACAGCATCCTCAGTGCTTTCTTTGACTAGCATCAGTTTATTCTCATTAACTTCCAAGGGTTTGCTGTCAGGTGGATTAATATCATGTACAGAAGATATCTGTTCACCAACTGTTTCAGCACAACCTGTGTCAACTTCATGCAAATTTTTGTTTTTTCTTGGTGTCACTTTGACGCTGGATTTACTATTGCAGGTGAGTGGAAATATTGTTTCCATTTCCTCATCAGTAAAACATTCCTCACCAGCCTGGCTGGTTGCCCTGCTGTCACTGTCATTGCTTCCTCTTCCTTCCCTACTGATGGCAATGTTATCATTTTGCAATTTATCATCAGGATGAGTTACTACCTGGCTTGACAATGGGTCCTCTACTCTATTACAGGTGTTGTGAAAATGGGATACTTGAAATTTTGACATGTCAGACCCAGAGCTTTTCTGTTCCTGCACTGCTGTATTTTCAGCTCTTGGACACCCCAGGAACTCTACCAGCATAATTCTCTCTATCTTTTGTTGACACGTATTTTTATATTGTAGAGATGGTGCAGTCCTAAGCTCCAGTTTTTTACTTTTATCACCCTGACCTAATTGTGCTTCTGATTTACTAGCAACCTCATTGAGCTTAACAGCTGAATGTTGAGAATGAGAAGCATGCAGTGTGCTTTCAATGCTAACATTTGGTACATTTTCTGGTTTACTTGTTTTCTTGTTCCCTGAGGTAGATGGTGTGGAATAAAATACAGTCCTTTCCTCTGAGGTATTGTCAAGTGGACAAAACACCATCCCAAGAAAATGATCCGTGGATGTTTTCTGGGATTTCTCTGTACTTCCTACCAAGTGGTGAGACCTGTCGATGGAGTCCAACGATGCAGAAAGCAGACGTTTGCACGACACGCGACCAACGCCGTCTTTTGCAAATGTTTCAGGCTGAGGAGAAAATTTACTTGGTCTTCCCAAAGAAAGCCTTTTTATTCTCTCCACCTCCACAGTCCTGGACGTTTTTCCCTTAGGAAAGTTCTGTGTGAAGTCAATATTACCTTTGGAGACAACCTCCAGGTTGGCATCATTTGTGCTACTTTTTAAATTGGACAGACTTTGTCCTCGGCTAATCCTGATATGCCTTGATATATCCTTAGCTTCGCTGGTCCTGCAATCTTTCCCCATTTCCCTGCTTGTGGTGGAGGGCAGCTTACTTTCCTGTGCACTGGTGTGACAGGTTCGAGAGTCTTTGAAGGTCAGAAGTTTATTCTGCTCTGTAGGCAGATGAGTCACTTTCTCTGTTCCTCCAGAGTATATATTCCCACTCTCATCTGTCACATCATGTTTCTTAACATCCCCTTCAGTGGTTCTAACTTTTGTTACAATTTGGTTGGCATTGGTATCCCCAACATTCACTATACTTTCATTGTTGTTTCTTATTTCACTGCGGTTGTCATGAAGCTGGGAATAACATGACTTGTTTGGAATTAGTGGAGCACTCATTTTGAAGCTTCAGGTGACTGCTTGCTGCTTTTTTTTTTTTTTTTCTGTCAGTTCTAATTAATGAGAAGGTTTTTTTTTCCCTATCACGTTAACTTTTATGCATGCTTCAGTTATACATTTAAATTAGAACTGATCAGTAGAAAATTCATCATCAGAAGTCTTGAAGTCTCTTCTCAGAGTCACATTTTTCTGCTGCTCAGTTGTCTTTTCTGCAGCTTCTGGACCAAGGAAATCTTTATGATGTGCTGTAGAGAGGTTCAGCAAAAGCAGAATAGATCTGCCAAGTTCCCTCTGAATGAGAGCCAGTTAATCCAGCCAACCTAAGGGGAAAAAAAATCCAAACAGAAATAAAACAAAACCCCAAACAGACAACATTACACTGGTGTCAGGAATCATGCTAACTAAATCAAACTTAAAACCAACAGCACTCTCAGGTATAACCCCAGGAAAGAGTGTTTTCAAACACTTTAAATGCTGTTTCAATTACAGCTTTGCTCCCAGCAAAAGTTCTTAGTGTAGCACAAATCTCTGACTCAAGAAGTTACACAGCAAAAACTGTCCTGGTTAGGGGAATGGTTGTCACTGTTTTTAAGACACATAGGTTTACAACTGGAAATAAACAAAATAAATAAAAAAAGTGGGGGATCCAGTCTTGAGGGTCTAAACATTTGCATATTGCTTCAACAATTATTACCAAGAGTGGCTGCTGAAGCATTTAAAGCATCACTGTATAGATTAGTCATCAATAATAAAATTCCAGGTCCACAGAAGTTGTCTATGGCTTTTAGGAATCACTGCTGTTCTTGTGCTGACACCCCATCCCCTTTGACATTTCTTAGCCGGATTTATAGATTCCAAGAAAGCAAAAGCTGTGGCTGGAGGCCTGCAAAGGAAAATTGTATTTTTTCTGAGACAGATGAATGTGTGCATTTTTAAATATAGAGGATTATACACCATTCCCAATACAGTGCATCTCTTTTTGGCTCCCTCACACGTTTGGCTTCGGGAGCCCAGATTTTGTCCTCTATCACCTCCAACAAGATGAAGATGAAATTTCTGCCTATACCATGCCCAAATTCACTCTCTGAGATATTTCTTGTACCCTGTGTGTTCATACCCTTCATCACAAAGAAACATGGACACTGGAAACTGGAACATGCTCCACGTTTCCCAGAAGCTGGAATTCAAAACACTTGCGACACTCCCAGCTGTGCTGGGTTTCTAGCCAGGGGCTCACAGGGGCACTAATTAGAAGTGCAGAATAAGTCCAGTGCTCTGTCTGCAGTATCTGGGTGCCAGTCTGGGTCCCTGCATTCACTGAAAGCATCTTCACACACAGTGTGCAGAGAGGATGTGCTGTTGTGCTTCAGAGGCCAGAGCAACCACTTTGGCTCAATGTTGCTAGTACAAATTTATTAACATGAAGGTCAAGAAAGACCTGCCCCCCCTCAAACACAGGGCTCTGCTCAACCTCAGGACACTGACAGCTGAGTCTAGCCCCTTGAAGCTGACAGCGATGGACTCCATGCACCCAACGTTCCAATTTCATCTCTCCTTGTGACATCCAGCCACAGATTAGGGATGTCAAAGACTTGTAGAATCCATTACATTCTTACAATTAACACCCATACAGTTACCCAAATATATTTTCTTTTTTTGCAGAATATTGCCTGCTTGACTTTGTAACATGTTTTATGACCACCATTAATATAAAAATATAATGTATTTTCCTATTAGGGAATACAAACTTTGGACCTTCGTTCAGTCAATGTGTTGAACATTTACATATTGTGACAAGCCCACTTGGAAGTAAGATACATGGTTTTGTGTTACATTTGGGACCTTAGATTTGATCATTCTTCTGTAAATAGCTGCTATTTAAGAAGCTTTGGCTTGGGTTTTCTGCAAGATAGTTTATTTTAAATGGCACTGTCCAGACTCAGCTTCACTATGCTCTTTGGAGTCAGTGAGATGAAAAGACTCAGCTGTGTCTGGGTTCTGCTGGCTCTTCCTCTATTTTTTATTACTCACCTCTTTGACTGATGTTGGCTGACATACATACATCTGAAGTCACTCCCTGCTGTGCAGGAATGCTCCGAGATGAGAGGGACATGAACCTCCTAACTTCAGATGCCCTCCTCAGAACAGGAGAAGGGAGTATGAGGAGTCTCAAGCCCAGCAAAGACAACACTACATCACTTATCAGCATATCACTAGGGACTCTGGACAAGAAATATGTCGGCAATCTTCAAGACTGAACTTGGTATATGTAAGGATTTATAAGGATAAAATTTTCTTGATACTGTATAATGTAAAAATATCCCCTCTGAACCACTGAGAGTAGAAAATGAAGTCATTGCAGGATCTATAACTGTATTTGTGGGGAAAAAAAAAAAAAAACAAACCAAAAAACCAACCTTTTACAAAGTGATGTGAACATGCTAGACAGTGGAACAAAATTATATTCACCAGACTATGTTTAGCTATGAATCCCACAGGGAGAAGAAAAGTTCAAGGAGCCAGAAACACAATTAAATACTTCTGTTTAACTCCAGCTGTATCAGGTTCCTTCTAAGATGTCTATCTCTTATGAGACTCTATTTTAAACCTGAGCCCATTTAATGATGATCTAGGAAAGAAGCATACAAGAGTTTCTTCCCATCTGATATTGCAGTTCCTCTACTACACTCCAAGTTACATTTGGCCAATAGATCTCACCCTAACCTCTGGAGACATCAGGAGGAAGGAGAAGCTGAGCTGTATGATTTTTGCCCCAGGACATGCAGCAGGGACTACATCAGCAGAGCTCAAGTTTGTAAAATAAAACTGGCTGGAAAAAGAAAGCAGCAGCCCGCTTCTGAATAGTAACAGCAGTGCTTTTCTTGGTTAAACAAGCGGTGTAGAAATATTGTTATCCTCAATAGGAATTGAAAATTAAAAAATTGTGAAGAATTCCACAATATTGGTTGTTCTGTTTTCAATTTGCCACAAAAATACAAAAGCAATAATTATGAGATATGCAAAGGAATTATCAAATCACATGTACAGATAAACATGGAAATAAAGAAATAAAACCTGAAACACGTTGAGAATTTTGCTTTCCTCTATAAACATTTCCTAATGCAGGCTGTTACAGCTGCCTACCCATCCCAGTACTGAGAGTCTAAACTGAGAATATTTACAGCAAGATACACCAAAAACATCTGGGTGTTCTGGTAACACTGTGCCTGGCTTAGACTGACTGCTCTTTCAGTACAATATGTATGAGAAGCACCTGAACACTATTAACCATCTGCTACTGAACTGATGCCTCTTGCTATTACCATAAAACAAAACAAAACAAAACATAAAAACCGCAAACAACAGAAAACAATGAGTTTGTAAATTGCTGGGGTAGAGCCAGTAGCCTGTGAAAGGTCAGGCATCCCCTGTCAGCTGCCCACTCCTGCAAGGCAAAAGCTCTCAATCCAGTGAGGTAGTGGGTCATGCTGCCCAAGAAGTAGGATTACACCGGCAGGCTTTTCACCTGGAGAAGAGAGGGTTCCAGGTAGACCTCCTTGCAGCCTCTTAGAACTTAGAGGGAGCTTATAAAAAGGAGGGAAAATTACTTTTTACATGAGCAGATATTCACAGGACTAAGATAAATGGTTTTAAATTAAAAGAATAGAGATTTAGAACAGATATTAGGAAAAAATCCTTTACTGTGAGAGTGGGGGGCCATTGGAATAGGTTGCCCAGAGAATTTGTGGTTGTTTCGTCCTTGGAAGTGTGCAAGGCCAGGTTGGACAGGGCTTCAAACAACCTGATCAGTGGAAAGGGTTCTTGTCCATGGCAGGGGGTTGGAACTAGAAAATCTTTAAGGCCTCATTCAACCCAAATCACTCTATGCTTCAATGATACATGGGGAGAACCTGTGCACCAGCCCACTTGGCAACGACTCAGAGAGGAGTCAGGAGGCCTGATGGGTGTTTGTCCTCACAGAAGGCAGCTACAGCTGCTTGATCACAACCCAGTTCAAAGCACAAAGTGAGAAATCTCCAGCCATTTCCCTCAGAGGCCATCATAATCCAAGTTTTTAAACTCCTGGAGCATCCTGGACAAGGGCTAAGCACTAATTCCAGCTCTGCTGCCCTCTGCACAAGCAGCACGTCCAAAGGATGAGAGTCTTGAATGCATTACAACACCCACAGATAAAGACCCTCAGGAAGAAATCTTGGCCCACGAGAGAGACACTGCTATTGTCTGACCAGTGCAGTGATGCAGGGAGATGGAGGAAAGCAGACAAGGGATATATTTGTATGAGGTGGGAAACAGATGCGTTTTTTAGAGTTACTACAGAAAATGGAGCAGATGCTTCCTGAAATGCACAGTTGTCCCAAGAAATGCCACTGGGGAGGATTGGCAAACCAGGCAGAGCTTCACTGAGGCCTTCTCTGGGAGACAAGATACCACCACATCCAATGCCAGCCCTGCAGGCTGCCAAGAGCTGAGCCCACAGATGAAACAAATACAGTGCTGGTTGGAAAGGAGGTGGGAATATCTCCTTGGGAAGCCCAAATCTTCATGAAGAACTATTTCTGACGGTGACAGAAGCTGAAAGCTGATACCAGGATATTAAAAAAAAAGAGCCAATAAACCTTTTGGAGTGGGTAATGTACAATTGGAATTAATTAAAAGTGGTAGAAAAGTGCTCATCCAGGCATGCGATAATTCTGTTAATGTGATTTGGAAGGGCGAGAAGATTTGGATACAGTCCCCGACAGCTTCTATTCATAACAAAGCAGACACAGCTGTTTGAGGAAATTACAGCATAATCTCATCTTTGGCAGATCCTGTGGAAATGTTGCTGTCTGTCATGAAGAGGACAGTACTTCAGAGAGACAACTTTCTGCCTGACAAGCAATTAGAACATAGGCAGAGAAGAGATGATAGAGCAAATGTTAAATTTTTACACACTGGAAAGTGGCTGTTCTGATTCAAAAGTAAAACTGAAATTATTTGAAGATATTAAAAGCTTTTGTAGACTGAGGCTCTGTAGCATTTCCAGAATGTCAGTGTTTTAGTGTGTTTAATGTCTCTATAGCCAATAAATTTTAATAATTTAATTACTTACATGATTACATATTTTATACCTTTATAAGTATAATTATAAAAACTGAAGAGAGAACAACCTATGGTTTCATAGGCCATGGAAATGTTTTCTGTTATACTTTAATTTTTATTCAATAATAAAACAGATTTCATTTTATCAAAATCATTAATAAATTTATGCTGGTCTATCCAATCAATCAATTGTCTACCTAGTCAATTTATGCTGGTCTATCAAATTTTATAAAAATTATTATGAACAAATCAGACTTCAAACATTTGCCACATTTAGCTTCAAAATTTTGTAAACCAACAATGTTCATTTTCAGTTCCAAATACTATTTCAATATCAAATTTACTTCATCTTGCCAAGGTTTTCACATGGCAAATCAGGTAACACAGAAAGATTACCTCCTCTACCCAAATCAGTATTATCTTCCTAAGTAACAGGATGATAACAAGGCCAGTGGAGAACTCCTGGTTCTTGCTTTCACTAGACTGATGATGAGCCATTTCTATTTGGCTCTCTTCCCTGTATTTCCAGAGAGATTTTTGGTTCAAGCCTTCACTAATACAATTTCCTTATACAACACACCTGAGAGATCCCTTGGAAGCAGCACCACTTCCAGTTTGCTGGAAGTCACCACCACATGCAACACTCCTGAAAGCACAGCCAAAGGTAAAGGTGCTAACTCAAGGCTGTCCCCTGACCTTCCCAAAGGAGGAGAGGTGGCAGCACGTGAAACAACGGGACTGAAAAATAAGGATGAGACTCCAGCCCTGGAAATCACTGTAGCAGCTGGCAGTGTCATGATGTGTAACTGGCTTGCAAATGCAACTTTCCTTTCTGAATACACTGAAAAAAACCTGAAGGAGATGTTCCATGTTACAAGAACTTACATGCATCCTCAACTGCCTGTGTATGGCAGCTGGAGGACATCAACACAGCGGATGGAGCAAAGGGAATGCTTCTCCTCTGCTGAACACCCCTCTTCAGCACTGCAGTGGTTTATCTCACAGGCCCTACTGAGGATGGAAACAACCACAACCACGTGCTCTTGGCTAAAGAAACCTGCGTTTTCATGGTCTTCCTAGGGAACACACCCACAATTTTTCCTGCCATGGCAGTGGCAATGGCAATGCAAGGGCAGAAATTTTTGTACAGCTTTGTAATTTATTGCTGTGGAGATCCATATGTCTTCAATGAAAACTCATCAAAAACCTTCCCAAACAATGTATATAATTTTATTTTCTTAAGAAACTTGTAAATGTATGAGTTTGGTGGGGTTTTTTTTTTTGTCAAAACTGCATTTTGCAATATGATACTCTAATCATTTATCACCTGTGAGAGCTGAATTCCCAAAGTACATTATATGGAAAGTATCCTGCTGACTGCTATTTCAAAGGAGTACAAGATTTGTGATTAAAGATTCTCATTATCAAAACTGACAAATCATTTTCATTATTAACATCAATCAAGTCTCCACCAGGCATACGCCTGAATAGTTGTTTTTCAAGACTTCTTTATTTTTACATTTCTACTTGTTTTCAAATATCCACTGTTGGATAAGACAACATACTCTGATATAAGCAATCCTATTAATCAGTTATCCCCCAAAAGGCAGAAGTCTCTGTCTTAGCTATGGCAACCAGGAGGCTGATTGATAATCACAGCAACTAACCTTTGAAAAAATATCTGATTTTATTTTAATTCCAGATAAGCACACCTGGCTAAAGGGATAGGAACAGCTCATACTTTCTGGGGCACAATGCTGTTCAATTTGAGGACTTGAAAGAAAAACAAACAGGAGAACCTCAGGGAAAGCCACTGTGAAGATGTTATCAGATAAGGGCATCCTGGTTTTTTAAGAAGTATGAGCTGGTAAATCAAGCAAGGCGAGACCTCAGCCCAAGCCATGTACATGTTTATTGCCACAGCCATGAGCAAAACACAGGCAGCACAAGAAAAGCTCGAATCAAAAGCCCAAAGGAGAGAAAATTATCACTTAGCACCTCAAGGCACCATAAAGCAAATGAAAATGGCAAGAAGGAAAGCAGTAAAGAAGTTTTCTTGGAGAAAAACTACAGTCAAGGCAACAACTGATTCCTCCCAAACAAGTGCAAATAAATGGAAGAAAAGTTATGTATCAAATCAAGTCCGTGCTGCCACAGCACAGCCCATCTGTTACACGCTGAGACATCACCCAGAGGTCAGCCCCAAACAGGAGGCATGGGGACAGCCCTCTGCACTCTTTCTTTTCCCAGATGCCAGCAGGGGCCCCACACATGCCCCACTGCACCACTGAGCACTCCTGGGCACAGTGCCACTGATGGAAACAGGAGATTGCCGTGAAAGTGAGAGAGGCACCATCAGCTCCTACTGCTCTCTTTCAGAAGGGAGGGAGCAGCAAAGGGATTCTGCCCATCCTTTCTGGTGCCTTCACCTCACAGAGCCCAGCCAGAAACTTTCTGTGTCCCTCTCTATCCAAAAACATGAACTGCAGGTCATCATAAAATCTGCAACAGCTGGACGCTGGATGCGTGGGGCCCCAAAACACTGCTTAATTTATTTCTGTGCAGCACAAAATCTTGACACGGAAAGGGGATTGTGAAATGTTTCCAAAATGATCATTGTTTTTTTTTTTTTTGCTAAGACTGCTAAATCTTTCCTGGCTTCCAAAAAACATCTGGGAGACAGAAATAAATAGATTTAGTTGTAACACTCAAACATGAAAAAAAAGTTCATAAATTTGCTTCCTATTGAGCAAAAACCCCAGAAACTCAGAAGCTTTGTCTACTCCAGCAAATTTACCCACTGCTGATAAAGCAGTTACAGCTGATACTGAACTCAATTTAACTTCAAGTGTAGCCAAGGGTAAACTGTCTTTCCACATAATTTCTTGAATTCTACTGAATTCAACAGCAGGTAAATGTGTCAGTTCTCAACTGAATACCTAAATATGAATTTAGAACCCTAATTTTAGATTGCTAGGTTTGCATCTTTCAGTTTGAACCACAACCAGCTCTGTAATGCTGTCAAATTTCAGAAATGCTACTGCAGTCAAAATTTCTAAACATTACTACAATCCATCAGTAAAAACGGAAACAAATGTGAAGCATTATCAGAAATTCTGCTCATTTGCTTAAACCTCAGTAAAAAACATCTTCCATGAACTTGATCTATATTTCCAAAATGCCACTTTATTTCCAAAATACAGATCAAACATTGGAGATTTGGAGATCTATATTTCCAAAATGTAGAACAAGGTATGACTTATGATTACAGACCTAAGGGAAGAAAAAAACTCTGTTGATTTGTTTTAAAAGGCAGTGTCAGGATGAAAACTGTGTTGAAATCCAGACTGGGCTCTAGACTAGAGGAGCCTGGTTACAACAGCTACTACAACCAATTGAAGGGCATAAATCTCAGTGTGGTTTTATTCACACTTTTACTTTGCTGTCAGGCTCAGTAAAGTACAAGAAGTATGTTTCCAGATGTAATTCCAACTCTTAGTAAGGTAGGAGGAACATGTACAATTATTCCACTCAGGCCACTCCGACTGAGAAGCTGGAATTTCAGATGCTACGCTGCCCACCTGCACCACATGTCTGTGGAGGGCAAGGGCTCAGCAAGGGAGAACTGGAAAAGGAGTTCCCACCTAGGAGCACAGAAGGCAAAATGCAAAATCTTAATACTCAGAAAAGTGAAGTGGAACTAATGCATTATCTGCCTGCTGCGATTGATCCTGAAAGTGTACCACAAGCACTCCACAGCCAGCACTGCTCTGTAAACAATTACATTTGCTCCACTTAAAAAATTTTGTATATGTTGCTCAAAAACACTTAGAACAAATTGTCTGTCAAAAGATTGCACCCCCATTTTCATAAATTAACCGAAATTTGATTCAGCTACAGCTCTCTATTACCATGCATTCCAATCAGAAAGGCTTGTGTACTTAGGGATTGCTTTCCCTATTGTATTTTTCAACATCAAATTTATATACAATAAAATTACAGGATTTAATAGCTTTTTGTTTATGTATATTTTGTTAATGCTGTTAATTAGCACCCAAAGTTGTGCCCCAGGCATCTCCTGTACCTATCAGATACCAATCAGCAGAAAAACAGCAAGCCCCACCTCCTCAGCCCAAAGAGAAATGGATGTTTTGTGTTCAGTGTTTCAGTAATTTGCATAGTCCCACTCTCCACTTACCCCAAACATACTCTTGTTTTCCCTCCCTCCTTCTGAAGTTGGGAAGAGGTTCAGTCTTTGAAGCATGTGCCAAGGAGCTGGGCTTTCAAGGCAAAACACTGAAATCAGGTAAAGAAAAAAGAAAGGGGTGCTGTAAAGGAAGAACCTGCAAATTCCCTTCCTTCTCCCTCCAGTTTGACTGCATCTGTAAACTGAAGGAAGAAGGATGTGGTCTCCCAAGGAACTGCTCTAGACTTTCCAGCTTTGCTGGTGGAGCTGGTTGGGGGATGAGTGCTGGTGCAGGACAAGCTGAACATGAGTCAGCAGTGTGTCCTTGCAGCAGCAAAGGTTAACCCTGCACTGGCCTGCTCCAGCCAGAGAGTGGCCAGCAGGTCAGGGAAGAGACACTTCCCTCTGCTTGGCATGCACGAGGCATCTGAGCACCGCGTCCAAGTGTGGGGCCTCAGGCTGCTGAGACTGAAGAGGATCCACAGAAGGGCTACCAAGAGGACTACAGATCTGGGGCATAAAAACCCTGAATATAGGGCCAAGGGGTCAGGGTTGTGTTAGCCTGAAAGATCGGAGCATGGGAGTGACCTAATAGCTTCTTCTCAACTGCCTAGAAAGGGGAATAATACAGAAGGCAGAGCCAGACTCACCTCCTAGGTGTTCAGCCAAAGAAAAAGAAGCAAAGAGAAAATCAGGCTGCAATAAGGAACATAAGAGGAATGTAAGGAATGTAAGAGGGAAAAAATGTTATAATGACAGAGGTTATAATGACACTGGCACAGATCACCCAGAGGGGTTATACTGTCTTCATCCTTGGAGGCTCAAAAGAGTTCTGAGCATCCTGACCTAAAATCGGTCCAGTTGTGAGCATGGCTTGGAGTAGGTGAAGTCAGACAGAAGTCCATTTTTTTTAATCAATTTTTTCCATGGTTCTGACAGGAGCAACTTCAAAGGGAGAGAAATTCCTTTGGCAAGGACACACTGCTGGAAATGCCTCTGAACAAGACACAGTGCAACCTGAAATTATTATTTTTATCTGCAATAAAATGAATTTTGCCCAAAAAGAGTACCCAGAAAATGTAGCAGCCATTATTTGCTCAGCACTCCGGGAATGGACAAGAATCACCTGTAGTGTAAAGTTATTTTGCAGTTAAAAGCCCCAGTTTTGGGTTAGAAGAAGCAATAATGCAGGAGCCACCAAGGATGTGGCAGAGCCACAACAGTACCTAACACTTACCAGTGAATTGCAGTAGCTCAGGTAAAACTGGCAGGCACAAGTTCTCAGCAAACAGGAGAATACCTTCTCCATCCCACAATATTTATTATTAAATCTATTGAGGTTTAGGCTGGCTCTACCTCTCCTGGCCAAGGCATTTCATATAGTGTGGCCATGGTTAGATGACGTAAAGTAAGGTGACAAAATGAATGTGACCCCTACAAGAATCTACTTTGTGCAGGTAAATCAGTGCTACTTTGTTACTGTGAGTGCATTTGCTAAAACTCAGAAAGATCATTCAAAACACAAGTTTCATATATCCAAACACTAAACTATTCATTGTAAAAGCACTTATCAACAGATAGCTGTCCCAGGACTCTGCTAACTCCTGTGGGGAAAAAACTGAAGCTAAAAATGGCTCCTTACTCTAAACACCCTCTCTGCTGAACCTGGTATGTGAGTGCTACACTGAGATCCTTTTTTACTCAAAAGTGTCAGAGAAACAGGACAAGAACTTCCCTCTGTTTGACATCTGTGACATTTTTGTCAGTGAATTATTACTGCCAGAAAATTATAGTGCCTATTTTCTTCATTATGTTAAATTAATCATTCTCCCAGTGACATACAGACAAGAATAGATTCAGATGCTCAAATTCACCTTGGTGGAGCAAGTAAAAGTTTTAGGCTACATGCTGGCACGATGGTGTGAGAGAGACAAAGGGCCTTGACTCTGTGCAAGTGCTGCTCAGCAATGATGAAAACATCCCTGAATTATGAACACTGTTCCCAGCACAAATCCGAAACACTGTACCACATTAGCTGCTGTAAAGAAAAATAACTATTCAAGCCAAAAGCAGCACACAAAATTATGTTAAAACTTCTTTTATTCTGCCTGAATCAGCAGCATATTCCTTCAATTAAACCCTACATTCTAATAGAGTAACAAATTCCATGCTATAAGGGTAATTACATATGTTACTGAAACAGAAGTCTTTTCTATCAGGAAAGTGAGCAGAAAATCAAAAAGAACTGAAGATATAAGGCAAACCATTTCAATCTGTAAGAAGGAGAAAAAATTGTACTACAACCAACTCTACCACTTGCAAAATGTGTATCTTAAGCTGAATAAATATGTAATGATGACTAATGAGTAATACTGCAAGAATGTATAGCTGGACATGGCCAGGCTTTGGTCTGAGCTGCAGCAGGGCAGTCTGAATACCCACCTGCCCTTATCCCTTCCACTTATATGGACTTTTTTTTTTTTTTTTTTTTTAGTTACTTCGGTATCCCAGAAAAAATTTCTAAATGAAATGTCTGCTGTTGGCTTCCTTCAACCTCATAATCCACAGTGCACCAGTAGCCAAATAATCAGTAATATTCCCTCATTATGTCCTTAACTGGAAAGATATTGTAGGTGTTTGGACACTGTTACAAAAGAAGACAGCACTGGAAAACAGCAGACAACAATTTACCTAAGTGCTCTCAAAGAACTACAGAAGGAAATATATAAGGACTAACTACTGTATTTTCAAATTCATTCTGAATATTTTAATATACATAAAAGTTATTTAGAATGTTAGGCAGATCACAATACAACCCTCAGAAGTAGAAATGTTGCACTAATAGGAAAACTAAAGATTGCTTTTTCTTGAAACTGCAAAGATCTGCACCTCATGTACAGCTCTAAGCATGTCAATGTTTCAGTAAGAAATTGCAGGTCATCAAGAAAAACACAAGATAAATGCTTAGTAGGAGAGCAGTATCCCATAATTAACCTCTGCTTGCTAGCAAGGTTCATCAAGCATTGTACTTAAATTTCATAAGGAGACATGGAAATTTTATTAGATGCTTTTAAGAATATTTTAGACCAATCTTAGAAATTATGTGATTCTAGATTATCTTGCCTTGAAGAAGAGGAATGGATAATGTGACCTCCCTCCCAATCATCTTCTGTAATTTATGTGTGAAACTTTGGGAAAAAGCAATAAAAGAAACTAATATATGCAACATGGATAAATAATGACTATGGGAACTATAAACTCCTGTCCAGCAAATGCTTCCATACATGCTGAACTTTATTATCTTAAGTCATCTTACAGATGTCAAGGGGATGACTCAGAGTAGTAAAATTATGGACATGCCACAGTGTTTGCACTGTGAGTAAAATAACTCTCACTCCTGTACAGCATGAGGAAAGATGACTGTTCACACTTCTATGCTGCCTCTTCAAGAGCTTCCAAATAAAAATAATTAATGTCTGGAAACATCTAGCTAGAGAAGAACTCTGGTAGTACAAGAAACACTTGTAGGATTCTGGACGTAGAAAAAGTGATGGGGCAATGAATCAGTACGTTTGTAATGGATTCGTACATTCATTAGGAGGGTACGGAGATGGAATAAGGGTGATCTAATGCCAGAAGCTCCCACTTTTGAAGTCAGGATGTCTTGACACCAAATGTTTTAGTATACTGGCACATTTTTGCCATGATCTATAAAGAGACCTTAATATTGTCAGTCTCGAAGTGAAGTGTTTTTGTTCACTATTACAGGATACTTCTATACAGTTAACAAGTGGATGCGTCAATGATGATTTGTGGATATAATTCCAATAGTATACCAATTTTGTGGGGGAGTATTTCTTGGGATGGGATCTCTTAGATCTGGTCTGGCTCTTGCCAAAGCACAGATAGTAGGCATGATCCCTAGACAGAGCACTAGAGATCTTCTTGGAATGCTTACACAAAAGGAGTGATAAAGGCTGTAACACCTGGCTTGTCTTCATTGGACTAATATGCACTATGTCAGATAACCACTTTAATAGCTTTGATGTAATTGCTTAGAAGGCTGGATCTGAAAAAGAAATAGCAGTTCAGCTGATCTGTCTAAAATACAATACTCCTAAAGTAACACTATTAGTGGTAATAGAAAGAAAATGAGGAAAGGAAAATTGAAGTGAAATGAACATTTCTCCTGCTGTGACTCAGTCCTGCACCATGAGCTTTACTAGGGGCATTGTTACTGCCTTGAATGGCGCAGGACCAAGCCTATTGCTATAATCATTAAAAAGTGATTAAAAGAGAGTAGTGAAAAATAAACATCATGAAACTATTGCCCTTGTGCTACAAAACGGATAATATATGGAGCTTGTTCATTCAGTCTCATTGTTTACTTACAGTAACTTACACAAGGCAATAAGGGAATATAAATATCCAAAAGCACAATGGAGGAATGAAAATATCCCCTTGCCAGGAGTAACAGTAAAGAAGCAGGGTGCCTCTTGGGTATTCCACTCTTCTGAAAGTGAATTAACGTTCGAGAAAGTTTCCACTGGTTAACTGACAATGATGGCAGTAAATACAATACAAAACCTGCAAGAGTGCCTTTTTAATAATTGTGTGGTTTGTCTTCTTTTATTTGGCAAAGTGTCTAAATACTGTTGTGGCATTATATTAAACCATCCCACAAAAGACTCAATCAGCTAATGTACCATTGCTGGGCTTGAAAAAAGCATAAAGAAGACCTATTTATAGATAGCTTCTCTGTGCTCAGTGTTTTGGGGTTTTTATTCTTTCAAGGAAGGAAGGCTGTTGCCAAAAACTACATGCCAGTATCATTTGGCAAAATTTCTGTAGTGTTATCTGATCTGCAGAGACTTTAAATCTGTACTGCAAATACATATTCAACAACTTATTAGAATATTTGTGGAATATTACACAAACACATATACAGTTGATAAGACATCATAAAACAGCTCTTGTGGAGATATTTCCCCATAATTCAATCAATGCAAGCAACATATATGCAGCTGACATTTCACTGAAAAATCTTGGAAAGCCTGCTGACAGAAGTGGGTGTGCACAAACATTAGCTACACTGCCATTTTCATATACCTTTGTCCCCCTTTGCTTTTTTTGCACTCAAAAGCTGCATCTTAAACTAACTATAGGCTGCATTTGAAAAAGGGACTGCTTATGTAGGAACTTCGGCATCTGAGTCACTATACACCAGGTAATTGTAGAAATAAGGACCAGCCGTGTGAAAGGTTTTTTTTCCCTTGTTTGCACATAAAGTTTAAATAACTAAAATACGTTTCCAGGAATGACACACTACATGGTAAATTTCAGCCTAGATGTAGATTTTTTTTTTAATGAATTAAAATAAATAATTTACAGAAGGGTTTTTTTTAAGACAGGAGAGTCTTTGGAAAAACAAACAGTGATAGACTCTTCACTGTACAACAGCAGTAGGCATTGCCATAATGTTAATGCAGGATGTTACAAGCTGTGGGGACACTTCTGCAGATCTTAAATCCATGCAAAACCTATCCAAGACCTTAATTACTTCCCTGTAATACATGTATACCTAATCATGTTTTAACTTTCATCTTCTCTCCTTCCTCTCCTATAGTCTTGACATCTAATGTTCTGTTAAAACTACAAGCACGCAGAAAATGCTTGTATCTTATCCTTGGGGAAAGTGCAAAGCATCGCTGAGAGGTAACAAAGTCTCTATGATATCTATCCTCTTTATTAACTGAAAAATGCCAGCCAGTTTCATATGTTGCAGGAGTAGGCAAAAAATCTAGTGGTGTGAGCGCATAAGGAGTCAGATGGTGTCTCTGATCCAATTTCTGCTATGTGATCTGAAGTCTGTGCTCCTATCATAGACATGAAAGCAAAGACATACAACTGCACTGAAATGCAATCAAAATTTTTCTGCACTTTGGTCTTACTGCACATACTTCCATTTTGGGGATGTTCTTTGAAGTTATATGATTCAGCAAGGACATTTTCTGCTAAAACACAAGGCTCGCAAAAACAACGACAAGCAAGAAACAGATTTCAGAACTGACAAGTTACATATGTTAGGGCATTATTGATTTTGATTCTGTGAATTGATTTTTAGGATGAAGGGAATATTAGATCACAGAGACCATAGTATTTGATCATGCAGTTGAATCTTGGGTATTCAAAGGCATTGTGTGTTGACACCAAGAATGTGGATAAATTAAAGGATTTCAGTGCCTGAGAAACCAGGCACAGACATGCAAGAAGAAGGTATAAGAAGGCCTGAGATCCCTGCACAGCGGGGAGCTGATGTGCTGCCTGCACTGGCAATGGTCCAGGCCAGCAATGATGCCCCCTGACACAGCGAAAAAATTATGAGTTCTCTTGTCTTTGCTAATTTCTCCACAGTCTTAAATCTGGAAGCTGAGCATCTTGACAAAGGTTCATCATCCGAGTAATTAAGAAATTATTTTTTGTACCTCTTATCTCTGTTACTCAGAGACATGTCCACCATGTTTCATCCCCAGTTGTTTAGAGAATGCAAAAAATCCCACAAGCTAAAGTGAGCCTGCATTATTCCCTCCTCATTCCCATCAAATATAAAAAAAATCCAAAAAACATTTAGTCAATTGCATGTTAGAATAAAAATACCACCAGATTAGTGAAGGCCACTAGCAGAAGTCCTGTATCATAATTGCATCAAGAGATTTTAAATTCTAAGCTACTACACTCACATATTTGTATATTGCTACTTGGGAGTGGGTCAACAGCTCAGTGCTCAGAGAACACTTGGAAATGACCTAATTTTGTCTTGCTCTTATTTAAAGATTGCAGTGAGGACAGTGGAAGAAGCCATGTGCGAGCAGCCTTGACGTAAACACAGCAGCTAAAAGCCCTGGGTAAGGCAGGACGCACATGAAGTTCAAATCTGTCTTTTTTAAACCCTGTGTAATGGAGAGAATTTAATGAGTAGTTCAGTAAAGATCTGCAGATAAATGTGCACCCAAATCAAGCACCTCAATAATTTCCCATGATAGATGAATTCATACAAAGTGAAATTTCTCAAGAGGAACTTTGGGAATAAAATAGCTACATTTATTAACAAGATCACTTGTTAGAGATAAACTGTCCTGGCTATAGCTGAAAGACTACACTGTGGGAAGCAAATGTGAGTTATTTTTGAACAACTCTTATCACCAAAAGGAGTCTCTTTGGATCAGGTTTTGCATATGAAAAGAGATTATCAGTGAAAATTTTCCTGTGTGAACTGTGTTACTTTATTTACACAGAATGTCCCCTTTAATTTTTTTTATAATTAATGGTATTTCAAATTCATCATGTCAGATGAAGATACAACAATTACGCCTTTCAGTTGCAATTACTGCTATTTGTGCAAATGTTTTCCACCTGTTTGGTTTTGTTCTATTGTTGTATGAGTTATGCTGGCAAGAATTTTGCCAAATAACAAAAATGCCCCTATGACACCTCACTTTTTTCATAAAATGCCATCATTTATGTTCTCATAGAACAGCTCTCTTGGTGAAATTACATACTTCAAATCAAAAAGGATATTAAGCGTTTAGCAAAAAGAAAAAGGAAAGAAAGTGGTATGGTAGCACTTCAGCCAACATCTAGACTAAAAGTACACATGGCTAAAAATGTTCCTCGGCAGTGGGGACAGCTGGCTTGAAATGGCCCATCAGTCCATCTCTATCCTTCCAAAAATTATTACCCGCAAAGGAGGATGGATACTTGTAACTGCATTCTTGAGTGTTCCAAGACTGCAGATATTCTAAGGAAATGTTTGGGAGAACATCAACCTTCATGGACCAAAGTTATGCTGCCAGCCACTCCAAAGATTTAGCCAGGAGGAGATCAATGAGTGTTCAGGAAGGCTCCCTGTTTAGTTTAATGCATGGATGTGGCTGGGGGAAATACAAGTAAATGTAGCTGATGAAACTTCTTGGGATCCTGTAGAGAACCTCACCGTACTCCCAGACTCCAAATCCCAATGAAATAACCCTGAAAGGCAGGAATCGACCACTGAATAGTAATTGCCTGCTACTCCTGAAATGCTTTGTCTCTGGCTTTTTGACTTTTCACTCTGGAAAAGAGCTTATGTACAAAAAACCCCAGTAAAAATACAATCATACAAAAATACCTCATTTACATTGTATTTGCAGCTTCAAATTTAAAAACATCCATAGTCAGTGGAATCCCCCAGAGCGCAACTGAGCATCTTCTGCCCCATTTCTCACATGGTCCCAAAGCCAGAGTCAAACCCTGTCAGGAGGAGAAGCAGTGCCTGGAGCATCCCATTACTTTCTGCATCAAAATATCTTTTTCTCCCCAACTGCCTAGAGCACTGCGCAGGACAGGCTTTCATCCTCTAGATGCTCTTGCTCCCTGAACCTTGCATAAGTTCCTGGCAAGAAATCATAGAATACCTGGAATTGGAAGGGACTCACTAGAATCACTGAGTCCGATTCCTGGCCCTGCACAGGACACCCCAAGAGTTGCACCACATTCTTGAGAGCATTGTTCAAAAGATTCCTGAACTCTGTCAGTGTTGGTTCCATGACCATTTCCTTGGGGAGCCTGTTCCAGTGCCCAGCCACCCTCTGGGTGAGGAATCTTTTCCTAATGTCCAACCTAAACCTCTCCTGAAGCAGCTTCAGGCCATTACCTCAGGTTCTGTCTCTGGGTACCATCAAGAAGAGATCAGTGCCTAAATGTTCACAGCAAAACATCTGCTGCCTTTAAGAGAACAGGTTTTCACCCCTTTAGGGTTACTAATGCAGATCAATTTTTTCAATCAAAATAACCCCATCACCCCATTAAAATTCTATACATTTCTGTCAGGAAAGTTTCTATCTTGTTTTTTGGTGGTTTTTTTTGTTTTTTTTTTTTTTGGTTTGTTTTTGGTTTTTTTTTTGTTTTTTTTAAAGTAGAGATGAGAATAAGGAAGTTATGACAATGTAAGTATATTTTTTAAAAGCTATTTCTGGAAAAGCATTTTTAAAAAGCATTTTTTTAAAATCTTTGGGGTTGTTTGTTTGTGTTTTTTTGTTTTGTTTTTTTTTTTTTTTTTGGTTTTTTGGTTTTTTGTTTTTTTCCATAATCCAGTAAATAGTTTTTGGCCTTTTTACTTGAAATTTCAGGACAAAAGGGTCCAAGTCAGCCAGCATAAAGCCACACCATGACCTACAAAGAAAGTGCAAAGCTTGTACTAATAAGCCTCATCACACAACGGATGTGAGGACAACATCAGAGTGCTGAAGAATATTTGCAGAGACAGCAGAAGGAAAACTGAGAGAAAGCAGGAAGGCAGGAAACAGTTCATCAATCTTAATGGATAATGAGATTATTTTAAAAAATGAAAGAGAAGAAGTGTTGAGAAATCCATTATTTGCAATGAAAGGACAAATAAAAGTAAAAGAAACTGGAATAGGCTGATAACCAGGAAGATGACAGGGAAGTACAATCATAGAAGAGAAGAAAATTGCACCCACTTGCAAATAACAATTCTTGCCTTTCTCAGGCAGAACTGTCACTCACACAAAACCCTTTGGATTTTGGAGAAGTTGAAAAAAAATGAAAGAAAACCACAGTGTATGCAATCAAGACTTAAGAAGTGAATAAAGTCAGGCTAAATCACTCCCTGTTACACACTGTTTCCCAGTGTTTTGCTAAAAAGGACACTCTGGAGCAACCATATTCTGTTCTCATCTGATCTAGACAGTGAGAAATTATTCCCTCTCCTTGCTCTCTCACAGACTTCTTTTGCACTAATTAATTTTCTTTGCAATGAGATCCAGACTGTGACCCTTGCACCTACCTGGAAACCTAAGGAGAGAGCTGCTTATCTCAGAGAGGTCCCCAGTGGGCTGGGGAGCATCTGTCTGCCCTGACACACAATCAACCAACCTCCGTCATTTTCTCCATCAGCTCCCAGCCAGCCTGGCCTAGCCCTGACCTCCTTGGCAAGAGGAATATTACACTCAGCCAAGTCCTGGCTTAGCCCAATCCCTGTTTGATCAGTGGCAGATTACGTTAGGAGCTAGGAGCTTTGCTATCTGAATGCAGCATGTGAGCATTTAGGCTGGCTTCTGCCTTCCTGTTGTAATTACCTGATAATCACCTTCAGCATACACACCATCCACAGGCACCTCCCCTGCAGAGGGTCTCTCCTGTCATCAGCCCTTTCCCTGTCCTTGGAAAAGGGATCCCTGGGTGAGGAATTGTGGCATGAGGCCATTATCCTTATCATATACAGGGGGATGTTTTTTGAGAAATACAAATGCAAGCAAAGTGATTAGCCATGGCTGTGCCCTACAGAAATAATACTGCTTCCTTCTGATAAGCAAAGTTACTGTTTTGAATGTGACTTCACCTTATTCTGTGCTGCTACACAAATCAGGGATGTTATCTTGGAGACAAGGACAATAATGAAAATAATGTATTTCCATGACTTCCATGGTATCAATGTTATCTTGCTTAAAACCAGAAAGTTTTACAAGAGAAAGTCTGATGTCACGTCTGGCACTGGTGGCATCAGGCCGTGTCCAGGTCTGTCCTTGTTCCAGCACTTGCTTTCTGTGGCAGTCAGTAAGCTCACAACACTTTTGTCTTGCCCTCATGGATTTGTAACACAAGTAACAGCTCAAACTCCAACAGCTGGAATCACTGGAATCAACTGATCATAAAGTAATTGCAAGCTTCTGATGTGGTGCAGCCAAAACAAAGGCAAATGGAATATTAGGGAAGCTTTTTCAACACAGACTCAGAAATTTAGGTGTCTCTGTATAAAGCATTGGTGAGATACCAAGTGACCCAACTGGCAAGCCACATTCAATGCAATATGCAGATAATGACATTTAAGGTAACTGAGGAAGATATAAACCTCTTTAGGGAGAGGAGCAAAAAAAAATGTGGTTTGTATAGTCTAGTCAAACAAAAGTAGAGACAGGCTGATCTCTCCCTCTCTAGGGGAGCATAAGGGGATTAATTTAAGAAAAATAGTATGAGAATGATACATGAGAGAAGATACTTAAATTTGGGTCATAAAAGCAAGGGACATGGCAGTCAATGCAGCTAGGTAGAAAACAGAACACAATTCCCAGCCTTTACAGCAGAGACTTTTGCTAGGTATTTCTAAAACATGGGAAAATTCCAGAGGGATTAGATGGGAAAATTCCAGAGGGATTAGATGATGTGAAACTTGTGGCCAGTGGTGCAGGACTCACGGACCAGAAAGTGCCCTCCAGGTAAGTGTCATAGTGAAGCTCTACTAAGAAAAAGGAGAGACAATTTGATCCTCCTACTGGGAGTCCTTGCCTATCAACAATCACAAACCTGCATACACAGCTCTGACGGGAGCAGGGCTCTTGGCAGAGCTGCATCCATTTGGGAACTCTTGTAGAGCCAACACACAGCTCCCTTGAACACCTTAGCAAAGCTCGGATTTGGATTCCCTATCCATGGAGAGTCAATCTGCAGCTAAGCAAACACATTGTTATGATCCTTCTCCATTACCAGAAACAATTATTTCCTGCAAGAAGTCATTCCATTTTCTTTTCAGTCCTGGCACACAAAAAGATCAAAGCAATGTATTTAAGCATAGAAAATTTGGAAAGAAGTCTAATCTCATTAATTTGGAGCAAGCTCAGAGATCAACTGTGACATAACCAATCCAAGATAGAAGAATGTAACAAAATACATTACAGATATTTCACTTAGAAGTATAGATTAGTGAGGAGGCATTATTTGAAATATTGCAGCACAATGTTAGGGTTGGGGGAAACAGGGAGAGATTTGCTTAATCTTCAGTGATAGAGGCCTTGCTCATTCCTGGCTCCAGCTCAGTCTTTGTTGAAACGAGTAAACTGAAGGTGTGCCAAGTAATTTATAAAAGCAGATCCTTTATTGCTTTAGAAACTTTGAATTCATTATTGGGGATTGGTTCACACCCTGCAGATGTCTTGATCACATGCTTGATTATCATGGGCCACTAAGGACATCCCAGAAAAGACAGAATGAAGCATAAAAGCAAATTACAAAAAACAAAGACATGTATACTTCATTCCTTTTTGATTCGTGGTAAGCTCCCCCCAGATTTTTCTCTCCTATTTTGCACCTCACTTGTCCTGTGTAACTCTCTTGCTTTTTTAGACAACGGCTGTTCAAGACTCGCCAAAAGACAGTGGAATTTGGTCAAAATCTGCACAAAACCATTTGTACATTCCTTGTACTTCCCACAGCAAGGTCCTGTTCTCAGCTGGATGCTCTGTGAGGTAATGTAATATAAATAGCAGTTGGAAAGTTAAGACAGAGCACTCAAACCTCACATCCAGCCTACTCCCTTCGCACAGGGCAAAGACATAGCTCAGACACACAGTGCACCATCATGCTGTGAAGGAGCAACAGATTTAAATCATCTGTGATGCTCAGGTGTATCCTACCTAATGCTCTGTCGTTCAGCTATTCAGTGGGAAGACATTTCATACTACACATCTCAGGGTCATTTCAATTTTTCTACCCTTACATGTTGCTTAAGCCAATCCAAGCTGCTGTGACAACAGGCTTGTCCTGTATGGAAAGGAAAAAGACTTAGAGAATCTGGAGCAAGGAACAAATGTGAAAAAGAGCTCCAGTCCTGTAATCCAGAGAAGGAGCACCAGGCAGATGTTTGTGTGAGAAAAGGGGTCACCAGAGCACTGCGCATGAAGAAGTGAGACGATGAAAAATACTGCTGAAAACTGTATGGATGGGGACCATACCATGGGGACCATTGGTACTAAAGCTCTTTATTATTACCTCATGTCCTATCTGCATTAACCTGCAACAACCTATCCTTTGCTTTTATATTTGTAAAAGTGACTAGAATCAAGATCTAGGATTTGATTTACTTGTGATTCATCACTCACAACACATAGCAGAAGATTGTCTTAGTTATGTTTAAGACTGAAATCTCAATTGGCAATCTCCCAACCAGTCCAGTCTATTCCCTATTCCAGTATACAGATCCATCAGGAGCTGCAATTGACTACAGTCTGTTGCTATTAAAAGCCAGCATTTGTAGAGTAAGGGCTGTGATGAGAGGCTGGACTCATCTCACCTTTCTGCAAGCATCTACAGCTGAACTAGTCACCTTAAGTTCCTTTCACAAACAATAGAGAAAATTAAGTATTTCCAGGGCATGATTCATTCAACTCATTCCATGTACCTAGCTCAGACTGAAATGATTTTCTCTGCTGAGCTAAACGCTGCCTGAACCACACCTGCTGTCTGTGGTTCAGACCTAGACACCTGCAGAGCAATCTCTGCATCTGGCCAGAGTCTCAGGCTTGGAGGTCTGAACTCTGATCTCTGGACTCCAGCCAATGCTAGTGAAGGGCAAATCACTTCATCTCTGTAGAGCAGAGTTTCTTTTCAACAAACTTTTGCTGCCCAGGATGTAAGCACTGTGTTTAGGCAAGTCATACAGGCATACTCTGCAGCCTGCCTGAGAGGAGAAGGCTCTTCTTGATGGAAATTCAAGTTAAACATGTGGCCTGAATCATCCTGACTCCTTAATATGGTTAAACTCGGGTAAATCTTGGCTCCCTGTTTTGCAACAGTATTTCTTACAGTTAGAATGCTGGATCCTATAGGCAGGGCTCCACGAAAGCCTTTGCAAAACAGGTTTGACTCCTTCAAGGAAAACCACCACCCAGGCTTCTGGTAGCTGAATGTAAATCAGGCAGTCAAATAGTCTGCTTTGTAAAAGTACTCATCTTGCCGTTCAAGAGTTTGTCTTCTGTTGCAGAGGTGACTCAGCTTGCACTTTACCTACTCTGGACTTAAAGCCACACAGAGGTTTTAACAGATTCTCTGGGAAGCCACGCACTGGGAACAGAGAGTTGCTGCACCAGCAACAGATCGGATTCTCTGGGTCATCACTAACAGTCCTGTCAGCATCCTTCTGGCTCTACAGCACAGGTGCCCTCACAGGGGTAGGATCACCTCTTCAATCAGAGTCAGGGTTAAGCAGACACTGCATTAAGAGTAAACTTTTGAGTTATGCTGTGCTAGAGATCTAAAGACCCATGCAAATAAGGAAAACCTTTGCCAAACACAAAGGTAACAAAAGGGAAAGAATACAGGTTTTATTTGGCCATTCATAAGAGGTTTCTAGGTTGACTGCAGCAGTCACTGTGATAAGAAACGGTGAGTGACTGTACCCCTGAAGCAATTTAATAATCTAAGATTCTGAGTTCAGTAGCCTCATCTTACCTGTTCCTTTCTCAATTATGAGAAATGATGTTTTTTTCCTGAAAAGTTATGTACTAACTTTGGGGTTTGGGTTGGGTGATACTTCTGAGAGCAGTGAGCAAAATCCAGAGCTTTCTCCCATGCAAGAACACCCTTCTCCCTCAGGACAGCAACACTGCTTCATTTACAAGGTGCTTCTTGCTACCCCATAAATCTTACCTTTCCCAATTTATCCCACCCAACTTTCACAAATTCTACTACTTTCCTCTGTTTCTGCCCTCAGAATATAAAATAACTTATTTTTCCACACAGCCATCCACCCCAAAACCACTTTTATCTTATATAAACTCCCCAGTGTTCTTTAAATTCTTTGATTCCTTTTTTTTTCTCTCTGAAGGGATAACACGATGTTTTTTCCCTCTCTGAGGTTCCACCAGAGATTTTCTTTTTATCAATGAATATAGGTCAGTGAATTTAGACCATATGTGTTGCTCCACTGGGTGATTGTTCCATTTTTCAGTAAATAAAGCAGGACATCTGTGTAAACAACACAAAAACCTAGAGGGGTTTGTCATATCAGACTGGTTTTATACACCTGAAGTATTAAAAGACCTTGAGGACTCAGTAAAAGGTCAAAGAGAACTTATGGGCATTTTAATCTGAAATTATTCTTAATAAGAGCTCTGTAGATAAATCAATTTAAAAGGAACAGTTCTTTGATTGGATGTGGAATTACACAAGAATTCTGTGTTGGGATGAAAATCATCATCAATCAGAATCTAGTGAAGTCATGAAATAAAACCAGAGTTTAAACTTCAGTATTTCTACTACTTTGAAACCAGGAACATTTCTATTATTATTTTAACACTTCTGATGGTTGCATTGATTATGCTGACATCTTTGATCAAATTATTGATGTGTCTCCATGTGCATGGATAACCAATGCTGTATTTTTCATGCACTCATTACAACAAAATAAATATTATACCTTAGTTACAAGGTATAAAAAAGTATGTCTCAGTAACTTCCCTTAAGAAGAAAACAGGGAAAAGTTAATCAATGCATAAGAGTCTTACACTCCATTTAAACTGCAGTGTCTGAGAGCAGTTACACCTAGAATACAACCCACAGAGCATATTGTTAGTAAGCAGACTTTGACAAGCTTTGAGAGGGAAACTGTGTTAAAAAAATAGATTGTTTTAACACCTTCTACTAACATTCACTTAATCCAGGCTCTTAAATCTGAAAATGGAAAAGTCTCCAGAAAGTTCTGAAATAAATACTAGAGTATACACAGATGGTGATGTTGGGGCAGAACGCCAGCACACAGAATCGCAGTGTTCGGCGAATCACAGGCAAAATAATTAATGGCATTTCTAGCAGCCAGCATAACACCCTGCAAACATACACACTGCCTCGTGGAGTACTTGTCAGCAGTATTAATCTGGGAAATAATTAGTCCCTGTAAAGTTCCTTCACACTCTTTCACCAGATGGCCAAGCAAGATCGTCAGCTAAAATCCTGCTGTTTCAGCACTGGAGGAAATGCCAAGGAGTGATGCTTTATACTAGCCTGTGCAAGGTCTGGGCACACTACACTGTGCTCATGGTTTCATTCTCCCAGGTACTGCATAGCAGCACAACATGCTTCACAAATCCCACCAGATCATTTTCCGAGCATCACTGCCAAGCGCGCTTCACACCCCAACATTTGCAAGCCACTCTGCAGAAAGTTCTGCCATCTGCCAAAGCATTGGACCTCTCCAAATGGAATTAGATCAGAATTTGTATATTTAGAAACAAGACCAATTCCAGAAGAGACAGCATAAAAAAAGAAAAACTTTAACAGTAGCTCACAACTACAGTGGCCATCCAATCAGCTACAATGTAGAAGCTCCAGCTTGACAATCAACTAACCTTCACTTTATCATTTGACTTTGTTATTGAACAAACATTTAAGGAACTTTCCAGTGACATATTAACTGTTTCCACAAATATCCAATAGTGGTTTACTCTGCACAGGCTGTATGCATATCAGCTACTGATCTGATGGCAGCCTGGTAACATAGAAGCATACAGCTGGGGTAGGGCTATCCAGCAGAAATGCATACATTGGCCTAGAATTACACGCAAGCACTGGAATATTAAAACATACCCTCTATTTTGTTTGGGGTCCCTGTATCCTAGAGCTAGCTCCAAGACTCTGGAAGTCAGAGAAGAATAGTCTTTTCTTAGAAACTCAAGACCTGCTCAAAGACATGGATTACTGGATACGACATTTGACAACGCCTGTAAGACTCATAAGCAGCAGCACAGGGAATACTGGAAAGTTAACACTTCTCCTTTGAACAAGAAGCAGTGACTCTGATTTGGCTGACTAGGGGAAAAAGAAAACAAAATAGGGCTCTGAGCAGCACTGCTGTGGCTGTAGCTGAGGCAGAATTTCCATTTCAAAGCCTGGTTTTCCATGTCCTACTTCTCCCTTATAAATACAAGCTGCAAGTTAAAACTTGGCCCAAAGAGTTCACCTGTCACGTTCAGGAATGAAAGACTGAATCAATCTGCTAAGAAAAAATTGAAAAGGAAAAAAGATACCATTGTTAGTACAAATGTATTTACCAAAAAGTCTGCTGGCTTTTTGGGAAGGTTGTGGGGAAAGAGAAAGCCTTGGCTGCTTGGTTTTCAAGAGGTGAACAGCATGCCACAGCTGCACACTCCTGCAAAGACAGTGGCCATAAAGCCCAAGACGTGTTTATCTTCAGTACAAAGTAATCTCAGGCCTGGACATGAGAAAGGAACTTCAACTTTGCAGGTTCAGTGTTGACAGTTACCGAGTGCATGCTAAAGGACAAAACTTGTTGTGAGCTGTGCACCAGTCTAGTCTCAGTCAGAGTTAGCCTCAGCTGTTTGATATGTCAGAGTCTGGCCTGAAGGACACAGCTCAGTCAGTCAGTGGCTGAATGACTGACTGATACATCCAACCCTGCCTGGTAACATCCAAATGCTGGATGGCTTTCCAGGGGAAGAGGAGTAAGCCTTTGCAGAGATTTCAGCTATCTAGCCCGGAGTGCAAACACAGAATGTATTGATTCACCATGATGTTCTATCAAAATCCCACACAGCTCAACACAGTACTTCAGTCATTTAGGGTGAGCCTGAACTGCAGCACTCCTCCAGGAGCAGTGAACAAAGCTTTGCCATGCAACTGCTTCCCCTGCCTCCTGTCTGTTTGCCCGTCAGAGAGAAGCCTTGAGACCGAATACCACCATGCTATTATCTGTGATAACAGGGATGTAAACAGAAGGGCACACGGTGCAGGATTAAAGCTACTTTACTCTTCTGTGCAGCTGTTTGGATCAGGTTACTCTTAACAGCATCCAGGCACCTTCCAATCGTCCGTTAAGTGACGTGGCTAATCTCTGTTATCTACGGTTCACCCACTCCTCCATCCCGTTTGATTATCCCATCAATACATGGCAAGTTTCCCACTTTATATGTAGCCATGACCTTAGCTGTCTTTGGCACATTAATCAGTATTCAACTTGCATTTTTCAATGGTAAAAGCTTTTTCTGTGGATAACAAAATCTAGCAATGAGTACTGCCCCCCACCTCACAGTCACTACTAAAACACACCAAAGTAATCACTGGTGAGGTTTGGGGAGCGCTGGAGATTAGGCCATGGGAGCGATCCTTTGAGGAGCCTGAACACTACAGCTGACATCTGCAATAACCATCAGGGAAATCCAGGGGTTCGTTTTCTCTGCAAGAGCAATGAACATTTCAGGCAACAAAGCAGTCAAAGAGGAGATAATTAAAGAAGACTTACTGAATAATTTATTTTGTGAAAATGAAGTTTAGTGCTTGGTGTTGCTTATTTAAGGAAAATGTCAGCACTTCAATGGAAGAAGTTGTTTTCTGAAGATACAGAGACGTGAGAAACACTAAAATATTAAGAAGTGCATTAGAAAACAGTGATTACATATTAGGATTGTTAAAAAAATAAAGTAATGACAGCTCTGCTATATTTTATAGCCATTCTGCCCAAGACAAATGTTTGTTAGTACATTAGCCCTGCTTGCAACATTTTCTATAACATGCAGAAACTTTAACAGGCTGATTGTAAAATCAGAATTGATTTCTCTAGAAAGCTCCATTTTGGACTTGGCTATTGTTCTCATACCATACAATGGGCATGGTTCTCAGCAAATATTTAGATTATATTTGACCAAGGCTAAATTGTCAGACAACATTATGGTCACCTCACAAACAGGGACACAGATAAGGCAGAGATGCTTCATGTTTTCTTTGTCTTCATCACTGATGACAAGCTAAGAGAGTCCAATGCCCTGAGCTGGATGACCATGGCTGTGAGAATGATAAACTCCCAGTGAGCCCTGAACTTGGGCAGGATTCGCTGCTCCAGCTCAGGCCATGGTGTATGGGTGCAAACCAATAGGTGCGAGGGTCTGGAGCAGACAGCAGTCTCCAGCAAAGTGTTTCTCCTCCCAGTTTAGTTCCATTACAAGAGACAGTGGGTGCTGGAGCAGTTGACATTTGCCCACTTTATCTAAAAAAAGGGAGATCACTGTAAAATACATCAGCAGAGAGATCAATCTCACCTAGCTTCCCATGCCTACATTGTAGACACTACACCTAAATTTTTTACAATTAGGCATTTGAGATTAGCATTTACACCAATGTCACAGTCCTTGAGCAGAAATAATCCTTGTGAAAGTCAAAAATAATCCCTGTGATTTCCCACTCTGGAAATACCAATGTCTGTGCACTGACGGAACAGAAATGCAAGCAACTATTTCCAACAGGAACCTCAATATGTGCCAGCAGCTAAGCATGACGAATGCCAGACAGGATGTGATGGGGTTTATTAGCCAGCCTCACTAGGAACAGATTTAATGCTTACTGCAGCAGGAGAAAAGGAGACTATAGCCTTGTGCTGATGTTTGTGCCAATTTGGATTTGTTTTTCTCCCCCACCCCAGAAAAAGACGTGCAAGATCTGACCAAGCAATTAGCAGAACACTAAGTTGGTAAAGGTGAGGCACTGGCTGAAATGGAAAGGTTTTGGAGATGGAAGAAAAGGATAATAAATTATCACATTACTATCAAAATAATCTCAGTTCCTCTCCAGCAGGCAGCAAAAAGTCAGCAGAAAAGGATGTCAGGAAAAGAGGCAGAGGGAGATGGGAAGAGGTCCCATCTTCAGCTCCACCAGACACTATTTCCATGATTAAAGAAGGCCTTCCTAGGCCATCAGGCAAAACACAGTCTTGCTACATGAGCCTGTAGCATTTCCCATGACACTGGGTAGGCAAAAACCCAATTCCCAGTATCATGAGGTCAGGATCTCAGGACCCTTTCAGTTCTTCACTGCTCCTTTAGGCAGAGGACCAGGACAGACCAGGGCTACACATCAGTTTTCAAAATGAGCTACCATACCTTTGAGGGAAAAGGAGATCACCTTTTGCAGCACAACAGCTACAGACAGGAATTTACATCAAATAATAATCTCAAGAATAGTGAGTGGGGGGAAAGGTTAGTTCAAGATTATGAGCAGCAGATAAACACCTTTTGTCAGATGAGAAACTGATTTTTCCCCTTTATATACATAAATATCATACTAATAGGAAAGGAAATGTGATGCAATGGAATAAGGCATCTTTCCATCATGTCTAATTACACATACCTAAAATGAAGCTTCTTAATTTGGCTTGGGTTTTTTTCTTTTTGCTTTTGTTTTGCTGGGAGAATTATCACATGAATTATCATTGCTTTTCACTCTGAAAACAGAAACTTAGCAATTTAAATTGTAGCTGAGTATTAGAATAAAAATCTGACAAAACATGTGGTTCTTGTAAGGTACACTGATTCCTTTAGCTGAAGATTTTTTTTTCTGGAACATGTAGTCTGATAGTAGTGTCTGTATTTATTGTGGAATAAACTCAGCAATGAATGGCATAAAATAAACAGAAGATTGTAGTCACAAAGCAGTCAGCCACACATTTTACTCATTTGTACACTGTTTATCTTCTGGTATATGTCACAAGAAGTAATCATTTAAATAAACAGCTTCTTTAGTAGGTAATAAAATGTTATTGAGTTTCCAGTCTCACAGCATGTGCCACAGCTATAAATCAGATTATTCTAAACTTGTCCTGATTTGCAGCACTGGGAGGCATTTCAGAAATGCCACAATTGAAAGGGAGGAGCTGGATTTTTGTTTCTCTATAGTGTCTGTCTCTGCAGCAATCCCGAGAAGGCCACGGGTGTTTGGAAACATGCCCATGCCTTTTCGGCTACATCAGCTGTTATAATATGCAATATTACCTCTCCTGCAAACCTAGCCTAACTCTCATATTGCCCAATTTTTAAAATGAGTGTAAACCACTTTCAGATGTCAGTTACAGTTATTGCTAGAAGTGTTCTGCTGTAAATTACCAAATGCAGCGCACTGGGAAAATCTGCCAAGAAGAGATACAAAAATGACTTCGATCAACTCTGGCATCCCAGGTGCAGAAGAACAAAGCAACAAAAAGAACATTTGGTCCATGTCTCCAATTAGAGATGATCGCCCACAACCGGCCCCACTACCCTCTGTTTCTGGGCTCCTTGAGGAAGAAAAGGTAGAAGCCAGCCACCCCTTTTTACTGGTCTCTACTTACAGTCTTTTTTGATGAAGATGATGGCATCCATGAGGAAGATAGGGGTGTTCCTGATCCTGAATGACTAAGCTGGCCAGTAACTTCCTTTGTTGAATCTCTCTGTCTTCAGCTCATATCCTCTACCACACAGTGTGCTGTCCCAGGAATGTGAGGAGGACTGGATGCCTTGGAAAAGGGATTTCACAGCGCTCTAGGATGCGTGAAACCTTCCTGACAGCTCAGCGGATGCATCAGGGTGATTAATGTTGCATGCTGCCACCTGAGAACATCTGCAGAGAGACAGGGAGATGCCTCATCTGTCCCTTTCAAACAAATATCATCTAAGCAAGGAAGAGGTTCGTGTATTTTAGACAACTCCTTATGCCAGGGGCAGTCCCACACCAATCCTATAAAGACCTCCTACAGAAACAGCTTTGCATTAAAAAATGTATATAAACTTCCCTCTTATTCTAGCTCACAGGATGCCTGAGAATCTTAAATAGCAGCACGTGACCCAAGCAAGGAGAATACAGCATCAGTTCAGAGTAAAGCTGGGCAAAGCAGTTACACAAAAATTTAACTTCTCAGATCTTCACTGGGTAAATGATGAGGAAATTTCTGTTTATCTCCTCATATTTTCTGCTCCTTATATTTGAAATGAGGCAGAGTTACGCAGTATTGTATCAAATCCCAATTCTTTCTATGCAACAAGCAAGGAATTTTAAAACTGTTTTAAAATCTGAAACAGCACTGGGCACTCCCCAAACATAAGGATTCCAAATTTTGGCCCAAGACTATACAGTCTACTTTTAACCACACTTGAAACAAGTGAGAAACGCTACTTGGAAGCAGCTAGCACACAGCTAAACTCTCATCTCTGCACAGTGCTCAGGAAAGCACTGCTTAGGAAATCATGGTTTGGAGGCACCTACACTGAGCTGGCCCTGAGCAAACACACTCAGTCCAGTGTACCTGGGGTAAAATCTCTTAGAGGGTCTCGACACAGATTTTTCCATTAGTCTCTCAAGAAAGAGGACTGGATCACCTCTCCGATGAACACAGGCTGAGAGAGCTGGGGTCGTTCAGTCTGGGGAAGAGAAGGTTCTGGGGAAGAGAAGGTTCTGGGGACACCCTACAGCATCCTTTCAGTACCTAAAGGGGGCCTACAAGAAAGAGGGGCTTTTTCCAAGAGCATGTGTTGATAGGACAAGAGGGAACAGCTTTAACCTGAAAACCATTGTAATGATGGGGCCCTGCTCTCCTGGAGATGGCTGAACACTGCCTGCCTATGGGGAGCAGTGAATTAATTCCTTGTTCCCAGCTTTTACTCTTCCAATTCTCTCCCTGATCCCACCGGTGGGAGACTGAGTGACTGGGGTTAAACACCACAATGCTCCAAGTGATTACAAGCCAAGAGTGTTCTGATTTCTACATTATTTCTACAACTTGGTCAAGTTCAACAGCAACTGCATCAGAGGCTTCTTGTAAATTCAGGGTTGCTCCAGGAACAGAAACAACAGAGATTATGGAGCAAAAGACATGATTTCAGAAAGAAAGAAGAATGTACCAGGCAAAGAACACAAGTGAGGGAACGACACGTGGCAGATGTTGGCCATGTGGCTCACTCTCAGGTACACTGGAGGTGCCAGTAGAAGGTCTGTAGTAAAACTGTTAGCTCTATTGGCTCTATTAACCTAGATTAATCCCCAAGACTCTCTTGGGAGGTCATGAATCTTTGGAAACTGTGCAGACAGAGGCTGGAAAGAAGAGGAGATATTAACACCAGACAAATAAGACTCCTTGCCTTGAAGAATATGAGTACTGGTTTGGGGACCTGTAAAAGCTTTATCATGACCTCTGGGAAATCCCTGTCTTAATCACAATTTAGACTAAAGCTTTATTACCTGGGAAATTGCTTCTCCCTCTCAGATCAAGATTTTTGTCTTAATGCCTTTTTACTGCAGTGTTGCTGACACAGGAACTTGGCTTTTTTTTTTTTTTACTACCATTTAATATTATAATACTTCTTAACAGTTGTATTATTATTATTACCACTTATCTACGTCATTATTGTTAAAGTAGAAAATGAAAAACTTTATTAAGAAAATTACAGTAATTAAACTTGTACATGCAATGGAAGACTTTTAACAATTCACTGCACTTCCATATGCAGTCTGTTGCCACAGTTTATATGAGCAGAGAATGACAGCAGGCATCTAACTTTCCTGGAAACATTAGCCATGAACTATAAGCTGCTATAAGTTTTCAGAGACTAGAAAGGGGAAGGCTATCTTTTCTTATACCTCACATCCATTTCTTGGAACTGAGGTTCAACTCCATCAGGGCCACACTGTAACTTTTTTCAGTCTAAGCAGAGTTTCATTCTTCAGGCGGTCCCATTACATTTATTTATGGAGTAATGTCTTGTTGAATGCACTGTTGGCTGGGTCTGACTCTGCACAGATAAATAAGTTGCCTCATACAGCTTCAAATGTCACTGTCACACAATGGAAAACATTCCAGGTTAGAGAGATGTACTATGACCAACACATCGAGAACTTTTACTCCCCTTCAGCTGATTGATTGAATAATTATACCCATGAAATGGGATGATTTACACAACTGCACTGCCTCTTGGCTAGAATAAGCTTTTGCCAGTCAGATGGTCCTGAAGAATCACTGCTTGTGGAATAAATCTGATGCAATTTGATACACAGCTTGACACACAATCAAGATGAAATGATCCTTAGATAATTCTTCCATGTGCAATCATCTCGGGAAGACAATTTTAATAATGATATTTTCTTTTTTATTAAGTTCTTTGGACTATTTTTTCAGATAATGAACAATTACATCCAGGAGAAGAAGTTATTGTCAAGTTAATATTTTATTAATTCTTTACCTGGGGGCAGTATCCTAAAGCACAGGAGACAGCTCTCACTGAAATACTCAATACTGAAGGCCTTTTCCAGTCTAGATTTCCACAGTGCCTCCTTATTATTATAAATACTAATCTCCCACTTTTAAGTCCCAGCTTGGCTATGCCAGTGTTTCCCTTGTTTGTTTCTCCCTTTTTCTTCATCATTCATACTCCTCCATTTTTGCTTCCCTCTCAAAAAACAACAGTAAAGGGAAGTCTTAGGATTGGCAAGCATGAATATAAACATATAACAGCGTTTTAAAAACATGTGAATCTTCCAGTCTCAAAGCATCATGCCTGCTCAACAATAGGAATAATCCATGTCCAGGACTGAGCTGATGAGCTACCAGTGGAACATATTCCAGCCTGATCAATCAAATGTTCCACTTCCCCAGTAGTGATTAGGATGAAACAGTACCGAGAAAAAGCCTAGTCCCTGTGTCGCCAAAGTTGCAAATTTAAAAAAAGCACAGGTTTTTGCTTCATGTCTATACCTTTTTTCTGAAGTAAAGGCACATTGATGTCAGTGTTGCCAAGAGTAAAAACTTCCATGTGACATTCAGAAACTGGTTCCGGAACAATTTAATTTCATCTTTTATGGCATGCTTCTCCCAAACAAGCTCTTCATGGAGGTGGGATTAGTGATTAAGAGATGTGGAGGGTGGAACACATGTATCTGTGAAAACTTGAATTAATGTGATTATGCTAAGCAGAACATATTCTGGGCATCAGTGGTTTGCAAAGATTTAAGGAAATGTGCCCCAAGCATAGAATATCTTCTCTGGAAAATAAAGCATGATATTCAGAGAAGGCTGGGATAAAGAGGTATTTTATAGGCAAGCAGAGGAAAATCAACTGTCACTTTATACAAAACACCTTCCCTGTGTTCTGCTCTTTTAATCTCCACCATAATAAAACAATTATAATAAATTTATGGTTTTGAAGAATCGTTAGTCCATTTTTTTTCCTCATTGGAAAAAAAATAAAGGAAACAAAGAAAAATATATAACACAAGCAGATAATAATTTGATCAATGCATAAGAAGTACATTGGGCATGAATATTATCAGTCACTACTCATTCTAATACTCCACTATCAGGTCTAGTTCTGTGAAAGGATTGTTACTTAGAGGAACAATCCCAAAATATTTTTCCAAGTCCATGAAATGTCACTGTTTTGATGTTACAATGCGACAGGTTTTATGAAGCATGAACCTCGCCAGAAGGGCAAACAGTCTGCGATGCCAATAATTCTGATTGCTTCAGAAAATACCTACACCCAGACCTGTGCACAAGGGTTTCCCCAGTGAGGCACATCATGTATTTTTTATTATTACACACGTGATCACAACTGGATTTTGCTTATGCCTGTTGCTCAGCTTGTTCTCAACCACTCCACAAGTCCTGCAAGCATATCTTATATCCTATACAGTGACACATTACTGCATTTTAGTGCTGTAGCATGGTGGTCTGTTGTGACACACCAGCAGAGCAAAAAGTAGGATGGGTCATTTGCAAGGTAACATGGCTTTTAAGAAACCAAGCTGTTGAAATTGTTTCACTTCGTGGTGCCTCTAAATGCCATAGCTACCTTTCATGTCTTACACAAGCAATCCCTCTCACAGTGCTCCAAGGCATTTCTGCACAGTGGAGACTACTCCAAGCACAAAGCAAATGTTCAATGATTCATAATGTTTTGTCTTCAGAAAATAGACAAAAATATCTCTTCACCTTGGCCACAGGATGACCAAGCATACACATGAACAAACTCTATCTACTGGTTTGGTTTTAAAGCCCGAGTCAAAGCAACTACAAGAGACAAGGTATTCCCAAATGATAAAAATTTGCACCTAGGTAACTAACAGCAAACAGCTGTACAGATGTAAGTGTGCTTATTTGCGTTGCTTTGTTCCACTACAGGATTTATAGTATTCAAAACTGTATTCTAGATATATTTGGTTCTGAGAAGAACATATCCACCCTTTCTGTGCACAGCAGCACTTGTAGAACTGTTGTTCAGTAATGCATAAATTTCACATGCACAATCCCACACAGGCAACATCAGAAATAACCTGCACTATCTGCACTGGCAAGAGGCTGCCTTCAGAAAAAAACCAAAACAACTTACCCAAGCATTTGTGCACAAAGAATAGAAGACAGCTACAAGTTTTCGTTAAGACAAACAACTTTGACCAAAAATATTTGCCATTCTTTTTTATAATGAGAATTACAAATATGGATGTCTACTGGAGATGTCGTACAATAGAGAATTCTGAATAATTTCTTTATTGAGAAAGTAAAATTAGGCAATTAGACCAAACTACACTAGCACAACTGAAAAGCTGAGTAATTTTCATAACACAATTGATTTCTTACCACATGGTGCCATTTAGGGGATTAGAACAACTCACCAGGGTAATATCAAACTTGATTAGAAGCCAAGGGACCTGATTGTTATCTCCATTAAGCCAGACAAAACATAATTGACACCAGCAACTCTCAATTTTCACCAGTGTAACTAAAAGGAAAGTCAAGGAGAGTATCTTTCATTTGAGTAAGTCATTTTCATGTCTTTGAGTGATTAATAGTGATTGTTTCAACCCCCTTGAAAATATCAAAGACAGTGTTTCTGGCATTTTCACAGCTAGGTGTGCTGATATAACATGGGTCTGAGTGTCTTCATATAAAGAACAATTCACACAGCAAACAAAAGGAATATCTTATGTAAACTTGGAGAAAACCTTTAACATGCTCAGCATGCCAAGACCTTTGCCCCTCCACAAGTAAACATATAAAGATAATGGGATGAAATTTTCCAGATACTGAGGTACACAGGGGAGGAAGTAAGATCTGGGAAGCTTTTCAAGATCTCCTGAGATAGGTGTCACAAATCACAGTCAACAGATACTTCAGGGCTGGATTCATCTGAACTCAGACATCTACATTGCAGGTAAATACGCACAAGATTGTGGCTAAACTACCTCTGTCCATAGTGGTTAAAACAGTAACCTAGTAACAGGAGGATTTATCTGAGAGAAAAACCATCATATGTATGAATGTGTCCCCAAAATTATTTCTCCTCTTGGGATAGAGGAGAGGGACTTCAACCAGAAACCTCAGAATTGTATTTAAATTTGAAAACAGAAGGAGCCAGCATCAATTGAAATGTGGATGAGGTATAATATGCATTGAAGATGAGGTAATCTGGGGTTATTCACCTCTGCTGGTGAGATGCTGCAAAGAATCCTTGCAGAGCAGATGTTCCCTGCAGAAATAATGAGTGTCCATAAAAAAACAAACAGCATGTCATTACTTCTCAGCCTGTCTTCCAATTTTCTTTGCTCACCACTAATATACCTGCCAGCCTACCTTCCCCATTTTCTAAAAACGTATTTTCCTTTTTATTCTAGTTTATTTTTTGTCATCTACTGAATATCACAAATGAAAGGTAGGTAACAAATTTATTTACCTATATGAATATACCTTTATGACTTCAAACATTGACAGATGATTTGGTTAAAAGACAAACTTTCATGAAAAACTTTGTCTAAATTTACACTCTGTAAGAGTAATACAAATGTTCATACAATTTTAATTATATTTCAGTCAAGTCTTTCTCTAAACAAATAAACATCTATAATTCACACCTTGGAGAGGTTGAATACCACTTGAAAGGATGACTGTAAACTGAAGTAAAACTGTTTAGCCAATTTTCCTTCTCTGCGCTGAGTAAGCCCCCAGAAGGAAAACCACCTGCCCATGAAATCCAGAATGATTCAGTTCTTCCAATGAGAAGCACTATGAGAAACAGCTCTGCTGTTCCAGGCAGTTTAAAGCTAGCAGCATCCAAGGGCCCAGCTGAGGAAAGTCCCAGTCTCTGCTTCCCTGGAAGCAGAGAGGCTAGCACATTGAACACCCTTCCCAAAAAAAGGGGCTGAAAGCAACAAGCTGTGCCCTCCACTGGACAACCAAAAACCCCAGCTTTGGTCCTGCACTGAGCACAGGCCTGGCCCCTCTGGCTGAGAAGCCAAATTTCTCGGCAGTAAATGATGTGTCCAGGGGAAATCTTTCTAGGAAATGTTAATGGTAAAGGGGTAAGTATTTCAGGCATCAGCCTATGGAAAGTGGACCTAAGAGACACCTGTGTGATACTTTCATTAGTGTCCTTGTCCCCTGCAGCTTATGGCTTGGCAGAGGGGGTTGGTGTCTTGCATGTAATTTTTGTCCTTCTTGGATCAAAATATGTCCAATATATGAGTGTTACATAGAAAAAAAAAAAAAAAGGAAAAAAAAAGGAAAAAAAAAATCACATTTCAATCAAGATATTAGCAGCTAAAAAAGCTATTACAGCAACTGGAAGCCATGAAGATTTAATCTGCTCTGACCATGCTCTGTCCTTCCACTTCTGCTGCTGATTAGAGATCAGAGGCACCATCTTCACAGAATAACAGAATGAAATCCCTCAGGAAGTCATATTGCTTCTCCCCTAGGAACAGACAGAAATTTTTTCCAGAACCATGACTCCCTGCTGGTTAATTACCTCTCGCTAGTGAGGCACAATAGCAGAACTTTTAACTTCTTTTATTATATTTCTCCTGGCCAAACTGGCTGCGAACCATGCCCCGAAAATCAGCAGCACCAGAAAGCAGGAGAAATGGACACCTAGCTGATCCTGGACTCAATGAGCCATCCCAACCAAATTTCCACATATGCTATGATGCCAACCAGGAAACCTCCATGCTGGCAAGTTCCGGAGCAAATCTCCTTATTTTCTCAGCTGGTTTTCATTTCTGATGCCACAGCGATGATTGCACTTGATACAGCAGTGGCAGCTCTGCTGTCACATGCTGCTGTTGCTAGCGTAGCAACCCACAATCAGTGTGAGGCTAGAAAATCTCCTGAGCTGTGCAGTTCAACAAAACAGCAGGTCCTTTGGATACCACCTATAACTGTAAGTGAGCAATTTCAGTAATGGTTTTGTCAGTCCTTCCTAGAAGCACTACCAATGGGCCACAAATAACAAAATGAAGTTCAGCTGCTAAAAGAAGAACACGACAATCTGTTGAAGGAAGGGAAGGGAAATTATTGTCATAAAACATTTGCATGGCCTTGTGAATTCTGCACTGCACTGAGCACAGATCACACCTTGCCCTGCCCTAAAATTCTTGCTGTTGCTAAGACAACTCCGTCAATGTAAAAGAAGCAGTGCAGACTCCAGTGGTGAGACCTCCAAAGGGGATGGATTGGCTACCAGGCTTTGCTAGAAGACAGAAGGTGTGTTGGTGCAAAGGGCAGGATGGCTGTTGTGGCTCTGCAAGACTGTCTGACACAGGAACTCAACCAAGAGCAGACACAATGGGCATACAGTGGGAATATCCCAATAAACAGCAGGGGCTCCTTGTTCCCAGAAATGCCACTGTTTCCTTGATGGAGTCAGGCTCTAGGGAACAACACTGGAGCTCCTAAGAGCACCACCAGGAATTCCAGTAGCAATATCTCCTACCCAGACCAACTATGTCTTCTCATTTCTGCCTGGTGTATTCCAACAGCAATGTACCTGCCTAGGCTGGGAGTTACTGAGCCTTTAGGGAAAGCTTTGCCCTCCAGCACTGGGCTTGAGGCCTTGTCCCAGGGTAAGACAAAAATGACATATAGCAAGCACATGCAGATAAAGGAGATCACAAAGTGGTTCACAGTACAAGTTCATGAAACCTATTTGGAAAGCCCTTTGCAGGAACAAAATCCCATGCTATGAAATGATCCACAGTCTGGCTCTCCCCATCAGTTTATTCTAGATGTTTCATGCCACATTTGCATAGAGGCTCTCCTTTACTGGATGCTGGACTATTTGCAGACCATATTTCAGAGAATATTACTTGGATTATCTATCTGAAAGTGAAAATGTCAAAAATCCTACAGTGTCAACATCCTACAGTGTATCACAGGAAATTGCATCAGTGAAGTTAATAATTTAATGTTTTCTGGAGGAAAATATCCTTGAGGGAAGCACACAGAAGTGCACACCTGACAGAGCTCATCTATACTGCTTTCAGATGCTTCAGTGCTTAACATAACACCCCTGACTGGCCTTCCTATATAAAATTTATTATTTCAGGTATAGAAGAAAAAGCAGATTTAAGCTTGGCAAACAGAACACGTTACAAGAAGGCAATCCTCTTGTATCCTCTCAGGCATTCACAGCCTAAAGCAATGAACTGCAAGTACTAAGGGAGTGAAACCTGACAGCTTGTTTACATTGTGAGGTTCATATGCATCCATATCTTTGCACAGACAAAAAAAATACTCTCTTAAAAGAACTCTTCCCAACAAGGAAATACAAATCAAGCAATTGTCTCTTCTCTATCTCCACTTTGAAAGACACTTTGGAAAGGTTTTCATTTCACTTCCAGAGATCTCTGATGATGCACCTTTGTGGGAAGAGAATTCCAGCAGCACATACATTCTTAAGTCCTACCACTGGGGGCTTGGTCGTGTTCACTGAGGTGACTGGTAGGTACCTGCTGTGCTTGCTTGCATTACACCACACCTCCCTCACAGTCCTAGTCATTCCTCCTAGGAAATTCTCCTATTTCACTACATCATTTCTAACACAGCAGCAAAAACTTGTGCACTACTACCAGGATTGGGACATGCCAGACACATGTCTGATTTGTATGTTCTAGGGTTTAAGACTTCCTATTCTTCTCCCTGCTCACATATTTCACATGGCTCAATTAAATGGCAGAATGGGATACTGCCAAATATTTCTCACTGAAAAGAGACAGCTACTTAAAGCATGTTGTTACACTAGCCACATTTCATCACAAAAAATGAATACCTATAATTACAATATCTGTGAATATACAATGTCAAACACAGGAAAAATAAGCACTCCAACATTTTGAGGAAAAAATTGTGACCTGTATTATCCACATTCAGCCTAAAAATGCTGGATCTTGTCCCAGTCTCAGAAATAAAATATACCCAGCAGTAATTTAAAAACAAATGAATCTGATTACAATCTTACCATACTGTAGCTTTTGCATTCCTCAGCTATGTGGCAAACACATGGAAAAATCCCATTACATGCACCAGGAGACAAATGTTTAAGGTATCTCTGCAAACATCAGTTATCTTTACACTTAGGTATTTCTGGCCTTGGAGCTTGAGCCCTATTACATTACATCTGTGAAATATGTGGCTATTCATTCATAACGCATTTTGACAGTGGCAGCGGAGCCACTGATCTAAAACACTGCTGGGCTTGTGGGTTTGCCTTCACATTCAGATGGTGGCAGCCCTGGCTTCCTTTTCACCTGATGTCATTTGTGAGAGTTTGAAAGTTTGTCCACGAGGAGCTGAGCAGCTGGAAGCAGAGGTAGGGACACACACCTGGAGTGAACCAGAGCCTGGTGGAAGGCTATACAAAATGCCAAAATCCCCTCCAACCTGAGAGGGGGCAGAGACCACCCCAGTTCACAGCAGCTCCCTAACACCAGACCTGGGCAGATACATCCCTCCTGTAACAAGCCAGGCAGAAATGAGAAGGGATAATTGATCTAAGGAAGAGATGTTGCTGCTGGACCTCCTGATGAGGGAGCTCCCAGTAATGTTCCTTATGGCATGAATCAGCCAAAAACAGTGGCATTTCTGGGAAACAGGAGCCCCTACTATATTTTTTGGGATACTCACACTATTTTCTCCAGATCGTTCTCCATCTTCTTGTAGCTTGTTGGGCTGTGGTTACCCCTGATGGGCAGGTGTGGAACACAGGGTGTGAGAGAATTGTGCTATCTTTTGCCCTCAGCTAGAAACCACAGGTTTCCCTCTCACTGAATGACATGAAACTCTGCCAATTGGCTCTTTCTCCATAAGTTACCAAGATGCCTTTATATTACTTGTATATAGCCCTATTGATTTTTTCAGTACTTAAATGCTTTAAGAAAATCAATGTTTCAGCAAATAGAGTGGAGCAGAAGTATCACAGAATCCCATTTGCCATTCCAGCATCAGAGATCATGGTTAAATTAAAGGAAATAACTTGTACGATGTGGGATGATGGATTTAGAGAAAAACTGCAGAAGACACAGAAAATGGGAGAGTGGAGAGACATGAAATTAAAAACAAAATAGAAAAAGATACACTGAAGATGTGGATATGACTTAGTTAATTTTAGCAATCCAAAACTTAGTTGTCTAGTCGAAGATAATCATTTTACCTCTCTGCATGTAGTGAATAGAGAGCAGGAGCCATCTCCACAGAGGATTCAGCCTAAGGCGGGACAATGCATCACACATTCCTTCCAAAGTCTACATTCAGAGGGGATGTATAACTTTTGTGTTTTAACAGCACTGGAGTTGATAAAGGATCATGCATCATTTTGAGTGTTGTACCTATTTAATAGAAGGCCCTGTAACGCAACATTTTTTTGTTTTGACGATAAGAATCATTTGGTTTTCTTGGAAAAATCTGACATTTCTTGTGTCAGAGGAAAGATTTCCTTATAATTGCTTATCAGCAGGTCCTGGTCTGAATATTCAAATAATTTACAAGCACAAAACCTATTTATTTGTTGTATTTTATTGATAATGGGCCAAACTTATCAGTAGTACAATCCCATGTATTGCCATTCACTTCTAAGTTGCTACATATGCTTACACAGCAGGGAATTAGGCCAGATACAGTCAAATGCTTCATTATTAGTCAGGTCAGACAATAAATCAGATCTTCTGTTTGCAAAGTACTGCAATTTGTGTCTAATGACTGGAAGAATTGGCATATAAAGTAATTATCAAAACTGGAAAGCAATTATCTCCTAATGTGCAAAACCTCATCTAAAATTTGAGCTTCAAAAGAGAAAAAAAGATGGCAGGTGTAAAGGCTTCATGCCTACTACGTCCTTCTCACACATACCATGAATTTTGGCATATTTTATACATGAAGACATTCCATTTTCCCAAGACCCTGAACATTTCTGACACCTACCAACAACTCTGAATTTCCTCAGTGACCTTGCCAACTTTCAGTACACAACTAGTTTGCTAAGTTACCATCCTTTCTGCACTGCTCATAACACATGTTGTCAAAAAGATAAGAAATATGATCACATCTACAGCTTCTAATTAATACACAAGTGTTCTAAATAATTTGCCTAAAGTGTCAGTCACAAAGTAGGACAAACCTTTATAGCCAAGCTTCAAAAAAACTAATTAATTGTCTCCACTCTGCATGTTAAGTGATGAGTCTACTGCACATATCTGCAAGTGACCTATTATTTCCCAAAAAACAATCACAGCCCAAGGAAAGTCCCCAAAGACAAATCACACACGGGATGTCTAGTCCAGCTCTTTCAGAATTAGAACAAACACCCCAGACTGAGATTTTCTGACTATGAAATAGGTAAGCTTTCACAATTTTACCCAAGTTTGTTTCCCTTACATTCCCAGAAATTCCTTATTCACTGCTGAGTTGCAGCACATGAACCTCCAGAAAGATGAGCCTTCCCTCATGGGAAGTTAGGTGTGGGATCAGAATTTGGTTTTTAACAGACCCCTAGTTTCAATTTCAATACAACTGTTTGTTTCTTGTGAAATGAGTAATATTAATCACCTAAAGCCAGTTGGCTGAAGTGGGGTAAGAACACTTAGATGTTTATAACTATTTTTATTTTACAATCTCTTCTTTAGTTTGTACATCTGACAAAGAGCGGAGGACACAGAAAGCTTGCTGAAAAATATGGATTACTGCCCTACCAGTGCAAGTCCAAAAACAAAGCATGGACTGCACATAAACATTACTTTACAATAATAAGGCAGTGTAATTTCTGGAGGCACCCATTAGACTATGTGGAATTGAGTTGCTGTCTGCAAGGTGCACACCTCCTGTATTACTTACTATTTGGTTTCTGCTGAAGATGCTCCTTGGGGAAGACTCTTGCTCTGTTCATCAGAAGCCTTCAAAAGATATCAAAATGGGAAAAAAAATTCACTCTAGGTCAATAGGAAAGTTCTTTGAATTATAAAATAACTATTAAAATGACAGTATGTTTTTTCTACACAAGCACCAGTCTAGATTACATTTGAACTACCTTTTCTATTAATTTCTATTTTCTAACATAGATTTTATATTTATTTCATTGTCTGAGTTGCAGCTTGCACTTCAGCACAAGCTTTGGGCCAGTGCAGTGCTGGGAGAACGGAACACTCTGTGAGCAGCTTTCAAATGTGGATGCAGTGTTTCTGTGGCAGGATGAAGTTCTGGGCTTTAAAAGTCAGAGAAAATGAAATTTTCAGCTCAGAGGATGAGTGACTCCAAAACACTAAAGGATGCAATCTTTAAGACCTGTTGACAGCTTAAATGCTGCGTGCCATAGAGAGTGTAGGTAAATAACACTTTCTAATTTCTCAGAATTGTTTTGATGGGAGAATTACACATGCTCTGGAAATTCTAGTGGCCATGAAAATCTTTGTATAACCTCTCTGAGGACAGAGAAAAAACAATATTAGATTAAATACTCATAAAATATTCTAAGAGCACAATAAATAAAGTAACCTCTTACACTGCTGGGTATACTTTTCTTTACTCATTTGTTTAGATGAGTAAAGTAGTGATGAAAATTGACTATTTCCTCAAAAAAGCATTCTGAAAATTTAACAAATGAAAAGTTATATTTTAGTATGCAGTTAGATGTTTTCTCTCTTTATCTTACTGTTTGCAGTTAGATTTCTTTACTACATACTTTTCCTGAATCTTGCTAAACAAATATTCATGCTCAAGACATGCGGGAGAGGAAGCACATATTTGACTGATATCCCAGAAGAAGGCGATTTGGGCTGTGAAAATGTGAAAATCTGATTAGACTGATCTGTCCCCATCCAGAAAAAAAAATGCATTTATAAATCAAAGTTACTATATAATTTGGTTACAGGTATTCAATGGAAAAACAATACTCATTGTCAGTTACATATTTCCATTTATATTTAAAAAACTATTGATTCTGAGGTATGAGGAGGGTATCTCTCTGTGCTTCATTATTCCAGGTGACACATGACAAATTATGTTTTTCCATGGACTTTCGCAGAGTCTCTTTCAGAGAAGACTCTTCCTTCAGTGCTCAGCTGTTAATCCAGTTTTTTACTGGAAGAAATGCTATAGCAGAAGATGAAAAAAGTGCCTGTGAGCATGTTAATCATGGAGTGATTGATGCTGCCATTACAAGGAAAGGTTAGACAACCTCCTCAGCAGTTTTCACCACTATTTACAACACAGTGCCAGTCATCCAAACTAAGGACTGATCAATGCATGGACTTCAAATTAATTCAACAAGAGTCCTCTGAATGTAATGGCAAGTCTGATAGCATTCATCTATTTTTATTTCCCCTCCCTCTTTCAGCACATTGATAAGTCTGAAGATATCTGAAACATGAAATTTTACAAAGAGATTAACTTATTAGAGAGTGTCCAAAGGAGGGCAATGAAGATGCTGGAGGGTCTGGAGGGGAAATCTCTTGAGGACCTGCTGAGGTCACTTGGTCTGTTCAGCCCGGAGCAGAGGAGACTGAGGGGAGAGCTCTTTGCAGCCAGCAACTTCCTCAGGGAGGAAGAAAGGGAGCAGGCACTGATCTCTGCTCTGTGGTGCCAGTGACAGGACTCGAGGGAATGACCTGAGGCTGTGTCAGGGGAGGTTTAGGTTGGATATCAGAAAAAGGTTCTTCACCCAGGGGGTGGTTGGGCACTGGCTCAGGCTGCCCAGGGAAGTGGTCACAGCACCAGCCTGACAGAGCTCAGGAAGTGCTTGGACAACACTCTCAGGCACATGGTGTGACTCTTGGGGATGGTGCTGGTGCAGGAGCTGGACTCAATGATCCTTGTGGGTCCTTTCAAACTTGACATATTCTGTGACTCATGGTCAGACTACCAAAGAGAACTTCTTGCTCTGGCTCCCTACACACATCCTTTCTCATACTGGCATCAGCTGCTACAAAACCCAGCTAAGAAAGCAGACAAAAAGGCAGTAGCCAAATTACAAAACAGGAAAAAATTTAAATTATCACCTCTACAATTTCTTCTGTGAAATAGTTTCACAGAATTCTTTCCTGCTGCATTGTTAACAGGACCTCATGTATTTTTACTGGAAAATATACTACTAATGGAAGCACTATTGTGATGTGAATAGAAAAAGACAAAGTTTTTAGAACTTCTCTAAATGCACTTGTCTTCATAAATTATTTGAATGTAAATACATCTATTGAATCAAAGAGCAAGCAACTACTTCTACATACTATACTTTCTTTAATAATTGGTTTGATTTCCATATATCTTTTTTATTGTCAGCTATAAAAAAAAATCACACCTGAATACTAAGAAAAGAAACAATTAAAGAAATTATCATTCTAATAAAATTCCTTCTTTTAAGTACAGGATTGCATCATTTATTTCCTTTATGCAAATTTATTTAATAATTAGAAGGAACAGTATTAACATATCAGTATTTTAGTTCCTCTAAGTGATTTAACTGATATAACTAAGCACTGCTGCTTTTTATTAGACAGTATAACAAAACTGTTCTGCAGCAATATAGATCCTAAATATACCTGGGCAGTAGATGTCCCTTTCCATCTCCATTACTGATTTTATTAACATCAGTGTCATTGCTCTGAAGCAATAACCAATGGCCAGAGTTTTACCTGTTACATTTCTTTCCAGTATTGAACACATAATTTTCTAGTTAGCTGAAGACCCAAACCTCCTTGTTCTCTAGCCTGTCTTTTCCAGGTTAGTCCAACTACTTTCTTGAATAATACTTCTAAAACTAAACCAGCCAAACTGCTACCTGACGAGTCATCTTTTGTGGTCGTTTAAATGACCATAACCGAGTACTCCTGTGGTCTGAAAATGCTTTCCTTAGCTTTTCAAACCTGTTGTGAGAAGCTCTCCTTCCATAAACAAACACTAACAGAATTAGCAATGTACTGCTTTGCTAAAGGCTTACTGGAATTGCAAACCCATTAGGTGTTTTTCACTTTTAGTCTCAACCCAGCCAATCATTGCACAATTACTCAGTGTACATACTGCAGTGGTGTCTGAAGTGGGTCATGGTCATGTCAAGCATTCAGAGATCATGTAGGGTGAAAAGTACAGATCCAGTTGCAGTTTATTTCCCTTTCACTTTATCATGGACAATGAGTCAACAATACAGCAATGAATTGCAAAGAAAGAGCTGCCAAATAGTCTCGTACACGAGATATTTAAAACTAAAATAAACAGAAAGGGAATCAGGTACATTTTCAACAACCATATGCAACAACGCACTCAATTCAGGTACTTAATCTGGTGACAGAAGGATGATATTTAAGTCGTAACACAGCTCTCATGTGCTATGAAGTTTAAATGTTATCAGACTACATCCCTATCTTTAGCAGGTACCCTAACTTTAGCAGGTTTCCTGCTATCACTCTTTGAGCAGATCCCAGTGAATTTCCCGTTCTTCCAGTCATGCAACCAACACACAATGTTAATGCCTCCAGTCTCTTCTGAGACAGAAGGTGACATTTGCAAACCCTTCTGTGTGGTTACCTGTGAGCAGACTTGGTTGTATTCAGTGGTATGTTCCCTTGCAACAAAGAACAGGACAGCCTTACAAAATGAAAGAATTTACACAAGAATGTGGGGGGGAAAGAACTAAAATAAAGCTTTCATGTGCACCCTGGCTGCAAGTCCTGGTGCTCCCAGGTTTGGCGCCTCCTGGGTAGCTTTTCTTTCTAGCTGACAGCCTCCTCTTCAATTTTAACTCTGATCCAGAGCTTCACCATCCTGTTCTGGCACTATAAGAAAATGCCAGTCACTAATATGCCATTAAATCTTCAAAGCAATTCTCTTCACAGTCCCCTGTAATTCCTCCGTTTCAGGCCAGAAATGCTTACCATCCTTTACTTTTCACCTTCCCCATTTAACAGAACTTAACCCCTCCGTCCACTCCACTGCAGTGCAGAGAGAATAGAAAAAATGTCTCCCAAACCTACTAGCAAAAGTAATCCCCATATTCAGCACCAGTTAATAGGAATCTTTCCTGGGGAAAGACCTTATTTGATTTTGCATTGTAGATTATGATGGCCTACCTGTAAATTTTAAAGCAAAGAAACACTGCCAACTCTTTTTGTTTTTATTTACTGCTATGCACTATCCATTAAGGCAGAAACACTACTCCACTTGCCTTTTGCAGCAGGCCATACAAATCCCTTTATCAGACAGCATATGATAGGCCACTTCAGCTTTCCGGTTCCCACTACTCCTCACAATAAATCCCACAACATACTGCAGCCTTAAAAAACCCTTTTGCATTTCTTTTTTTCATGCACGAGGTGTATAAGAATCACACAGAGAGAGGCCAAAGACATGATTCTGCGTAGGGGCCTCCTCATTTGTATGCAGCAGACCAGACTCCCACCAGTTTGTACCTAAATGTCAGTTCTAATATGTAGTTATCACAGGAAGATAGCCAAGGTGATTTATCTTAATCATGAAGGCAAAATATTACTATGTTTCATGAGCAAAAAGGCACATTTTGACCTGCTTATTTTGAAATAGCTGAAACGATAAACATTTATAATTTTTCAGCTCTTCTTTCATTTCAACAAGCTATGTGTTGCTGCTAAGGCCACCAGCACTTGAAAAAAATGTTCTTTGGATACAGCTTCCTAGGAAAGCAGAATTTTTAGAAGTGCAATTTCTTGGTTGCTGTCAATCAGGAAATGTCCATAGATGGTTAATAAAATCTTTTTGAAACTGAGGGTTGCAAATTATGCTCATGAGCACTGTTAGACACAACTTCTAGATCTCAAATTTTCACTGAACAAAGGGCCAAACTAACTTATACAATTAATTTATTTTGCCATACCCTCATAAATAATTATCTGGTTATTACCAAAATTTTGAGGTCAGTGGGGAGAAACCTCTGTACTGACCCCCTTCCTGGAGCCAAGACACACCTCAGGAAAATACATCTCCAACTATTAATTCAACCATCGCCTTCAAAACCCAAAGTATGTTAATAAAAACTGCAGAGGAATTAAAAAAAAAAAATATATATATATATATCAAAAGGCCTCCCTATCAACTACTAAAACTGAGAATAATTAGGAACTTTGAATAACATTCTACAGTCTCACAGGATCTGTAGATCAATGCAGTAACAAACGTCCAAAAGCCCAAAGTGAATTTTAAAGAAAGATCATAGTTTGTCTGATAGCAAGGGGCTTCAAACCCTCCATCTCCTTCAAGAGTGTGGCTCCCAGCAAGGAGGAAAACTTTCCCAAGTGAAGATAGCTTGGCTGAACTCACCAAAGAGCTGCTGTGTCCTCACACAAACTTACCAACAACAGAATAGGCAACCAGCACTTCTTGTCTCTCATCACCATGACCTTCATCTGTCCAGTTCCCCTCCTAGAGCCAAAACTGCCTTATTTGAGCCAATCAAAGGAATCAAAGAATTGTTTGGGATGGAAAAGATCTTTAATATCATTGAGACCTACCATTAACCCAGTTTTGCCAAATCCATCACTAAACCATGTCACCAGATACCACTCTACACATTTTTTAAATACCTCCAGGGATGGTGACTCTACCACTTCCCCAGGCTGTCTGTTCCAAAGCTCAACAATCCTTTACAGGAAGCAACTTCTAACTTTCAATCTATACCTCTTCTGGTACAACTTGAGGCCATTTCCTCTTGTCCTGTCACTTGTTACCTGGGAGAAGAGACCGACCCCCACCTGGCTACAGTCTCCTCTGCTGCAGAGAGTGATAAGATCCCACCCTCAGCCTCCTTTTCTCCAGGCTAAACACCCCCAGCTCCCTCAGTTGCTCCTCATCAAACTTGAGTTCCAGAACCTTCCCCAGCTCCGTTGCCATTCTCTGGACACACTCCAGCCATTTTGTTCTTATGGAGCATAAGCAGTGCTACTTCACGGTATGTAGAAAGGTTGCCATCAATGCTCAGACTTTGGAATAGGTCTTGGTTTAGCAATGCATTGCTCACACCTTCATTTTACCTTTATAAAAACAGCCTAACTAGGAACAAAGGCAATTCCCTTGAATCCAGTCCATAAGCTGTCCCCTTTGCCATTGCCTTTTGCTGAACAGCCGTTCTGATTTTTATTGCAATCTTACAAAAAAGCACTTGCATGGATTTTTTCATACTTTTAACAGTAGTTCAGTCATTTAAATCCATGGTAAAAGAAATCAGTGTTCCAGACTCCCATAGGCCACCATGATTCGCATGCAAAGTATGTCTGTCTGTTTCACTAGTATTTCCTAAGAATAGTTACTATCTGCCAATTTACACAAATCCATCACTGACAGGGAGGTCATATGCCAACAGTGTACTTCTCTGCTGTCTTTAATTTAGATTTATAATAGTATTTTTTTTCACAGATAAATACAAGTTGGCAAAATGCTGGTCATACTGCAAGGAGTTTCATTTTCCTTAGGGGAAAGTAGATGCCAAATTGCGATAGAACACCAGGAGGCCATAAAAACGGAATTATAAGTCCACAGATACTCCATGGTAAGTTGACTAAATATTTTTTTCTTCCCCGCCAGAGGGATTATAGTGGAATTGCTGCATCTGCAAATCCAAAGTCCTTTGCTGCTACAAAATGATTTTCTACTTGGGTCCAAGCTTTATGGTAGTTGGCTTCCCAGTCACAGAAAGGCATACATTATTTACAAATCTTTGAAAATAAGTCTGTTATGAATACATTAACTGTTCTCTTACCTTCAGAACTCATTAGCAACAGGAACAAGTCTTCTTATGCTATTTTCCACTATATACCCCCTGCATATTCTGAACCTGCTGTGCCACTCAAAAGTGAAGTGTTTCCAATGTTAGCCTTATTTTAAAGAATGAATTGAAAAAACAAATTGATCATAGGGAAAAGAAATCTTTAAAAATACCCCCAAAGCATGTTGACCCAGTAGGAACATATCTACCCATTGGTCTTCATGAACTCTGCCTAGATGCAGGGATTTATTGTCGAAGCACTGCAGACTTTTTAGCCTTGCTTCTAAGGAAATAGAGGATTACAAAATCACAATGTATGGCATTTGTCAGTCTTTCCTTACTTAGCCACCCTTGAACCTCTTGGCCAGTTTTAAGCAACTTTGATAGCTGGGTTCAGGGAAGAAAGAGGTCTCAGAGGCAGAAGTCCTGACAGGTCTCGTGAAAATTAGAGGCTGGATAGGTACAGAAGACAGAGAGGAGTATTTTGCCTACCCAGGGAGCAAACAGCCTGTTGTCTGTCCCCACATACCTAACTCACATCAGCCACAGCCTGGGCTGATGTTCACCCACCAGGCTGGGAAAACAGAGCAAACACAGCATGCCGCAGGAGCTGAGAGGGATTAGAGGATGGAGGACACAAACCCACACAAACGCAAGTTCTCACACTGAGGCTGCTTGGTTTTTCATAACTGTTTTCACGGACAACATCAGTGAGTAGAAAACTTATGTTTTAATTTGTAAGGCAAACATGTATATAATTATGAAATAGTATACTCTGCCAGGCTGGTTATATGAAATAGGCAGAGTCTGGTCATATGGGGCCAAATAGTATAAACTGGAGTCATTCCACTAAATTGAGTGGAAAAATGGCACTCTGCCCTGGAAAGGATCACAGACCTCATAGGAACCAAGGAACACTGGTGAGAAATGAGACCAAGATGGGATGGGGGCCTCCTTTCCCTGCAGATCCCAGCTGCACAACGCCATGGCTTGCTCGTGAGCAGGCAGGATACTCTCCCTTCCTGCACTCACCAGCAACTCATTCAAATCCCTCGTCAGAGAGAGAGGCCACTGCCATGTTATATAAGAGGAATTTGGACCAGAACTGTAAGGGAATTCTTAATTGCTGTACTTTAGCTCTGCTTTTGCGTTTTGCTATGGACTGCACAGATAGGCCAGCTTTTATAATTGTAAGCACATTATATATAGATATAGATATAGATATATATACATTTCTCCTCAATGGTAAATTCAGTCTTATGTACTGAGAAAGCAGAGTGCAGTGATCTGCTTTTAGTTGGTTAAGCAGTCTGAAGTGATCCAAGAAAGAGAAATCAAGGAAAATAGAACATTATTTCACTCTTCAATCAGTTTGCCTAGTTACAAGGCTCTTGCCAAACAAAAATGTAATATCCCTGCTAAAATTAGGATATTAGTTCTAATTACCAGGCACACAAAAATCTTAAAATTCTGGAGCTAAACTGATAATGTTGCTATGGAAATAAGCTTAATTACTACAGACCAGCTAACAAACTTCTCAATGCTGCTATCTTTGCAAGCTACCTCCGCTCCTGAAAATTTGTGGTTCTTTCCTCCCCCAAAATGGGACTAAATATCTCTAGTGTTAACAGTAATTAAATTCAGACATTCCAAGTCTGAGGCTATTCTGAGAATTGCTTCACAGAGGCTAAGGCAAGAGAAACACAAAGCGCAGTGCTTCAGTGTAACCATTCCAGACAGTCAAACCCACATTTTTATCAATGTACTAATTCAAACACACCAGGCAATGTAAATTCCCCCTGTACATAACAATGAATGCATGCATGCTCATCCCACACATTTCCCCACACCCCTCACACAGGAGGAAAATTTATGAGAAGGAGAGTCACACAGCAGAGGGTTTTCCTGCACTGCCCAGACTTTGGTCACCAATTATTTCTTATGAATATGTAACTGTGCATATGGAGACACACGTGCATATGGATATATGCATGTGAATGTATGCACACAAGAAAAAGATCATTCGTGAGCAGACTGGAGTTTTGCTTTCCCCCAGCAGGAAGCCCCACGCTCCAGCTCAGGGACGGGCAGCTGGCAGGGCAGAGGAAAGGCAGCAGGGCTCGAGCTCCAGTGTGACCATGACTCCACATGCTGGACGCTGCAGGGTAAGGGCCCCAGAGGGGATGAGCTGGGGATGGAGGGGGCAGAAGACAGGCAGGAGACCCTGATCCAATCCAAGAATTGCCCAGCTGCAGGGGCTGAGACAGAGCTAGCCCTGCAGGTCTTGCATACCCCAACAAGAAGAACTCTACTCCCTCCCCTTTTTGAAGGGACTTTCATTCCCTGGGTGTGCCTATTCATCCTGTTGGAAAGACAGCCATGCCTAAGCCCAGCTGGGGCAGCCACACGTGATGAACATGATCCACTGGCTACCAGCCTACAGGCTGTAAAATGCAGATAGTCAAAGTGAACTCCACAAACACTCAGTGGCTGAAAATCCTTCCTTTCCAGCATTTGGAGGTAATCTGCAAATTTTCACTGATAGAAAAAGAACTCAGATTTATCAGATAAGTTATAAGCTATATGTCATGAATCATTTAAGCAGTCTTAACAAACAGCTGAAATCAGAAAACCCACAAGGAGAACATTTTACAATGATCCTTGTTGGTGGCCTGCAATACAAACTTGCTTACATCCAACCTGACAAAAGTCACTCAGCTGACTTTGGTTTAATCATTCCTAATTAATACCAGTCTGAAAGCAAAATAATTTGTTTAACTGCCCAAAGAATAAAACTAGTGCTCAGTTCAGAAATGTTAGCTTTTAAAAAGATTCTTCATTCATATTATTTTCCAAAGATTTTCTTAAATCTATTTAAAATCAATGCATGCTTGCCAAATTGTGCACAGTAATAATTCAGAGATAATTGGTCTCAGAATAACTTTACCAAAAATTGAAGCAAAAATGCCTCTAAAATTCTGACACTCTGAAACTGCATTTAGACCACAGAAGACATTTTCTAATTGGTTCAGAGTTGAGGAAACACATTTGCTAGTTACTACATATTTTTTCCTTGGTGAAACCACGGAAGGTACATCAGTTCTTGGATTCACAGAACTTAAGCCCAGAGGAATGAACCAATTATCTGGTCTGACCTCTGTATATGAGGAGTTATTAAATTTCATTCATTAGCTCCCTAATTGAGCCATAGAAGTGGTGACTTACTTCCAGTTGGAATTTCAATGGTATCAGCTTTCAACTATTAGTCCTTGACAGTCCTTTCTTCACCACTCTTTTACTGTCACTATCCTTTTATGGCTGAGTTTATATATGACATCAAGCCACCTCTCAGGCTTTCTTTGAGGTGTTCAGTGCCTGTAACTGTGTTTTCTTATTTCCATGGTTCCTTTCTGCACCTTTAGTTTTTGATGTTCTTTTTAAAACAAGGATATAAATTCTTCAAAGAAAGTCAGAAAAACATCTATTTTTTCTTCCCTGTGGTTTTTACACCCAGTGACTAAAATAAGCATTTGGCTATAACCTCACTGGAATGCTTCAGCTTTCCTCCAAATATTTTAAGAGAACAAAAGTAGCATCCCATAGAACTTGTTTTCTGTAGCCAGGTGGATTGCTTCAGGCTGACTGGCCTCATTAAACATAAGCAATGCCTCTTCCTCTAGCTTAGGCTTCCTAAAGGATACTCGGTGTCTGTCTGATGCAGAGGATAAGTTCTGCTGGAGCCAATGTTGAGTATCCCATACAGATGTGCGACCTGTATGATATGAAACAGACTCAGAAAATACATCTGCAGAGTTTAACTTCCTATTGTTTTTAGCAGCACAACTGTTGACATCAGTGCAAAAAGCAGGTGCTGCTTTTAAAGAGTCCAGCAGTGTCAGCAGCCACCTGCACTGGGGTGCTTCTCAGGAGCAAATCCCCTCCTTTGGTCCAGAGAGGCAGCATGCACTCCATGTGAAAGGAAGAAACACAGCTGATGTGCACTTTGTTACTTCAGCTGCTGCTCCTGGAGCAAGTCCTCAGGTCACACACGGCACCCTGTGCATTGCTGCCTAAGGAGAGATGGCCAGGAGGAAGATGGATGTGCATCAGCACATCAAGCGTCAGAAGATGCAGAGGGCAGGTTTAAACCACACTGGGTGTCATGCAGAAATCTTCAGGTTAGCTGTTCATAAGCAACTTCTGGACTCTCCTCAGACACTTACTAGCTTATAACTTATTAGCTTATTTCTTATTAGCACGCTAATGCAGCTCTCCAGCCTGCGGGCCTTGCTGTGGTGGGGACATCCAGCGTATCTGCAGCAGCAGCCATGGGAAAGCCCAGCCCCCTCACAGGTCTCACAAGAAATGTGCCCCAGTAAATAAGGGCAGGAAAACCCATCCCTGAAGGAAGCAAATACCGCCTGATCTCCCCCCACAGCCAGCTGGGAGGAGTCTGTAATGAGCTCTCCAAATGTTTCTGCTCACAAGGTTGTAAGGAAAAGAGGAGCCAGACACTTTTCTCAGCAGTCACTAATACACTGAGCCGAACAGTGAGTTGTCCCTGGCAGCTTCTGAGACATATGTAAAGCAGTCTCCATAGTCTGCAGGTGCACAGGTAAGTCTTGGCCCAGGTGCATGACATGCACACCAGCTCTGGGGACAGGGCAGAGGTGACAAGGCTGCAGCTGGTCAGGAAGAGACATGCTGGCCATGTTTCACCCTCACCAGCAGCCATCCTGCCCCACACCACAGTCCTCAGACTTTTGCAGAATAAACTCTTCCAGCACAGGTAAGGGCACCCCCAGCACACACACCAATTAATTTTGAGTAACCCCCTGAAGCAAGAAGCATGTGACATGCCTTCCCAGCAAGAAATCAGCCAGGTTTGAGCCCTGCATGCCTCTTTCAGATTTGTTTCTGCCAACACTGCCAGCCAGCCCTCAACTGCTCCCAGGGTCCTCCTTCTCAGCCCCTGTTCCCACAAGAGCAGCAGCCACCCAGACTCTGCACTCAGGCTGGGAGTTCTTGTCCTCTCTGGAGGGAGCTTCACATGCTCCCTCCTCCTTAAAGCAGACCTGTAACTCTCAGCTCACGCCACGCTGCTTGCTGAGCAATGGCACTGCTCCCCGTGCATCCCGAGGACAGTCCCTGGGGACAGCACAGCTTCTTGCATGAGTGGTGTTTCTGCTTTTCCTGGGCACTCTCCTCCAACCTACTTGTGCTTTCCCAGGGAAAAAAAAATGTGCTGCAGTGAGGCAGCTGAAAAGTAACAGAATGAACACAGGGTGGGAAGGAGATGGGGGGAGTAAAACTGTGTCTTTAACCTTTTTCTTGACTTGTATTTGGCTTTGAGTGCTCCACTATGCAACTTTAATAGAGTTCCCCTGCAGTGGGGTTACATGGATCTGTGCAAGCACCTGCAGTGTCAGCAGACTTGGAGAGGAGGGTGGAGCATGCCTTCTTGGAGAATTTTCCACAGAAAAGTTTCCAGGGCTCTGACGTCCCCACTGAGATGACAGGGCACCAATCTTCAAAGGCTCTTCTGAACTCCCTATATGGGGCTGAGTTTATTTCCTTTAAGGACATTCATCCCCTACAGCCAACAGGGAGCACAAGGGCTCAAGCTGCTACAAGAAAAAGGTCTGCTTGCCATGACCTTGCATCCCCTGAAATTGTTGGAAAGCTTTCTGAGACAGTTTGGAGTAGTGCACTGTATCAGGCAGCTAATTATAAAACTTGACTGACTTTGCAAGCATACCTGACTCCCATGGAGACTGACAGCAGGGCTCATAGGATTTGTGCTGTGTACAAACATCAGCAGGTTTTCAAATGATCATTAATATAATTTCCCCAAAATCTGTAGCATGCTGAACCCCCTGTTGTGCAAACATGATCAGGTCATCAGGATCAAAATTCCATATGATTCCCACCTTCCCAGGGAAGTATCTTAAAAATCACTTTAAATGCTAACATTTCTTTTTTCACTTTCCTCTCTCAAAAATATTGTTTTGTGAATCTGTAAAACCTCTAAAATCAGGTTGTCATCTTTGGACATGGGCCTTGTTTAGAATTTCTCATCCAGAAAGGCAAATGTTTCACTACATGCTGGCCACCTAAGTCCAGGAAACTGTGTAATGAAAACTATTTTACAATCTTATCTATGGTTGCTGCCTCCTATATACTTTACAGTTGACATATTTATAATACAAGGGGGATGTAAAATATATCCACCTAGATAGTAGTCAGTCAGTCAAAAAAGGATCAGCACAGCATAAGTCCACAGCAGATTTTAGCTTCTGCCTGTCCCAGAGAATAATAGCTGGGTGTCTGGCTCTGCAAGTAATGGATTACATGTGCACATGCACAGAACACAGACACCTATGCAAAATGAGTAGTCTGATTCTCTAAGAAAATGTGGGCATTCCCTTAGGCTATTTTTTCCCTCTATCTACTTGCACAGGCAGTACTGAGCAGAGTATGTGGTATTGGAAACTATTACATCCTGAATGACTGATATAATTGCATTTGAATCTTACCACGACCTCCACATATCCCCAAACCCAAGGCAAATTTAACTGAATGGGCTGCTATTCCATTCACCTGCAAATAAGCTTCCCAGATGAATTTTCAAGTCCTTTAAAGTGAGCATAATTTCATGATTCCCTGGTTGCCACCCAGTTCAGACTCATCACAGCACTTTCATTACTGCCCAGCCAAACAGCAGATAGCGTTTGCAAATGTTATTAATGGTATTGCAATACCCTGTATGAAGAAGAGTCAAATGCAATATGCCAGAACTCACCCCAGCCCAACAAATAATACCAGCAAACTGTAGCAAAACTGACAAGTCATTTAAGTGCAAAGTACTTTCAAAAATGTCTTATTTAGGCACACAGTGCAGTGGCTCAGAAGTAGCAATCAGCAGTAGGATACTTACCAGCTCAGACCCTGGTAGGTGAGTTGGGAGCTATGGACTCGGCTGAGGAGCCTGCACAAGCAGCACAGAGCGCTGCTGCTCAGAAATGGAACAGCTGCCTTGGAAAGGGAAGAGACGGAGCCCAGATGGAGATGGAAGCATGCCCTCCCTGGCCAGGGCCCACAGCCCCTGGAGGCAGTGGAGTTGGAGCAGGGAGAACAGGTGCTTGGCCAATTCTGACTAATGGTGATACCCAACCTGAACTGTTATGGGATGAAATTAAGGGCTCCCCACAGCCACTCAGAAATCCAGGATGGACATACAGGCACGTGTGCAGCCACTCCTGAGTGCTGTGGTGGCAACAGCCTTCTGGGAACTGGGGCCATGTAAGACCACCTGTGAGCACTCAGGGTGCCCTGAACAACAAAGTAGAAGAGGATATGCCTGGGCAAACCCAGACACATGGAGTACTTGATTAAGTCTAGCCCCTAGAACTCTTTCCTTCTTTATAATGCATAGAGAGTGCCTCACAGTACAGGCTGCTGCATTTCCTTTAAATTCAGTCCTTGTCTGCAGTACTTATTTGAAAGACCTCTTGATGAGCGAGGAACAAGGAGAATGATAGCAACCATAACACTGACTTATGCTTGAGGGAAAGAAATAATTTTGATTAAATGGGTTAAAACTGTTTTTCAGCAATGTTAACCTCTGTCTTGTAGGGATGCCATATAAACAGCTGGAATGGAAAAGCTATGCTTATTAATGATCAAAACTTTCCAGGCTTTCAATTAATGAATGAAAGAAAATGCTAGTCACATCTATGTCCTCTGAAAGATTGCAAAGAGGGGAGAAATGATAGGACATTTCCAATATTTTTTGGATAAAGAAATTGAGCACAAGAAAACTAAAAATCTTTCAAGTGACTTTGAATACGCCTGATGAAACAAAAGCACGTACAAGTAAAGCCTGAAAGATTTCTGTGTATGCACCTTACATTTTCTATTTTGCTTCTGGAGTTGCCTCAAAGAGGTTTTTTTGGGTTTTTTTTTTGCGGAGATCAGAAATACATATAAAGAAAGAAATTAGGAAGAAATCTAACAAATGTTGTCACCGGTCTTTTCAAAACCAGATCACAAACTGCATCACTGGATCACCGCTTTCATTACAAATGCTTCATTTCCAGGAGCTCACACCTTTCCATTATTCAAATGAGAGCTAAGTTGTTAGAAGAGGATGGATGTCCAATGCACGTTTTGTTCCCTTCACACATTTTTTTCCCAGAAGCTGCTCTGATACAGTAGATACAGACCCAGAATTACAAGGGCGGAGAAGTGCCTCCGTTCCTCCTCTCCGCCTTGCACGGGGACACTGGACTCTGCTTTGCACAGAGCCCCTCCTTCAGGACCCTTAGGTACCACCACAGCCCATGAGCAGAACAGTGCCTGTCATCCTTTCGATTACTCAGGACAAGACCTTTTACCCTTCAGGATGTAAATTACCAGCTGTCAAGTGGCTTCAATGGCACTCAGCTCCACATGAAGAAGAAGCGCTATAGAAATGTTAATCAATTCTAATCAATACCAGATCCTGGGTCTGAAATGAGCTGCTGGCAGCAAAATGGCAGCAGCAGAGCTGAGGTTCTCCAGCAAACACTTAAGAGTACAAAGGGAAAACCACTGGCCCCAAAATATCCCTCACATTTAAAAGCAGGCTGGCAGGAGTGACACTGAGGAGCTCTGGCACAGCAGGTATGAACCTGAACTAGCTGGCAAAGAGAATGGGTTTTGATTTCCAATGCTATCCACACAATTATTTTCATCAAAGAGGATCCCATGTCAAGTTTTTCAACCTGTGCTCCTGTGGTGTCCCTGCACTGCTGGGACCCTCAGCACTGGCCCCAGGGCAGCATCTCCCATGGCAACCCATTCCAAACCCATGGAAAACAGACCATGTGATACCTAGGTGGGCTTGAACCCCTGAAAACACTAATGAACACTAAAGAAGGGGAGAAGACAGGCTGAGAAGAAAGTTTTTCAGTGGAGGAAATGTGACATGGCCCAAAACTGAATAACAAAAGTACACAGCCAATAAGATACATATTTTAAAAGTAAGCTATTGCTAGCAGAACAAATCCAAACAGAATTCAGGGAAGGAAGACAGAGCAACCAGACACTCACAATACACTCCACACAGTGCACTGATGGACAATAAACCTGTCTGAACCAATACAACAAATTGGATGTGGCTTCCTGCATCTTTCATGGGCCACCAGCTGCCATCTGTATGTCTCCATATTCATCTATCATTATCTCATACTTATTATAATTGTCACAAGCTTCATGATAACACCCCTCACAGTGATCCCAGTCTGTCTTCCACATTAAAATCAATGTCAACATCTGAATCCCAATGGACTGAGTCTTTGTTATTTATAATTCTGCGGACAGAACCTTTTTTTTTTTGATGCACAAGTTAAGAAGCAAGTGACTTTGATATTAAAATGTTCAAGAAATAATATTTTACTGTAGTATTTGTGAAAATAAAGTATTTTAATAGCACCAAAATATTGCTTGATTTTGCCTTTTACTTGTATTTCTGGTATAATAATTACCTTTTTTTAACCTTCCCAAAATCATAAACAAAATTATATTCTTTTATTTTGAACTTCCAGGGGTATCCTGGTCCCGTTTCAAAATATTTTTGAATGTTTTATAAAATTAAAAATTCATCCAAACTTAAGACTTGTGAGTTTGGCCCATCAGCATTTTTTGAGGGTAAAAAAATTAAACCAAAACCCAAGGGAAAAAAAACCCCAAACCCCACACCAGAAACATGTTGGTCAGCGCCTGAAAATATGTGCTTTTAAGGAGTCCCAGCTGTCCCGGCAGGAGGCATGAAATATTAAATGCTTTTAAAAGAAAATAAACCTAATTATCTTTCTATGCATTCGTATCAAAAGATCCTTGATTTTTTGCCTTTCTTACTTCAAAAACAGAGATATATAGATAGAGAAATTGGGATTACTTACAAGTTAACACTGAAATTTCAGTTTATAGCTCTGTAATACAGTAGGATGCTCGAACATCAGAAATCTTTAGCAAGTCAGTATTAGCTGTGAAGTATTACTAATTCTGAATTCCTGGTGGTTTGCCACTTTAAATTAAGTACCAGATGAGATCAAATGAGGGGTGAGGTTTTTTCATTGTTTGCTCATTCTTGTGTATTTATGAAAGTAATTTTCTAAAAGATCTTGGGCAAAACACTGTAGAAATTGAACACACAAAATATTTCAGTAAAATACAAAGAGACACAGTATTGTACCTTCTGATAAATAGCTCTCTTATTAATTGTGCATCCCAAACAGAAATTAATGCAAATCAATTTTCTTCTGTAAGATATAATTTCATTCATTCCAGTGACCTGAACCACAGAAATAATCATCAATATTTTACCCTGCCACCCGGACATCCATTACAGGATCCCATCCACCCATTCTTCTTCCAAGAAAGGAGCTCCATTCTCCTGAATCAATTAATCTCTGTTTACTTACGTGTTTCCCCATCCATAACAGCACTGATTTAGTAAATCCCTTCTAAAACTAAATTTCAACATTAAACATAGAGCTTCCACATGTGAGCTGGCAGAATTCATCAGTGTCATATGGATATTCCCCAGCTACAGGAAACAGGAATTTATTCAGCTCAGGTTTATTGCTGGAAGTGTTCCCCAAGCACACAGGCTGCTTAGCTCTGCTGAAGTGTGTGGTGTGCACTTTACATCTCAATAATACAATGTACTCCTAAAACCAAAAAGTTCCAGTTCCTGGCTCTAGCTGGTACTACACACCTCACACAGATCAGTGAGGCTGGTCGCCTTCTGAACAGAGCATTTGCAGCAAAAACCTCAAGGCATGCTGATTTGAAAACAATCTTTCCCCTTGTGTATAAAACACACTGAACTAATAAGAAGCAGTCTAACACAGACATCAAACTACTTTTGTTGCCCTTATCCCAGGGCAAAGGTAGGCATAGCCCAAAATAAGGACTTTGCATTCTGCTGACCTGAGGTAGGAGGGGAAGACTCAGCTAAATTGCTGCAACAAGTGCAGCTCACTAATTTTCCCTGAACACAAAGAGATGGGCAAGACCAATTTTTGTGGAAAAAAAAAAAATCCTCACAGAGCAACAACAAATTGCTGAATGTTATGTTAGTGTTTTTCTTAAAAAACTTTGCTTCGGGAGGCACAAGATTAAATAAGAGTGAAAGCTTTTACTTAAATGAAGTAAGTTTCTATCCTCCATGTCTGTGGAGGAAAACTCCCAAGAGCTCAGAACACCTCTTATTTCAGCATGTCACCATCCTAAAAAAAAAAATTGCAATAATCACAGCCTAGCTTAAAAAATAGATTTTATGAATTTTTAATTGCGTCAGGGTTGGATTCATTCTCTCTTTGGGTTTCTCTTAATCATATTTTTGATTTCTTCAGCATGAGCGCTAGACACTTGGCTTCCATCTTCAGTGAAAATTGTGACATTGGTGTCTGTATCTGTAGGAGGGACCACACAAAATCTGCAGACTTGCAGAAAATTGCAAGATCTACTCGAGTTACCCCTGCCCTGGTGGGAAAAGGTAAAGTGTCATGGCCATTCACTCCCACAAGCTGGCTTTTCTCATTTATTTGTTTTGAGAAAGCAGATTAGGTCAAAATCTGTGAAGGTCAAGAAATTGTAGACTGCTTCTTTAGCTCATCCAACACCAAAATCTGAAAAGAAATGCTAAATTCTCACTACCCCTAAAACCGGGTTTCCATTTAGTTAGAATTTTTTTCATCCTTTTCCAATATACACACCACAGCTTGATTTGATACTACCCAGTCACAAACCCAAACTTCACACTGAAACACCTCATCAGTAACTCTTCAGAAAGTCAAATATATTGAGCCACTCCAATTACCTTTAATAAAATTATTTTGCTTTAATTTGGAACAAAATTTCAAGTTTTACACTCCAGGAAAAGAATCTGAAATATTGCAGGACTTTAACAAAGTCCCTGTAATTCTCTGGAGAAAGAGGTTGTTCCTTTGGTTTAGAAACCCATGGTATGACCTGGAATAGCAAGAACAGACATCCAAGTGCTAAGTGGAATTAACACCAGTGTTCAAGAGGGTTATGATCCAAGAAATCCTCACCAACCCAGGTGTGGGCAACAGCACACCCTGCAACACTTGTGTTTCTACTAAACATTTTCTTGAGTGCTCATAATATTTTGTCTTGAGCACTGAGAAACGGGGCTCTTTATGCATGTACCTGCCTCCTGCAGTGGGGACACACAGTTCTGTGTCTAAAGGACTGGCAGCTCTCTTAAGTTCTTTAGGGCCTCATTTAAGTCCTGAGGGCTTGATTTGCTATATTTGTTCAGATCCTAACATCCTAACCATGCTCAGGGCAAGTTTTAGGAATTGCTATGGTTTATGGATTTCTTATGTGAGCTACGCCAGCCCTTGAGTCAAGCCCTGAGATTTAACTTCTGCTTTCCAAACTAAGAATCCCTTAAATTTAGTTAGAGCAGCTCTAAAAACCTTAGGCCCTCTATGGAAAGGCATGTGTACCTTGATCTTCTCATGGGATCTGCTCTGCAGTCAGTATGCCATAAAGCTCATGGAGGAAAATAGTCCTGCATGCAACCCCTCCTCAAAGCATCATTGTGGGGCTTACCATCCCATGCAAGTCACTGCCAAAGATCTCCTTGCTCCTGCTTGATTCCCTGTGGGATGAGACTTGTCAAGAGTGCCCCAAGAAAGTCAAACCTACACCCCACGGATACCTCACAGCCACTAAGGAGTCTCCACAGGCACAGAACCCAAAACCCAGCCCAGCTCTGGCTGGGGAAATAAGGACATGGGAAGAACCAGCCGCACACCCTGGAAAGCAAACTCTTCAGCTAGTTTTTGCCAGTGCTGCTTCTATTTGCTGACTCCTTACTCTGAAACAGGAATTACCCAAGAGGAAAGTTCTGGAACAGCCTGGGCAGGTCCAAGCACTGTGGCAGCCTCTTCTTTCTATGGTGGTAAAGGGTACAGTCCCCATAACATGCAACTTTTTCTGCTGCTTTATCGTAGGAGAGGTTTTACTGTCTTATATTTCTTATATAAGCCACCTCTCTTCAGCATAAGCAGACACTAAAAACCAATGATGAGGCATTTCTAGTTCCTCCACTTACATGCCCTACTCTGAGTACAGTAGACTGCTACTGAAAATCCTCCTGGCAAACAATGCAGGATCAAAGAGAAGAGCAGAATTCTGTGTGACTTATTACTAGAAAATGAATGGTGGGGCTAAACAACAGCTTAGGAAATTATGTAAGAAGTATACATTCAAAACAACCCCTTCTAAGCAAATTCCAGAACACTCTACATAACAGCTTTTAAACAGAATGTAATAACTGGTATACTGTTCAATTGTCTTGAGATAAGCTCACCAAAAGAGTAAGATAAACCTTACAATCTTTTCAACCCAACACTGTCATAGAAAATAAATCTTAAATGGCCATGATTTTAAACCATATACCAAAAGAGCCAAAACCAAAACAAAAATAAACAAACAAACCCCAAAAATCCACAAAAAAATTAACCCGTTATGGAAAATGTGAGATGTTTTCTACGGTATGTCTACAAGCCAATTGTCAAAAATTATTAGGACCAAAATCCTCATCACTGAAGAATATATAGAAGAACCAAACCCAGCCTGCCCTTTTTTCACACCACACAAACACAGTACTCCTCTCTGGGAAGTGATGCTTACCAGTGCAAGCAGGACTACAGACCTCCTTCAACAGTGTCCTCATAAAACAGACTTTCTTTTGCAGCTGGGTAGGTTACAAGAGACAAGTGAGCAGGTCTTTCTTCAAGCAGCAGTAGTAGTAAGAGGCTGTCAGTGCAGCCAGCAGCCACCACCACTGATACCACCCAGTTCAGCTGCTTGACAGAGCCAAGATGCAGAGGGCACATGTGTCCTGTGCAGGCAGAAAACATCTCCTTGGTAATTAGCAGCAGAGCCTCCTACCTGGGGAGGCACTAAACTGCACTCATCATGAAAAATTAAACATCACTGATTGAAACAGAAGCATTTGTTCTCCAGTGTCAGGCTTTGGCACCATAATAGGAGATGACAGACTCAATTTCAAATAGCGATTGCAAGAGATGATGAAGGCAAACTAGCCAGAAACCCCAGCTTAGCATGCAGAGTATTACACCGGTGACAAGTCAAGGATTTTGTTCTCAGATCTGTTTGTGAGAAGCACTTTTGTACATTCAGCAAAGGAATCAGAAGGGAATGGCAATTACAGAGAGCTGCCGCAGCTGAGCTTTTTACACCATCACACCAGCATAGCCCATTTCCCAGTAGGATGCTCCTGTTGGGAAAACCTGATATCTGCTTGACATTACTGTTCTTCCCACAGCAGTTCAAGCAGTAGGATGTTTCTGAGCAAAACTGTAATGATTCAATAGAGAAATGTTCCACCCATAGAGGGACAAGATGTTACCTCACCAGAGCCAGCAGCTTTAGTGGATTTATTGCATGTTATCCCATAGCGGTTATTTTTCCTCCCAGTTTTAATTTTGCAGCACATAGTGGTTCCTTGGTACAAGAACAATTTGCATAACCAAGCAGAGACTCATTTGGAAGCACACTTACAACAGCATCCAAATGCCATGCTGTATACTGGGTTGGGAATGGCACATCAATTTTCAGTACTGTTATTAAATCTTAATACTTCCTGAGGGCTGTGCAGTCTTAATTGTATCTCATGCTTTTGCCACAGCACTGCACATAGTGTCATTTCAGTACAAATCAGATGAAAACCCACACAGATTTATCTGATTGGTTCCCCTATCAAAGTTTCCGAATCCCGTTTTCTCTGGAAACCTATGAGGAGAAGATAAGGTGCAATACAGAGAAGTGAAAGATTAAAAACACATTGTTGTAGTCTTGTACTCTTGAGAGTGTAAAGTGCTTACTGTTCTCCCAAAGATGCCAAATGATGTTTTTTGGCAACTAACACTTAAATTTCAGTTTGCTTCCTCACAGTCCCTCAAAATGCACTGCCTTTTTATTTTTTTCTTTTTCTTTTGTTATTCTTTGATTTCTCTATGGAAATATGGTGGGACACCACAGCATGTAATCTGTGTAGATGGTGTTTTAAAAAATCATTTTAGGAAAACACACTGTGCCATATTTATTCAATCTTACAGTGGAAAGCAGGTTACTGATGCTGCTTTACTATGTCAGCCTGTAACTCCAAGGTCTGTATTTAGAAGTACCAAGCGAGGATTTCATGAGGGTATTGCATCACTCACTTAAAGGCACTCTATGTGCATAATTGGAAACAGAGCTTCTGGACTTCCTTGGATTTTATGTAGCTGTTTGTTTATGTTTGCAGTCTGTCCTTTGGTCTGCATCCTCTTTTATATACACAGCTTCTGTGATGGTCTTCTATGAGATGTTTTCCTTGTGCTTCTTTCTCCTTTTTAATTATTCAGTGTCGGAATTAATAAACAGCTTAGAAAATGAAAATGTCACAGCTTAGTGCAGATTGCATCAATTACTAAAACAGGTTGCAGGACAGTTAAAGGTACATTCCCAGGCTGATCTTCTTCCAGGTGGAATACAAAGCAAAAATATCCCATTGACTGCAATGAGAGCCAGTGGGCTTAAAAGATTCTCATGATCTTACAAATTAAGACAACCTACTTTTCATGAACAGTGACAGAACTTGTAGTCTAAGCATCATTTAAGAGCTATAAAGTGCACAATATGCTCAAAGGGATTAAATTTACTTTAAAAAAGTAATTTGCAGATCTCATGAAAAATGTTATAACAGTTTGATCCAAATGTGTGCAATCAAAACTACAAAAACTTGCTAACTTCTCCCATTCACTCAACTTGACCTATAATGAAATACCTTGGGGAATGAAACAGGCCATAGGATATAACTTTTAGGGGTTTTTAATTCTTTGAAGTACTTGGTCTGGGCATAAGCAGAGAGGTTGATAGGTGCTTTGGGGATCAAAGGGTAATTTGGGCTTAGCTTTATCAACTGGATTTGAGGAAATAGCTGAAATCTGATTGAATAAAGATATGCTTCTACCATAGTTTCTGCCTACGTGGAAGAATGCAATAATAATGCTTACAGAAGCATTCATGGGGCTCTGAAAACATCTAGCACAATCCAACAAACCCTGATACACCATTTGTAGAAGCAGAGAGAAGCAAAAGAAGGTAGAAATTGTCACCATGGCTCCTCACAGCCCCTCCAGTCTGGATGCAGCGATGTCCCTGTTTCCTTCTTGCACTCCTCAAATCTCTTTTCACTGCAGCTGCTTTAAGTCATTCATCAGAGAAATATGCTGGGAGGGATTTTCAAAAGAAGTGTCCCAATCTCAGCATGGGGACATGGACCTGCTGCAGGGAGGCAAAGCCCAGACAGTGTGGGTCCAAAACTACATTTTCTTCTCTGGGACATCTGAAGCAACACACATTAACTGTGAATGTCAGAAAACCACTTTTTCTGAGGGATCAATGGCAAATTATGTATTATATTAACATGAAGAACCACAGCTCAGCAAAAGAGGTATTTCTTAATGACTGTAATCCTCTCCAGCTGAATTCCTGTCAACTACATCCAGTTTCCTTCTTGAAATAGGCAAGCATTTTAGGCCCAAGTGAAAAAAACCTTTTCTTATCTCAACTAGTAACTATGTTTAATCCTTTGAGACATGTATCTTCTAGTGTCTTGTCATCTCCAAATACACCCCCATTTTCAGTTGTTCCCAGGCAGACAGTCAAGTGCTGTAGGCTTTATACAAACACACAATAATAAATGGACACCACCTCGAAAAGTTAAAGTAGGATGAGTTGAAAAGAAAGTGTGGGGAAAATCCAAAGTCATGTGGAAGAAACACCCCAGCAAAAAGCTTTGTCCCAGGTCAGTGGACAGGTAAAAGAGAGAAGTACTGATGACCTCCTGATGCTCAGTTTAGTGCTCTGTTAATAGAAACTCTTTAAACACTTCATCCTTCTACTATAAAAAACAAGCACCTTATGTGGTTGAGGAGAGTGTGAGCTCCATGTTCGCTTTAAGAAATCTGAAATTTCAAACATAATGATGCTCTACAATGTAATTCCCCAGGGCATCCATGAAAACCTGTGCTCTCTGTGGCTGGGAAATGGTTCACAGAAAGACATACATTAGGATGTGCAAAAGCATTTTCTGAGACAACAAAACATATCTCGTGTTTTAACTGAGAAAACACAGAATCAAACTTAAAGGGGAAATTATTTTAATCTATCCTGTGGCAGACAAATTAAATACAGAAGCGTTAATCCTTGAAGACATATAGATGTTTGATTAGGCAAAGTGCATTAATTGGCAAAAATTTATTCCAAGATCAAAACCTGTATTGATTGCTGTCCCTCTGCTTACCCAGTTTAACCAACATGGCCTAAGAGATTTGTGTCTAGTGAGGGTGGCTCTGAGAAGGGGCAGTTCCCTTTTCCTTTCCTGCTCTTTCCACCCCATTTAACAGGACTCCATGATGGTGCCCTTTAGTCCCCCACATACTGTGGCTCCCCACCCACTTTGCTTATGCTTAATTCCATTTCTATCTCCATTTTCCACCAGCAGTAGCTAAAACTGAACACTGGGATGGGAGTTAGATGTAGAACAGGGAGAGCCACTGCAGTACATGTGGCAGCTCACTGTGGTGACAGGCCAGCCACTGCCCTTCACAGAGCCTTCAGTGCCAGCAGAGTTTCAGGGGCACTTGTGCCAGGAGAAAAACAAGGGTTTTGGCTGCTCTCTTCCCAAGGGCCTTGAACGAACAGTGCCATAAGCTAGTGTCCTGCTCAGTCTGGAACAGTCCTTACTAAACCCTTATCCAGTATCAAGAGACACCACACTATAAGATGACAACTTGAAACTCTTCTCCTTCCTGGCACTACTGTTTATGTATTTTCAGAGAATTTCCACAGATCTGTGTGTTTATATTTGTCATATTTGAGCCTTACAGGTAGAAAATACACTATTTCTAGTTCCCCAGCTAAAAACTTCTCTTTGTTCTCAGCAGAGCTTGCAATGCCTCCCAGCCTAGTACTACCTTCAAATGCAATTGATTTTTGTATTCACAAGCCAGACTTAATGGGAAATCCTGAGGGAACCCAATGGACATTACATCCCAGCTTAAAGTATGACCACCTATCATTACCACTGATGCCATTTTAGGTATGTCTGATATTACTTGGGCCCAAGAAAATTTATTTGGTGTTGCAGGCAAGAGTAGGAGGCGATGGTAGAAGGTGCTCCTACCTATGAGTTGGAACTATCTGGTCTTTAGGGTTCCTTCCAACACAAACCAATTTATGTTTCAACAAACTATATCAATACAAGGTCAAAATTAATAATGTCACCTTTAAAAGTCACTTCTATAGTCTGTGATTTTCCTTTATTCATGTACATTCATAATGAGTCCATTACCTCCATGATAATTTATGATTTTTCTCTTAAAAGAGTTTAACTATCACTTTGCTACAGTCAGGATTTAATACTATCTAATGACATTAGCCAGAATAATTCTTTTAAATCATTGCAATATTGCCCTTCTCAAATAGAAGATAATTCCAAAATTCTCATGACTGCTAAGCAAATTTGCAATGATATAGTAAAGATGTAGGTAATTTCCTATTTCACAGATCCTACCCTCATACCTGCAGGGCATCTTTAACTGCCTATTGCTCTCTCCTGAGTGTAGCTGTTTATTTAGTGTTTCATTTATCAGCTATCCATGCACCTTGTTGGGGGCTTTTTCCAGCACAGATGAACAAGGAAGTGTGGGAGGGAGAAATCAGCTACAACGGAAGGGTTGAAATGCAAAATATTTTGAAGTCTCACTGCATTCTTTTCTGGGCTACTCAGAAGAAATGTGAATGACCTACATACTGTGCATATATATGAACTTATCAATTGGGTTAGAAAGGTTACATCTACAGTGGCCCAGCCCCGGTTCAAAAGCAGTTCAAAAAGAGCCCTCACGAAAAGAATCTCAGCCCTGCCTATTCACGCTAAAACAGAGCAATTTTTCTTTACAATTCGCTGTTCCATAGTTCACGTTCTCATCTCTCTTGGTATTCACTTCAGTGCTGGACCCAGTGCTTGTCATTCAAGTAAGGAAGGATCTTTGCAGATATGAAATGCAATGCAAATACCAAGCTTCACAATTTATTTTTTTTTACCAGCATTTTCATTTTAATTTAACTGCTTGGGTAATGAGTGGTTTAACCCCAAAATTATAGCAACTCTGAAAATAGCCTATAAAGTTTTATTCTGCCTATTAAGATTAGACTCATATTTTTTCTACTGGCCTTCAGTGTTGCACCAAAATAAAACAGATCTGGTGTTGCCACTACAGTTACCACAAACACATAAAAAATCATGCAAGGCCTAAGCACTGAGCAATATAAATCAGGATGCATAATTACACAGCAGCTGCTCACTGGCAGGAAGGAATCCTGTAAGCAAAATTTGGCCTGGTGATTTGGAATACGATTCAAACAGATGCCTACACTTCTCAAATGGCTAAGACTTAGTTTAATGTTAAAGCATAATATTAGCTAGATCCAAATCATCGTAACTCTTTACAATTTATTTTGTCTAGGATATGGAGTCATAAAAAATAACACTCAAGTGTCAACCCCCTTGTATTTCAAACCTGGTTTTGTTGTTGCCTCCACACTTGGGATCAGAAACAAAAGGTGTGTATATATCCAGAAGATGCTCTGGGAATGCAGATACTTCTCAGATATATATGTATCCAGCTTATAGGGGTGTCAAAGGGTTTTGGCACTGCCCAAAAACTCCTGAATTGCTTTTCTGCATGTAAGTGCCTGCTTCTCCCTTGAATGCCCAACATGCACCTCCAGCTCTTCTCCTGGTATCTAGCATGGGGTTCTGAGGCATAGTACTGCAAGAGGCCAGAAGCCTGAAAATGAGCAAAAATTAGCACCTAGCTTTCCATAAGGTTTTTTAGCCCTTTTATAGGATTTAGCCCTAGCTTTTCTAAAGCTCACTCATCAAAAGCAGTTTTTGAAAATGGGATGTGGCTGTTTGAAAATCTTCGACATTACTAAGGTCAGGGAGACTTCTGCTCTAAGGGTGCTGAAAGCTTTAGAAGGAAACCACAGGAGCACAGGGGGAAAGTGCTTTAAATACCCAGCCCTGTTTTCAGTTACCAGCATGAGCACCCTTTCAGGGAGAACAAGTAACTTCCTTTGCCAGAGCTGTTCCAAACAGCCCATAGCCTCTTCCAGAACCGACCTTCCCACAGGGAAGAGGGCACCTGCAGGATGTCCCCATCTGGGTCACAACCATCTCCTGCACCAAACAGTGCAGAGGGCTCTACATTGATGGGCAGCTGGACTGGGTGACCTTCTGCACTCCCTCCAAGCCTGTATTGTAAAAGGAGCTGGAAATGAGCTTGTTGATTTATATATATATATATATATATATGTGTGTGTGTGTGTGTGTGTGTGTGTGTGTGTGTGAATACTATATCCTGTATTGTAAAAGGAGCTGGAAATAAGCTTGTTGATTTATATGTGTGTGTGTGTGTGTGTGTGTTCAAGATATTGCCACCCGACTGAGCAGGGAGGATGGGGGAAGGGAGCTGATCTCAATATCAGAACCTGGGATCCATCAGATCCCAGGATGCAGACATGCAGACACATGGGTAAGCAGGGTAGCGCACTCTTCCAGATAATGACAACAATCTTTTTAATGTATTAAAAATTCAGCCAGAAAGGTGGTAAAGCAGATTTGGGGGGGTGGGGGGGCAGGAAGGAAAGATCAAAATAATAATAGTTTCAAAGCACTGTACTTATTTTAGACATTCTTACAGCATGTTTCCATAGGAACTGGAACGCAAAGGAGCACACTGCAGCAGTGTTCACAAATGTTGTGTGGTTTGGGGGCTTGCAAAGGATCCGTTAAGGGCACCGTGACCACTCAGAGTCCCGGGCACCTGCTGCCTTCGCTGTACAACAGGATATTTTGCAAAATCTAGGAAAATAACCTTTTTTGCAATTTTGTTTTCCTGTCATCCTGCAAGCATGGCTGCGTTCACATCCATGTGTAGCCTCATTCCTGAGCCCTCCCCACCCAGATCCACCCCATGTGGGGCATGAAGACAGCAGTGTTTAACCCAGATTGTTTGGTTGCTGTGTCCTAAGGAGTAGCAGGTGGGTCTGGTTTTTTACCCAGCTTTAGTACCCACCTGCTGAGTGACCTTGTGCAAGTCACCTCAGGTCAGATCTGCTCCATCTGTCAGCTGCCTGAAATGCATCTCACCCAGCTCTGCAGGTGAGCACTTCTCTGGCCAACTGGACAGCTTTTGTCCTGCCTGAGACACACCATGGACAGGTCTCTTGTTCCCAAAGCACCCACCTGGTCACATCCATACACTAAGCCCTTTGCCCACATGTCAATGTGCCACGTGGCAACTGATTATTTTCTCCATTCAAAATTGCCCACTACAAAGTGAGGTCTGTGCTGCAGCTCACCAGAGCAGCATTTAACTGCATGAAGTGAGTGTTGCATGTCTTGGAGCAAGGCATGGGCACAGGGGTGCTTTTGGAAACCTTGCTGGTGAGACAGCACTGGAGGATATTTATGATGTGGGGAGCCAGACCTGGTGTAGCATCACCCCTAACTCGTCCTGTGTCAGCCCCCTCCATAAGCTGTCCTCAAAATTAAAACAGGTTCTTTCTCAGAGGAAAGTAATTAGTTGTCTCCAAAAAGCAGCACTAGAAGCAAAGAAACCCAGGCAACAAGATAAAATCCAGGCAACAAGAACCTGGGACTGAGCAGCAGAATGGAGCTATTTAACTGCATTTCTCAAAGAAAACAAAGATGCTCCAGAGTGTGAACTGTGCACCTTACCCTGTGGTGGTGAGCCTAAACAACCAGTTTAACTTCAGATGGTGAAAATGGGACAAAATTCCTCCCACGTCTTGTGCTGTCATTCCTCAACGCACACAACAGTTCAGTGGCAACAATCCCATCTGTAAAGGATTTTCTCACCAACTTGTGACAAGGGCTGTGTAAGCACTGGTTACTGGTACTCATGGATTGAGAAAAAAATAGAACTTTGTTACTTATGGATTTGAAAACCTCCTAATATTAATATATATTGAGACCTGTCTCACTCATACAAGTAAAGGTGGATAATTTTTAACAACCAGGGCAAAACACATTCTTCCTTGGACTTGCCAGGTTTAACATCACATTCCAGTAAGAAACTAAGCCAAAATGTGGCCAAATGTCTCTGTCCAGAAGTATCATCCAAACCATAGCCAGCAGAATCACAGAGAATCACAGAAATTGGAAGGGACCCACAAGGATCATCGAGTCCAACTCTTGGCCCTTCACAGGACTTCTCAGCCCAAATGCTCCATCACTTGTAACCACCTACAAATCTATTTAATATTTATGCTGTTGTGGAAGTGCAAAATCTATTTTTAAAGCTGCATTTTGTAAATTAATTCAGTGGTTGCCTACATCACAGAGGTATTTTATAAACACTATTACAAAAACATATCAATTTAGATATTTAGATACTCCACATACTGCAATGCTTCTTTCTCATCAAAACAACTTCCACTGTACATATTGCCATAGGAATTCATATTTAATTACAGATTTAACAAAGAAATATAGATGTAGGATGTCTGAACCCAGGTCTCATCTCAAATGTTACAATGACAGTTTCAGTCAGTGTAAGGATAGAAGTGTCTGGGAAGCCTTGACAGCCTCACACTGAAATTCTGTGTTTAAAATCTGATTTCTTAAAAGAAGAAAATTCTGAGCATTCAATCTTTTCACACTTATCCAACAAAGTAAATTTGGGAAGGTGCATTGAAACTTTCACTTTGTCTCCACCTTGTATTTTAAGGATAAAAAGCAGTATGTTACAAATATAGATATTTATGCTTTTTTGCCTGTGAAGTCATATACTGATATAGCTTTTAATGTAAATTTTCAAATCTGAGTGAAATTTAATTACTTAAACCAGTGCTGTAACAAAGACACTAAAGCAAGATGTAAATTTTGCACACCTGCATGTATTTGCACAACTCCAGATGCAAGCACTGAGATTCCCAGTGGGGAGTAAAGTCACAAGCCACAGCGAGATGGACTAAACACAGAGAACAGTCTGCTTCACAGCCCAAACTAAACAAAACAACACATATAGCTGCAGAGAGTATATAGATAGTGTAGAGATTAGGATTTCTGCTACTGCTATTTTTACCTTGGATAACTCAGTCTATAATAAAGAAGAATACAGTGTCCTGCACTGGACAAGCTGGCTGCTGAGAACTCACCCAAGCGTTCAGCTTTCTGCTCTGGGTCCCCTGGTGGGCAAGACAGATCCAGATCTTCTCTCTCGCATCCAAACTTTGTTTGTTTTTACCCGAGACCACATCTCACTCCGAGAAACCATCGCTTTCAAAAAAGAGCAGAGTGAGCCCAGCAAGGGTCAGGCTGCAGGACTTCTCTAGGGGCTAAGAACAAGCAGAGATCTGCCAATCTGGCCACCCACTCCAGAAAGCATTTCTCCAGCTTAGCTTTCCCACCGTAAATTCTTCATGCAGAGAAACAATTAAAAATAAAATTAAAAAAACAATCCAGTCATTTATCCTCCAGGCTGGAGAGAAGGAAAGAGGCTGCCACAGCAGTGCCTGTTTTGAATGCTTGGCAGGTACACAAGCACAAGAGGGATGATGCTATAGATAAGCATAGACAGAAATAGCTAGAAGGATGAGCTGGCTCAGGGTAGCAGTGGTGAAAGGCAGCAATCCCCCTTCTCCTTTTCCTGTTGTATGAAAACTAGCAGCTGACCCGCAGACTCACCCTGAGTGTTGGCAGGAGAGGGTCCCTCCAGGCTCTGAGCCTCACACTGGAAATATCCTCCTTGCACAGATCCCCTTCCCCATCTTGAATATAAGCTTTGAAGGCTGCATCTTCTCAGCCTGCTTCTGACTCAGAACTCAGACTGCTTGCTGCCTGTCGGGGGTTTTGGTGCTGTTCCCAGAATCCTGCCAGGAAGCTGCAGCTGACAGATCCCCCTGCGCCAGCAGGAAAATCCAGTAACTGAGGCTCAGAAAATACTGCCAAAGCACCAAACTGAAGTATCTGGGAGCCACCTCATCTCTCCCCCATGAGCAGCCTCACACAGCTCTCCCTACTGCTCATACCAGCCCACAAAGAGACAGAGATGTCACCTGGCACTTATGCAATTCTGCTGCAAAAATACAAAACAGTTAAATGCCAGAGTTTCACCCAGCTGCCACCATTTAATCACCATTTCTTCCCTGCTCCTTTTCTGTATGGCAACAAATTCTAATTTTCTTCTAAAATTGGAAAACAGTCTCACCTGAATGTGCCTGCACTCGGGAAGAAGAAGGATTAAAAATCCTGCTTTTTAAAGCTGCTTGAGCAGGAAAAGATTAGTCACTCCCTACTTTACCCTGTGCAGTATCAATACCCAGGAACCCAGATCCTTGGCTGTCAGTATGATGGGACACCAGAGAAACAGTATGATGGGACACAAGAGAAAATGGCTTGGAAAGGGTTGAGATGGGCAAGGGCACTGAGCTCAGCTAGAGGTGGCAGTCTGGGAAGGGAGACAGTCCTCCTCAATCTGAGAAAACTGAGGAGGGGAGTAAAAAAAGGCGAGAGTCATGAGCATTGGCACTGTGGTTTCACTGGTGCGGAGCAAGGGTGATTGAGGGCATGACAAGGTGTGCACCAGAGAAGGGATAAACTACAGAAGACTAGGAGTGGGTCACAGACAAGTGAAACTATGCAATACAGCAGAATTCACGAGTGGGGCAAGCAGCCAGGAATGTGAGAACACAACAGAAGGAGGGAACAGGCATGGGAAGAAAGTGATGTCATGAGAAATGGAAAGAGAAGAATGATCTGAGAAACAAACTAAAACCTCAGTCCTTAGAAAGAAAATAAGGAAAAATAAATGACAAACTAACACCCAACCTAATTTTAAATAATTTTGTTAATCTCTTGAGCCTGAAAACATCACATTCTGACACCTGTTCTGATTCCCTTGTTACCGCTGGGGGATACAGTAGTTCAACCACTGAACCATGCTCCTGTGCCCAGCAGGGAATGTCCTGAGGGACTTTCCTCACCTCCTTCAGAGCAAGGGGACAGAGCACCTCTAGCCCAGTGTTGGTGGCAGGGCAGACAGGAGCCACACCACCACAGAGCTCTTCACCTCCCATGCCACCACTACATCAGCCTAGTGGAGGGGCACGTCCAGATGTGGGATCAAATGCTGCCTTGCTCACCAGCTGCCAGCACTGCCAGCTCAGGCTGCTGAGGAAACCTCATAGGCTACAGCTATCCCATTCAATTAGTCATTCTCAAGTAGCTTCCTGGGAATAAGGTCACCTTCCAAGATATGACTGAAATGGGTGACTGCATGCAGCTGCCTGATGGGGACATGCCCTGACCCTCCAACTCCTGGGAGGATAGGCCTGGGAGCCCACTCGGGGAAAGTTGCCTGGCAGGGGTCTAATTCAGGCCAGGAACTGCTCCAGCAGCTTCCCAGGGTCAGCAGACAGGCTCTCCTTGGGTCCTGGCAGTGCCCTTTGCTAACAGAGACAAACCTGTAGTTTAACATAATACTGCAGTTGGTCAGATAAAACCAATTATTTTTTCAACCCACTGCATTTGTCTTGACTACCCTAGAAAATCAGAAAAAAATAGGATGTTTGTCATGGTAGGAAAACTCAAGAACCTTAAATAAATGGCTTTTGAGATAGGGCTGATAAAGAAAAACCTTAGGTTCAGAAGATAAAACCTACAAGTGACAGCAGAGATACAAATGGAAGCTTAAATTTGACATGCAAAAAAAGCCAACAGCAAGCTTTAAATAATCTGTGCCCAGGCAGAGTCTTCAGGAACATTTATTTACTGTTTTCCATGAAGGAAACCATTAATGTTAGAAAAATTACTGCCCATTTTTTTGATTATGTTGTTTTGTTGGATAAGAACCAATGCTGCCTGACAGTGCTTCGGCAGTAGTACTAGAGCACTAGAGCAACCACTGTAGTTTAAATTAAAGCTTTTCAAACTCATTAAACAAAGTATATGTGGACCATTAAAATAAAAAGGGCATTTCAAAAATTCACAGGGTGCAAACTGTTCCTTTCTAAATCATTCCTACCAGCTAGGGTTACCTGCTTTCAGATTAATGGAGAAGTAAGCCTGAAAAGCAGGTAACCGTGACCTAAAGAAACTAAGAGTGAAATGTTTCAGCAGTTGATTGGAATAAGTACTTTGTACCAAGCTGCTGATGATTTCAGACCTGCCCTGTGTTTTTTGCACTACTTTCACAATAAGGTGAACTGTTACCACGTGTTCTTTGTCAAAGAGAACATAGTTGAAGTATTTACAGTTTGATATTTACCATTTAAATGATGGGTAAGAAAACAAGAACAGTAACAGATGGGGTTCTTTTAACTGAATTTAAGTTGTTTAGAGCTATTTCTGGGTTAAAAAAAAAAAAAACACAAACCAACACACACACCAAAAAGCAAACACAATATGCCTTCCTGCTGCATATTATTCCTCTGAGATTTAACATCTACATTTGTAGCAATAAAAGTGAATTGGAGTCCAGTTTTCAAAGTATATGATTGATACAATTTAGTGCCCAATTTTTAACTTGCAAAGGTGTTGTAGGAGCGGTTTTATTTGCCAAGAGTCCCTAAATATTACTTTATATTTTCACTGGGATATGGATGCTGATTATTTTCACAGCTAAAAACCTGGCTGGTATGTTTGCTCTTCCTCACCAGCACCCCAAGTGAAAAAACTGTCTTAAGGTCTTTATTCCACTAGGAATAAACACTTTTGAAAACTAACTGGAATCTCCTTATAGGCAACAATACACATAGAGCATATTTCCCAGTATAGTTTTAGGAGGACACTCTTCCCCCTGAATTATCATTATATAAGCTCTTGCACAAAGACCACTATTAGGAAATAAACCAGTGACAGATACCAGCACCCCTCATCAGTCAAGCCAGCAACAGCCAGAAAAACATACAAACCCTTTTGCAACCAAAAAGGGATATCCCCAAAAATCAGATGCAAGAATACCATGAACCTAAGCAGATCACAAGAGTAGATGCAACACCTCTAGAAATAAAAAATTAAATGTTTTCTTTCTCTACAAAGAACTTGCATGTCAAGCATGTTGTCCTGGTTGTGGCTTGTAGAGTTAATTCTCTTCACAGAAGCTGCTAAGTGGACTGTGTTTTGGATTTGTGCTGGGGAGAACAAAGTGTTGGTAATCCAGGGATGTTTTGGTTGGCCCTGCTGAGCAGGGCTTACACAGGGTCAAGGCCTTTTCTGCCTCACCCCACCCCACCAGCCAGTGGGCTGGGGGTGCACAAGGAGCTGGGAGGGGACACAGCAGGGACAGCTGACCCCAGCTGACCAACGGGGTATCCCTGAGCACGTGGTGTCATGCTCAGCATGTAAAGCTGGAGGAAGAAGGGGGGAATATTTGGAGTGATGGGGTTTGTCTTCCCAAGTCTCAGTTCTGTGTGATGGGCCCCTGCTCTCCTGGAAATGGCTGAATATCAGCCTGCCCATGGGAAATGATGATTTTAATTTCTCTTTTTCCTTTGCTTGCATGAACAGCTCTCGCTTTCCATATCAAACTGTCTTTATCTCAACCCACAAGTTCTCTCATTTTTACTCTTCAAATTCTCTCCCCAATCCTGCTGGTGGGGAATGGATGAGGGGCTGACTACGGGCTAAACCATGACAAAAAAAATATTAAATTCTACCACTTAAAGGAGGTTTTTGGGTTGTGTTGTTTGGGTTTTTTAAATCATAGCTTCTGAAAAAATGTCATTACTGATTTGCTTCAGAAATAAACATATTTTAGCTTAACAGATTTATGTATTTATCCTTTGTCTAAACTGAAAGCATTCACATTCAGTTACTGTGTAGCAGAGCCTGTACAAGCAGCAAGTTAAGATCACCATCAGAATCAGTTTTCCTCTGACATCAATACATGGTTTCCATTACAGAATAGGAACTGTCTAGGAGAGAAGTTTCTAATTGTCCATACTACACTTTAGCATGCAATTGTAGAATAGCTTTTTGGGGGTGGATTTTTTTTGCTTGCTTTTAGTGTTTGTATGATTGACCATGTTGAAATCATAGAGATGAAAATCCTTGAGCTGTAAAATTGTCAAAGCTGCCCTCAGCCATTGTGAGGTCCAGAAGTAATCTTTGATTTCTCCAAACACATTCATCTCTATCTTTTCTGAGGAACCTGCTAACTAGGGTTAGCTTACTGTCTGCCTTCTACTGTATTAAAATGCTCATCACTGGGGTGTTCCATGCTTTAATCATCTTTCTGTAAAGGAATTTGAAGGTGTTGTACAGCAGTAAAGCACATTCTCAGATCAGAGCTGAAGCCCATCTGGCTTCTCACCCTATTTCCAGTACCAGTATGAACCATACTTCATAGGATGACATAAGAGTAATGCAGAGAGCATAGAAGGAACAAACATTCCCCTCCTCTATGACCCCATAGCCTCAGATCCAGCTATTACAGACCAAATGAGCTTTTACATGTAAAGGTTTACTTTATGTCCAAGTACATCCTAAATTACTGCAGTTTATATGCATGACCTGTCTCCTTTTCAACTTCCTGGCCAGTTTCAAGCAACTGTGGTGGAAGTGCTGAATTCCCACAAGTTTTGTGAAAGTTGGTGATCAGGGAGTAGAGCTGAGGAAAGCAGCTTTCACTTCATGTGACAACAGGAAGTCTTCATTGGAAAATTTTTCCTTCATGATAAGAAAGCTGCAACTGGAATAAGTATTTTATGATACACCAAGGAATTGATCTCTTCATCACGGTTTCTCTCCCATGGTGACTGTCTGTTGTCTAATGAGGTGCTACAGTGACTGATGTTTCCACAGCAATTCCAGCATCACTAAGGACACTCCCCTGTGTGGCTTCTCTGGCTTCCTACAAAAGGGCTTTGCGCAACTCAGTAAAAAGTGAACTAATCGTGAGAGAAAAATCCATTAGAAACTAAGCTTCAGTTGTTCTGCTAGTTTTGTGACCATTTGCATAATTCTGTAGTCTTGAAACCCATAGAACTGTCCTGTTTTAAAAATTCTACTAATTTTTGGTGTATATGGACATGTTAATTGTGTTTCATGGACACATTAATTGATAAATGCAACATTTCTTTATGTGAAAGGGATTTGCTCTTTTTCTCCTGAATAAACATTTGATTTTAAAGGCTGTCCCATTGCTGTCATGGTAGAATGTAGAGTGATTGGAGCTCCCAGCACTCATAAGAAAATTCTCTAAAGTTAATTGAACATAGTGGAAGTGCACCAGATAGTTCAGAAACAGCTTCCTCCTACCCTTATTTTTGCTGATACTCTTATTTGGGCATGGTAACATGTTCTGCATACAAGAAAAACTCTATAAGTACTCCTAACACTGTGTAAGAGCTCATATTTACATGCATGAGACTTGTCTATTGTAGCTCCAGTTTTAAGGACCAATAATTCAAACATGGGGCAAGTAGAGAAACAGAAGCATGGGGGTGTCTGTCGACCTGGCAAAAGATGATGACTCACACCAGTCACAGATCTCTGGTAAGAGCCAAAACTACAAAACACTGAGTAAGAGGTTCTAAATACTAATGCCCTTTTCTCTAGCTACCTTCCTCTGGCAATTCTGTGGATTCTGACCACAGCGTCCTTCAACAAAAACACACTTCAATTCTATTGCTCTTGAAGTCTAGATTATTCCCAGTGCCACTCTTAGACTTCCTCCCGAACGATTGGTTTTACCATTGTAATACCAGCGTCTGATGTACACACATGGTTACTTTTCAAGCTACTTTTACAGAGGGGACTATCTTAGTACCTGGATTCAACCTCCAGCATGCTTGGTATCAATTAAATATTTCCAGATGCCTGAGCAGAATCTAAAAGAGTACCCATGCAATTAGTGAGTGCCGTGGATTCTCATCAGTGCATGTGAAAATGGGTCAGCAACATTTAGAGGGAGCACATGTAAAAGATGATGTCTCAGGATGCCTTCCAGCTCTCCTCTTCTAAGTCTACAACACACACCATGGAGACAAAGCCTGAGTTGAGAAGTAACTGTTTCTAACAGACTGCAGACCATTTCACCACCTTTTTTGAAAGCATTTTTTGGGTCCCTGAAGTTTACTTCCTCATCATCCCTCCAAGTTTTATTTCTGCCACCCCTTAGACTTCTTTCAATTTTTGCACCTAATTATCCTCCCCTGTCTATTTTCTCTAACCTCAGTTTCCTGCCTCCTCTTCTGTATTTCCACTTAAATTTAAACCATTCTTGCAGTACTGTACTGATTGTTTCCCTAAATTCATGTATGAAAACAAGTGATAAGTACCATCCTAAGACACAGATGAAGCTGTCAAGGATTCTCTTGAACATTTAGCTATGAAAGACCTTCAGCTCTCTGAGAGCTGAGAGATTTTGTTTTATTCACTACATCTACTGTGGCTTAAGATCATGCTGAAAAATGCTCTGAACACTTAACAGTTAAGCAGTGCAAGTGGCTCAGTTCTATGCTTTTCAGCCTTAGTGTGCCAGATATTTTTACATTACTCCTACACAATCCCCAGCAGCCAGAGCCAGAGCCTGTGTAATGATGTGTGTCACTGAGAGCACTCTCCTTCAATCTGCAGTGCCCAGCCATGCCAGCAGCCAGTCTGCTAAATGATCAGTTAGCATCAAGAATAAAGAGTTTAAGCCGTGTAAATAAGAAGCATTCGTGTAGTTGGGAAGGGAGGCATTAGTCATTGTGCTAACAGAATATCCTGACTACAAAAAGGACCGTAGTACACACAGATCAAGGATCCGCTTATCACTGATATCAAATAAGAGGATTACCTATTGCATTAACCAGAGATGTTTTCATATTCCGTGCTCTCCATATCCCAGGCAATTTTCTCTGGCCTCTCAGAAGAGAATACTCAAAATGAACTCTTGGAGTATAAAAGTTAATAAGCAGCAGGGATGGCTGAGATTCACTAGATCAGCAGGAAGTCAACTTCTCAGCAGCAAAATAAAGATTTCTTCTGTTCTCCAAAGATATTTCATTGAGCACAAATTCTTTTATTACACCCAGAACATGAGGTGGCATAGGCTCTTCCACCTTACTTCGATAAACTGCCTACACTTACTCACAAGAAAGAGAGGCTGCTCCCTTATGGAGTCTGGGGTTGGATAAAGGAAATGGTGCCTGCAAGAGGGCTTGTAGGCTAATCAGCAAGGCCCAGCTTTACTACAAATGCAGACCAACTATGCTCTCTAGTGAAGAGTGGCTATTTATAGTTTTGGGCAAGTCAAGGCAAAGAGGAACCTCTGCACTGCTATATGTCATGTGTGTATAGCCGCTCTCCAGGAATTAAAGTGATGTGTCAGCTCAGAAGGGTGACCAGGGCACTTGAGGAGGTGCTCAGTGATGGCTCCACCTAGTAAAGCCCCCAAGTCATGTGTAAACAACCAGACATCCTGCAAAGGGAAGCTCCAGATCTATGGACAGATCTCCACACGTAAAAAATGAGACTCCAGGACTATCAATTCCACTCTGTACTGTGGAACTTTCCTCAGGATATTGTCCTACCAATGGTTTGCAGATGCATTTTTTCAGAATTAGTGCCATTAATTCTTCCTTTGGATCAAATGGCAAGGACAGCTTTTGTAATTCCAGCTGAAAAAAGACCTCTACTCCAAGAACATGGCATAAGCCAGCTGGATTTTTACAGTAGCAATGTAAAAATGCATTTCCTCCAATGCAGCTTGCAGCACTATAAGATGGAAAATTAAGGTAAAATCCCAACTCCTTTAATAACATTTAAAAAGTGAAATAAAATTTGGTATATTGTGAGGTACAGCCTGGAGGTTTTTACAAAAAAGATGTGTCTTGAGGACACAGCCTGTGTTCTTAACACAATAAACCAATGAAGACCCAATGGGCTCAGTCCACTGAAATTTGAATGGAACTTGTAAGCATGTGAAAACTATATTCCCAGTAAAGTCACACAGCCTTTTGAGGGCAATAAGAAAAAGCAGATAAAAAATAAAAGAAAGGAAAAATAATAGAATGTTAAGGGGTTGGAATGAACCTTAAAGATCACCTAGGCCCAACATCTGTCTCCATGGGCAGGGACATCTCCTAGAGGCAGGACACAATGCCTCTGAAGCAGTGCCTGCAAGACCCAAGAAGAATTTCTGTTCTCACTGATGAGGACAGGATGATCTGATGGAGACTTGACACCCATGACAACACCCTTCAGAGGATTTAGAAAAGAAGGATAGTTGTTGGATTCCCACCATCCTACTCTAAACATGAAAGCTGAGCAAAAGCCACCAGAGCCTGGCAGAACCAGATCTGTGGTCTGATTCATCCAAATGGCTAGTGAAGCCAATAAGACTCTTGACAAGCCTCACTTCTCAGATGAGTGTCATTCTACATTATTATTTGGTGATTTAAAGCCCCTCTTCAGCCAGCCCATATTAAAACAGAAAATTTTGGTGTCAAATCAAAGAACCCACCCCAGTAAATTGGGTGTCCATAAATGGCCATTCACATAAGAGCTGGACTTGATGGCTCCTGTGGGTCCCTTCAAATACAGAAGATTTTCTGAGTGTGAACACTGTATAACTCAGATGTTACTCTGAGGCAGAGTTGCTGGAGCTGACTCAGTGCAAAGCCAGATGAGACATTCAAGCCCCAAGTAGTTTCCTTGCTTATTCTTGACCATGAAAGTAAAAAATGCTGAAATGAATCCATGGAGTTCACTTTATAAATTGTCTGTCTTTGAAAAAAGATTTTTCATTTCCAGGAAGGTCTTGTGCCAAAGGGCAGAAAACTGAAATCTTTAACATTCATAATTAGAAGAAAAAAAAAAAACCCCAAACCCCCCACAAGATTAGAACTGACCCACCATTATTAACCATGCACAAAACTCATTATGGTAAACCACATTACAACAAAACTATTTTTACCAGCATCCCCATTCAGCTTCACAAGTTCCCAGTGTGTGGAAATAAAATAAGTTTAAATGCAACAAATATAATAGTGCTGCTGTTAGAGTCACTGGCAAGTGGTTCATGAGTGAGGAGTCGAAGTGGCCAAGGATCAGGTGAAGGGCATTCAGGGCCGAGGATAAGAACTTTCTACTGTCTTGGCCACAGATGAGAGGCAGCAAAGGGGGTCGGCACAGAAGGTGGTGCAGCAGGGAAGGTCAGCCTGGAGAGTGACTTCCATCAGAAGTGGGGCACTGAATATCTAAGGGGTGTTGCAGGAAAAGTGACAGGATTTCAAATAAAATGTGTCGGTAACTCCCTGCTGTGAGAGTGGGAAGAAGTCAGCTGTGCTCTCTGCACAGAAAAATGTACAGGGAAAAAAGAGCAGAATATCTATTTTAGCTACATGTCTGAAATACTGATGAGCCATTCACAGAGAGAAACCAGAGATGCAATAAGGTGCAGAATGCCATGACAGGACATCAGGCAGATAGTCTTGGAAAGAGCTGACCAAGCAGTGGTAACTGCAACTGTGAAAGGTGGTAAAACCAGGTCGGTCCTATCCAGAAGCTAAAAAAAAAACCCACTCAGGGATGGGGTGAGAGGATGAATTTATCAAGTAATGGCTAGGCAAAAACATCAGCATGTTTCCAAATAAAATGTTTTTCATGTGAAGTGCAGTGTCAACAGCAGGAACATAAATCCAAGAACATTTAATTTTTTCCAGAAAAAAAAAAAAAAAATGCTGAAAAAGTTGAGAAAGAAAATGTGTTAGGCATGGAAAAGTTCTAAGAGACCCATCAGCAGTGGTAAAAAGTGCAGCAGAGTAATTTTTCAGAGAGCTGTTTATCAATAGATAAGCATTCCCCCTTGCCTCTATCCAGACTAGCATGGCTATGATACCACCTCACATAATTGCAGGTCAGTGGAGCAATAACAAAATTTTCTCCTAACTTAACCAAAGCATTATTTTCAAAGCATGTCAGTATGAATCTACACACAGTCCATTATAATTTGTGCACTATCCTCTTCTAGTTAGGGGATGAATCTTTTGGCAACATGGTATTTCCTAACCCTCAGCATACTGTTCTTGCTTTTTTCCCAGGTGAAGGAAGGTGGGAATCAAAAAACCAACCGATACAGAAGGTTTTTACTGCTGGCAAAAGTAACTGGTATGAGTGGGGGAGTCAAGTGAGGAATTTATAGCATGGATTAATTGAGAGAGACCAGAAGAGAGACTTGGGAAAGAAAAGTCTGGTTGCTGACCTTGAGGGTGTGGAAGGTGGTGACAGTCAACACCTATTTTCTCTCACTGTCACAGCAAGTTTAATCTCAATCATTTCTATGATACAGGGTGCAAATAATTATTTCTTCCCATTTGGGATCAGGTTTGGTATTGGAAGAGCTCAATCTCCTTCATCTACTCCTCTAAACTTTCTTTAAACTATTCTACCTCTTCATCACCACTTGCAACATAAGCAAAGCAATCCTACTCATATCCCTTAGAATTTCATCTTCACTGAACATTATCACTTGTCCCCAGAGTTCTACTTTATATCCTATTACAGTACTACATGAGAATTAAATTAGCAGATGCCAAGCCAATTGCCCAGGGATATTTAGCAATGTAGTCTTTGAAATTTTACTAAGAGTGGAACATGTATTTACTGCAAAAATAGAATTATGTGGGTTTCTCTAAAAACTGTGGCAGGTTCACAATTTTATTATGTTCTAGTCTAAACTAGAAATAACATAAACCCCTAAATATATGAAATATTTATATTACCTTTTGTGAGTGAAAACTGAGAAAAATACACATTCTAAAGACAGCTATATGCCTAAAGTCAGGCCTCCTCTGTTCAGAAAATCCCTAAGAGACAAATGTCTAACAAATGCATTCTTCAGGAGAATTTGGGAGAAAGATCATACATGTTTCCCTTTATTTTTAAACAAAGGATTTTGGTGTATTCTTGATCTTTTCTCATATTCAAAGGTGGAACAATTATTTACTCTTTTTCTCTGCTTTTTTATGGAACTAGCATGCAAAGCATACTTTTGACTCCATAGAAACAGCATTTTAATGCCAGTCAAATTAATAAAGCCCAAAAATTTAAAGGAACCAATTTTAAACAGCATTAGAGCAGACAGAAGAGTACTCTTGCAAATCAGAAAATGGAAGACAAGCTCCAAGCTTCCTACATTTATTTTTTGAATGGTTTATTATGTCAGCAAAGACCTCCTCTTCCACAAGAGTTAAACTCACTTGAGCAAGAAGCAACCTCACTCTCTCCTTTAGAGGCACCTTTACACGTGGTAACTGTTCATACCCTGAGTAATATTTGGGCAGACAAAAAGCTTACTACAAGTTTCTGGTAAGTGTTTCTTTTTCAAAAAGTCAAAACTAATATGAAGTATTTTATCCCAGTATTAACTAATGCAATAAGAACAAATCATTGCAGGAAAAAAATTAAACCCTTGCCCTATGAGAGGAAAAGTAAGATCATTGCTGATGTTTCTGGGAAACCTCCTAGCTACTGTAGTGATGGATCCCAACAGAGGAACACAGACAAACCTGTAACTGCAGCTCAAATGTAAACAGATTACATCTGACAGGAATTATGTGAATTCTAGAAAAATATACATGCCAAGCTACAATCCTATGTACTTCCAGCAGGAAAAATAACTAAGTCTACATCTATTTACCTGTAAGAGTAAGTGAAATAAATAAGAGCAGAATAAATTTTGCATTGAAAAACCCTGGAATTAAAAAATTATGAGTCACTCCTCCAAACCTTCATCATTAAAAATAAATTAAAACACATTTATTTGTCAGTTGTTAATTCAGACTTTGAGAAGAGTTGCATTGCTTTTTCTCCTCAAACTGTAGGTATTAGAAAAAGCTTATACACATATGTATCAATTATATTTATGCAAATCAGGCATTAAAAAAAATCATGAAATATCAGGAGATCTGATATGTATCAATTATATTTATGCAAATCAGGCATTAAAAAAGTCATGAAATATCAGGAGATCCAGAAGAAAAATTAGTGGGACTGTAACAAATATCATTATAATTAACTAGAAAAAACAAACTAACCAACACCAAACAAACAAAGCAAGGAAGACTGTTTTAGTCTCAGTCCTTACTGCTCACACAAGTTATACCAAGCTCTCCGTGAGCACAGACTAGATAACAATATCTTGTTTGGGGAGGCATTGAATCCTCAGGCCCAAAAAGTACATTCTAACTAGATCCCAATGAAACAGAGCTACACAACTCCATGTCACCCTGTCTCCATCTTTCTCACTGATAAAGAAACCCAGATGCTGTGCCAGCAAAGGACACCTTTAGATCCCAAAATCCTTGAAGTGGATGAGGAAGGGTCACCTTCTATCCTGCATCTCATGCCAAGTGAAGCAGCCCCTGGCACAGTAGGCAGAGAACAGGGATGCATGGACAGAAAGCCCTGAGAAAGTCTGCAGAGTCCTACAGACTGCAACACTGAATTTTGAATGGCTGAAGTGCTACCAGTGATCAGATCGGCTAAATGCAGGGATGCTCACGTCCTAGTGTTAGCAACTCACTGGGGGCAACCACAGCTCTGAATGAGATACAGCACTGCCTCAAAAATGCACACCCTTGATTCATTCTCTAGAACTATCATGTATTTCCAGACAGTGCTTTGAACTTGTATCAGCAAGATCAATAGCGCTGCCTTTTATAGATCGGAACTCCGCAGCCTCACAGTTACTACAGCTGCATATATGAAAGACTAGCGGGATATAAAGGGATCACATTCAGCTTGATGTGTTATGACACAAGAAAAAAAATCAAACAGGCAGGTCTTTGGCTCCAAATTACTCCAAAGGTCAAGATGAAAACAGAGCACGTTACCTGCCATGCCATCTTCTGAGCAGTATTAACATTTTCTTAGCAGTCTTGATGTCAAACAGAAACCCAGCCTGCAAGAAGGTTAACACTATTGCCAGTAGATCTTCTGACTTTCTAGAGTGACCTGTCAATTTGCTCACCAGCAGATGATTTTTCCTTATCTAACATTAAACTGGGATTTGTACTTACCAAAATACACAAGCTTCAAAGGAGCAGAATATTGTTATGGTAGTCTGCCTACTGCAGCCTACCTCTCTGCTCTCTGGTTGCCACAGCAGCTTCACAGTGGTGGTTCCTACCTCTCCATCTGAGAAGCTTTAGGACTAGAAGGAAGGGTTTTTTCCTAGCTTCCAGCTAGAAAAACTGACATTCATTTGCAGCCAGCCTCCTCCTTGCATGGAGGCTGTAAAGTGGAATAATTCAAAAGTCAGTACCGCTGACCCTGTGTGCCCAAATACTCTGGTGATTGCCATATTTCACAAATGTTTACTGGCAAAAAATGCAGATTTTTTTCTGCAGTAAAACAGAGAAATAACTGTGTTGCACAGGGCTCTGTGGGTCCCTGAGGAGACCATGAGGTGAGTGCTGGGCAATGCAGAACAACTCTCCACATAGAGGAGAGCAAGTAAATCCCTCCCTGCCACTTACCCATCTCCTGTTCAGCACTCTGGACACAGTCTAAAGGAAACTCCCCACATTCACAGTTGGCAACATAATTCTGAGACTTCACAAGATTTTTGTTGCATCTCAAAGGCCTTTATGAGTCTATAGATGTGATGGCAAAGAACAGAAGTAGGATGAAACTTAAAGAGAAAAGGAAACTGCAGCATTGCAGCTTATATTGGACAAGAACAGAATATAGGCAAGTCACGGAGGCATCAACCTAAATGCCACCTCTTTCTTGCCACATCTGAGTCACAATTTCATTAAAACCACAAAGCTATTTTTGCAAGAATTCAGAAAAATTCTCCTCAAAAACTAAACTTGATGGGAATTCCAAATACATTTCTCTGTGGCCCAACATGTGATCATAAACTCAGATCAATCACCTTCCAGATAATTAACATCAAAATCAACAAAACAAAAAAGTGTTTCATTTTTATGCTAGCTGCTTCTGGACTGCTTAAGCGCTGCATATGGCCCCAGTTGAGAACATCTCCTCTTTTTGTCTGGTAGGCATCCAATCTCAGACAACCTCAAGTACTACGGATGTTCTAGCATCTACACAAGTGTGCAACTGACATTATATGGATAGTATCCTGGAATACATGATTAATTTTGTGTATTTTGTCCCTCTTTGAGACAGTAAGTTATATAAGCAGCAGTTTCAATGATTCAGGCAGGCAGCTAGAAAGAACAGACCTCAATTGCTTTCTTTTTAAAATGTATACTTGTAAATTAAGAAGCATTTCAAGATTAGGCATCTGTCCAATTCTTTTTATCATTTAGTGTGTTATTCTAATGAGGATGCTGTTTCTTTAATTATATCATTTGAAGAAAAAATTGCATTCAGTCCCTTGATCTTCTTTAAAACCATTCCCATGCTTGATTCCCCCATAGGCTTTTAATCACGCTGCCTCAGTGTGAAACTTTGCATTTGAGCAAAACTCTTCTCAAAACTGGTTCACTGAGAAAGTTTAAATTGTTCTCTCATTGGAGCTATGTCCTCTAGCACTTGACAGCTTTGGGAGGAAGAGCCATAAGATTCAAACTAGCACTAGCTAGAACGAAGAGTAATGGTGACACTTAGCATACTGTGTATGCAACATACCAAATGCCATGACTTGTTAGACAGGGGTTGAGAGACAACTGAAGTGAGCTATAAAATAATACCTTTCCATGACACTTCACAGTAGAATTCAGGAAATCCTATTTAAAATCAAATCATGTATTATCAGCTGTTAAACTTCACTATGCAAAACTGCCCATATATGATGTTCAAGGGCATTTGTTATTAGTCAAATGCTTCACTGTGCCTTTTTTTTTTTTTGTCTGTTTTAGCACACACACTACAGTAACTAAAGCAAATGTATGTTCCAGTTATGGTATATCCATTTAGAGTTTAACTGCAGTATTTGTTAACATGTTGTGCTTTCATCCTGCACTGATAGACTGGATTTTGTTGAAACTAAGAACCAAATTGCACTAACATCTTGAAGCAAAGTATTTACAAACAAATATTCTGACACCTCATTTATCTGTTTTGCCATAAAATTGGCTTATACATGATTAATTATGAAAAATAAGCACAGCATGCTTTGATGCACTTTTACTTTGAAATCCAGGTCACACTTTGTTTTGAAATTTAGAAAAACAATATGAATAATATAATTAACATATCAGAAGATTCTTTGCAAGTAACTTTAAGCAAGCTAAACCAGGAGCTTATGAAGTTGTTGCTATTCTGTCATTGCAGACAAATCATTTCTTAACCTTTGTTTATATACTTCACTTTATTTGACTAACTCTTTGCACTGAAGGATTTTTGGAGTAGGCATCCTCCTACTAAGCCACACAATTCTGAATGAAAACAGTGTTCTTGTCCCAAAACATCAGCAAGCTAACTGCTGCTCTGTGGACTTGTTTCCAGCTGGGATACTGCTCCTTAGAAACAAGTCAGTAACAGTGCGGTTATAGATGGGAAACCAGAAGCTTGAGATGCAGAATCATAGATTCATTTAGGTTGGAAAAGACCCTTAACGTCATCAAGTCCACCCATTAGCCCAGCACCAAACCATGCCTACAAGTGCCACATCTACACATCTTTTAAATACCTCCAGAGCTGGCTACTCCACCACTTCCCTGGCAGTCTGTTCCAATGCTTGATAACTCTTTCTGGGAAGCAGCTTTTTTTAATACCCAATCTAAACCTCCTTTCATGCAACTTGAGGGCATTTCTCTTGTCCTACTGCTTGTTACCTAGAAGAACTTGCACCTGGCTACACAGAGAACAACAAGGTTTCCCCTGAGCCTCCTTTTCTCCAGGCTAAGAGACCCCAGACCTCTTGGCTGCTCCTCACAGGACTTGTGCTCCAGACCCTTCCCCAGCTCCATTTCCACTCTCTGGACACACTCCAGCACCTCAGCATCCTTCTTGCAGTGAGAGGCCCAGAACTGAGCACAGGATTTGAGGTGCTGCCTCACCAATGCCGAGTAAGGCTTTCGCAACCCACCTGAATACATACAGTGAGTCATTCTACAGGTTCTCCACTCAAGGCACTTAGTTGTCAAAATACCTTTGTGAGGACACATTTCAGTATTATACTGTGCTTTTCTCAGGCGTTTGCATTTGATCACCTCAAGTGAACTATCTTCTGTCTGTGCAAACCCTCCCCAAGTCTAGATGTGAGAGTCATTGCTGGCAACAGAGCAAGATCACACCTTGACCAGCCACTTGCTTCATTTAGTGAGAATTCAATTTCTAGGTGCACTCTGTTTTCACTAAAACTTTTACCTGGTTATCACAGTAACAGCCATTTCTCACAACCTTACTTTCAAGACCTTCCCAAGGAATGAAAAAAGAGGTTTATCAGGTTTTGACCTCAGCTGCTTTTTAAAGCCAGCCCCAAAGCCAGCTGCATCACCAACTCCAGCTCAGGAAGTTTGCCTTGTCTGCACAGCAGCCGAGCGGTGACCACTGGCTTGCAAAAGGCCACATGGGCTGGGAGCTGCCAACTGAAGAGCTCTGACCAGCAAACAAGAGCCTCCCCATGTCAAAAGAAATGGCCAAAATACTTGTGATTGGTGTATTGCAGAGCTACAAATAGAAAGCAATTCTTTCACCATACTGTGGTATTTGAATAGCTTCTCTTTTAAAAGGGCAAACAGTTCATTCCCCTGAAAGCTTGCTTGCAATGGCAATGGTTGGGCTTCATTTCAGTAAATATTAGAATTGCCTTTTTCAAAAAGGAAGCTCAATTCTTTTAAAGGTTAAGAAGGTAACAGAAAAAGCACATGATTAAAAAACCCCAAAACACTAAAAGGCACTGTACTTATTTATGAGGAAAAGGGTGGGAAGATAAAGCCATGGATACCACATGTGCAAGAAGAAAAACAATGTGGAGTACTGGCAAATGACAAACAGAGAGGCTGAGGTCTGCTAGAAATCCATCAAGTGAGGTATTTCTCAAGCATGTATCCTCAAAGGTACGAAAAATATTGTCACATATTGAATTTTATTCTAGCAGAGAATCTGTTCTGGAAGGACTACTTTAAAAGTGTGGCTTTGGGAAAGTCTGCAAATTTTAGTCATGGCTTAATACAAGTGAGCAGTGAAATCAACTCCAGCTGATATCACACTGCACTCCCACTGGATACAGGTAAACCTTTTAACCAGAAAATTATGATTCAATACAGGCAAAGGGCAATGCTCTAATTTCTTTTGCAAATGGCAAACAATGTGCAATCTTAACCAATATCTAATTTATTTGTTTGGATATTTTAGAAAGACCATTTCTCAAAATTGAAAGCAAATCATATGTTAAACTGAGCAGAGGAAAATAGTCACATACAAAAATATAAAAGGACCTGCTAAGGGATGCTTTATCATGTGCCAAAAATAAAAAGGAAAGTCACTGTGCTATAGACATGAAAGGAACCTTTTATGGTTGAAGAGTCCTGGCTACAGAGAGTGAAAGCAGCAGCGAAGAAATCTGTAAAACAAATGCATAGTACATAACAGATGGGGGAAAGACACTGTTAGCAATGAATACAAATTAACACTGCAGAAATGCAAGCAAACAATGGAAGCAAAAAACCAGTAAAAAACTACAGTGAGGTTTATGGCAATAGGAGCTCCTCCTTAAATGAACAAGAATAAGAGAATTCCAAACAATGACTTCAATAGCTGGTTGTTCCAGACAAAAATTACCAAAAAATTCAGAAAAAGACAAATTTGACAACTACTCTGCATTCAGAAAGATGCAAGATGCCCTATTCACTTGTTACAGTGCTAATGATACCACTATAACTTGACAGAGCTTTAAAGAGCCCCTCAGTTCAAACCCTGCATTCAAGAGCAAAGGGCAGATGAATCAATAACTTTTAATTCAATGACTCTTTTAAAAAAAAGTCATAGGTGCACTAAAGGTTCCTGGTGACTGGAAAGACTTGCTATCAAAGCAGCATTTACAAGGGTTAAGTGGGATAAGTAAAGCATCTATCAAGCAGTTTGACATCAGTAGTAAGCAACAACAGGGAAAGATTAGCACGGGACACAATCAATAAGGCATTGAAAGACAGTCACATAATTAACACCAATCAACACAGCTGTATGGAAAACAGGCCTGGTCATGTAAATCTGATCATTTGTATGCAGTGACATCATCATTTGATAATGGTATGTGCTGACAGGACGTATTTCTAGTCCTAATTTCACACTAGGCAGTGATTTAAAATCATGCTATACATAAAATCCTGAATTAAAAGATTCACCATACTAAATCAACACTGCTCACAGCAAGTGAATTTCAAAAGTGACTAGCTAAATGGATAACTACACAGATAATCAACATCCTGATAATAGAATCCTTGTCAGTCCAGCAGGGGAAAAATGTGAAGTACACCACTCAGAAGCTCAAAAGAGATACAGTCTGTCTTGGAAGGCAAGGCTCATTATTTACTGAAAAAATTTAATGGTGACATGGTAGATTGAGTACTACTGGCACCCTTTAAATCAAGACCTGGTCTCTTTCAGAAAGATGTGCTAAATAAAAATCAAAGGATTACCACTGAAATGCTATGAATTCCTCTGACCTCCACAGAGAAGGCAAGAATAGATATTCATGTGGTCTTCTTTGGTCTTTAAATTCATAAGCCTGGGAAACAATGACCCAAACATTATTAATCCCTCAGGAATTTAATGCAATAAGTGAATCATGCTTAATCCATCTGATACAGGGTAAAGTGTCTTGAGTATTTCTATGGGTTTCAAGTGTAACCCAGTGTTAAACTGGTGGATGACTATTAAAATATTATCAAGCCATTTCCCTGAATTTCTGATTTTTTGGCTGAAAGCAGCAAAAACCTATCCCTATGCGCAAATAAGGAGGGGCAGTATCAAATTCTTGATCCACACCTCCCCACATAGAACACTCAGACCTGCTCCTAGGAAGTGTTATTAACAGTAACACTACCAGAACAGTATTTCCATGGCATATCAGAAAACCTCCTAGCAGGCACAGCTGTGACTAACACTAATTTCATGCAATTAGGGTTGTGCTCTTATAAACCCATCATCTTCCTAAGCCGTGCTCCGAGATCAGTACAAGAGGTGAAAGTCATGTTACCCCTGCCAAACATTATTTGATTCTGTCTGTTTGAAACAAAACACAGGGTTTTGAAAATGCCATTCCTGGAAACAACTCTGGAATGGGCCAGAAGACTTTAAACTTCCAGTTTTGCAGCAGGCACCAAAATTGTTTCAAGACTTACAACCCCAATGATAAGCAGGCACAGTTACAACCACTTTTAAGCCAGTGTCGTTTGTAAAAATAGAAATGCATTTAAAAATATTTCTATACAGTCTTTGTATCACTCAGTGTCCTGCAATGTCCTCAAAGAGATGTGTACTGCACTGGGTATTCTTTTCTTTCATGTGGGACAGCACACAGGGCTGGAGCATCACAAGCCACCCGTTTGGTGCTTAGCCACCTGACTGCTGCAGGATGTATGTGCCACCCAGAAGACAGTGACACTCCAGTTCAATCACTTATTTCACAGCCATAATCACAGTATTTGTGACTGAGTGTGACTGCCACCAGAGAAACTGTTTTTGACTTCGGGTCTCCCCAGTGGAAAGAGCAAGGCTTATACCATGTTGATGTCTGAACTTGTCCAGCCAAGCTGTTTTTTATCACTTGAGGGACAGGATGATGCCTGGCCACAGGAGATGCATACACAGAGGCTTCAGCAGGCATTGTTATTGCTCACCATGAACATAGCCTTGTGCCACTACAGCGCAGTTTTACCAGGATCTATGTCACAGTCATCTCCCCACTGTGACAAAGTTATGCCTTCCCAAGCATGAAAGACTATCCTCAAATATTGTTTTAATACCTCAAAAAGTAACAGGATTTAGTTTAGATATAATACATTGGTTTAGATAGTCTTATTTTCAGTGTATACTATGCCTAGCAAACAAAGCAAAAACATTAGGAAAGCAAAGGTCTATCTGTTTGATAATTTCCCACAGAAAAAAGCCTCATGGTCTGCTTTGAAATCACCTTTATCTCTACTGCTTACACAATCATTAAATGGAATTTTCATTGGATAAAATAGCACTATTCTAAAAGAATCAAAGGCTTCTTGAAAGTTATTTGGTGGCAAACACATTTAAAAGATGAAATCAAACAATAATACAGAAGACAAGCTTACCCAAAATGCTGGAAAAACAAGTTTTTCTTCCATTGGTGATAGTTTGTCTTAGTCCCAGGGTGGAAACCTTTAAAAAAAAAAAGGAAAGAAAAAACAAAACCAAAACAAAAGACTAATTAGAACTAGAGTAGGTAACAAGGGCATACACCATCAAATCTTCTGTAAACACAGTGCTCAAGATTAAACATCCTGCTCTTCTGATTAGGATCCTGTCCAAGTTTCCTGGCATTAGCTCACAGATAAGCTGATCTGCCTTAGCACTGACTGAAGTGAAGCAATGCACCTACTCTTAAAAGGGGAAGAGGATATAAAACCTTTGTGAAACAAACTCCACATTTTCTTCCTCTGGAATATCTTTAGAGTAAGTCAACACTCAAGTCAAATTTAGGTACTGAAGGGGAAGCACAGATTACACCCAGTCAGGTTTTCTTATATTTACAGACATCATTGTTTTAAAGACACTCTGTGCTACTTGACACCCTGTCCCCTTGCCACATTTTGGTATGGGATATGGGTATATTTGGATATGGGTGATGTGGTGTTGCTCAGGGAGATTTAGCTGCATTTGCTTGGGATGAGATCATCCAGAAAAAGCATGGAGGGAAAGAAGAAAAACAAGAAAGGGTGAGGAAGATCATCCGGAAAGCTTAGAGAAGGAGCTTCTCACAGAAGTCAGGAAAAGATTGCAATCACAAAAACTAAACATTTTGAATCAGAGAATGTGAGTTATGTCAAAAAACAACAGGTCAAGGCAGAGAAGGAAAGAAAGCCAGTCCTGAGATTTGACAAGCAGTCATGAGATGTGCTTTTACCAGTGGTAAAAAAAAAAAGGCCAAAGTCAAACTGCTGAGATTCAGAGATGAAACAAGAACAGGCTCTCTCAAGTAGCACTAACCAGATTAAAAAGATAATAAAAATAGGTGAAAAAGGTTTTGGGGTGGGATTTTAGAGGGAAAATATATATATATGGGATTTTTTTAAATTATGTCAGTGATGTGCATTTATTTATATTATGATGGGAAACAGACAGGGAATATTAAAGTGAAGAATTAAGACATATGAGTGCATGGAAGACCAAGATGAGAGATCTTACTGTGGGACCAGCACAGCAGGTGGAATTTAGGTGAGACCTGACACTATAAGAGAGAAAAGGGAAGAGAGAGAAAGAATGGGGAAGTAAAGGTAAGGGAGGAAGAGGAGATCATGACAGTCTTTTTTTCCTTGTGGTAAAGACCAAGTGGAGAAAAGTTAGATGAAAATCTTGGAAAATATTAGAAGAAACAGATTTAATCAAATAGTCTTTCAAAATATTTTGTTCACATGCAACTGATGGTAACCACTTACAATTTTCACATGAATGTGGTAAAATACCAAATCCAAAATAACTCTCAGCCAAGCATGCACTAGTGGCTATGAAATCAGTATTTTAGTATGAAAATCCAGGTACATTTTACCTTTTCCCCCCCATCTTCCATTCCCCAACAATGCAGGTTGCTTCTTTTCAAATAACTCAGTTAAATTGTGTGTTCAGCCTCATTAGCCACCATCTCCATTCCCCTGCAGTTTTAATTAGATAGGTCTCTTTGTGCACAGCTACCTCAATCCTTCCCCCCAAACAGTCCCAATGTTGCTTCTTTCACATCATCATTCTTCAAATGCTCCCAGTTACACCAGAGGCAGCCCAGGTGATCGGGGCAGTGCAGAGCTCTCCCATGGAGATGGCGAGGCAGGATCTGCACCCAGCAATACACACACACTCCTTGGGCAGGGCTGAGCTGCCCTTCCACACTGTTTCACCCATTTCAAATAAGAAAATTTAATTAATGACAATTTATGACAGAAGGTGCAGACCCTCTGCATAGACATCAAGCCCCAAACTTTTCCCAGCCTCATTTCTGTTCCATGAGCCACCCATCACCCCCACACCCACCGCCTGAAATCACAGAGCAGGAACAAAGCCCCTACACCCCACCAAAGCTGGGGGGTCACAGGTGTCCCCTGACCTCAGAATGATACCTGGCTGCAGCTCTTCCCCCACAGCACCCACCCTGGCAAGCCCAGCACATCCCTCAAGGCATCAAGAGATGGCACCATCCCAGAGACAGAAGAAAGCCTCACAAGGACCTGCTCCAAAGGTCTGACATAGCCTTAGGGGTTTTTTAGGGGCTTTTGGTTGTTGTTTTTTTAAACTAGCATAGGTACAAAGGTACCAAAACCATAAGATGACCAGTTTTCAGCTGGAAATGGAGGTAAATGCTGATGTTTCAGGAAAAATAGTAAAGGCAAAGGATCAGGTCTACTCATGAGAAGCAAAGCAGGAATTTTAAAGGGCAGAGCTCCTGCTTCAACCACTATTTGCAATCTTTTAGAAGAAAGACTGTAAATCCAGCAAGCCTGGTTGGCAGAAAACCCCTCAGAGCAAAGGGCCTCTGCTCCATGGCTATCCTGCAGCCCAGAGGAGAGCCTGGGGAGCTCAGCACCACTCCCAGACTATTCCTGGCTGCCCAGGGTCAGCAGTGGCACAGCAGGGATTAGAGCAACTTAGATTTGTTATGTAAGGGACATGTTGCTCATGGCTTCTCTCAAATCCCAAAGATGTTGCTATCATGTAATAGGAGCAAACAAACAGGGCAGCTTTTCTGTGATTTGATTTCTTAAAAGTGCTGAACAGCTGAAAATGAACAGTGGGATTCTGTCAGACTCAGTGTTATGTTTTCCACTCTAAACTCAAGTTTAACCTTAAAAATGCTGCAGTTTATAGGGACAATGACTCAGCTCTCACTTCACTCTAGATACAGAAAAGTAAAAGAAAGCCAACTTCATCCACCTCCCCACCAGGTGAAGAGCACAGCTTTTACCTTCTGAACTAAGCCCGAGGGCTTTCGTTGTTTCGGCATCAGTGTCTTGCTGGCTCTACTGACATTTAAGGATTATGCATATGAATAAAGGCTGTGGACCTGGCTCTGAACTTTGCTGCTCGGAATGGATGGTGGCTGTGAGCCACCCTGACACTTGGGCTTTCCTCAATGAAAAATGCAAGCTCATTTGCCAAAGTCTCAAGAGTTTATCTTCCTAGATTATTACTGTAACAATTTTGATGGTAATGCACACAATTTTGCATTATACATCTATGCATACACATATTACTTTAAAAAGCATGCATATCAATGCAACAAATTCGATTATTTCTGTAAATCACTTTGGGGGCACACTCCAGCAGTATGAAGGGTGGATAAATGCAGATGTTCCAGGGAGTCCCAGTTGATAACTTGATCAAGCCACTGTCATATCGAGATTAGCACTTCAGCCAGTCTGGTTTTGTTTTAGAAATTTACTAATTTCCAGCTTACAAACAATGCCCAAAGAATTTTTACCTTTTTTCCCCCCCAATATTTTCTTAGTTTGTGATCTGAAAAGGAGAAAAGCACTCTTTTGATGTGGAGCTGATTTCCTATCTATTCTCCTAGCCTCTCAAGCTTCTAGCACATTGAAGAAACAATCCAGTTTCAGTGCTCATACTAAATACTTGTTGTGATCCTTTTAACCCCAAACAACCTATTCAGATTGTGATGGTGGTACAGCAGACCTGTCCTAAGCACTCGTACCTGGTCTGACACTTCTAGTCTTATTCAGGCAGCTGTTTGATTCCACCAAAGCTCATGTGAACTGTTTCCAGAGGCTGTGTTACTGCTCCTTCCTTTTTAAAGCCTCACCATTATATCACACCAAGAGCAAAACAACTTTGCAGCAGCAGCAAGAGAAGGACCTAAAATCCCCATGATCTGATAGACCAGAAGGAACAAATTCATCCTTAGAGCATGAGTCTGCTGAGGTCTTATACGGTCAAGTGTCATTTACTTTTAAATTTCTTATCTGTGCCCAGCATCCTGCCTATCATAGCACACTATGATTCCTCCCAGCATTCTAGGTCAAGTGTCATTTACTTTTAAATTTCTTATCTGTGCCCAGCATCCTGCCTGTGCATAGCACACTATGATTCCTCCCAGCACTCTGGCATGAGCAAACTGCATCAAGGTCAGAAATACTTAATACAAAGCTTTATGTTTTTCTCCCATCACAATCTAATTCTTGTCCAGTTACACTAACATACTGTGGAGCACAGAAACACATTACTTGGGTAATGGTCCCTCTGAATTTTTCTGGCAGGATAAATTTGAGAATTATTGTGAGACCTGCCTCAGACTGAAATCACAGGTAGCTTGAAAGGTTGTTGTTCCTTGTGCCCCCTGTGAAACTTGGCAGAGAAAACAGGCCAGAGGGCAAAAGCACTATCAGAGCATCTCTATTTGAGCCACCCTTGCCTGCCAGACTGGCTCTTTGACAGCCCTAGTATTTTGCCATAACATAGAGCACCCCGTGGGGATAATAAACATGGAAGCCAACGCATTTAGGATAAGCAATCAAATAGCTAAAATTCAAAAAATAAAATTTAATAGAGAAACTAATTTGCCCAGCATCTGTTTTAGAGGCTTGTTTACTTGTTAGCTATGATTTCAAAGGGAAGTCATTCTCCTGCAAATGCTTGGTGATTGTGCCCAAGAAGTGAGACTCACAGCTGTGCAAAGAAGAACAACTTATATCTTTCTTCCAACTTTGCATCCCATGCAGGAGCTGTTTCAAAGCAGTTTACAGCCCTCAGGCTCATAAGGAGCAGCAACCTGTATTACACCAACACCTGAATTGAGAGTCACAGCTGCAGGCCGGGAGGGGAACCCAGGGAAATTTTGATTGTTTTTGCTAGTTTTGTGGATTGCATAAAATCACTGATCTGCAGGTTATGTCACTAACAGCAAAAGCCTAGTAGCTGCTGCTACACCAGATGCTTCTGAGGATTAAGCCATTTTCAGAGACGTTTGATATTGAGACCTCTGCTGGAACAAAACAGACTTCACCATCCACAGTCCCTAAACGCTCTGCAAGAGTGAGCCAGCACACTCCTCCCAGTTTTTGGAGAAAAAGCTAAGGCATGGCCTTAAAGCAAAATTACCATATTTATAGAGGAACAAAACTTTTATTTCCTCACCTTCCATTGGTGTGGCATAGCATATAGTGCACCATTGGTGCACTATATGCTATGCCACACTACATCACAAAAGTGACATTAACTTTTCCTTGAGCAGAGAACAGCTCCTGCCCTAAAATGTGAAGATTCACTATCCCAGGAGTTTAGGAGCTGTTTGCCTGACTGTCAGCTTTGTAGCCTCTTAATTTAAAAAGAAAATACATATCCTTTAAGAAATTACCAAGGTAACTGCTTAAATAAAGTCTTTTAAAAAGTGAGGTCTAGCACACAAATCTTTGAGGAGAGCTGAGGGAGCTGGGGTTGATTAGCATGGGGAAAATAGTCTTGGGGGACATTATAGGTTTCTACAACTGCCTGGAAAAAGGGTTGTAATGAGGTGAGGGTGGGCCTCTCCTCACAGGTAATAAGCAACAGAACAAGAGGAAATTGTCTCAGATTGTGACAAGGGAGGTTTAGGTTGGATATTAGAAAAAAATTCTTCACTGAAAGAGTTGTCAAGCACTGTAACAGCCTGCCCAGGAAAGCAGAGTCACCATAGGTGGAGGTATTTAGAAGATATGTAGATGTGGTACTTGGAGACGTGGTAGACTTGGCAGTGCTGGGTTAACAGCTGGACTATTTTCCAAATGCTTTCAATATTTTACATTTCTATCTTTTGGCTGCAAAATAATGACCTGGTTCTCTGTCATAACAGAGTAACACAGGGCAGAGCTTTAATTGATATAAATCACTTGGTTGTCATGTTACAGCAAATTATAGCAGCTAACCATTTCTCCACTTGCTTTGCACCCTACTCACCCTTATTAAGGAAGTATTTCTTATGAAATCATTGACAGAGGCCAGTCAGGTGGTTCCAGCATTTGGTTGTACTCTGGAGATCTTTCTGCTCACCTTAGATGAAGCACTGGACCTTATCCTCTTTCCAGTTCCCCACTGGAAAACCCAGAATAGCAAGATGTACCATATAACAGCAGTGGGCAGAACAACAACCAAATCAGGTTTCCAGAGAGTACAGCATCAAATGCATACCCAGCAACAGAAAGTGACAGCATTCCCAGGCTCACAAGGATGCTAGTTATATTAGGATAGTGCCAGAGTAAGTTATACTAAAGTCCATCTGAATTATTTTCCTGAAGAAAAACTGTTTCAACAGGTTTGAGTTTGCAGTAAAAAAGTTCAGGTACAGAGCAAACCACCATACACTGAAGTTTTGCTCTCCTTTTCTACTTTCTTTTTAATTTCAGCTATTTATGACTTTAACAAAACTGACTGCAGCAGGTTTGGTAATAGTTGCATTTAAACAATGTCAGTATAATTATAAATAACTTCTGATAAAAATGCAATACTTGTCTAGGGAAAGCATTTGCTAAATCAGCTGTGTCTCAATAGTCTTTTTAGCAAGCCTCAGCATCCAGACAGGGGAGTAGAAGAAGAGATCCTCTTGCACTTCTTGCTGCTGGGATTTCAGCAAATATCTTTACCCAGATGTCCATTATTATGCGTAGATCTTTTCTCCTGCAGAGCCTTCAATCAAATATTAAATCAACCACTGTGTATAAGTCTCTACTGTATTGTGCTTCACTTTATCTGCCATTGTATGACTTTCCAGAGAGCACATATTTAACTGGAGTTGGCTGTAACTGTCCTACGCTGATACTTCCTGAATGAACTTAAGAAACAGAGAACACACACTGAAAACTGAAAATCTTTGTTTTCCTAACTTGAGAGAGGACTAATTCTCACTGGTTACCAGCTTCCCTGCACAGGCTCTGACGTGCTTTACAGCTGTGGAAGATGCGCTTCTGCTGTTAGCTCTCCTCTCCTATCTTCCTAAATACCTAGCATTGCTTACTGTAACATAAGTGTATTGATAACATAAGTGTATGTTGCATAAAAATACACACTCCAGAAATTAAGGCCATTAGTTTAAAGCTGCTTTCCTGCTTCTTACAGTTACTATCACTAAAACAAAAGATAACACCCCAGAAAATTTTACCAAAGAAAAAACTTTGCAGTAAAAAAAAAATGAAAAACTACTTATCTGACCAAACCCTACAGTTGCCATTTGTTAGATCAGTAGCCAAATATCCACCTCTGTCCTTAAAGAGCCAAGTATACAGAGAAACATGGTACCATATTAAAAGCTACTGCAAGTAAACCACATGGACACAGCCTTGCAAACATTTTCCTCAGTGCCTGTGTCCCATCCCATCACCCCTCGTGTCCCCACACCCCACCCGTTCCCAGGTTCCCAGCAATTTCCAAACTCACAGTGCAGCACTGAAAGAATTACTTACAGAATTCCCCTTCTGTACTTTAAAATAGAGCCGATTTTCCAGAAATGAAGGTGAGGCTAAACACCATGGAATGAGAAGTTAACCCTCATTTGCACGCACGTAGCTCTCTCCTACCGCTCTCTGGCAGCACAGGCTGCGCTGCTCTCCACAACAGATTGCATAAATAGGAGACAAGTAGCTGGGTATATTTAATTGCATTGCAAACAGGCAGACCCAGCAAAGGGTTTATGTAGCACGGGATACAGAAAAGCCCACAACCCTGCTTGAAATTGGGGATGAGAAACGATGAAACCAACACTGCACTGGATGCAGGGAGCATAAAACAATCCCTCTGTGAAATCACACACGAACCAAAACAAAGCATTTATGCATCACATTACAGCCAGCTCATCGGCTGCCAAGTGCCTCCTTAATGCAGTCATCCGTTGCAAAGTTAACCTGCATGCAAACACTTGACAGGCAAATGATTTTGCTACCGATGCCTTAGTATAAGCAAATATTTCTAACGCTTGACCCGCAGAGAGATGTTGTGGGTTTTTTGTTTGGTTTTTTTTTTTTTTTTTTTTTTTTTTTTGGGTTTTTTTTTTTTTTTTTTTTTTTTTTTTTTTTTTTTTTTTTTTAATGCGATGGTAAATGTCAAGGCTTCCGCTGGCTTACTCTTTTCGTGTTTAGCTCAATCAGGATCATTGGCTCCTCGCAGAGGTGCTGTAGGGAGCCGGTACGGGCTGGTGCGAAGGCACACAAGCCCCCTCTGCACTGCTACCTTCGGGAGGCAGCGATGGGCGCCGGGCAGAAAGAAGCAGGGGCAAAGACAGAGAGGGAGATAAAGCGAAGAGGAAAAGAGTAGCCGTACTCATTTAAACCGAGTTGGAAACGACCGATCTAGATGAACAGCGCTTCAAGCAGTGGCATTTTACTTGAGTAGGAAGACCTGGATTCGCTACGCTGTCATCCACACATTTAGCTTTCCCTCTCAGAAAATCGCTGCTTTTGATTCATTGTAGCTGCTTTACCTTCCATCATCTTTCGGAAAAATAATGGGACGCTGTTAGATGCCATGGACGGGGCTGAGCGTAATAGCAGCACTTCAGCCCTGCGCGCCCGTGGGCTGCCGGCAAGCTCGGCACTTGCCGTGAGCCCTCCGCTGGCCCGTGCCGAAGGCTCGGCCGTGTCCCGGGGTCCCCAGCCCTCCCGGGACCCTGTTTCCCTAGGCACTGTCGCCCCGCTGGCAATTCCGATCCGCGCACGGACAGCGAAGCCCGCTCGAGCCAGTCCGGTTATTGGCATCCCCAGAACTTTCGTCTGAATCGATTTCATCATCAATATCATCCACCCTGATAAGCTGCATTTGCTCCCCCATCTCCTGCCCGCACCAGGGGTACAGGAGCAGCCGCCGCGCCCCTCCCGCGCGGGATCCATCCCCATCTCCTGGAGCTTTTGCCCATGTCCCGGGGGCGGCGAGCGTGGAGCAAGCCCAGCCGCGGGGCGATGCGGGGCAGGGAGGGGCGCACACCCACGAGGCGGAGCGGAGCCGGCGCTGCCCGCGGGATGCGCGGCGCTCACCTGCCTCGCGCAGCGCGCCGGCACCGCGGCACCGCGGCACCGAGACAGCGAGACAGCGCCCGCCCGCACGGCTCTGGGGAGCTCCTGCCGCTCCCCGGCTGGTTTTTCTTTCCAGGTTAGCGCCCTGGAAGCACGTAGGTGGTTGTTAGTAGGTTATCGAATGGGGTTGTGGTTTTTTATTTTTGGGGGTAGAGGAGGGAAATGTTTAGGTAATAGTGCCTCCGATGGCATCAGGCAGGAACGGGACTCGCTCGTGGCATGGCTTTTCTGCTCCTTGCCTGGCTGCCCTCCAGTTCTCCCTCGCTCCGAGTTCATTTCTCTTTCACTTTACAATGAGCAAGATAATAGAAAAACAAATAAATAAATACACGAGCAGAGACACAAATTTGCTTTTCAACAAAACTTGTAACTTGAAGGGTAATCTCCATCACTTTTGCTATGCTTAAACCGCAGCCCAAGGGTTTTACTCCCGTAGCAAAGAAAGCTCTGTGGTACCGGCAAAGAGTCTTTATTGCGCGTTTACAGCCTTATCTACACCTACAGCCCGTGCTACAGCTCTCTGTGGGCATTGTTACGTTCCCGGTGAGCTAGCGCTCATTGCTTCAATCAGCTGTTAAAATCGGCAGCAGGCACGAGATCAGATGGGAGTTTTATGATCTGTGTCTAATGCTGGGCAACTCAATTAATTTTTATGAAGTCCTCTGGGCAAATGCATGAGGATCTGTTCAGGAGGGGATGATGAAGGGATTCCTGGTTTGCGAGGCCAGCCAGATGATGCACAGCATCCTCCTGTCTGGGAGCCCCCGCGGTGGTGCCTGGAGACACCAGGAGAACAGCCAGGAGCCATGAGACAGAGTGCCCGGGAGTCTAGGGAGACGTGGGAAGAAATGTCCATTATCTGCACCACAGTGCCAGCCTGGTCCTTTGGCAGTTGGGATTCAGTACAGTATTGAGGAAAGTGCCTGCCTGGTCAGGCTGGTGTTACAGCAGGACAGTGACTGTCACAGGATGGATATATCATTTCCCAGGCACACAATAACTTCCTTATTTCTGCCTGTGCTCAAACACACTGTGCTTGCATCTGTCTGCAATCTGAAGTGCCAAGTACCATCCCTGTGGCACCATAAGGGTGTCTCTTATCCTTAGAGGACCTTCCTTTAAGGTTTGTCTTCCTGCTGAATAAAGCTGTGTTCCTCCCCCACACCCAGCCACACCACACTGGACTAAATGCTACGCTTCAGCTACAAAGACAATGAAGATAAAGGATCTCAGCTGGTGAAGTCACTGAGAGCATCTCTCTAGCCGGCACAAAGGAGGACAAACCCTGACAAACCAGGCACTGGCTAGTTTATCTGTGGTGGTTTAGGAGATGAACCCTCCTGCCTCCCAGCAAAGCAGGCAGCACAAGAGACATGGCTGCACCTCTGCTCACAATTCAGAATATTATTTATGTTCAAGCCCTGAGCTTATCTATGGCTAAAATAAGGAGAGGGTATTCTGAGGAAGTGAATGAAGCCATCCCGCACCTCAGCCACTGATTTTCAGGAAGCAACTGTGCCATTTTGTCTTGTCCAAAGGCATTACCATGAAGCTGTTGATGACAGGGACTTAGCAGGGTTTCACTGTCCTCTTTTACATTAGTATTTGAAAGGACCCACTGGCTCTATTAAAACAGGGACAAAAACAGAGACAGTCCAAATTTATCGAAAATAGTAATCAGCCTGAAACAATCTATTATGGAAAAAAAACCCCAGATACATGCCAGCATCAAGTTTCTTCCCTCAATCATCTTTGCAAACAATCGTTGCTCCCTTCCTTTGACTTTTGATCATGGAACTATTGCACTCTAAAAGATAATTCATGCTGTTATCACACCTAATTAAAAGCTACTTAGCTGTAGAATGTGGGCCTCACTTTATTTTTAAATTCTGTGCAGAACTGAAATTATCTGCTGTAGCTAATTCACATAAACTTGTTTTTCTTCAACATTTGGAAGAGAGATCTCTAGTCTATACAAATGTTCAATGAAAGATTTCTTATGCAGTTCCAACAAGCAGAAGGCATAACAAAAGAATAGTTGTTTATGCTGCAAAGAGTAAAAGAAAATGATGAGAAACTGAAGAGTGGATGGCTTTTATAAATGCAGGCAGAGCAGTTTCAAGCCAAACCCACTGTGTCAATGTGTTTAGGAACAAGCTGCTGCATCTACAGAGAGGTGGCAGAATAGCCTCACACATAGAGCTGGAAAGAGAAGGCAGAGAGGAGGCCCTGGCCCAGGGAAGGGACAGCCTGCCTTGGAGCACACCAGACTGGGTGTGCTCCAGGTGTTCCATGATGGAACTGGAAAATGGCATAACTACACGCCTTGGCCATGGTTGACCCGTCAAGGCCCCCAGGTCTTCCCTCCCTGTTGTTGAGCATGGAGGGTTGGCACACTGGAGGCACCTTTTGCTGCACATCCAGGCTTCATCCCTGGTGTGTAAAACAAGCACGAGGATACCTCAGTGGCTCTGATTGTACTGGCAGACGTGGTGGGACCAGGGAACTGGCTGGATTGGTGATCATCCCTGCTGATTAATTGTAAGTGTACTGCAAGGCCAGTGCCGTGTAGCCTGGACACAGCTGTGGGGTGGCATACAGGAGGGATTGTCCTCAAGCAAGCAGCAGAGTTGGGACTGCAGTGCTTCCCATTTCCTTAACTCTACACAGTCTGCCAGCTCTGCCAGAGAAGGTTTTTCAGCCACAAATTTCACTCCAACATGCAATCCACACCCTGTTTCATGCAATAAGACATCATTCCTGTGGTCTGCTGCACAGCTTTACATTTGCTCAGGCAGCAGAAACTGGGAAGGAAAAAAAAAAAAAAAAAAAAAAAGGAAACATTTCTGCATTAATACCAATGTCTTGGGGCCACAGGGGCACCAGATGGGAGCCCAGGATCAAGCACTGTGCAGCATGGATATAGCCAGTCTGTGCCCCTGGCAGCACTTAGTGATAAATACAAAGCCGGGGATGCCAGAAAGCTGCATAAGGCTCATTTCTCTCCAGAAATAAGCAAGAGACACAATCGGTGTTCAGCTTTGCAGATTATCTGGGAATGATGAAAGTCAGGGGAAAAAATAGCCTCCCCTCCTATGCTCAGATAAAGCTGCAAAAGCTGCAACATCATATTAAAGGCTATTAGCTCCAGAAGATTTTTAAAAGGTTTTTGTACCAGGGAGGATGCATAATGAAGGGTCCACAGAGAAGCTCCTGAGCTGCAAGCACTGCTGAGGGCACTGCAGAAGGGACTGGAGCTGCAGCCTGGGGGCACAGATAGGCAGTTCCCTGGTGCCCAGCTCTGACTGGGTAAGATGCATAAGCTGCTGTCTCCTAGGGGAACTTTTCCTTAGCCTTCCAGGTCTGACCTGCACACAGTTTATGAGCAAAATTATTGCAGTTGAAAGTGTGATTTTTATATATTCTTTTGGGTTGTGGGTTTTTTGGTGGTTTTTGTTGTTGTTGTTTTTCATTTGTTTTAGGGTTTTGTTTTTGGTTTGGGTTTTTTTTTTTTTCCTGTTTTTTAATTTAGGTAATTACTGTAGTCCTAGCAGCTATTTTTATTGAAATGCCACCTTAAACTTCAGTTACACCGGGTAAAACTCGAGTGCTGACATACTTGTCCCAGTCTGAGGCTATCTGATACTAACTTAGGTAACTTCTTGTTTTGAATAGCTGTAACAACACAGGCACTTTTCCATTAACACAAGCGGTGACTGGGTCACTTAAACAGTTATCAGTGTAGTTAAAGTGGGACAACTCTTGTGTCCCAGTAAACACTGAGAAGCTGTCTCTGTCTATGACTGCTGCTCTTCTCATCAGACTGGCTTGACATAGCCTCCCAAAGAAACCTGTACTATGAAGATGTAGGGGAGCTCTATGTAAATTATAGTTAAACCATCTTATTCTCTCATCTGTGAATGCTGGCTGGCTAATTTAATAAGAAATAAATGGCTGAAGTCAGGACAAATCTATCATGGAAAGCAAACAGTCTTGCCCAGGAAAATACCAAGTTAATCTATGAAGTTGATTTCTCCTTCATTTAAATTATGAGGACTATCTTCTATACTCAATCACTGGTGGCTGAAAATCCTGCAAAAACATTGCATTAGGCATGCTAACAGCAATAACCTTCTCATTTTTGAGTAGAGTACAACCAATTGGTTAAGATGACTTCAAATACTCTTCAAATGGCTGGATTATTTTAAGCCATAAACTTAAAATCTTCTGGGATCACAATAGTGGCTTCTCTGAGCTGTGTTACTGCTTGATAACAGCAGTGAAACACTGCAGACAGATGATAAAGCAGTTTGATGTGAGCTCTTGTGAATGACACCGTGGAAGAGATCTGTCCCATGAGACCTGAGGAATCCCAACCATGAAGAAGAGTAATTGCGGTCAGATAAAAATGGCAGCTTGCATAGCACATCAGCTTGCTATCTGAATAAATATAATTGAACACATTTACATGGACTAAGGGGACTTTCCATGTGCATAATTTCTAATCATCATGAGAAAAGACTGCACAATTTAAGTAATATTTATACAGTAATATTTATACAGTAATATTTGAACATAATGTTTTATATTAAAATATTTAATTATTATAGTACAGTAATATTCAAATTATATTTATAATTTTTATTATACTTTTTATTTTTCCCCCCAGTTTGTACTGAAGAAACATTACAGTTGAGAAAAACTCAGCTGTTGGGGCAGCCCAAGCAGTGTGACTCTCTGTAGATTATGGATTTCCATGGATTTATGCAGCTGCATGTATGGATATGCATACACATACCTATATGTAACTGCACATACACAGTCAGCGGTGTATTTGCATATTGCCTGCATCTGCTGCCTTTTGAGCTACAAAATTCAAGAGTCCCTAGATCCAAACAGTTCCTGTTCAAATAGCAGCGCTCAAGACAACAGGATGGTCCCGTTGCAGAAGAACCACCTCCCTCCAATTCCTCTGCCACAAGGTGGGATTTAGAGACTGTCAGAGTACAGAACAGGAAAACAAGGAGCTTCAGTGTTAAGCCTGGAGTGGGCTTTGGTGGCTGATCACACACATTGGGCTGCTGCCATCAGGGGACAGACTGCACACAAGCTTTACCTTACTGACTGTGAGTGGGGAGGTCTGATTCTCCAGTCCTTTCCCTCACCTCAATCCCAGCTTGCTTCCTCACTTCCCCAGCCCTGCTGGTTGCTGAGCCCACACCAGAGCCAATTCATTTCACTACCCTCCTCAAACCACTCCAGCTGCCAGCTGCATTCCTTCTCTCCTCATAGTGGCCCCAGCACTTGCTGGAGCTGCTCTGTGACACCCCAGCATTGCAGAAAACCAACAGGACAACAAAGGTCTTCTCCTGAGTTTGCAATTGATCTGCAGCAGCAGCAGGGCTGCAGCACAGCACTGGGGATGGGGGGCAGGAGGCAAGACCCTTGGAGTCAGCACTGGGGTGGGCTGAGGGCTGATTTGGCAACACAGCCAGTCTGGTTTAAAGTGGTTCATTTTCTGCCAGGTTGACAACTGACTGGCAGAAAATGGGGGAAAAAAGTAAGAAAACTGATCTGCCTCACAAAGGAATTCAGTGAGCATCAGCATTGGTACATGAGGTGGAGTGGGGAGAGCAGGAAACGGTAAGGGGAAAAGAGTACATGGAGGGAAGAGAAGGATTTCAGCTTTTGTCAGAGCTGGTTAGACTTACTCAGCATATCATGCAGCTCTGCTCATTAAAATGCAGCTGGTCACCCACAAAACCTTCCCTACACAAAGGAGGCCGGGCCCCTGTTCCTTCTGTAATGACTGGAGGACTGCCCAAGGAATGCCATGGGAAGGAGCAGGTGGAGGGAAGAATGGCCAGCGGGAGTGTCAGTTGTGAAACCACAGCCTGAGTCTTAAAACTCTGCCCTCATACTAGGCTGATTTAGGGAACAAAGGTGCAATTTTTTTAATTTCCAGCAAATTGTTTTAGGAAAAAAGCTCTTGTGCAATGCAATAAGTGGTTGGACTTCCACAAATAGGCAGCAGAATGGGCTGCAAGCTGTGGTGTGCAACAGTCCTGACCAATGGTAAAATTGCATGGCAGCCACACTGCCCCTTCAGCCACCCAAGAACACACAGAAACAAAGGGCAGAAAGAGAGAACATGTCATGGAGTCATCCTGTATGATCAGTGGAGGAACAGGGAACAACTACCTGTGCAGGAAGCAGAGATATGCCCTGTCCAGAAAGCATGGACAGGGAGAAGGACCTGCACCTAAATTTAGGAGCATAGTAAAGTGAAGTTATTGACATTCATGCACCCAGCTCTCCTCTGGCAGCCCAGAAGCACTCGTTTGTCCATGTAACTAACATCACATCTGTATCCATCACCTTAGAGATCCACAGTGATCATTCAAGCCCCTGCTCTACCAACCATCCTCATTACTATGTTCTCCATCCTTTACCTTGATTGACTTCTGATTCATCTGAGGAGGAGGGAGAGGAGGAGGAAGATCTGACTATTAAAAAGCAGCAGCAAGAATCCTCCCCAAAATTTTACAACAAATGTTCAGCTTGGCTGGTAAAGTGACTGAATTCACTGGATAATGAACCAGTTTTTCCCTCAGAATTAATGAGAGGAGGATGTGCCAGGGACTTAAGAAATATACCTTACATACACAAGAACAGAGTAATATTATGTGGAGGATGAAGATGCAGGAGCAGAATTGTTCAGATCATCACCTGAGGAGGACACAAGCAACCCACTCTCCTGGCTGCCTTACCCATGAGAATGAACACCCAGCATCTTTCACTGTGAGTGTTTTTGATGCCTCTTTCTGAGGCACATTCAGCATCATCTTCCTCAGATGAATCAAGATCAGTCAAGTCAATGCAGCGTGAAGGGCAGAAATGGAGGATAATGCTTGAGTGCTCTCTCTCTAAAAAAGCAGCCAAGATAATTTCCTACACTTACCTGCTCATTAATTCTGATAAGAAAAACTGCTTCCTTGTCCATTGCATGGCCAGTGCTCATGCTTTTCAGGAACATATTCTCAGTGGAAAGGAGAGTGTGGCTGTGTATTTCTTCTGACTAGCCAAAGTAAGGGCCGAAGGGGTTTCAGCTCTCTCAAGGCCTGTAATTGCAGTCATCTGAATGTTGCTGTATGGACAGCAGGAAAACCCAAATGCACTCCAAACTGGAGCTTTATATTTGAAGGTATCTATGCTGTGGGGGAGCCAGGCCTGTTCATGGGACTTAGGCAGGTTGGATGCAAGACAACATTGCAGTCAGGTGTTTTTACAGCGGGTTATGGATCTTGCCAGACCTGCTGGACACTCTCATTTTAGAGGTTCCTAGCAATGCAGTGGTCAGAGTAAGTTGTTGTAAAATCATACCCAAAGATATCCTCCTCAGCTGCCTGCTGGTCTGATTTATACCGTGGCTTTGCAAATCAGCAGTACGAAAATACACCCTGCTACCACCAGCTATCACTGTTTGGACTTGTGATAATCAGACAGAGAAGAACAGAGTAGTTTTTTAACAGAACATTAGTTTCTGTTTGGATTACTTCTTTTGGAAACTCACAGTTTAGGATGCACTGTAAACAGTCACCAGGGAACAAAGAACGTGGCCAAACCCTAGCTGAACCAAGCCAACATTGCTGGAGCAATAGTAGATCTACATGCCTTTCTCTGCATCTCCTCTTGGGAGAGCTGGGAACTGTGAAAATCAAGAATAAATTGAGAACAGGGATGGCTCAGCTTTATCATGGTATCAGCTAGTTTTCCTCAGAGTACATTTAGATAATAGCACTAAAGAAAATAGAAGCTGTTTTACAGTAGAGCTGCTGTTACCTGTGTCATTCAACTGCTGGAAAAGCAGCACCAGGTAATTTTCAGGGAAAACTCACTGCATATAAATATGTGAGGGAGGAAAACAGCCACAAATGAGGACCAGGAGGAAAACAACAGCAATACAGTCACAGCCAGGAAAGCAAAGGAAACTGACACTCGTGTGGATGCAGAATAATGAGCTTTGTGGAGCTATGACTGACAGTGGGACTTATCAGCAGCCCGAAATGGCAGGGATGCTCCTCCAGAAAAAGGATATTGCAAATGAAGTGGAAGAATGAGAAATTATGACAGTGACTCTGACAAGCTCCAAGGAAAGCGAAATCTTCAGCAAGTGCTTTAGCAGGCCCATAAGCAGCAGTGACACTGGCTGCAGATTCTCTCCTGAGGGCAGCTCAGTCCAGCAGCCACAGAGAAGGAGCAGTGAGAACAGAACTCAGCCCTGACAGAGATTTCTACATACTGCAGACAACTGAAAAGCTTCAAAGAAAGACTATTATTTATACAGCACTTATATTAAAACCTGTGCCCTCTTGTGTGCCATTCTCTTCTTATCTGTCAATTTTTTCTGGCTTTATGGCACCATCCAGTAATACCTCAGTTAAACTGTCAAACTTTTGACTCTCACACTTTAAAGCCCAAGGTTCAACTACTGGGACCAACAGCCAGCTGCCCTGTGGGATTTGGGGAGAGTTTGAGGTATTTTTCCACTTTGCTTTCCACTGGGACAAAGTTTCACTTCCCTGAGCATGAGTTCACCTGCAGAGACATCATGGAGCTTGGGATGTTCTTGATGAAAGTAACTCCTTGCCAATGTGGACTGCAGTTTAAAGAAGGGGTGAGTGGAGGAGGAGGAGGAGGCTAGCTGAGTCCACATGCCATCTGCCTGTGCAGGGCTGATGGTCTGTCAGGGTTTATCACAGCCCCAGACATCATTAGCCTCCATAGGATTTGTACGCAGCAGGAAAGAGACACAGTCAAGAAATAAGGATTCTCTTCTGGCTTCCCTAAGGGCAGAGAAAGAAGGCTGCTCCAGGGCTTCCTGCAAGCATCAGTTATACAGGCTCCCCCAGGGCAGGCCACCTGTCAGCCACCTTCACCATGGACATTTCCATTTGGACACTGCCTTTTGAGCTCAGCTTTGCTTTATAATGAGACTACGTGGACTCTGAAGCAATCAAAAGAAAAAAAAAATAAAACTCTGATGTATCTGCTCTTCTGTGAAGAACACATTTATAACTGAGTCCTACAGACAGGGTTGGAGAACTGAAATGGGATTTTCTCCCACTCTCATTTCTTCTCTTTCTTTCCCCCTCAGCACATGCTTGTTTCACAACAGTTTTGTGCACTAACCTCAGAGATGGACATGTTTTCATTTCAGGCACTTGACCCATTGTCCTTGGGTATTGTATTTAAAACCAAACTCAGCTCTAAGCCCCTAAGAATGAATGGATTACTGTCTCTCTATGAATTTTGTAAAAATGCTATAGGAAATGTCAGCTTCACAGTTTCCAGGGTTTGTGTTTAAGGAAAAAGGATTACTGTGCCAAACAGTGAATTACAAGCTCCTAGGTACTACAAATGAGACTGATGCAAATCTTTCTCAAACATCTAGGAAAAACTGGGATTAAAACAGTATTGCTGCAGTCCAACCACTGCCTTGTTTGCCCTGATATACTTTGCCTCCCTGTCCAAGAGAGGCCATGCCCATGCAATCTCCCTCACTTGGGGCTCATCATCACAGCTGGGCACACACAGGGGCGCTCCCAACACTGGCAGTCCTCCCTCAAAGGGAGACAAAGGTGTGACGGCCATCCAGCTGGACACCTCAGAGCCCCCAAAGGGAGAGCCCCCCTCATTTTATCTCTGGGGAATCCTGGTAAGGCTTTTATTGAACAGCACAAGCCTTTGGCTCTGGAGCTGCTGGAGCCCGTTTTCCCCAGGTTTGGCACCGCCTGCTTGGGTTCCCTGTTGATAAAGTGAGGCAGCTGCAATTGGGGCAGCTGTAAGAGCAAGACCCCTGTGTGCTGTGTGGGGATCAGCCAGGCTGCTGAGATACCCTGTGGCTTCTCTGATACCTAATAGTGCAAGTCAGCTCACCTACCTTTGCTTCTGGGGGAGGGCACATGGGGTACTTGGCTGCTGCCTTCATGCCACAGCTGAGTACTTGAGATACTTAAGATTTCTATTTCCATATCAAACTTGGCTGAAACCAGCCACAAGGAATTAGGAATCCAAGAGATTCAAAAGACAGGTAATATTTTACGGTGTGACTCTTGGGGATGGTGCTGTGCAGGGCCAGGAGCTGGACTCAATGATCCTTGTGGGTCCCTTCCAACTCAGCTTATTCTGTAAATCTGTGATCAGCTTCCAGCAAGCCTCAGCTCAAGTTTCCTTCACTCCATCTCACCTGGTAGGCCTGATCCTTTGCCACATTGACTGTTGCCTTATCATTTACACCCAAAAGTATGTGTAGATGTGTTATCACAGCTCCTCACAGGCACTCTTGTTACTAACCACATCTCCACTTCAGGATGCTGACCATGTCCAGACACCTGGAAAGGGTGGTGATACCTGGTGGAGTTAATGGCCACTTTTCCTGGAAAGAAAAAAGGTGGAAGGGAACCAACCATACCAGGAGAGTGTGCTGACACAAGAACAATATAGGAGAATATAGTATGGATGGGAAAGGGGGGGGGAAAAAAAAAAAATAATGAGAAAATGTGAAACAGAATTAGCAGGAAATTGTAGGATGAGGTAAAATAAATCCAGTATTAATCTGATGCAAATTTACTTGCTTCATTCAGAGACCACAGCACATACGCCAGTAAAAAAAGGTGTGTGTATATACTGTTTAGGTATTCCTTCCTAAGGATTAACCATTCTCTGGAAGAAATACTGGTCATTTCCAGTAAGGAGAGCATTACTTACAAAAAGAATGTCAGGGCAGAAGATGAGAGGACACCTGGCACTGGTCCTTATCCCATGAATTGTCTCCAGCTAGAAATCAGATTTGAAGTAAATAAACAAACTTGAGCAGAAGCATGCTCATCTAAGTGCTCTTAAAAATGAGCAGTATGTATAGCTCCTAATTACAGTGACATCTGCTTTGTCCTTAATGAGTGACAACTGAGAAAGTCTCTTCCCAAAAACACTTTTGACATTATCGACATAATCAGAAGGCATCCCAATATATGCAGGCAATTAGTGATAACCACATTTCAAATAAGAAGTAAATCTACCACAAGTATCAATATTCATCTGGAGAGTATGAATCTTTGAGTCATATTTAAATGAGTTTCCTTAATTAAACTGACAATGAAGTCAGTTCATGTTTATGAAAGTGTGCCTCTTCCTCTATCATCACAGGTTAAAGATTCTCTGGAACTTTTTCTCCTTCCTTTATTAAGAGCTTGTAGAACTGAACCAAGTTTGACTTTCTGCAGGCTTGGGCCTATCATCAAACGTGGGCTCACCCACATGTCTTGGATGCTCACAGAAAAAGAACTCGTGCTTTCAAAAGCTGCTGATTCTGATGTCAGTAGGGGCAGGTATAAGTCTTGGCCTGCATTGATGGGCTGCTGCCTGTCAGGGTATGATACAACATTGCATGCAACTGTACAGATCTACATTTAAATCGCTTCTATGTTTCAAAATCACACACAAAATTACATATAAAAAGATACAGACATGTATGAAAAGATAACACTGTTAGGGTAGAACTTTACAGCATTCATAAAAAGTGGCAACTCTGGTATTAAATGGCTGTGCAGCTGCACTTGCTTTTAGTTTTCAAAAGGTGCAAGAAACTATCTGATAACCAAATAAAAATGCAAAAATAGTTGCCTAAATCTGCAAATAAAAGACTTCCCTGCACAGATTTATTAAATTGAAAGTATGAATAACACTCTCTGAGCTAATAGTTGTTTCTGCAAGGATCTGGGGTATTTTTAATGTGTCCAAGACATTAGCTCTCTGGCTAAACTGATCTTACATACTCAGCTCAGCCTGCCTTGAGCCTGGATGATTTAAAAAGAGCTACAACCCAGGATGGAATTGCAAGTCAGATCTAGGGCATCTGTGCCTGGGGTATTGTTACATTGTCTACAAGCATCACTCAATCTCCTTTTGCTCTCTGCATTCAGCCCTTGTAAATAAAGTAAATACTGCCTCCAGCTCAGACTCTGCTTTTTCAATCCTAAGTCTCAAAGCTGACAACAAATAGGAGGTATGCATTATCAACAGGAGTTTGCTGAAATCTTGATGGAGCTATTCAAAGCAATTTTTATGTGAGAGACTGTGTTTGAGATAGGAACCCACCATGTCAAAGGGCAGGCTACTCTTTCTCCACCTGACACAAATCTCTCCGTTAACATTTCAATAAATGCTGCTTCTCAGTTTCCTCCTGGGAAAGGATCAGGGTCCAGGGCAACAGCTTTTTTAGGGATTGTAGGAAAGCACATTTTAAGTAAGTAATAGAGTTTTCTTTCAATTCTGAAGATGAGTCTGGAGTGGTTCATGCCCTGAGTACGTAATCTTCTCTAGCTTTACATCCATCATTTCCTGATGGATTCTCTCTTTGCACAGACTTGCATCTCTTTTCAAATAACTGCCATCTCCTTTTCTTGTCCTTGAAAACTAGCTCTTGTGTAAGCTACTGTCCAATTCTATCTTCCCTTCATACAGTGTGTCATGTTGTGATTTTCTTAAACCAGCTGATGAGAGGCATTAGACACTGTTCACAGGAGACAAAGAGTGTGTTTTGAAGCTTTGTCAATTTAATTTATACCAGTTAATTAGAATCAAAACTTTAATAAAATATCAGCTAAGGTGAAAAGGTCGATAGAGGGGGATATTCAGTTTGTTGAATTATTGAGGAATTCCCAACTCTGGCTACACGGCTAACCTTAGATAGGAGAGCATGGTTGACATCCCAGGTCAAAAATACATCCCGGTATAAGCTGCAGAATGCCTGCAAGCACCTGAGCTGCTCTGTGGGAACTTGCGGGATCTTCCAAACCGTTACCAGTCAGCAGAGGGCAACACAGTCACAAAAACAGGGAAAAGCTTCACAGGCTCTTTACAAGTGCGTAACCCAAAGCCACAGCTCCCTGTGCACACGTGAGCAGGATCAGGTTCCAGACTACTGCAGCCAAGGATGAAACATTTTGTACAAAACCCTCTTTTCCCCAAATACAGCTGATAAGCAAATAAAAGGACAGACGATAAGTAAACCAACTACAGTTGCCAATATCCCAGTAGAATTTCTATGTGATAACCAAGAAATAATCCTGACTACAGCAAAACATGTGAGCTGGCTGCACACATTTTAAATGTAAGTTCACCACAGGGATATGGGACAGACTCTAAGCTGGAGAACTAAACAAATGGAAATTCTGATGTCAACTTGAAAAGAAAGTTATAAGAAAGAATTCTTTCATTCTTGATGGCAATAGTACAAATAGTGGACCAGGCCCTAAGGGTCCAAAATCTAGCACAATATGCCCTACACCTATATGGCACCCTGGCATCCAAGGGGCAGTAGTTTGGAGGGGTTTAGTCCCACTCTGCACCTAGGTTTTCCTTCATGGAGGGTGGAATTTGTGTGAGATTAGGGTCGAGGTGAGACAGATACATGCACAGTGGGGAAACTAAACAGAGCTGCAACAGGAACAACAATGTCCACTGGAGATTCCTGACCTTTTTTTAAAAAAAAAGTCACTGCCTGTATGCCAAATCTCTGAGTATATCAAAGCTATATCAGCTTGGATCAAATATCAGTTAGCTCTTCTGACAATGACCAGAAGTAGATACCTAGAGAAATGTTTAAGCAAGGAAATGCCTGTAGAGATACTGCCCAGAACATCCTGCCAACCAGTCACAACTTGCAGGGCAGCGACTGCCCGGACCATAAGGGCTGTGTTTGTGTTTACCAGCCCTTCACTGATTTCTCTGATGAGAATGAAATAAATGAAGACCTTTATCACCCTCCAATTCCTGTGGCAAGGAGTTCACTGAGCCCGTAGACTTTTGAAGAATCACCTTGGGTTCTTACCCAGTGTTTTCCCTCATGCTTACACTAGAAGGGGTGGTGAAAACCCTCTCCTGTTCCCTATTGCCCCAGCACTCAGAGACTGCCTTCCTCTCTCCACTGTCACCTCTTTTCCAGCTAGTAAGAACTGTACTGTTTATTTCTTCTGAGGAAGAAGCCCCATTCCTTTGGCCACTTTTGACATCCTGGTCTGAACATTTTCCTGTCCCAATCCAGCTTTTTTGAGAGGCAGTTGAACTTTCCACTTCTGTATTGCAGTGAATGACTGTGAACTGTACTAAAATAACAATTATAATTGAAGATTACTAAGGTACAACACTATTCAGCTGCCTGTCTGCCTTGTCACGATGCAGCAGAGATGTAAAATAAATACTAGTAAAACTTAAACAAATGACAATCAGAAGTCAAATGAAACTAATGAAAATCAGAGGAGGATGATGAAAATAATTCCTTCTTCTTTACTCCCCACCCTAGAGAGGAAAATCCTCACAAATCACCTCCTTCCAATTCTGTAACACAGCATCCTGTATCTTACTCTAATGGCATCTGTTCTGATCTCCCATAGTCAAAGTGGCAGTTTCAGGTTTCTAAGCCAGGCACAGCTTTCTTTTCCCATAATGAGTTCTGCCTTTCCAGCATATCAGACATAATGTGGTTGCTATGGAATTGGGTTTGCCTTTGCTGTTAAAAGATGATGGGCTTTCTCATTTAGCAGCATGCTGTTCCATGGGCAGGGCCTCCAGCATCTGGCACACCAGAGGCAGCTGATGTTCATTCCTCTTTCAGGTCTTTATGATCCAATTTACATTTTCCATGCATGTTCTTTCCAAACAACCACTTGCTGTTTTATTTTTTCAATTCCACTTTATGAAACACAGTCAGCTACTGGGGATTCTCGAACAGACTGTTCCATTTTTTGAAATGGGGAAAAGCACAAAAGTAAAATCCACAGCTTTTGTTGTTATGCTTCCAAAACAAAAAGTGCAAGCGTTTTTACGAAGCCCGTGGCAGCCTGAGGGGTTGCTGAATCCCCCCTACATCCCGGGACACAGCAAGTCTGCTGCAAAACACGGTAAGTTTTTGCACTGGAGTAAATGGATGGTGCCTGACAGTGGGACTTATCCCTCATGTGCATACACATACCTATATGTAACTGCACATATGGGGGGGATTCATGCTGCTGCAGGTGGGTAGATAATCCACAGGCTGCTCTCCTAGATCAATACTACCAGCCAGGATTATTTGGCATCCAGGAATAAGGTCTCCCTGCGGCTGGATGTATGGCCAACACAGGCAGCGGAGACATCAGGGGCTCATGAGGGCTCTGCCCGAGCCGGAGCCGTGCTGCGGAACACGGACACATCCAGCCCCCGACAGGGCTCCGGCCCCTGAGCGCCTGGAGGAAGTGCGAGGTTGTCCTGCGGGCACGGAAGGTGTCGGTCCTGCTGGCCGATAAGGAGTGGGCTGCTCGGGCCAGCGACGCGGGGGCTGCCGGCAGGCCGTGTCCCCACGCAGGCCGTGTCCCCACGCAGCCCGTGTCCCCACGCAGCCCGTGTCCCCGGCAGGCCGTGTCCCCACGCAGGCCGTGTCCCCCGGCAGGCCGTGTCCCCAGGCAGCCCGTGTCCCCGGCAGGCCGTGTCCCCAGGCAGGCCGTGACCCCAGGCAGCCCGTGTCCCCAGGCAGGCCGTGTCCCCACGCAGCCCGTGTCCCCGGCAGCCCGTGTCCCCGGCAGCCCGTGTCCCGAGGCAGGCCGTGTCCCCGGGCAGGCCGTGTCCCCCGGCAGCCCGTGTCCCCAGGCAGTCCGTGTCCCCAGGCAGCCCGTGTCCCCAGGCAGGCCGTGTCCCCACGCAGCCCGTGTCCCCGGCAGGCCGTGTCCCCACGCAGGCCGTGTCCCCCGGCAGGCCGTGTCCCCAGGCAGCCCGTGTCCCCGGCAGGCCGTGTCCCCAGGCAGGCCGTGACCCCAGGCAGCCCGTGTCCACAGGCAGGCCGTGTCCCCCGGCAGCCCGTGTCCCCAGGCAGTCCGTGTCCCCAGGCAGCCCGTGTCCCCCGGCAGCCCGTGTCCCGAGGCAGTCCGTGTCCCCCGGCAGCCCGTGTCCCCCGGCAGGCACGCCGGGCTGGCCCCGGCTGCGCGCCGCTCCACACGTAGCGGGAGGGCGCAGGAAGGATTTCCTCTGCTCGCTCCCGGCCCCTGCACGCAGCCCGAGGATGAATCACGAGCCTTCCACTGCAAGATTCCAGGGAGCTTTTTCAGCATCCTGGATGCAACCTGCCCCAAAAGCAAGGTCTGAGTTAGTGGTGCTCTGCACTCTCGAGCTCTGTAAAAAGATATACATCAGCTGCACGTTTCATTTTGCTGTCCCTTATGGCAGGAGAAGTGAAGGCAGAAAAAAGCAGAAATTCCATAGATGAGTTATGTGGAGGCTGAAAAAACCCACTACAACTCACACATTTAATTTTCCCTACTGTTTGCCTTTTGAACCTCCTTTCTGAGATGACATGGACAGTTTCAAAACTGATTAATGAATGTTACATTGTTGACTAGCAGGAATAGCATCCCACTGGATCAAAAGAACAGGCAGCCTCATCAAAGAAAGACCAGACACAAGGGATTACGCCTCACATGCCACTGGAAACCCACCTATGAAATCAAAAGAAAACTAAATGCTGTCAAGGGGCATATGCTCAAATTTTATGGTCTTCCAAGACTGAAATATCAGACACCAACCCAAACTGTGTAAAAGCACTACAATTTTCAGCTAGAAAAAGCTGTCAGCTGATATGCAGCCGCTTGACTAGAAAACACTGACTTTTGTCATAGAAGGGGTAGGAAACAGTTAAAGTAACTTGGTGGTTATTTCTTTAAAAAAAAAAAAATCTTTATCTTACAAGCTAAACTTGCTTGAGTGATTAACAAATGGAGAATCCAGGGTCAGGTTTTGTAAGGGCTGCTCTGCTGCCAGCTGCCTACGGGGCTGGGTGGGTTTAGGAGAGCAGAGTAGAAGTGTGTCCCCTGCTGCAGCATATCTGGAGAGCATGGTGCAGGAGAGTGATCCATGGGGTAACACAATGTCTGAAAGGTGGTCTTACATCAATAGTCTTGAAAAAAAAAAGCCAAGATCTCCTTAGACATCAACAACCATGAGAATTCAAGGCACCTGCCAGTACATTTCGCAGTACATTTTGGGATTTGATTGTTGCAGCCGAGGCGGGTCAGAAGAAAGTTGTGAAATGTCAGAGCGAGATACCGCCCAACTCCTGACTTGAAACCCACAATGGAGAACAGAATCCCTGTCTAGATGAGCTCTGGCCAGTACTGGAGTCAAAAGTACCTTCAGTGCTTTTTTTCATTTCTGGAAAGATCTGTGGGGGAGGAAAAGGCTGTCCTGGAAAGTTGGAGCAAGTGGCTACACAACTCTACTTGCCACAGTGAATTAGGCAGCCTGCCATAGGGCCAATTCAGAAAAACAAGTATCCCCTAGTGAGCCACGGTGCTGCTACAGGACAAGAACAGCCTTTGCAGCAATCAGCTGGCACAGGAGAGTGCTTCCTCTCAGTCTCTGCTTTGCCCTCAGCCTTAGGCTTTGGTGGGACGGTGACAAAGATGCATTTCTAAATGTATGTATACATTCTTTTGCATGAAAGTATATTAAATACTTACTTATATTTAAGGTGAATTGGTGAATTTACGGCTATTTGAGATGGTAAACAAGTATACAATATGTGACCTAGTCGATTTTTATTTATTTGTGAAAATTGTTGGCAGCAGGGTGGAGGCTGCTCTGTGCATGTGCTCTCCTAGGAGATGTAATGGTCCTTTGATTAGGAAAAAACAAAAACAAAAACAAAAACAAAAACAAAAACAAAAAAAAAAAACCAAGAAGAAACACTGTCTTGTGTCATTTGGAGATTTTTAATTGGACTATCTTCATTGTAACTTCCTCTCCACAAAGGGAGATGGAAGTTTCAGTTCCTGCTCTGAAGACTGCTGGCAGTGTTTAGACTTATGCCCAGCACAAGGACCTAGATATACCCATGTGGGCATGTAGAATCACTAGCATGGAAAACAAAACGAGCAAAGTCCCAGCATTTATCTGTGGTGCCCCACTGCCTTCCCACGGAAGCAGCAGTGGGCTTGTGCTGGCAGAAGCATGGCTGAGGCATCAGAGGAACGGGATGCAGCAGAGGGAGGCAGTGTTGCATCAGCTGCATTTAAAGTCGCTCTGTTTTCCCTTCACAAACCAGGGGAAAGCACAGCTCTTAAAAGCAATTCAGAGGAGGAGTCTATATTCAGCTTTCTTTATTTGACCAGCGGGAGCTTTCAGCTTTCCTATGTATTTGAAACTATATGCCTTAGTGCTTCAAAGTCATTTTGGAAAGGGGAATGAGCGCATCAAGCTGCGTAACTCCTGCAGCATAAAGAGAGGTCAGGAGTTGGTTTTGCATAAGAATTGTGTTATCCAGTTCATGGGGAACTATTACTGCCAGGAAGGTTGAGGGATGAAAATGGAATGGATTAGACAGATCTTACTGTTCCTGATCACATCAGTGCTGATGAACAGAAAATTTGTTTTACAGTTGCACAACCAGTCAGCCTAACTCCAGCCCTCTAGAAACAGGACTCCACTGTAAATCAGTCCTCAGCACTCCCTTCAGCATCAGTGGCAAATGCCAGGTGCTGTCAGGCAGGATTTCACTCCCCATGGTAGCAGCCCCTGTCCTGAGATGCCACATAGCCACTGTCAGACAGCACTCCAAATCTGGTATTGTTCATCTGAGGAGCCACACCCAAAGAAGCAAAACATGGTGAGCTCTCCAGAAGTACTTCCTGAAGTTCAAATGATTCCATTTATTTTTCATTTATAGTTGATAATCACAAGTGCTGCTTTAAGGATGCTAAGGTCATGCAACCCACTGGGACACATTTGCTACATTTTGTTTTCCTGGAATTAGGTAACCTTTGCTTCTCTTGTAGTATCTGTCCTGCGTATCCAGGATTGACACATCAGACAGAGGGACACCAGAACCACTACTGGGCTTTATGTCCTTCTTTGGGATTTCAGGGCAGAGAACAAAGCTGTTGAGATGAGAATTGAGCCTTTGAATCATTAAATATGAATTACTCATGAGCTTTTGTTTTGTTTATTGCAGTCTGGTTAATTCGCACCCAGCTGATTAAAAATCACTCTTCCCAAATATAAATCACTTTAATGATTTAATGCCAGACCACAAAATGGGATGTGTAATAATCCACCTTATCCTTCATTCAACTGGAGGATAAAATAACCACAAAACAAAAAACCAAAACACCACAAACTGCTTCATTTTTCTGCTCAAACCATATCACTGTTTGCTGGGGCTCATTTGCCTGCAGGCCCTAGAGACACTGTTTCAGCTTTCTTACTTAAACAAGCTTCAGTCCTTGGGAGCAGGCAAATACTGTGCTTCCAGACACACCCCACAGTGATTCTGATCTGGCCTCAGCTCATGATGCTGATGCAGTTATTGGGTCCCCCAAACACCTCCTCCCAGGTTCTGTCCCTCATGTGCACTCCTCAGAGCCATTGGGCTAGAGCTGTCTGGTCTGGCTGAACTGCCTTTCCAAATCAATGCTACAGAACAGCCAGCCCAGCAAGGGAGGCAGAAGCTCAGGCAGCAAATGCAGACCATGAAGGACTGGGTGTGTCTGCTGACAACTATTTTTGCATGTCCAGTCCTGTCACAGCTGCTAGAAGTCAGGGTGGCATTGATTCTAGGATGGACAGAGAGGAGGGATGACAGCAGTGTAACCTATAACTAGGTGTACCTTATAAAAGGATCAGCTCTCTGAATCTATGGCCAAATTACTTCTCTAGCTTTTCAGATAAGTATTTTGCACAGCCAAGAAATCCCTGACTCCTAAATTCCTCCCTTTCCCCTGTCACAAGACCGCAGTTGCTTTGGATTGGGAAGCCCATCTGAATTTCATAACCAATAATTTTGTCACTTATTAGCATAATGGTTCACATAAATAGACTGCTTGAATATGAATGCAACCATCATCATCACCCTTCACCTTAAGCAGGGAAAATGAGTGCAGTGGGTCTGCACTGATCATCCTGCAGATCATTTTTTAGCCTTGAAAATCTCGCTTTTCTTTGAAAAAGGATCCTGCTGCAATTAATACTGATACATGGCAGTTGCTGTCTCAGAGAAGTTGCCATGCCAAAAAGAACTGACATGTATTTTTAGACAACACTTTAGGGTAAATCAACAGCCAGGTACTTTCCAGGTACCTATGATACCACTGCTTCCCTATGGAAAATGAAAGCCTGAAGAGTATAAGAACAGCTGAGATATTTAATCTGTTCACTTTCATAACTTTTGTGTTAGATCACTAGTGATACACAGCATGGAGAGTGGGATTCTTTTGCGTTACTTCTGCTCCCAAACACATAAGTCTCCAGCTCCAGCCTTCAAATGCCCATTTACACAGACTCATTGTCTCAAAAGTGCCTGTACCCCACTAAATTCCCAGCTGTAGTACTGAGACGTGTGCTCCAGAGAGTCTGCCTGGCACTGGCCTCACATCCTTTCAATATGTATATGAAGGAGGCAACAAGAATAGTGCCAGATGGCAATGGGAATGGAAATGATATGACGTACATCTGTGATGCGATTTTTTCTTTCTTTCTTTTTTTTTTTCTTGTGAATAAAGCATCTTGTGAAAAGAGGAATTAGATGCAGTATTTATAACAGTCCTTCATAAACATCCCCAAATTCCAAGTAGAAGACAAAAGGCATGAATCATATCACAGCAGGCGCTATAGCTGGGGAAGTGGCCTTTATGAAGATTGCTTCCGTAATTTGGGCTCCAGAATGAAAGAGAGCTGCTCTTAGGAGATCTGTAGGAAGTTGATAATGGCTTATTTAATTGTAGTATCACTAATAAAATCAGTGTTTTCATCAGGAACATTTCCTTAGCTAAAAATGCCATGATTCTTCAACTGTAGTTTGATCCTGTTCATTTTGTCTATAAATGATATAATGCCAAAAAAATAGATTAGGACATTATAGTTTCCTTTAAAAGGAAACTTTTAAACTGTGGCTGCAATCCACACCATAGAAGACGATAATCCCATAATAACTGACTTGGTATGCAGAAATAAAACAATTACTCATAAACCAGAGATCATAAAGCAAGGAAATTTGTTCTCTATCAATTATAGAGGAAATGAGACTATAATTTGCTCTTTATGACTTGACAGCTAAAAATCTCCCATTAATTGAGCCTTGTCATTAAAGGAATTCTCCTCTTGCATAATTCTTCAGCAGTTTTGGTGGCAGTTTTATGTTCTTAACCTATTTGGTGACATTGAATTTGCACCTTGTACCAGAAGAATATCACCCCATTCATATTAGTCATGGGAAAATCCCAAAATAGAAAGGATGTAATCTGAAGAAACTTCTGATATCTACGCTGAAAAGCATGAGACCATCTAGACTCACAGGATTGATGGACACCGACAATCAAGTCAAAGGGATCTACACACACCAGTCATTTTCAGATGCATCTGACTTCAGACAACCACAATGGAAAATACATGATTTAAAATTAAAACCTAAACTACTAACCTACCTGGTTTTCCCACTATTTAACAGCAAAAGTTTAGCAAAGCTGACAGCAGATCTCAGATCATTCGGCAATGCCAACCCTGATTTGTAGCTAGACTTTTTTCCTACTGAAAGTAGGCAGGGATTTTTTGGGAAGCAAATGGTTAGTGGCATTAATGAACAGTATGTATTGCTGCACTCAGACATCTGTGAATACATTTCCTGTACACATACAACAGAAGGGGACAATCTCCTGTAAATCACAGGGAGATATGAGGCAGTGATGGCCAACAAAGACCAGGAGTAGACTAGGCCAACAATGGCTAGGAGTAGATAATGGCATGATTGTCATGGTATCCCTGATGCTGGCCTTGTGCCTTGTTTTGTGGGCCCTGCAAGGCCTGGTTTGTAGTTTCCTTACCTTTGTATCATTAATCTCCAGTGCAGAGGCTGCAGCTGGATCCAGAAGATGCACAGAGATATTTTGGTACAATCCACCTTAGCCTGTTTAAGGTACTCAGCAGCTGGGCATCATTTCATAGCATCTTCCACTAAGAAGTGCTCAAAGTCAGGGCAGAAAGATACACAGAGTTCTGTGAGGAATCCTGCACAGAACCACTGCCTAGGTAGTGCTAACCATCAGCAAAGCCAGGCAGAAGAGGATACAATCAGATTTTAATGGGAGTATATCACTTCCAGCTTGTTATGACTGCATTCCAGCCAAGGGAAGATAAGACTCCAGCATTCCTTTGCACTTTACCATCAAACCAAAGAATAGCTGAATAGCAAATGATAGCTGACAACAGCTTTAAGGGAGGAAAATGGATAAAAGCAGAGCTTTCTCAAGCAAAGCTTCAAAGCGTGAAAGGCAAAAACATTCCCAGAGCTGTCTACTAGCGCGCAGTACCAGACTGCCTGGAGATGACTCCAGACAACCACAACAGCCTCAAGAGGATAGGTAAGATAGGATATCATGATAGCTGCAAAATCAAATATTGCCAGATATTCCCATCCCAGTCCCACATAGGAAATTACTGGAATGATAACCAGGGCTCCCTAATAGCCATTTTACAGATTGTGTGATATTGCATAGCATTCAGGAAGGTTCATCAGCATGAAAAACTTGTGTGAGAGAGGAAGATTTATTGTGCAGAAATGTACAATGCAGTCACGGGTGAAGGCTATGATTTGTTACTGCTCTCATGAAAACTGGAGCAAATTTGATCACATTTAACATCGTACGTATTTTCATCAGCAGGGAAAAAATTCTATAGACAGTATTCTGGAAAATGAGAAATTACAAGTACAATCAGAAAATAAAGACTGTCAGGTTTTGCTAGCTGAAGGAATGGTTGATATTCAGGGGAAAAATTACTTTAGGGAATAATTATTATTATAATTACTTTATTTCAGTTTTGTTGTCTAGCTGATGGGACTCGTCAGTTGAGACAGGCTTGCTCTGATAATGCTGGCAGGGTCACAACACTGGGGATGACAGCTTATTTTCTCATGACTTCTTATCATACAGAGGATTGTCTTACTGACAATATTAATAGACATTAATATGACAATGCTGCAGCTGCCTCCGTCAGATGTGCTCCCTGGAGTTTTAAAAGCATCTGTTACTTTTCACCTTTCTGAAGTAATTGCAATTGTCTTCTACCTGCAGCCTCATCATTCTGCTGAGATATTTCTACACTATGTCCATTATTGAAGGGGAATGAACAATACATCATCAACAAGCAACAGCCACTCACTTTGTCTTTCTAAATTTATCACTATAGAACACATTAATGCATTATAATAGCTATACTTGTGTCCTAATCTGCATCCATTGTGTTCCTTCCATTATGTGCAGTAATGATACGGTTGTTGCACAGGTATTATTCCTATAATCCATGAAATATCACAAAGTCTCTCCTTTTTTTTAATTTTTTTTTTCAGGACTTACAGATTTAGAAATTCCACCTTGATCATGTATTTTTTCCATTGTAAAATCGTTTTAGGAGAGAATTTTTTATGAATTTCCACTGTAAATTTGTCTTTGGAGAGAATTTTTAACAATTTTTTTGTCCCATATGTTGCTCAGAAATAGTATTACTATTCAACAACCTTTCATTATTCATTAGAAAATTGGTGTGGGAGGGGAGGTGAGGGGAGGCAGCAGAGGAACCTCTATCTCACATGCTTCCCCTTAAATTTGCTGGAGCTATCCTAAATGTTTTGACCTTCTCTGCATCCTCTTAAAGCCTGCTTCTTGCAAGAAATCTGGCCACTGAAATGGATGCAATCAAAAAAAGAAAATTCAGAACTTCACTCTCCTGAATGGTAGTAGGCATGATTCTTTAAATTTTATTACAAATTTCCACCATTTACTATGGGATTTCACACCATCCACTTCTGAAATTGGGCTGAATTTTCTACTAGCTTAGAAACAAAATCCACTCTTGAAATTCTAGGAATAGTATAATTTCCTCTCTCACACAGTGTTCCCTGAACTATGTAAGTACACCCATTTCTTCAGTTGTACTCATTAAATAGGTAATTAGTATCATGGGCGTGTAAGAGTCTGAGGTGATTTCACAAAAAAAGTATAAAATATTTTATGTTTAGTTCAGCATGAATTAACTGTGAAATTGTATTTCAGTTAGACTGAAGAATTGCACTAGGATGGAGAATTAAATCAGTCTTTAACCAGTAATTTCAGGATGCTTACTTACTGAAAATGTGTACTTTGCTACCCTCAATTAAAGAATGCTTGAGGCTACATTAATTTCAGCAACTTTTCAAAGACAGGTAAATAGTACCAATATTACTAAGAAAGAAGAATCAGGCACAGTGCAAATTAGTTAAAATACTGGTCCCGAATTTTCTTCAGAAGATGCAAGAATGAGGATGAATCTCACCTCCCCCCAGTCATCCCAAAATGAGGAATCTAGTCTACACCACACACCCAGGGAACAGCATGGGGAGAAGAGAAATGGGAACCCTCAGAAAACCCAGCCCCACCTTAACCACTTTTTACCTCTCTTTTTCCAGGATGTGACAAGCAGTCTACAAACAGCAAACAGCATTGACTGTGCTTTGCATATAACCAAAAGAAATGAAAAGTGCAAATGACACTGCAAGAGCAATCACGTCAGATCTCCTGCAAACATGAGCTGAATTTGCTCACAGCAACAAGGAACAATTTCCAGAGAGGACCTCAGTGTAATAGCCAGTGAAGGTACAGTTTAATGAAAAGTTTCAGTACCTTTAACCACAAGCCTTGCTGTCACATCATTAAAAAAAATAGTATTTAACTTACAGGGCAAAGGAACATGGTCTGTGGCTGTCACGTAGGCAAAGCATTGGAGTGGTTTGGTCAGACACTATCTGATCTGCAATAAACCTTATCAATGTAAAGTAGCATTAGTGGTTTGGATTGGGATGAGGCATGCTAAAATTTTATTTCCTCTTTTATTAAACTAAGGCCTGAGTGGCTTAGAAGTGTTACTCTTATTCAGAAATTAAAAAGAAATAGCTGAGCATGGAGATATCACAAATCAATTTCTGCTTGATTCACATGAAATAAGTAATGATTTTTAAATAATTATATTTGTTGTTGATATCCTCCTGAACATGCCAAAAAGCCAAGCCAAAGAAACACAACTCACCTGTCACTATCCCATGAACCCAAGCTTTCAGGTGGGTTGGTTGTAGACATGAGCAAGGCCGGGACCTCCTGCACTGACAGAGCTCTTCTGGAGGCCCAGAGGGGTGCCAGCCCCTCAAGAAACACAAAGACAAGCAACAAATTGGGGGGAGGGGGGGGGCTCTCTACCAGTTCAGTCTTGTAAAAATTAAACAAAAGCCACAGTCAGGAAATTTGAAATAGAAAGGACAAACTTCAAGCTGTGATATTTCTAAATGAGTGTGTATACATTTATCTGTCAAAATATTTTCAGGGGTTTCTATAAAACAACAGTATTGTGATGTCAGTCCAGTCTTTAGAAAGTTTACAACAAAAGAAGAGGGGGAAAAGAGGGTATTTCAAATACTCACTCTTTCACATGTCTGGTTTTTCCCAGGTAAATATTATTTACACTTCAATACAATATGTTATACTGTAAATCTATTTTATGAATCTATTTTAATCACTGACAATATTTAGTGATGTCTTTGTTAATGTGGTTTTGTTTCAAGAACAACAGAAATGTTTACTTTTGAAAGAGGAACTTTTCTTATCTTGCCCTGGAGAATGTATGCAAATTCAGGCTCAAAATATTGTACTTATAAAGGGTTTTCTTGTCAGTATAGAATAAACAGAGCTTATCCAAGTTCAAAAAGAAAAGGTGTGAGAAGGCATAATCACTTCAACTTAGAGACTGGATTGCCGGTGTTGAAATGGGTGTGGATGGAGCAGGACGGGCAGAGAGTAAAAACAGTGTAAACCAAAAGGGGAGCTAGGGACACTCTGGTTTCATGGAGAGCAGCTTGATCTGCTGGTGACAGCATGGCTTTTTGGTTTCCATCTCTTTTCCATGCTTCCAAGTTTCACACACCTGACATCTTCAAAGAGCTGAAAACAATTATGGAAGGAGGCCCAGCTGCTTCTTTGAGGTGTCAGTGCTGGGGAATAAGGCATGGAAATAACAGTAGGTATTCCCAGGCCTCAGGCATGCCAGGGAGACAAGAGCTCCCAAGGCCATCACAAGGACTCAGCCAAAGAGGTTGAGGGGATGTAGGAAGCTGGGCATAAAATGCACCAAAGGAGGGCACAGGGTACCAGGGAGTTTGGAGTGGCAAAGAGGAAAACCATCACAACACAGTCAACGAGAATCAGCAGCAGAGAAGAAAAGAAAAAGAAAAAAGATCTCTGAGAGTCAGGCAGTTCTTTCTCTGTTTGCCAAATTAATTTTGCAATTAAGACCCTAAGTGCTTTATTAGCTGTTCTTTTTCCCATTAAGCAGTTTTAGTAACCATGGGCATGTCATATAAATACAGTCAGAGAAAGCAGACAGCATAGTTATGAACAGGAGGTTCAGCATCTGTAAGGCACACTGCCACTATCAACTTTGTTATACAAAATCACTTGATAACTGGTTTCCCATTTCCCCACCACAAACCTAATTTTTGAATAGACAGAAGGTAAAACTTGCAGCAAGGTAAGCTTAAAGCTCAGCAAGCTTAAAATTCCTGATCAGGCTCAGCTCACTTTCAAAGCTATCTGAAAATTACTTGTACCTTCTCATAGAAAAAACAACCATCCCCTAGTTCATGTTATACAAACTCATACATTTATACAGCTAAATAATTCAGGGCAAAACTGCCTGTAACTAACTGTACATGTTATAGCCCAAAGTTTATATCTTCATGCAAATTTATTTGAGCAGCTTCTCCTTTTTGTTAATTTGTATAGCCTTTGCTTTGTATGCTCCCATTTTTATGCTCCCAGTTTTTATGAAATCTTTTCAAAATGCTAGCTCTGTACTTCTATCAGCCCTGCAGTTCTGCTGAAATAAGTATGGCCACATCCAGTTGACAAAAGTCCACCTACTTCAAATTCCCTTCTCTGGCAGGGGCCAATAACAGATGCTCAGAAAACAGGTTAAAGAACAAGTACATCTGCTGACGGTGCTCAGGATACCTTCCCCAGTTCCAGGAATCATCAGTTCAGGAACTTCTTGAACCAGGAATGTCATCTGTCATGGTTAGGTTATTGGGTTTAATAGGTCCTTGAAGGACCTCTTTAAGGTGCTTAACCTGAGCCTTCACACTTATCATTCAATTGGCTAAATTCAATTACCTACTACCTCCCCTTCATGAGCTCAAATTTCCAAAGCAGTGGAGCTGCTTTATTATTTGCTTTCCTTATAGGAGTAATAAATAACATTCAACACTACTCTAGAAGAAAATTTTTTATGATGATACCTAAAGCTGAATTGAAGTGCCATATTATTTTCAGCAATATTGCCCCATTTTCCTGTATAAGAAATCTTGCAAGGCACTTGTCTGAAAACAGTACATGACAAATCTGCTTCAGGTATTGTCATAATAAAGGAATTGTTTCAGTTCAAGGAACAATTGAACATCACTTTACAGATCTTTCTGAACAGATCTGGGCAGAAGTTTGGAAAATCTGGGTAAGGGTGTATTTGGGTATTTTTGGATGGATAAGAATAAAGACTGATAACCGTGTCTACTGCTGCTTTGAATGTCAAGAATAATTTCAGTGGTCAAGTGGTGGAGGGAAAATGGCATTACCACTTAAACCACAGCTAAGCAGACTGAAGTCCTGCTTCCTCTGAAACATTCCACAGGTTCACCTTTGAGACCACTTTCTTTTTGCCCTGAGAATTTAAAACTGAAAAAAGCACATTAAATCCCTGTCTGGGGTACAGACACATTCTCACCCTAATTCCAACTCCTTCAAGTGATGAAGACTTTGTCACTGATCTCAGGAGTTCAGCTAGACTGCTCAGGCTCAAGTCTGATGCAGAGTTCTCTGGGAGAACACCAGCAAATCTCTCATTGACTTTGAAAGATGAGAACAGCTTGTCATCTGTCACCACCTTCCTGATGATATCAGCTTAAATACTTGTATCCTAAACACACTGCATTCTGCTTGTTGGTCTTTGTGAAGCTCCTCAAAAAGCTGCTTCTTCTGATGAGGGCAATGGTGGATGATGAGTCCTTATCTCTGAAAAGGGAACGCAGCCAACAGTCCCAACAACTTACCAGGAATGAAAAGCACTTTAACAAACGGGGAAAGAACTTTGCTCTAGCAAGATTTTAAGAACAGATGAAATTTAATAGCCTCCTGCAACAGAACAGCATGTGACTCAGAGGCAGCCACTCCAGCTCTGCCTCAGCTGCTTACTTTCAGTTCCTCGTTTAGCAACTGTTTACATTAAACAAATGAAAATTTAAAGAAGGAAAGAAACCTGCTGTTTCCGATTAAAAGATGCATGTTGGCAGAAGCATGCCTCTGTCCACTTCTGCAAAGGGTGAAATGAACTACGGACGAAGAGAGGAGCACTTTGCTGAGTCACGGAAACCGGGGCTATCTCCAGCGCGCTGCTGCTGATCATCACCACCCAATACCCGGCTGCCGAGGGAGGGGACAGGGAGTGGCAGGCAGCACAGCACTACCAGTACCACCAGTTATTTTTCAAAGCACGTCCAAGGTGCTGGACTGGAGCTGTAAAATTGCTCACTGAAATTTCTGTATGAAGCAATGCAGTCAGACGAAAACAACTTACATCAGCTATGTACAGTGAAGAGCTATCACATGCCTAGTACATAAATGTGATTGAAAGCAAAACAAGAAGGAAAACAAAAGACCAAATCACCTCAAACAGAACCAAGAAGCTGCATTAAATAAATTTCAAATCCTCAAGTAGTCTGAAAGCCAGTCGCAGCAGATCTAGTAGCTCTTGTAGCTTTGTTTAAGACTGGGCAAAACCACAACGGGCTCTCTGCACAAGCTACACCTGAACACAATGCGAAGGGAGCTGCTAAATTCTTCTCCACTGAGTCATCTAATTAGAAAAGCCACCAGTGTGAAGGGCTTTCAATGGAAATACCTAAATCTGACATATGAAATAATCAGAGATGAGCAAGGACAACTTGCAAATACAAAAGTACGAGAGGTAGGTAACTGAAAAGCAAAACTACTGAATAAACCACACCACTTAGAAATGGTTGCTGTCATGTGGTGTATGAGATGAGATGCCAGCAAGAACACCAGTTCTGTTAAGATTTTCTTATTCAGAAAAAATAAATATATCTTGATGCCTTACATATGCTTGAGGATTCAAACAAGCACAAGTTTTCAACACAACACTTCAGAAGAGTAAAAAGTGCCATATGGCATGGACACTGCAGTTAGCAGTAGTGCTGGTGCTGTGACAGAGGTGTTCAGAGCACCCCATTTTCAGGAACACAAAGTCAGTGGGATGTTGTTGCCCATACCTTCACAGTTACATCTAAACTTAGGTATGCCTCTGCAGAATTGCATTACTTTCTTTTCCTTCCTCCAGGATTTGGAGAACTTCCTTCATACATCTTTGTTTGCCCTGCTCATGGGCATGACACAGGGTATGAAAGATTTCTGCAGAACTGCATTTTGTATAAAATTATCTGCCAAAAATGTGCTTCTCTTCCCTTTTTAGGTTCCTTTTTTAAAATTTGTGTTAACCATTGTTCTCAAGACAGCCTTGAAAACATGAGTTGAACATTAGTGCAAACAGTACAGTAATGTTACTCTGTAATCCATAAACAACACGCAGAGGGCTAAGGTTCTCAGTAGATTGTTAGCGCTGTAACTTAAAGCACACTCAATTTTAAAAAGTACTTAACTTCTTAGAAGGCAATTAAAATTACATTTTACAAGTCAATATTATTTAGTAAAGCACTACTATGTTTTCACCAAAGCTTTTCTCCAAAAGATCTTCATCAAAAGAATCTTCAATTCTTCACACATTGAGGATGTCATAAAGTGCAAACCAGTGCAAACTGCAGAGTTGCAGCCACCTGTGATCTTTGTGAAGTCTGTTCATGGGCATGTCACTCAAATTTGGACCAGTGTGAATACTGGTGGCAGGGGAGAGAGGAAGGTAGCTTGCCATGCATTGTGTTATTTGGAAATGCTCAGCTTCAAAGAATAAATATCACCCAGCTAAGTCTGATCTTAAAAGTCCAATAATAGCTATTGCTTTTAGTTCCCCTTGCAGTGAGGGGGACTGGAAAAAAATGAGGGCCAAGTCTCTTCCAATGCACCTGCCTGAGTGGAACATGTTGTGTCAGCACTAGAAGATATTGGTGAACAGGCTTGGAGCTGTTGCATAAAGGTAAAAAGGTACTTCCAGGTGACCAGCTCAAGCTGCAGCTTTGCCTTCAGCACTGGTGAGATCACTGCTTTGCTGGAGCCACTTGGCTCTGTAAACACAATCCCAAGCTTAAACACAGTTACTAGGAAGGAGAGAAGCAGAGGACCTCTCCAGAGCACAGATCCACAGCTCCACTCTTTGGCACTGGGAAGGCTGTCCTGAAGGAGCTGTGTGTATTAACAAGTTTGGCCAGTAACCTGGACTGCACTCGGACACTTGTGTTCCTTTGTAAGTGACAGGCTCTTTCAGCACAGCTGGATCTGGCAAGTGGTCCTCTGGACAATATTCCTCTGTGGAATAATAGGAAGTTCCAACAGGCTCAAAATCCCTTCTTCACCCTGCTCAAATAAATGCTAACAGCTGGATGAGTGACCTGAACAGCCCCTGTCACCTAACAGCCTCACATGATTGTTTTGGCTTTACCGTGTGACAAGCAAAATGCTGTCACAGGATGAGTCAGACTTTGGACTTGGACAGGTCGAGGAGAAGGACACCATTCTCTACAAGCTGATCTCATGCCAGAGTAGCACTTTTTTTTAATCAGTCTGCCTGTGTGCCTCTGTGAGTAAGTCTATAGCTAGACCAAAGAAGCTCAAGTAAATGATCGAGGCCACTGAGCTTGTATGCAGGGTTGGTCCTATGCTAAGAGACACTTGACAAACCAGTGTTGTCCCTAAGTTTGGGACTGAATGACATGTCACATGGCAGTGAACAAGTTAAAGCATTACTCAAGATCATATGACCCATGTTATGGATAATCTGCCTTCAAATCACTTTATCAAGGAACTCAATTTTCATGAAGTTTTTAAACTGCTCTTCTTATTTTAATAGAGCAAATACATCAGGGAAACTTTGAAGTTCTGAGGGGCTTTTAACAAAAGGGACTTTTTGCAGTACTTGTAATGGAGAACCAGTATTTAAGACTGAAGAGTGGTCCTTCAGGATGCCCTGGCTATGTCACCTTTCCTTGGTAGACCACACCCGTGACAAGGCCAGAATCATGACTCGGTGCTGTCTTGGGAGGCCAGTGCAGAGCTGCGTGCTCGCCGTGCCGTGGATGCCGTGTACTGCAGGGCGGGCAGAGGCCGTATCTAAACCGCACAACCGCGGCTCCGCACCAGCACGACCTTTCGTGTGGAAATGCAGCAGGTGCCCAGCAGCTGTTCACAGCGACAGGAGGCCTGTCCCCTGACACCCGGCTGTGCCAGACCCAGAGAGCGAGATCTATCTCTTCCTGGCGGCGCTGGGTTAATGGTTAGACTTCATGATATTAGAGGTCTTTCCAACCTACACAGCTTTATGATTCTATTAATGAGAGACCATCTGGTGGCTAACAAATGTTGCTTTTACACACGCTGACAAGCCGAGAGCCCACGGAAGGGGAGCAGCTATAAAACCTCTAAGCTCCGTCAGCTGAGAGCGGAGCGCACGGCAGCCCGGGGGAGCAGCACGCCGCGGGCTCCTCTCCCTGCGCAGGCTGAGCTCCAGGCCGGGGTGGCGGCGCTAAGCGAGGCCAGCGACGCCGCTGACGCCGCAGATCCTCGTTGTGTAAGCAGCCCGAACACGCCGCGGGCCCGGGGAGCGCTGAGCGGCGGCGCGCTGCTGATATCGCCAAGGCGCTGATGTGTCCTGACCTCCGGCAGCAGCCCCCCGCGTCCCCGGCGTGGGGACAAGCACGGCGGCGGTGACACCCGCGGGCACAGGGACCCCGCTCCGCCGCCGGGCCCGGCCCCGCCCGCCGCAGCGCCCCGCCCGCGGGCCGAGACGGGGACAGCGCGCCGAGATGGCGGCGGCCGGCCTCGTCCTCCCGGCGGCCGCGGCCGGGGGGGCGGCGACGGCGCGGCGGGGGACACTCCTCCGCTGAGGGACACGGCCGCCCCCGTCCCGCCTCCCGGTGTCACGGCACTCGGGACGGGGCCGGTGCGCAGGGGACTGCCCGGCGGGGCGCGGCGGGGGCGCAGCCGGGACCGCTGCGCTCCGGGACGGGGCTGGCGGAGCGCGTCCCCCGTGCATGGGACTGTCACCGTGCCGGCTGCCGCTCGGGGCTTTCGCTTTCACCTCGTGAGCACTTGCGATCTGTTGTCTGGCGCAGGGTTTGAAGCCCAGACCCAGAAATGAGGAAGGTTCTGTGCGTGGAGCCCGTCATTTTCATCTACATTTTTGCGTCTTCCCTGACGAGCCCGCTGGTGCAGCAGTTCATCTACCGGCGGCTGTGGGAGCAGGAGTACAACTCCACTTTCGTGAGCGACAGCAATGTCAGTCACTGCGAGCAGAATAAGAGCAGCCCGGCTTATATCAAACAGAAGGCAAGTGGCGGGGGAGGAATAATAATTGTAAATAAACTCGCAGCCGGGAGGTGCTGCCTCAGTAAAACCTCCTGTTTTATAACCTTAACCTTTAATTCTCCGGAAAGCCGTAGTTTTGTAACCTGCTCTCACTTCACTGTCTCCTCGCTCTAATGTTATGCTGTAGGTAGTGATAGTGCTTTAAAGACAAGGATTTGTCTCCAGGAAGATACTGAGACAAATTCGTATTTTAGCGGGAGCTGAAAATCGCCTGAGAGAATGGGGACCAAATTAGCATTGGGCTGACATTACCGCGGGTACAGCTGGAGGTGGAGGCTCCTCCTCCCACACCATTGTGCGTGTTGTGTTTGTGAGCCACCCGTTGTCTCTGTGGCTCCTACTGTTCTTTGCAACCATGTGAAGTTTAGCAAATGGCCTGTAATTTTGAGGAATAGTATTTAGCTTAAAATACATGTGTTTCAGAGGAATTACGAGAACAAGGAACAGGGGAAATAAAAATAAATTTTTTGTGGTTTTAAAACGTGGATAAAATTTAACTGATCTTTGCATGATCAAATACAGTTGATGGTTTGCCATTCAGAGTATTAGTCTGCCTTACTGGAATACAAGGATGTCAAGATGACAGGATCCCATGGTCAGTTACATTTTTAGCACTTTTCCATAGTTCAGTGTGCTGGATAGATAGTTGTTGAATGATACCTCTTCCATTGCATTTCCAGTACAGTTTTAATGCTACATTTAAGCAGAGCTAGCTGTGAGCTGCCAGCAGAAGTGATGGTCATTCTCCATTTCCCTTCCCCCTCTCACCCCATATGTTGTATCTCTCAGTTCTGCAGTTGCAGGTTATGGTTTGGATTTGAGTGGGGCACTGATTCAACAGAAACCTCATATCTTGTTTTGTGTTGTTGTTCTTTGAATGTTGTTTTGGGGTTTTTTTCTGAAGCAATACACTGCTCTGGCACACTCAGTGCCACATGATTTCTGTGTCTAACATGGGAATAGCAGAGGGAACATATTTTCAGAAGAGGTGCAATAGAACCATACTTGTCAACAACAACTGGCAGTTGGGTTGGATAAAGGGAAAGATGAAACTACTGTAGGGTCAGGAAAGTAAATGATTCACTGAATAAATTACATGGAAGTTTGGGTCACAGAAACAGTCATTTGTCATTCCCTTACACTGCTGAAAAGGTGGTACTTGAAAATTTTTGCTCACATCCCATATCTGAACCTCTGACATGCTGCATATGTGCGAGACTGAATGCCTGAGCTTATCTGCCTCATTTGTCATATATAAAAGGAGATTGTTAATGGTACATGCTTCCAGTGAAGGTGATCAAAGAAATAATTGAGGACTTTTAGTGTGGCATATGTTCGCTGTCATCTGACAGAAGCTGGTCTTAGTAGAAAAGATGTAAAAAGGTCAATAGAATTGTGGTCCAGCATGGCTTCTGGGCTGACCCATGGAGGTAATTACCAGTTATTGTTGGAGTAATGCTTGTATGTTACTCCCAATAAGTGTTTTCTTTAGTATTAGTTCCCCATCTGATGCTGTCTCTGGCAATTTTCTCTAAGGATACAATTCTAATTGCAGAGCTCATCAAGAAATCGACATTTCAAATACATCTTTGCATTTTGCAACCCCCTCAAAATCAACCTGATTTTCAAATTGCCATGACCTATGGTTCAAGATATAAGACTTCATATTTCTTTTCTCAAAACACTGAAGCAGAGTGCTGAATTTCAGCTGAAGTTTAGATAGCGTCTCTGATTTGATGACATATTCACACTTTACAGGTCTTTTGTTTACAAATTACAGTTAATTTGATATTTGAGAACATGAGTCTTTCAAGACAGCAGTTGAATAATGGCCAACAGAACTTCTTCGTTTCCCTTTCCTGCCAAATTTCCGTTCCCTGCATTTCAGCGGTTGCCAGTAGGGCATGAGCTTTTGAACAATTACACTCTTGTCTGTGTGCCTTGCTGCATTTTTATACCACACCAGTTACCATAGTGGAACAATGTAGGTGCTCAAAACACGCATTAATTTAAGTGCAAACGGGCCTCTGTGCTGAGTAATAGTCCTGTGTATGGGCCAAAGAGTAGATCCAGTAACCTAATTCCAAACCCTTTCGCAAGGAAGTGCCAAGTAGATGTTCCGGATTTTCCAAGACCTTCTTAACCTAAGCCTAACTGAATTAGGTTTATAGATGTTGAAACTGTCACTGTAAGGCCCTGTTTGGCATTAATGTTTAAAAGAACATCTCTATTAACAGTTAATTTAGTGTAAGTCCTTATGTTCTGAGAATGAAGAAGCTTTATACTAATCTCACCTATTTCAAAGCAAAATGTAAAAGGAAATTGAAGACAAAAATCACTTGGAGCCTGCATAAAAAGTAGAATATAATTCAAAATGGTTAGTCTTTGCAAAATTTGGATTATTTTTTACAATTTGAAAAAAATAGTCATAATAAAGTGAGTTTGATGGTAATTTGAATATAAACTGAAGCATTCTGATCACCAACTTAGATAATGCTTTTTTAATATCTCAGAAAGAGCTGTATTATTAATCATTAAACATTGTTTAACATCCCATTGATTTATTATCCAATCCATTAATTTTTCCTTGCTACTCAGTAATATGTTATCTTAATGAGCCTGTGAGTTTATCATGTCCTTTATATTGTTCAATATCAGGTGCTGCACTTCTCTCTTAATTTAATCCTTATATAAGTTATTTGCTTCTTCATTTTCATTCTTTTAATTTTGAAATAGGTGATTGTAATATCTTTTTCTGTCCACTGTAATTTTTCAGAGTAGAGTGAATTTGCAGATTAAAAAACTATACCTTTCTCTTCAAATATATGTAGTTCCATTGATTATTTAATGGAGTGATTTTAAAGCAGCTGAAGGTTTGACCTGTCATTTTCTATATTCTTTTCCTTTGGCTTTATAAAACCATAGAGTGAGCAGTTGCATGCCTTACACTCTAAATGGATTTTTCCTGTACTTATGTTTGTAGTTTTCTTTTCGGTAGACATCAAGTTTTTTTATCTCAGCAAGTTCATGGTCACGTATGTTACCTGGATGTGTAGCCACGTTTTGTGTGTTGCACAACTTCTTCCAAAAAAAGGACACCCAAGTTTTGAGTTTTTCTTTCTTTCAGTTTTACACTTCGTAATGGTCTAGCAATAATCTTTGTGGTTAATGTGGGTTGAGATGATACATATTAACATTTAATTTTACTTTTAACATAGTAGCATTTGTTTGATGCTCATGGCTTTGAGCAAGACAATCCTAGTAAAGAAGCAATGTCTGCAACTATATGGAGTTCTTTTTGCCAGTAGCAGAGGAGTTAAAGATCAGAATAATGTTTTCCATCTCAGTTTGTTCAGCCTTCATGGTTTTGACCCTTCCAGGGTGACAGCATTGCTGGCCAGTTACCAGGATGTCATGAATGCTAAGGCAGTCAGACATCATAAGGGAAGGGAGCAAAAGACTTTGGAGTGCTGGGGATCTTGAAGGCTTTCCTTGAAAATCTCAGGATCAGTTGAATTTCTTCTTGTAATAAAACCTGGTATCTTGTAAGAAAAGGAAGAGATTGAATGAGAAACTCATGGTCTCTGCCTGTAAATGTAAATATGAATTTATAAAGCATTCAGCAGCTCTTAAAATTACCTAAGTACATTCCTGTACGTTTTAGAGGGTTTTTATAATTTTGAATGCTACTCAGTCAGGATTATGTTAGCTACAAAGGAGACACCTGAAATGTGGAGTATAGATAGTTTGAATATAGGCTGAGAATGGTGTGGGCAGATTTGCACAAGTGTACCTGTTGCTGATTGAACAGTACAATGCCTGCCCCAGTCAGTGTTGTGCCTCAGAAAACTCCAAGACATTCAGCAAGGCTTTACTCTCTGCTAGTATGACTTTATCTTAGCTAGTATAAAGGGTTTGTATGAATAAAGTTGCTTCCTTTTCCCCTGCTGTCTGATCAGGTGGTTGTCTTTGAAAGGGCTTTTGTGGCTGCTCTCATCAGGTCTGCATCTATGCATTAAAAACAAGATCTGAATTAGCTTGCTAAGTGTCCTTCAGCAGCTGGCTTCATAGCAATTTTATTTTTTGTATTGAACATTCTTTAGTTCTTTTTTTCTGCAGCCATTCATGCTTTGTTAAATGACTGTTTTTCAGTCACATTTGATTTTTATACTTTTGTTAAAAAGAACTCTAAAATTTTCCCATAATGGGTGTTTGTTTTTATAGTGTTAGCTGCTGTTCCTTATGTGAATACCTGCTGTGATGTATCTGTAGAGACATCACTGATTTGGACAATTTCTGAATCCAGAGCTTTACAGTGTTTGCAAAATCCATTAATTCCCATATCTGTGAGTCAGCACCATATTTAAAGCTGTATTTCACTTTTTTGGTTGTTACTGTTGTTTGTAATAGTCGTAGTAGGATTGTACAAGTGGGATGTCAGAGCAAACTGTGATCTGTTTACTTGCATAGTGTGCTCTAGTCCATTAATTCTTCCTTGTAACCCCCTCAGTAGAATTATTTGGGAGGAAAAATGATCTCCTGTGAGGTGGGAGCAGGGGGTGTGTTCCTTAATCGATGACTGGCTTACTACTGATTTCTGAGTAGTATTAAAATAGCCCAGTGCCCTTTTGCCATACCCTGTATTGAAGGAGATACTTGCAGTTAAAGATACTTACAGCTCTTGTAAGTGCATGTTCAAAAGGTTTGTTCTCTTGTCTGCATTGAAACTTCTCTGTCAACAGTACTGGTAAAACTGTGTCTTAAGCTTTAAGTTTTGGATTAAAATGTAACAGGGAATGTTTGAGGAATATTGAACATCAAATTACAGAAGTCTGAATATGAAATGTATTTTATTATAGTCTAGTATATCAAAATGTCATATAATCTTATAAAACTACATTGCATTTATTATGTTTTATAACAGTATAATTTATAATCTGTAAACATGTACAGTGATATTCATTGTATTGCATGCTAATAATTATGTATGTAATATTGTGACAGATTTTTTTTTCCAATTTATTATAGTATTCACAATTATTTTTATTTTCTCTTTGCAGGAAGTTCAAGAAAAAGCCTCTGTTTTTTATATGCAGTTGGATTTAACTAGAGCCATTCCCAGCCTTATAGTTGCCTTTGTCATTGTAGCTAATGGGGATCGCCAGGGACACAAAAGGTCTTTAGTTTTACCATCAATGGGAGCTTTGATTTCTAGTATTAGCTTGACTGCAATATCATATTTTTCCTTGTCACTCTCTGTCCTATTTGCAGTCGCATTTATTACTGGACTGTTTGGGAGTATAGCAACTTTCCTTGGAGGAGGCTTTGCTTACATAGCAGAGGAGTGTCATGATGAGAAACAGAAAACAACACGAATAGCTGTAGTGGATTTGATTTTTGGAGTTGTATCTGGATTAGCAGGACTGTCATCTGGCTACTTTCTAAGAGGAATAGGTTTTGCATGGACATTTGTGATAGCATCTCTGCTCCATGTCATTAATATCATCTATATTGTATTTTTTCTGGAAGATACCATAGGTGTATCTCAATTCCAGCATGAAGCACCAGTATCCTGGAAAGAACTTCTTAGGGAGACATTTTCTGGAGTGTACATGCTTTTTCAAACTGCCCCTTACAAAAAGAGAATTTTAATAATTGTGTTACTTTTTACATTTATGGCTTATTTGTTTACTGTGCTGGGTGGGACTTCACTTTTTACACTGTATGAACTGGATGAGCCACTCTGCTGGAATGAAGTATACATTGGATATGGAGCAGCTGCATCCACTTCTATCTCACTGACCAGCTTTTTAGGAGTTTACTTATTTTCCAAATGTCTTAAAGACATTTATATTGTCTTTATTGGGATGTTGTCTTACATTGGAGGAATGATCATGGCTGCCTTTGCCAAAACTACTCTGCTCATGTTTTTAGGTGAGTTCAGAATCAGTTGTTCCACGGTCAACAATGTATATAAAAATACTGCTGTATTATCTCTAGTGAATGCAGTTGTTGGATATTGAATGTGCCACCTTGAAAGGGTGACAGAGAGGTAAAATATAAATGGTTTATCAGTCTGATCTAGGATTTGATGAACTGTGTGGAGAAACAATGGAATTACCTGCTTATGGTTTTAGTGCCATAGAAATAGATTTGATTTATAAATTTCTCTGTTCTTGGAGAATTGTGTCTCAGTGCATTTCTAGTCTGACTTTTCTGTTGCCTTTTGCTATTTGGGGAACTAAGTGCTCAAAAGTATATGATTAATGCAGTTGCAATATATTTGTACATTTCTGTATTTTAATTAGTTCAATATCTCATGGCTGCTTTACAGTGAGAGTGCCATCTTTGTTCTGCTTTATGCCTATTCCTGTTCTCCGATCCATGCTGTCAAAAGTGGTTCTCCCTGGTGAACAGGGTAAGTAGAATTGTTTTTAAACAATAAAATAATATGATGCTTCAGAACAGAGATGCACAAAGATTACCTCTAACTAAATAGATCTGTATTGGTATTTTAAGATTGCTTTTCTTTCAAGTTCTTTTAATTATGAGCCTGTGTCTTGATATTAATAAAAGTTTCTGTTTCTGAATTAAATATAAACAACAATGTGTTAAAAAGTACTGCAAGTTTCAACTTTCAAACAAAATACTGTTCTTAAATTAAAGACCATGGGGAACTTGAAGCAGAAGAATATGCAAGATTTATAAAAGTGTGATTTCACAAGGGCTTCTACATTGACAAGATTTTGGCATGCAGAGAAAGATATGTTTCTGTTATTTAGTGAATTTCTCACTAGTTTAAAAAGGTAAGCAGTAGGTGTCAATCTTCATAGCACTTGGAAACAATTAGACTTGTATCCTCAGCTATGGAGCAGGAACCAAGCTTCAGGCCTGTGGCTTCTAAACATGTCCCAATAAATGTAACATAATACTTCTCAAAGCCCTTTCCCTATGGAACAGAGAAAAAGTATGTGAAGCCTCAAAAAATGGCTCTAACATCCCATATTTTGCTTTTGGGGAGTGTGCATTTTCTAGATTTTGGGAAACATATACTTTCTAGAAACATTTTCCTGAATTGCTTTTTTGTTGGTTTTTTTTTTTCAAGATTAATCTTCATACACTAAAACAAAGATCTCTTTGTACTAGCTGCGCTAAAATGCACCTCTGGTATTGAGTTTCTTGGCATTCTTCAGGGCTTTGGCTGCTTGAGTAGTTTGATGCAGCAATCAGGTTGCCTCTTGTCATCCCTTTCTGCTTACCTAGTGTGCTTTTGGTTATGGTCCCGTGACTATGAATACAGCTCGGGAAAATGTGTTCAACACGACACTCACAGGATAGACTGCCACCCCAAAGGGTAGTTCAGTCCAAAAAATGTTGTTTCTTTTCAAAAATGAGAAGGCAGTGGTTTTAAGCTGAACCAGCAGTCCTTGTTGAATCAGTCTTTTCCACATGTAAGAGTGAAGGTTAAAGAAGGAAGAAACAAGAAAGGGAAAAGTAAGAATGAAGAAGACAACTGGAAGGGGTAATGGATGGACACATGCACAGCATGGTTAGTGAGGATGAACAGGTTAAACATGATGTGATAAGCAAATGCAAGAAAGTAGGCATGGTAAGAAAATAATAGTAAAGAAAAATAGTTTCCATCAACAAAATGCGTTGTTTATTTGTTGGCTTTTTGTTCATTTAAAAGAACTAGCATTTTGTAGGAGTTGCCACAGAAGACACTTTCATAGCAAAGTATGATTGCCTAGTGCTTGTAATTTGCATACTTGCAAAAATACTGTCAACAGATACATCTTTTGAACCATGTTTAAAAACTTCAGTACTTTGAAGAGGTTTTATTTTGGTTATAATTTGCCCATTTATTTTTGGCAGGTGCTGTGTTTGCTTGTATTGCCTGTTTAGAAGTTGTGACCGGCACAATGTCAATTTCAGTTTTTAATATTCTCTATGCAACTACTGTTGCATGGTTTTCAGGCTTTAGCTTCCTCCTATCAGCAGGCCTTTGTCTAATTCCACTGTCTGTCCTGTGGTAAGTATGGATCAGGAGGATTCTTCTGACTGCCTTTGCCAGTAATTCATATTTTGACATGAATTGAAGTTGAATAGTTTAGTGTGGTAGTTCTCAAACTTTCCTATCTGCTAGCTTCACACCTTTTCCCCAATCCAGCCACTTTATCTCAGCTCCATGCTGTGAATTTTCCCCAAACTAAAGATAACCTGAATGTACTGCCAGTGGGATACAACATACCCTTGACTGCACGTGTTACTTCCTTTGGTTTGAGACCTTTACATGGTCTTTCTTCCAGGAAAGCCTTTCCCACAGATCATGTGAAAGGCATGAACTTAATTTTGCAATCTGAGCTCTTCTAGATGCTAATGAGGGTTATAAACATAACAGTCACCCACTGGGTTTAATGGAAAGCTGTCTGTCCTGGTCTTTGGTCAGGGGTACCTTGTGACCCAGTGCCATTAAAATCTGTAAAAGATTTTAAAGCCCAAAAGAATAAACCTCTAAACATGTTTTAAAAAAAGGCCTCTATAGCAGTTGTGTCTAATCATATCTAGTGGCCATCTAGTAATACGGACAGTGAAATACCATTCATGAGTACTCATAAAGATCACTTTACATTATTTCCAGTATAAATTACTTCCTTTTAGGATGCTGAAAGAAAAATCTAAATGACAGAAGAATCAGTTTTCATTAGACAGATTTACAGTTGGAGGAAAAGTTGTTTTTCTTAAGAGGGTGGCACTCTGGCTGGAGACTTGTGTATTTTTTCCTAATACTTAGACTTCCCCTCTGTCACCTTTTATCTCTGCATCAGATTTTAAGATTTAAATAGTGATAATGCTGTAGATTTAGAACATTTCACATAATTTCAAATCTATTCCTGTTTCATTATAATTATTTATACAGTCTTTACAGAGAAGCTATACTAATAGTAATTTAAAGTAGTGATAGGTCTTGGATCTGAGGGAATTGAAGCAAAGGGGTCTTGCATGTGAGTAGAATACTTTGCAGTGAAGTAATAAAATAATTGAGAAATTCAGTTACATTAACAAAGGCACAGTAAGTATTTGTTCTATTAAATATTATCTTTAGTTTAGTTCAGTGTAAGTAAAGTGTCTATAAAGAAAGCAAACTCTACGGCAGAAAAGGAAGCATATTTACCATCAATCAGTCCATCTTGCAATCAGTACTGTAGTACATCATCACCATAAATTTCTGAAAGTTAGATTTCTTTACCTTCTGTCATTAGTTTTAGATATCTGACCCTGTGAATGCACCTTTCTTTTTAGAGTGTCATGCAGTGTTGCAGTTGGAGAGCAGAAAGGTCTGTTCCAGTCTGTAACAAGCAGAGTAGTTTATTACTGTGCTCAAAGGCAGCAGTAATGATATTGTCTGACTTGTGTAATTAGGGCAAATAGTGTCACTGTTTTGTGCCACAGAGGATGGCTGCAGAGAGCTATCCTGTGTGTTTGTTGGTGCTGAATCAGCACGCTATACTGAGCTATCTCATCTAAAGATACCTGTCTTGTCTTTGTCTTACAGCTGGCTTCTGTGCACAAGCTGGAATGGGGAGGACTTGGCTCTGCTGGTACCTGAAGAAGTGTCCAGCTTAGAGAGTGCTGATAGTTGAACAAAGGATCCACATACCTGGGATTTCTAATCTGACATGCAGTGGCACAGATAGTTATTTCACACAGAAACCAAAGAGATAACACAATCTCCAAGTGGCCCTGCAGCAATAAGCACTAAATTGGTACCCAATCTCTTTTTAGCACTTGACTAAAGTTAGCTATTAACTATAGAAATAGGCTGACAATTGAGATTAATGCTGCTTCAGCATGAAGGAAAAAATAAGGTAGGATGATACTTTTTCCACTCATCCTTTCTCAAGTTTGAGAATGTCAGCTGTGGATTGTGATACATCTTGTATCACTCTAAATGGGGTGATGAAGATAAGCTTCGCAACCCAGAGGACACTGGCAGTTCTGCTGAAGCCATTGCAGCTTGTGCCAGCTGAGGATGTGTTCCACTGCTTACATCTTGAAAGGCCTGTCTTAACAGTGAAGCCCCAAAACTGTCTAAAATTACTAAACTAAAAAATAGTTTTTTTCAGAAAGCAAACTGGAGGCAGTACTTACACCTGCCATATATACACTTACTGTTCTGCAGCTAGCAGTGTTAGTGTAAGTTTAACATAAGATCTGTGGACCTTGCCTGTGATTTAGCTCTTGAAATGGATTTTCACACAGAACTGTCAGAAAATTTCTTGCAGAGAAATCTTGCAGAGTGTGAAGTTCAGCCTAAATCTACATTTTGCAGAGGCCAAATTGCATATTTATCATTTTCCATATGTTAAGGACTGTGTACAGACATCTCTGATTTGCCCCAGAGATACTTCTTGTTTTCTAGTTAAGCTGGTACTTAGCTTAAACGTTTCTTTTAGTGAAAAGCTGTAATAGCATTTCTTATCTGTAGAATTTATTTTTTTAACAACCCCGAAATGAGGTGACAAAATCAGAATCATTAATTTAATTACCTTGCAACAAATGTAGCATAATTTGTGAACATTTGAACAGCACTTCTAATCTTCAAAGCACTTTACAAATGCTATTCAAAACATCCTTCCATAATAGATACTATCCTCTCGGTTGCATAGAGAGAAATGAACAGAGAGACAAGTGACATGCCCAGGGCCCCAGTGCAAACTGGTGAGACTGCCAAACCGAGGAATCAGTTTCAGCACTGACTCCTCACCTTTTTCCTTAAGATCTTTAAGTAGAAATTATCCTGAGTGTTAGATTCTAGAATGCACAGCACAGCAGAAGTGTGAATATAACGCCATGTTAAGGACCACTCCCATCTGGTGATTTTGTTAAAGAGCTTGACAGCCAATACTGTCCTGATCTCTCAAAGTTGTGCGTGACTCTTTTCCCCCAAAACAGATTAGGTAGAAAAAGCAAAACAATGTAATGTGGTTGCCATTTAGGGAATTAAACCTCTAGGAAAGCAACTACAATTACTTCACATGCACACGGCTTAGCATAAAAATGCAGATAGACATAGCATGTGCTGTATTAACAATGAGCTGCTTACTGCCACTGATACCCATCCTATGAACAGAGACTCCTGCAGAACCTCCCAGTGGTACTCCCCCAAAAAACAGCAATACCAAATCATGATGATACTTTTATAGATCCTTTATAACTGAATGATTGCATTCTTTCCAAGTTATGTATCATGATCACAGAGAAGCTTGGAAGAAGGTTCAAATAAGTTAAAGGGAGAGCTTACAATATTCAGGAGACCGCACTACCTGCTCATCACAGGTGAAAACAGGGCCATTTATCCTGGCCAGAGGGAATGTGCTAACACCTCTAGCTAGCTCTTACACTTCTGTCCTGAACTCCCAAGACTGATGTTAAGAATTAAAGATCATTAGCTTTCTCTCAGTAGTTTAGACAAGAGCCAGAAAATAAAACTGCTTAATGCCTTTGAGGTGCCCAAGCTACTGCCAACTTATTGGAAACATGAGCTGAGTTCTACAATAACCAGTGGGTCCAAAACATAATGGATACTTGTAGAGAGATTAAGAAAACACTGATGTAAAGGATTTTAGCACAAACATTACATTGTCTTCCTTGCCTCTTCATTATGCAGTTATGCAAGGCTTTATGAAATTAACTATTTCACACAAAACTGCCTGGAAATGAAAAAGCAAATGCAGAAGGGACATGTACCTTCACTTGCACTTCTTCAGTGCACACCTCTCCTAGTACTTGGAAGCTCACAACAAAGTGAGCCACTTCCACAGTGGTGCTGTGTCAGTCCAACAAGCACGAACACCTCCGGAATGGCTTTGTTATGATTTGATTTAACTGCACAAAGTACGTGCTGTTTGCAGAGTACTTCTGGTAGATGGAGCATTTAGAACTGGCTATAAATATAGCCAAAACACATGGAGGATATGAACTGTGTTTTTAAAATGCCTTGCATGGTGGAAGCTGAGGAACCAAGTACTAATATGCATCAGATTATTAAAGCAAAATCTATTAAGTTTATAATTACTTTATTTGTGTATAAAGACAAATTATTTTGACATAATAATAATAAAGTTTGGGTTTTTTAAACTCTGTTGCATTTGTAGTTCTTGTGCTTTTAAATTTTTTTTTTTTGACAAATGGGCATTGACATGACTACTAAAGGACTGTTGGTGTAAACAGGAGCAGCAGTATGGCATCATCTGTTTTTTATGGTCATAACACAACCAGCAGAGCAGAAGATGTAGCACTGCCATCTGCAAGAAGTCATGGTGGCGCCTTGTGTTGCACCTGCCGGAGCAGCAGAGCTGGAAGTGCCTTCCTCCCCTTACCCAGGCCAGAACCATCCTAGCTCCAGTGCCCAGCACACCCCACTTAGCTGCTTCCGTGGGTTGCTCTGTGCAGCACCTGCTTGACAGAATGAGGCTTGTACAAAATGGGAAGAATGGGCTGGGGCAGGAAGCCCAGTCCACAGCCCAGCCCCCTGCAGCACTGAGAAAACATAACCCTTCCTTTTTACCTCAAAAGCTTTTTGCCTCAGTCCTGCTTCACTCCCATTTCTCTATTAACAGCATAAATTCTCACACAGGCCTCTTACACATACTATTAGCTTTCCAGCCTGGCTAACCCCTAGGATTAGCTTCCTTACAGACATAATGAACAATGCAACTGCCTGGCTCTGAATACAGCTTGATCTCACCCAAGATTATTACAAAGTATACTAATCATTGAACAAAACCACCTAGAAATTGCATGCAGCCTACTAATCTGCTTCTGGTTTTACACTGCACTAATGAGAAACTCAAGTAAATGACTTGTCTTAATGTAGTTTTGCTCAGATGCGACAGCATCCATCTTTCAGCCAACACCAGGAAAGGCAGACCAGATAATAAACTGAAGCGGGGAGCTGTAAGGTATCAGTAACTGTGTCCAATAGTTGGATGGCTCCGTTTTCTTGAGCAATGCAGGTAAGATGGCAGATCTCCTAAAAATCCATGCCAGCACCTTTAACTTGTCCCAGACCCGGCAATGTAATCCCTCAGCTTTTCTGGCCTGAGCCTTGAGCAGTACAAAGCCTACTGAACCACAAGCTTGCTACATAACAGTTTAGTATTGCTTTATTATAAACCAGCAGCCAACTCTGATATTTAATAAAGATTATCAGCTCACAGACGAGGACAGCTGTAGAAAACAAAAATGTGAGTAGGTTTACACCTGCGTTCAATTTATTGGTCCTCTCTTTAACCTCCCTAAGGAAAAAAAAATTAAACAGCTTGTACTGCATAGCACAAGCCTCTCATCTCTACAAGTCTCAAGTGACAAAATTTTAGAAGCTTCATTTCTTAAATAAAACAAGTTTAAATATAAAACCAAATAAGACCGCCACTAAAGTGAGTCATACTATCATCTTAATGTTTCCAAAATGCTGCAATGTTTTACATACAAAAGCACTATACAGGATACAGGGAAGAAGCTAGAGGTTTTGGCCCAAACATATAGGGAATTTGTTGTAGATATAAGCCCACTGAAAAGCACAAGGGATGTTTGCAGTTGTGAAAAAAGGTTTATAGCAACATTCCTGCTCAAATTATCTACAACAGAATGCTAATTATGTTTAACCAAGTCATTAAAACTTGCTGAATAAAAACAGTTCCCGTTTTAGAAATACTCTTTCAAGTTCTTCATATCTGACAATGGATAACATTTTTTGAACCACAGAATTTTTCTGATATGCCAAATTGTATTAGCTGCCTTGCCAGATTGATATAACATATACACATGTATGACACCAGAAATAGTTGTTACAACCCTGGATTTAACAAATAAAACCACTTAGGCACACAAAAACCCTTCCAGTGGTCTGCTCCTTTAAAAGATGTGTTTAAGTATAAATCTCTTATTCTTACTTAACTAAGGTCTGATTTTTGTAAACCCACAAATAGTTATTTCTGCATTTGTACCAACATATCTTCATGTTCGTACTGCAACAGCTTTATTGGGCACTTTAATAATTCTGCATTCTTTCGTAATACTAAAATACCTAGACCTGGGAGTGCTCTTTTGGATTATGTTCAAACATTTTAAAGTATGTTTTTAAACCCCAAGTGGAACTTGCTTCTACTTTCAGAAACCAAAATGCCCTCTCAGGGACCAACATGAAAAAAATCTAGACTTTTAATTCCACTCTTACAGCAATACTTTAAATTCTACATAAAAACTTAATCATTCACTCAAATAGCTGTCAAGAGAGGGCTACAATGTATGTAACTGGCAATGCCAAACTTAAAAACCTTTAAAGATATTGCAATAAAAGGGACAACACTGGGTCATGGATAAGAGATTCTTGAATTAGGATTAAATATATTTTGAAACGCAACAGCATTTATAGCAAACTTTTATTCAATAGTTTAAAAAGTGTATGGAAATTTTCATGAACAAAGAGTTATGCAACGGAAAATACCTTCCTCTTCCCCCATTAAATGCATTTACCACAGTAGTCAGTTTTAAAATGCCTGGGTATTTTTGAATTCCTTGTATACATATATAGCATTTCCATATTTAAGAAGCTATTGTCCTGAGCAGTTTATGAAAAGGCATTATTTAAACTACCTAGTTACAGGACATTTGTATGATTGGCAACAAGTACAGAACAATTTAGAGACATTAAACATTTAATGTGCCTTTTCATTAAGGAAGGCAAGTGATAACTAGGTCTGCTTGCTTAACACCGTGAGTGTCAGTTCAGTACCATGTACTTAGATCTGAGCTAGAAAGACACACACAAAACATTTTTCTGAAGTATATTTTGTTACAATAAACCAAGCTTGTGCTCCATCATCATGTGTGGTTCTCCCATAACCTCACTCTGGGAAGGATCTGAAAAAAGAAAAGTTGATAGCATGAAGTCTTTACCAAGCTACAAAGACTAACAACAACTAACAAAGGTGAACATCTCTTTTCATTATAATGCTTAGTGCAACAGTTACTTGACTGATTTTTGAGAGTGGTGCAGAGTGCAGATCTGTAACTCAGAAGCCTCTATCCAAAGCACTGACAGAACAAACACATATATTGTGGAACAGCTTGTCATAAGGACACACACACATTTCAAGTAAAACCAACCAGTTCTGCATAAGCACAGACTCCAACTGCCTGAATCTCAAAGGGATTACACCACAAGTTTAGTGTTTGAGAAAACTCAAGTCTGACTGAAGCTTTTGTCCATAGTTGCCCTACATCTTTCCAACACAACTTCTCTACACAACAGGAGCTCACAGTTCTCCCTTCTGTTATCTAGGACACATTCCTTGTTTCTCTTCTCTGCCCAGCTGCCTAACTTCACAGAAGTTCTACACCTGTAAATATCTCTGAGATTTCCTCCATTCTGTAAAAACACTAGCTACTGTCCTCAAAGGCTACCAAGGAATGTGCAGAGGACACAAGAGACCAATACTGACAGTATGAACTCCTTTTCTACAAAAAAACCCCACATTAAAAAAACCCCAAAAAACAAAAACAAAACAAAACAAAAAAATAAAATACATCCCCCAAAAAAACCAACCAAACAAAAAAACCCAAACAAACAAACAAAAAAAAAACCAAACAAAAAAAAAAATCCAGGGCCAGCACACATGTTGTGACTGTTTGGAAGAAATACACTTTTCCTTATGGGTGCATCAATCATGTTTTCCTTCCATAAATAAGACATATTAATGCCTCTAATTCCTCCAGAGACAACAAAAATATCTAGTCCACTTTCTGATAAATAAAGCCTTAACAAAAACACTTGTAACCCACTCACTCCTCAGCACTCTATAAAAATCTAACTGTTTGTTGCAAGCAGTGGTAAATAACCAAAATTCTACAAATGATGTTCAACATTGCTCTACACCTGTGGAACCTCAATAGCCCAAGATTCCTTCCCTTGGTCCCTCTATATCCACCTCAGAAAATAACCCCAAATCTGGGGTTATTTTCATGCCTCTAGATTCAGATTTGTTCCTCCATTATTTCCAGCTTTCTATCCTCCCGCTATTTCCATTCTTCAATCCCACTCTCTGCCTTCTTCCATCTCCTTAAACACAAGCTAGAAGTAATTTGTTTAAAAGCCATTTTCCAAGTTTATTCTATTCCACACATACTAATATTCAGCAGGCTACCATGCAACTGCAGCCTGTTGAGTTCATTTGAGGGAGCCTTTCCCCTGCTAAGTACCTGTTTCAATAATTCTCTACCTCCTCTCTAACATTTTCTTCTTAATTACAGAATGTAAAAAAACTTTGTAACCTCTGCTTTACAAAATCTACACAAGTACTTTAAAAGTTTCTGAGGAAAGAGGCATACAACATACATGCATAATCTACTCCTTTAGAAACCCAGCCTACAAGCAAGACAGCCTACTGTCTTGCTCAATATTTCAGAGTAATTTCCACATAACTTACAGCTGAATTACATTTCTTTCTCCTTCTCCAGTGCTTCTTTGCTTTTATGATTTAATGTAATCTTTTGCATTTTGGGAGTTTAATTCTCTTGTTCAGTAGAGGCAAACAACTTCACAGCTCCCAAATTTTACCTTTAAATGTTTCCACAATATTACAGCCAGAATGTATTTACCATTAAGGATATCCTCAAAACCAATGCATTCATCATTCCCCCTCAAAATATCCATTGCCATGTTTGAGCTGTGAAGAAATGGTAGACGCTGGACCTGTAAAAAGAGTTCAAGCAAGAGTTCAAGTCTCTGCAAGTCTGAAATATAAAGGGTTCATATTCTGATTTCTCAGTCAGAAGTGACTTGGAAAAGTCAACAGGCAGAAAAAACAACACTGGAATAAGAGAACTACTGACACACAAAGACACACAAGCATCATCTTCTTTTGGTTAACTGTTTGAGAAGAACAGCCTTCTAATAGGTTTTTAGTTTTCACCGCGGTATAGGTAGTACAGCAAATACTGAACTTCAAAAAATAACAAAGTACTTTCTGTCTACTCTGTAAAGCTCCTCTCACATAAATCTGGGGAGGTTCACTGCAAACCTCCAGATCCTGAGCTCAGTACTGGGCAACTGACATACAGTGCAGAGTTTGGGAACTACATTCTAAGCCTCCTACATCTGACACAGGTCAGGAACGCAAGTGAAAGAGCTATATTGACTTTCACATTCAGACATAATCCTCCTTTTAATTAATCTAAATCATAATTATGTCTCCGATCTCAACCAATTCTTAAGCTTCAAGTCCACTCCCAGTTACTTTTAACAGTCTTCTGTACCCTTCACTCACAGAATTTCCAAAAAAATTTCAAGTAGCACACACAGATTTCAGAGCATGAATTTTCTGAGAATGCATTCACTACTACTAGAGATACTTCAGCTAAAATACAAGAAAACTTGTATACCCAACATGAATCTTGAAGTGAAAAACCTTCTGATCACTGTATTTCCCCCACCCATCTCTCAAAACCACTTCTGGAGACAGACTAACAGGATATCCTCACCTCCCTCATTCTCTGCAATGTGCTAATGTTAGTTAGGAAAAAAATTCCTCAAGACAGCACAGCTGAGACCAAGGGATGTTTGCGTATCTCACATCCTGACTTTCACACCTTCAGGACCAGTAACTTCTACCAAGCTTAATGCAGCTCACTATGGTTTAGTATCACCTTATCACTCAGAGTACAAAATTGCTCTAACTCACTTGGAAAACCTACTCTTAGTAGGTTGACAGCCTTCAAGAAGACAAAGAAGTTTACTAGGGCCAATGAGCTTCCTATGTTTCCCTTTCTCCAGCTACCCTCAATCCTAGCAGAAAAGAAGGAAAAGGAGACAGGCTCAGCTTCCCAATTAAGAGTTAAAACCTTTGAACTTAACTCCCTGTAGAGCTCCCTTGATCTTACAACAAAGGCTGAGGAACAACAACCACATAGAAAACTCTGTTTCAGGTTTCACATTACCTCTACATCTACTCCCAAATCACGACCTGCTTCAGACCCCCAAGTCTCTTTTCCCTACAGCTACAGAGACTCCTTCCCATGAAGGTCATACATTCTGCAGGGGAGAGTATTAATTTTAAGAATTAATACTCAATTTTCCCTGCTTTTCCAGGAAGGTATTCCACATCAAAGCTAGAGCAGTTACCACTTCACCAAATAACCAGTAAAAGAACAGCAGCTAAGAGGTGTTAGTATACGGACTGCTCTAAAAACTAGTAATTGCACTGTTTGGTTCATAATTTTTAACAGCAGTTTTTTAACCGTGAATTAATTTCTTTTGGAAATATAAGGTATCTCAACCAAGAAAGATGTCTCTGTGCCTCTGAAAGCATATTTCAAGGTAAACATTTTTTCAAATGGCCTAAGTTATACCAATTGGATAAAAATACCTACCTGTTTCACTGCTCTGAATTCCATCTGCAGCTTTAAAGGTGCATGGATTCCTTGGATGTTTCTCAGTGTGGCAAAGTTTGTTTTATCTTGATTTAACTGGAACTGTCACAAATAATATTGATTTTTATTTTTTAAAAAGTTATTTTAAAGTACAGCCCTAGAAGAAATTTGTGACATCCTACTTAAAAGAACATGCTTACTAAATTTGTATGTAAAAACTCAGTGATACTATCAAACATATCTCAAGCATACAGGAAAAAGAGTGACGCAGTAAGATTTGTTCTACGAAGCTGAAATTGGTTTTTTGCTGGATTTTATTCCACATTAATAGCAGAAATTTTACTTTGTTATTTTTGATAATCAGGAGATGTAACACCACCAAGTGGTGCAGTTTTGCACTACTTTACAACAATATTGTCTGAATGAATAGGAAGCTAAGTCCAGATTAAAGATCTGATTTGATGTCATTAGTTAGTCATCAAAAACTACTTGAAAATGTTTGATGTGCTTCTTTTCTGATCAAGCAGGAAAAGAAAGCACCACTTACAGTCCTTATCATTGTGAAAAGCAAAGGAAATCTCCGATTTTCCTCAGCTGCTCTAAAACTTACCAGTAAGACAAAGAAAATCTACTTAGTAGAGACTTTTTAAAGAAAAAGTGATCACTCATGTATACTGGAGTACAAAGAAGTAAGTTACATTAATGTTAAATTTAAGCTTTAATAATAAAAAAAAATCAAATCTCTAATTTTAAAATCTCTACTCCATCACCATGACAAAAGCTTATTATTATGAGAACATCCTATTTATGAGAAGGGATCTCAAAAACCAACTGAAAAATACAAGTCAAAGATATAACAAGCATTTTCTTTGTAACAATCTATATTGAATGCTCTTCAAAAGGTAGCAGAAAATACTATTTATATGACTCATCCTAATCTGGTCATTCTGGTTACATTATTTTTCCATTTCTTCTATTTTATAGAGATAAGGATTTTTCTACAGCAGAGACATTTGCTTTCTACCAGTGCTACCTGAAAAACTTTTTCAATATGTATGGCAGCAAAAACAACCATAACTATCTCAGGCTAAATTAAATATTTTCCCATTCAAATGTGCATGAAAATAATTATTCAACTGGCCTTAAACTTACAGAAAAATTACCCAAATGTGGAAGAAACAATTTAGAAGACTCACATACTTCTTAGGGGATCACATGGCCTGTTTTATTTCTGTCCATTTTTGTCTCTTTAGCATGTGATCTTTTAATTAATTATCCAGGTTTTGTATGGTAAGAACCGAGTTAAAAATTAAGTTATAGCAAACACTTTACAAAAAAAAAAAAAAAAAAAAAAAAAAAAGTAATTTAAAAAAAACTCTGAAAAATTAAAAAAATAAAAAAAAATTTTAAAAAAAAAAAAAAAAAAAAAAAAAAAAAAAAGTCAATTGACAAATAGCTCTGAAACATTAAGAGTATTTATAAATAAACTCAAATTTGGCGTCACAAAATCATCCTTTTAATGCAAGGCAACACTAACACTGGCTAAAATCAGAATGTATTAGACATTACAGTCAGACCTTGTTCTGCTATTCAACTTAGCAATTTGGAACATTCTATCAAAATAGCATCTTTGCTTCAGGACAGTTTGATACATCATATCTTCTGCGCTGACAAAACAGGCACCAGAGACACTCAGCTCAACCAGCAAGTCTGGCCTCCCTCTGCCTTCCACAGACCACTTGCAATGGTCCATGAGCGAGGACTGAGCCAGACAAGATTGCAAACACTTATGATAAAGTGTAGGTGTAAAATGCCTAGACGGGATTGAGCAATTTATAGAAATATGTACGTGTTCACAGGCTAAAAGTCTGAAAATGAAGACAGATGGTAAATCTACCATCTAGAGAATTCTAGAGAAAGTGGGAGGATCAGCCTCCACGAGGTGACAGGTGTGTCCCTGGCCCACCTATGGCGGCTGCACACACACTCTTGGATGACTAAACCTGAGCACACAAGTCCCTGCTTGGAAGCCTGCTTACACACTTGAAGTGGGGAGAGATATGAGATTAGTATTGAACAGACGTGTCGACAATGTTATTTGTATAAATAAAATGTTACTCTTGTTGAACACCTTTATTCTGTTAAAGACTCTGCCCATTACTTGCTACTGTACAAAGCAGTCCAGATGACCACACTGTTAATTTAAACTTCATAATCAGTTAAGAGTGAAGATGGCTACATTTGATGTTATGCTTACATTCTTTTCTGTCAGCTCCAGTGGGTGGCTGGGCAACAATTCATTTTTCACACTTGTAAAGCTAGAAGAATAAGTAGAAAAGACATTAACTTCAAATTAATTGGGATATGTTTTTTTTAAGTTGCATTCCAAAACCAATCTTGGATACAAACACCAGCCCACAGAGACACACAACTAGCAAAGTCTGGACTACAAAAGAAAAAGATTTATACTGAAGCAGCATGTAAAACCTCTAACTACAGCACTACCACAAGAAAAAGTCTTTCAAACATCCTTTATGCTTGACAAAACAGAATGTTTTTCTTCCTTGATACCTTTCAGAAAGAGATTAAAATACTAATAAATGAAATCATAACAGATTTAATTATGTCCAAGCTACACTGTATGTTATTTTGAAGCCTCCAAGCTTTTTCAATTGTACACACTTTCCCCCCAATGCCAGTTGTATGGCATTTTAAACTCCGTGAACTTATTTTGGATTCATTATCCAAGACAGAGACATAAGTTTCACACTCAGGTAAAAATGGCAAACTCCAAACTATTTTCATTACATTTCCCACAGTGTTATGGCACACTCACATAAATGCATACCAAAAATATCAGGTATTTCACAATTATCAATACTTTGCTGTTTCTTTTCTAAAGGACAGTATCACAGAGGTAAATGCCTGTCTGCAACACACCTGGCAAGAAACTTCTGTAAAAGCCAACATTTAACACACACTGAAGTTCAACGCTGACTATGACACAGTTCAGCGAGCAAAAGTGAAGCGTACCCTCTGCGCAGAAGATCATGACCTTCAAACAGCCCTGCAGCTGAAACGTCTGTAAATGAGATATTATCCTTCAACAGAGAAACAGCACCTCTGGAATTCTGGAACAAAAAAGAAAAAGAGGATTATTTCAACAGAACCAGATCACTTTTGTATGGGCCATTAGGCCAGCCAAATGAAAGGAAATGCTCAAAAACTGCTTAAAGTACCCCTGGACAAGCCCTAGACTTTAGAGTTTCTTTAAAATAGAGGCAAAACACCCCAAACCATAAACCCTACATTAATATAGAATTCTTCCAGAGAGTCTGATGAAAACTAAAGATACTGACAACATTTTTGGATCTGGTTGACCCAGATCAAGTTAAACTCACATATATCCCCTGTTTGTTCCCACCCTGGGCTGCAGGGATGGAAAGGAAAGAGGCAAGTCCTGACAGTTGACAGGACAGCAAGGAGCATCCCTTCGTTTACTGCAATACTGGCACAAGATCAAATTCAGCCACGGTTTGAGGCTGCCAGAAGGAGGACAAGGTGTATTTGAGCAGTCTAGCATGCCAGTTAACCGAGAGAACAAAGGAAAGCAGTAACTTGTAGTGGATCACCTGAAGTCCACAGATACTACTTACTAGTAACCCAGCACACTAATTTCTCTCTAACCTACCCAAATCACTGAAGTGATTTTAGGATTGTTCGTAAAAATTGCTCCACCAATAGGACAATATATAATAAACAACAAAAGGTGACAGCAATAATCTCTGGAACGTGACAGTGATGAGCAGCTCAGTGCAAGGGTTTCCCCCAGCAGCACTGTCAGATCCAACAGAAAACTCATGCTTACAGCTAAGATCTTTTGTACCAACGTGTGGCACAAAACGCGCCTCCCGGCCCCCCGCGCCCGTGAGGAAACCCGCCATGGCCGCGCCGGACCCTATGACTCAGCACGGCCCCGCTGCCCCCGGGGACGCCGAGAGGGTAGGTGGAGGGTTATCTGGCGGTGGCGGCGGGGCAGGAGGCTCGGTTCGGTCGGGTTTGGCTCGGTGCGGCCCGGCACAAGGACACCTCCGCCCGCCCGGCCCCGCCGCTGCCCGCACTCACCATCTTGAGCCCCCGACGCGCGCAGCCACTTCCGCCGCCGCCGCCCGCTCACTTCCGGCCCGCCCCCCGTGCGTCGCCGCGCGAGGGGCGGGGCCGCGCGGGGCAGTGGGGGCGCTGAGGGCGCTGGGTCTGCTGAGGGCGCTGCGGGCGCTGAGGGCGCTGGGGCTGGTGGCGGCCGAGCCGCCTCTTGTGAGGTGTGAGGGGGTCGTGTTCCAGCCTGTGCCCTCCTTCGCCGTGGCTTTCTTACTCGAGGTCTGTGCCTTGTAAACTGATCACGCTGCTAGGTTGGAAAAGACCTATGAGACCGGCGAGTCCGACCCATGACCGGACACTGCCGTGTCCACGACACCGCCATGTCCACGACACCATGGCGCTGAGTGCCACATCCAGTCCTTCCCTAAACACCTCCGGGGACGGGGACTCCACCACCTCCTTGGGCAGCCCATCCCAATGCTAAGTCACCCGTTTTGTGAAGAAATTCCTCATGTCCAACCTAAACCTCTCCTGACAAGATCTGAGATCGTTTCCTCTTGTCCTGTCGCTTGTCACCTGGGAGAGAGGCTGACCCCACCTGGCTGCACCCTCCTTTAAGGCACTTGTGGAGAGTAATAAGGTCACCCCTGACATCTTCTTTTCCAGGCTAAAACTCCCGGTCGTTCTCACCTGCCAGCAAAGCCCAGCTGTTTCAGTGCCACTGTGGTGCCGAGCACGAGCTGAAGTTGACCAACACCTTCCCGTAGCAGACCGGGGCAGCCATGCCTGCTGTGGGCAGCTTTTCTTGGTCAAACCCATCCTGTCCTGCTCTGCCACAGGCAGCAGAAACTGCTTGGGTGACACCAAAAGCATCACAGTGCTGACAGCCTGAGGTGCTGAAACCAGGCAGTGATACTTCCAGAGAGTTTTCCATATATTTCCATGCATAGCTCCACATGTGTATCTGGGATATTTTATATATTTCTTCTGAGACGTGTAGGTCATTCAACCCTTTAACCTTTTAATTTGGGTTACCCAAATTGTATTATTACCCAATTTAGTAACCCAAATTGACCTGGTTTTATATGTGGCAATTAAACGCCATCTCTCTGACGCACGCACACAGATGCAGAGTCAATATTTAAGCAGGAATTTTATATATGTTTTAATGGCTCTCAGATTTATTAAAAAAAAAAAAAGACTGAAAAATGAATACACTTTATTCTCCATTTTCCTGTATACCCAATTTAGTAACCCAAATTGACCTGGTTTTATAAACGCCATCTCTCTTACGCACGCACACAGATGCAGAGTCAATATTTAAGCAGGAATTTTATATATGTTTTAATGGCTCTCAGATTTATTTAAAAAAAAAAAAATACTGAAAAATGAATACACTTTATACTCCATTTTCCTGTTTCTTGGACAATATCTGTATACCTCTTAAATCCCCCATCCCCCACATTCTCAACCCAAGTTCTGGCCCTTTGTATTAAAGTCTTAGGTTTAAAGCAAAAACTTCAAAAGAATGAGGATGGAGGACTGGAGTTTTTAATATCATTTTTAGGAAAATGAGTACCACAAAGGTTTCTCTGATCTTATAATGGGTTATATTATAATTGGTTATTGTGGTGCTGGATTCATTATTATAGAATAGATGTGAATACAAAAAACAAATCAAGTTCCTGTTTGACTGCAGCTTACAGAAAGCTAGGTTTTGTCACTAAATGTATTTATTTATTGACCGAGTTTGTTGATCAGGATATGACTGTAGAGATGAAACATCTAACTTTCAAAGTCATTCTTGCAGGACACAGACAGGATGCAATCACTCCCATGTACATTTTTGACATCACTGCAATCTACAGTCTAAGCTGCATAACATAAAAGGGCATACATTGCAAGAAAGAACTGGTTTTCCTTTAGAGGCTTTCACACTAGGGAAAACTTCCAGACATAAACACAAAGCACACCCGTATTTTTTTCATCAGATTACCAAGTATTTCGAATTGGAGCAAGGCTTGATTTCTTTCACAACCAACTTTGCTTTAACAATCTTACAGTGAGCATCTTGACAGTGGGTGATTGGGTGCCTCTCTGCAGCCCACTGCACATACATTGGAGCTGCACAAGCAATTGTCAGGCTGACCAAACCTGGCACCAGAAATGAGAGCCCGTGGTGAGCGATGAGCACTTTGGCAGCTCAGAAGCAGTGGCTATGGCTGCTCTGCGTGTTGCAGGTGATTTCAGGGCTGCCACCAGCACCGGGGACACCAGAGAGCAGAGAGGAGCCCACGGGCACTGCACCAGCCACAGCAGCCACAGCACACAGCGCCCTGCGTGCTGAAACCTCCCTGCCGGGAGCTGGCTGCAGGGCTGGATACTCCGCCTCAAGGCATCTCCCTGGCAGATGGTAACACCATAGAAAGTGAGATGCAGCGACTGCAGTTGCTGAAGGGGCCTTCTTGTATGGGGACACTCTTTTAAGAGGATGTGGATGCCTTAAAATTAGTGTGAAAATTACTATAGCTCCTCTAAATTGGTGACTTCCATAAAGTTAGGGTGATGAATTTCACATGTTGCCTTTAAAGATTAACTCCAAATGTTGTGGGGCTTTTTTGAGAATTTTTTTTCATCACTTTGTGTAGAGGAGCTCTGAAATGTATGACTGTTTCATGTGTTTTCTGGATATTTTTTACCACAGCATTTCTGGAATGTCAAATCTGGTCTTTTTTGTTTAGCTGTGGACCTTCATTAAAGATTCAAGATTTCCTTAGACTATGGATACTTTTATCTTTTGGAAATGGGGAAGTGTTTACTCTTTTTAAAGAAAATTATACTGGTCAAATGGTCTTTTATCAGTTAAATTGGAATTAAAAACTAAAAAACCTCATTAAAGAAATCTTAAACAGCCTGACCTAAAGCAAATTCTGGTTTCAGTTACTTAGCTTTCTCTTGCCTGGATCCCAGCATGGCATCATTTCGTGGGAGGTCTGTACATTTCCTGCCAAAGCCTCCAGGAGAAAGGTGGACTCAAAAACTGTCACACAGAGGCACAACATTAGCTCAAAACCTGCTTTAACATAGCAGCAGAGTTCCCAGAAGGGAGCTGGCTTCTGCAGATCTCCTCCTCCGTGGGTAGAGAAGTCTGGTATTGAGCAGCCTTTGCTACCTAACCCTAACCCTAGTCCTAAATTTTATTTTTTTTTCTGTGGGGCAAAGGCTGCAAAAGGACTGTTCTCCAAGGAAGCTTGTCTTTTTATCCATGTTTTGTTAATATTGATGCAGCTTTTTCACTTTTCAAAATAGAATTCCTTTGACGTATCAGTGTCAGCAATCTGTTCTGGCTACGTGAACCTCTATCACAAGAAAACCTTTATCCTGTGGGACTGGGAAACTCTTTCACTGGTTTTTGTCAACAGCCAGTTATAACTTGTTAAAGTGAAAGTACTTTTTATTTGTTTTTAATCAAATCAAATAAACACATTTTCTTTGATCTTTAAGAACTCCTTTCTTGTTAACTTGCTTTTTACTTTTATGTTTTGGCATTCATTGTAAATCTAATTATTTAAAAAGTTATTTTGTTTTACATTATTAAACCTTTTCTGAATTTAAGATAAACAGGGGCATGTTTTGTTAAAGATTAAAAATAAATTTCACACAAAACTGCAAAACGTAGCAAAGATAATAACGTGTAGGCGTCAGACTGTTCCAAAACAAGACTCTCTAGGGGCTCTTCTGAACACACGGCTTCGTTAAAACCATGTTCTGAAAGGGCTCAGGAAACCCCTGTCTCTAACCCACCCTTTCCTGAAGCTGGTGAAAGTATTTAGAAAAAAGTTACTGTTGCATGGAGACAAAAAGAAAAAAAATTTCAAAATCCCACATATTGCTGAAGGATCTTATTTTTTCCTGTTTGTTTACCAGCAAAATCTACAGTTTGTAGGATCTTCTTTAGTCAAAACTTTCCCATCCTCATTGTTCAAGAGCAGCAAGCAGTCCAAGAGGTGACCAGAAAGAGAGCATCAGGATCTCTATATGAATGTAGACTTTTTTAACATACTGTAACATCTAGTGAGGAAATAATACTGACAATCCCTCATTTCGTTATCTGATTGATAAGTCATCAGTGAAATTTAAGTGAAAAGATAATATATCTGTCTTCAGTTCCTTTTTTAGTGGGTCAGACAAAAGAAGCCAGTTGTGTTTTGATCCAAGCAAAACTTGGATTTAAAAGGAGTCCTTGCTCTCTAGAGGTGATGACTTACTTTGCGGCTTGTCAGTGCTTTTGTAAGTCTAGGAGTACATTATTTGTACTAATCCGTTGTTTGTACTCCGTGAGTCTGGGCTCTTTGTGCAGACTGACAAGCAGGATGCTGCACTGGGAGAGCCGGTCGCTAGGGGATGCTCAGTATCCGAACACCCCGCGCCTGCTTCCCTCAGCGCCCGCCAGCTGCCTTGTTCAGCCTCGCTCAGATACTCCTGACTGGGTTCGAGTACTTTTTCACTCGCAGTGCTGTGAGAATTATGAAAAAACAAGGTCAAGCGATAAAAAGCAAGGTATGTGCAACAGCTGAACCTATATGGGCAGTCATTGACAGAATGCTGGTAGGCTTATTTCTCAGTTAATGGATTGATAACTATTTTCAGTAAGCTCTATTACCTCCCTGTGACACTATTAAACTAATCCTGCAGGCTGAGTCCAACGTTTAACCAAGCCAGTGTTCACGTAGTCAGGACCTCTGGTCTGAAATCACGTCCCTCATGAGAATTCAAAGGAAAATATTTTTGTGTTTCCCCTCAGTCTGGAGTGATTTTTCTCCCAGAAGCATAACCATTCTGAACATATAGGTGAGATTAAGAGCACATTTCCTGTGAGAGTGTCTTCCTACGGGAAACCTTGAATTTAATTAATGGTAGTCACAGCTGAAAGAATTGAATGGAACATTACTTCCTAGTCCTGCTACTGTGCAGGAAAAAAAAATCCCACAAGAGTTTGCCAAAATGCCTAGCAGCAAAAGGGGAGTCTGCGACTGCTCTGACTCACAACCACATCCATTAAGCAGCTAAATAATCAGAAGTCACCTTAATTTCCTCCTATGGCTGAATACAATAAATGAACCCATAATCACCAAACTGAAAACTTGGCATTTGGCACAGAAACAGGCATTTTAAGCAAAAATATGTGCATCACTAAGAATATTTTTTCTTTTCCCTCTAAGGAACTGTCAATCAAAAATATTCTCCATGTGCATTTTCTCTTATTTTAAAAATGAAATTGTGACAAAGTTTCTGATCCAGCCACAATATGCTACTTAGGAATTAAGCCCACAGATATCATAGTGGTGTCTGGCTTAGAAATAGTTAAGGCTTGAATCTTCAAAGGCAGCAATGTGTTGAACTCCTCAGGATATGAGCCAGCCAGTGCCTAGGTTTAGCCAGCAAAATCAGAAATAGGTCTTGAGCCTCTCAAACATTAGCTAGGCTTGGGCTTAGGTTTAAATCTGATGAGTCACTTTTGACAGAAAACTGCAGCTTGCTCTCTTCTAGGCAGACAGAAGTCATAGCTTACAGTAAGCTCACATGCAAGCCCTGACACTTGTAGAGGGCTTGCTTGACTTAGAGAGTTCCACACAGGTGCAATGATCCCACACACTGAAGAATGGAGTTCACTGAACGAGCAAAAAACAACGTTATTTTTGTAATGGAGAACTATTCCACTGTTTCTGCAGGAAAAGCTTTTATTGCATTCAACAATATTATATTGTAAAGGGTGGTGAAGTTAATTGTTTCTAAGGAGAAAATAGTGTATCACAAATTTTATTTTTTGTTCCTACTTTTTTTTAAACTTTTTATTTGTTGAAACTATGAGTATACATTTTCTATGGATGATTTTATTCATACTTCCTTACTGCAGGTTTTCCACATAATGGGCTTAACTTGTTTTGATCTTCATATTGCATCTCTTAATTCTGAGTCTTTACAGCTGTTTACCTACCTGTTCCATGGCATGAATTATTTTTTTGTTATATGTGTCATACCAACAGCTTAAGTCATGCTCCTATGCTCCAGTTTATTGCTGTGAGATGCTGATTGTGTGTTGCTGGAACTTTGTCACAATGACATTTGCTATTCAGTTTTGTATCATACCATGCTTGTGACAGAAACTGTCAGTGAATTCAAAGAGTGGCAGCTTTATACTTACTAAGCAAAGAATATTGCAGCAAAGAGCCAATACAAGTTTTTTCAGTTATTGAAGCACATGCCATTACAAAGTTGTAGAAAGTTCTGTATTTAATATACTGAACTGAAACTAAAGAGAAAAGAAACAAATTAAGATATTGCCACTGGGTAAATTCTCTATTTCTCTATTTTAGCTCTATTTTTGCAAAGGAAGATTGTGGATTAGCTTCAGAGTGACCTTCAATGGAAAGAAAGAAAGAGAGAAAGAAAGAGAGAAAAGAAAGAAAGAAAGAAAGAAAGAAAGAAAGAAAGAAAGAAAGAAAGAGAGAAAAGAAAGAAAGAAAGAAAGAAAGAAAGAAAGAAAGAAAGAAAGAGAAAAATAAATAAAGAAAGAAATTAAATTTAAATAATTAGATTTTGGCTGGAGTAAAGAAGATGCAAATTAACTGTGAAAACTCGTGTGGTTTCTTCTAAAGGACTTTTTTAAGTTGTGAAAGATTACCGGAAAAACAAACCCCAAGCCATTTATTCAAAGAAGCAAACAGTCCTGAAAGGGTTTGGGAAATATATACAGTGGACATTTCAAGACAGACTGTCATATCCTCCTCTGAGAGTAAATTTGCGTGAATACCTTTGTGGTGAAGGATCAGAGTGGGCAGATCAAAGCAATATACAAGCTCAAGGGACATGAGGAGGGGGAAGGAGGTCGATATTTGGATTCAAGGGCTCCTCTGAATTACAGAGTCCTGCCCACTGATGTTACAAAGAGCCATGCTGTATAATTATTTTCATAACATCTTAATAAACTTGAATATTAAGTTAACTTGATCTCATTCCTCTTCCTTCTTCCCTGACTGTTCTTATTATAAGAAGTTGTGCTCAAACCTCATTGTTCCGGTCATGAAAAGTTAATATCTGAACAGAAATCATTCAGAGCCGGTTTATACCTACTTGTTCTGATGGCTTTTAGCTCATATAGTTCTTTCTTCATGAGGAGGACATGAAAACTCTGTGTCATCTGTTCCTTTCATAATCCCAACAACCCTTCCCAGAACACGCTCCATTGTAAGAAGTCTTACATTCTTGAACATGCGTAGTCAAACTTTTGTAGAGCTTCAGATGAGGTCACATCAGTGCATGCACAGCTACAGTAGTACTGTAGCTGTGCATGCACTTCTTCTCATACAGTTTAGGATCACATTTGGGATTTATAACTAGTTCACACTGGTGCCTCATAGGATAGCCTGCTTCTCAGGCTTTCTCTTAATCTCTGATGTTTGATTGGCAAGCACTTAGTTTGCTGTGGGAAGTCTTTTTTTAATCTCTAGTCAGAGATCTTGTTTTATTCTGTTACATTTCTATTATTCTCATGTCGTTCATTTGTGATTAGTCTGATGTTCCTCTGGTTCCAGACCTCATGACTTTCTGGGCTACCATTAACTTTGATTAACATAGTTCTATTTCTTGAGTGACCATCAGCTATGGAAATATGAAGTAAGACTGGTCCTAAAAATAGATCCCAAGGAACTCCAATATATGCTGAATCATTGCATTTCAAGGCACTTCACTGTAGTCTTCTGAGTAAACTTCTATTCAAATTTCAATCCTATCATTACCACCCTTCTTCTCAATCTTAAACCTTTTTCCTTATAACATCTCAAGTACTAAACTAAAATTATGCTTAGATGAGAGCTGTACTTTACTATTTTCAAAACTTCATTTTCACAGTCAAATAAGGATATTTTATTGCTATGACACAGCCTCCTCTTGGAAATTGACATTTTTTTTCTGTCTACGTTATTTTCCAATTATCCAATGCCTAATTACACTCTCCTTCAAAATTTTTTATAAAATTATGCATATTGTTATAATCAGATTATTGATTTTACTGCTATCTAAAATACTCCTTCCCTCTCTTTCTTAAATAAAGCTCCTAAGTGTACCATGAACTAACAGATAAAACCAATATTTGTAAGATTTATTGAAAACCCTTATTGTATGATTTGTGATTACTGTGCTGATTCTTTGGGAGCTGAGGATGAAAATCACCTAAGCTGTGACATTTTGGTTATTCAGCTCTTAAGAATTTTCTGCCACCTTGGAAACAGACATTTCCAGTTCTACAGATTTCTTCAAAATTACCATTCAGTCTTGCTGTGATGTCATATCTTCTCATTCTGCTTGAAAAGTGAGGAAGAATACTCACTTTTAGTTGTTCTGCCCTGGATAGAAATTGGATCTACACCAAATTTCAAGGACAGATATATCTGCACAAAAGCTATGATTTTTTTTTTTTCCAGATTTGATTTTCCCTGTAGATTCCTACTAAAGCTGATTGCAGTAGAAGCTATAGCTTTTGGCTTTTCTTTGGGAATAGCACATTGACCATCCTGAAAAGATAAAAAAGTCCTTTGAAATAGAGAGGAAGGAAGAGTGTCTGGAGCCTTCTCCTCTGGGATATTTATGTCTAAAGAGCATAAAAAAGGATCATACCCTAAATGATGTGCTGGATTGTAGCTTTTCAGTGCACAAGATTTGGCTATACGAGGCCAGATTTTTCTTCTTGTAGTAGAGAAGGAACATGTGCATCTGGTCTGTGTCCAAGAGAAACAACTTACTTTTCATTATATGTTGAAAAAGAGTATTTGGATTGGGTGATAAGCTATTTCAACTATTCTCTCTCTCTGAATGGTAGATATTTTTGACTATGCTTCAGTTCTGTCTTTTTTCATACCCGTTTTTGTGAACACAAGACTAAAGCACCAGGCCTCACCATACAAATGCAATAACTACGCTATGCCAGTGTTGGTCCCCAGGATTCTTAAAGTCTATCCAGTGTGCTTCCAAAACACTAAAAATAAGAATTTTTCCCAGTCTTTAAATAAAGAGACAATTGTACTCACATCAAGTGTACTTAGCATTTTGCATTACTCTTATTTAGCTGAGCCTGCCAACATGTTTTGTTTACTCCCTAAAGCAGTGCTCAGATTCAGCTTAAAACATGTGCTTCTGCACATTCCTGGATGGTTTTCAAAGACAGATTGAAAAAGATATTCATTCTTCGAGATGTGTTTTTGAAGGTCTGCAAACTGGAGCCCACCAATTCCTCCATTAATGATGAAAGATGTGATTTAACATTGGAATGGGCTGTCCATTCCAATGGGAGGAGGTGGAGTCACCATCCCTGGAGCTGTTTAAAGAAAAACTGGCTGTGGCACTCAGTGCCATGGTTGGTTGACAAGGTGGTGTTCGGTCAAAGGCTGGACTTGGTGATCTCAGAGGTCTTTTCTAACCTAAGTGATTCTGTGGTTCTGGGATCTCACATAGCTTCTTGCTAGTCTGGCAGAGAGAGGCTAATGCACTAATCTACTATTCTGCTTCAATGCCACATTTCCCAATGTTTTTTTCTGACAGTTTTCCTGCAAGCTTGTGAAATTATTCATTCCTCATTTCATACCTAATATGCCATGAGCTCATACTTTCTTTAGTCTAATGACAGATATGATGGGAAAAAATCTGCTGTCAGTTGATATCTTCATCTGCTCTGCTTCCAGTGGCAACTCACACATGTTGTAAGGACTGATAACTTACTGAGTTTGGTATCACTGTGGTTTCCCAAAAAGTTGCCCCAAATTCCAGAAGGAGAGAATTCCTCTGAAGGAAGATTACAGAGATAAAGAGCATGAAGTGATGTGTTTGGCTCTCATTCTAGATACGCTTATCTATTATTAACTACTGTCTGGCATATTTGAACATAATAAGATGTGAATGTTAGGTGATAAGAAAGAGAAGAGTAGATTTCAGGATTATTTCTCTGTTCAAAGGATTTGATGTCTGTCCTATCCCCCACTTCCTTTCCTAGTATTTAAAACCACAAGCTACTGAGTTATGATAATACATTAGCCTTTGTAATACTACTAAAATAATTCTATTATTTGAAAAATTATGAGAAAAGAAACTCAACCCAATACATTAATTCAGCAGTTAAAAGCCACAGCAATAATTATGGAAGAGAACTCCTTGAACCTCCATCTGTGTTTATTCACAATAAAATATTAAGAAAACATAGCTGTCTTGTAGCCAAAGGAAGGATGTTATGTGCTTACTTACTGAAACAAGAAAGCTAAAAAACAGTTTTCCATTGTCTCCCACTCACATATTTTTCTTGCTTTTCCTAATTTTCCTGTAGTAAAACATAACTTGCTGACTTTGCGAATTATGTTATTAAAATTTTGGAAAACATTTCCTATTTTCTGCATGAATTCTGTGAACACAACAGGGTCAGATTTTCCTTGAAACTTTGAAAGTCCAGGGAGTCAGTGTCTAAGTATGGAGACATGGCATGCATTATCAAGTTATCTCTGTATCTTCTTACTTTCTTTATCTTTTCCTGAGCACTGAGCCTTTTTCTTCCTTTGCAATGCATACTCCACTTTGGCCTTCCTCCTTATTAGCAGTGAAATCCATAGTACAGGCGTACTTTAAAAGTTGGTTGTTCTTTTCAAGCAGGGGAGAAGCAGAAGAGAAAAAGACATAAAGTATTTTCTTCTTGTCATCTAGGTGAAGATTGTACCAGAAGTCATTTATAACAGGCTGTGAGCCTAAATTACAAGGTTTGTAGGTAGGTAATGTTTAGTCCTCACTCTGTAGCCTCTTCCTTCCTCTCTAGATCACTGTTCCTTGGAGCTCACAATGTGTCTGCGTTTTCCTAAAAAATCATTCTATCTTCCTCTCCAGGAAGTGGCTTGTTCTTTTATAGCAAAGCCAAACTTTGTCCTCTTTAAAGGCCATATATCCTCTGCTGTCTAGGGACAACAGCCCTGGACACATCTGTCTAGACATGCTTGAGCATGCATTCCCTCTTCCTACACTGAATAGCTGACATTCCCGTAAAACAGACTTTACAGCTACCTTCTTGTGTCTATGCAGATGCAGAACTGATTTTGAGGGATATTTGTCCTTACACACAGTTGTTTTCATAAACATGCCTGTAAGATGAACCATAATTTTTCATATGTAAGCCTGTGTGGGTCACTGCTCATCCATTCTTTCCCATGCTATAAAGCACAAGAAAACAAAATAAAATAGATCATGAGTTGTGGTTTTTTTGGTTTTTTTTTTTTTTTTTTTTTTTTTTGAGTAAGCTGGACCCTAACATTTCAAGAATAAAGACAGCCTATTCATTCCCTGTTGATTCTTTGTGGTCCACTGGTAGGGAATGTGGGGTGTCCTATAAATGTTATTTGATAAAAGCTGAGGCTAGGCACCCTGCTGTTTTTAAGGATCATGCTGAGACGAACTGCTGGTAGGATATGCAAGAGAGCAGATTTGTTTATCCTTATTTCTCCGCTCACATCCCTGAGCACACATGGTTGCTGTTTTTGTTTTGACTAATTTTGACTTTTTTAAATGTGAGAAAAGTGGTTAAAATGAAGTCATCCCTGTCTAAGTTGGGACTCGTGTGAAACAGTGGAAATGCTGACAAGCCTCTGGCTGGAGCAGAGTGAATAGCTGTCCTCCAGGGCTGGATGCTCTCCTGCCCTCCCAGTCCCATTCATACCATTGTTCTCAAGGAAGAGGAAACCAGGAAATGGCATAAGAAAGCCCACATGCTTCACACACTTCAGCTCACTGGGATTGCCCAAGACCTTGTAGAAACTCAGAATCTGATGAAAAGTTGCAGTGATATATTTTCTTTTCTTACCTGCTTGAAGCTACGTTATGATTTTCCCAAGAGCCAATCAGTATGGGGTTTAAGAATTTGAATCACATCTGGTCATTAAGGTCTGCAAGCAATGACAGTGGATTGTGATCATTTTATGTCCAGGATTTTACTTATCTATGAATACATGGATTTTGCTGGTTTCTTAAGCTAGGGGTCATTTTCTTCCCATGCAGGTTTTCTGCTAGTTAAAAAAATAAAAAATGTTGCTTATCGATATTAGTTATTTCTCTTTGTGTAAAATGCGCAGGCATCACAATGTAAGACAAGGGTCACAGTCCACTAGGTAATGTACATAGAGAGAATGCAAATATCATTTTTACTGTAAGATGCTTATACTTCAAGCTTAAGAAAACTCACGAGATGGAGCCTGTAGACCAGCCCTGCAACCTTTAATTTTTTGTATCATAGCTGAGGATTTAAAATGCTGTTGGGAATACAGACATATGATTATAAGAGTGTAAGTCAGTCTGTGGTAGAAGATATTTACATCATGGGTAGGAAGGCTCTGCAGAGCGCTCTGGACAGGCTGGGTTGATTGGCCAAGGCCAATTGTATGATGTTCAACAAGACCAAGCACTTGGTCCTGCCCTTGGATCACAACAACCCCACGCAGTGCTACAGACTGAGAGCAGTGGCTGGAAAGCTGCCCAGTGGAAAAGGACCTGGAAATGCTGGGCAGTGGCAGATGAACATGAGCCAGCTGTGCCCAGGTGGCCAGGAAGGCCAGTGAGTGGTTTGTGTCAGCAATAGTGTGGCCAACAGGACCAGGGCAGTGATGGTCCCCTGTCCTTGGCACTTGTGAGGCCACACCTTGAATACTGTGTTCAGTTCTGGGCCCCTCCCTCACTGCAAGAAAGACATTGAGAGGCTGGAGAATGTCCAGAGAAGGGCAGCAGAACTGGGGAAAATTCCAGAACACAAGTCCTGTGAGGAGTGGCTGAGGGAGCTGGGGGTGTTTAGCCTGGCGACTCAGGGGAGATCTGATTGCTCTCTACAATTGCTTGAAAGAAGGGTGTAGCCAGGTGGGGGTCAGTCTCTTCTCCCATGTTACAAGTGACAGGATAAGAGGAAATAGCCTCAAGTTGGCCAGGGAGGTTTACATTGAATATTAGTAAAAATTTCTTCACTGAAAGGATTGTCAGACTCTGAAAGAGGCTGCCTTAGGGAAGTGGTTGAGTCATCATTCCTGGAAATATTAGAAAAATGTGTTGATGTGGCACTTGGAGATGTGCTACAGTTGGCAGTGCTGGGGTAATGGTGGGACTCAATGATCTTAAAGGTCCTTCCAAGCCTAATGATTCTATAATCATCTTTAGCTAACTAAGTCAGGCTAACTGTAAGAATGTCAAAGTGGACAGTATCAGTGGAGACAGCTGAGCTGGAACATTCTAGAAGCATGGTTAAGAAACTAATTTTGGCAGCAGGTAAATTGGTAGATACATTTGCTTTTGAGACAACTCCTTACCATATCAATGATAAAATGGTTGGGAGAAGAGTTTCACTCCAAGACAGATTTTTTTCTTTTACTGAACACAGGCTTGTGAGTAGAGTTTCACTTTTGCTTTTGTTATATTGCTTCACCTACTGACTCACGTTGGGAATAATTGCACTGAGATTTGTGGAGAACGCAGGCTAACAGACCACCACTTGGAAATACACGACATAGTGTGTACTTAGTGTTACATGGAAGAAGTCATGTCTCATTCTTGTGGTGATCGTGGCATTCAAAGAGTGCAGTGCAATGAGATTTCTGCTGCTTAAAGAACTTGCAAAGATCTCTGTGTTTGTAAGCAGTCAATGTACTTGTCTTAGGACAGTTACAGAGATATTTTTTCCCAAGAATCATTCACATTTAACCCAAGTTTAATTGGAACCTTTTTTTTTTTTTTTTTTTTTTTTTTAATCTGGAAGTTTATTTCCTGGAAGTCATTGGGACAGCTGTGTAATCACAGCTTTTAATTTAATGATCTAGTTTTTTAATACAGAGATTATAGTGTAGTTTTGTCAATGTGTTATTGGTAACAGTGCCAAAAAAACCCATCACCAAGTGCAATTATTAAGACACTTGGGAAAAGAAAGATCCATCCTACTTTTTATTCTGTTCTGATTAATGCTGCATCTGAAGGCTTGAGGAAGAAATTTTGCATCATATCTTCCTGGCTGAGACTGTAGTAACCAAATCCAGATGTCTACATGATAGATTCCTGGAGCTAAACCTCCCAGCTTTGCTGTCCATGACGCTTTTATGGCATAGCTTCTCTAACAGTAATACAAATTATTCCAAACTTAAGGAGATGCATCCTTTCCTTTGACCTGTTGGAATCCACTTGTGCATTTTCTTAAGTATTATTGAAGGATTCACAAATATCTAAGTATTAACAGGTTTATCCTTTTACTTAATAAAATCAGCAGCTGATTTATAGTGAGATTAAGATATTTGCCCCATACAAATGGGGAAAATATCTTACAAATGTTACAAATGTTGGAAATGACAAATTATCTCTTTGGATCCAATCTGGCAGGCTAGACAGAACATCCCTCCCATTTTCAAACTATTTGGAACCTATGTATTGGCACTGTATTTCTCTATGTCCTGCAGCGATATTTCCCTCTAGATTCTGTTTCAGCAATAATTCAAACACAAACTTAAATGCTACTATAACTAAACTGGATTTCAGCATGTGTTTCTCTCATGGGCCTGTAAATCATATAATCATATAATAATTTCAATTGAAGGGATCTTAGGATCTCATGGAGCCTAAGCCCACTCCCGCACTCCAGATGGAGTCAGCTTTCAAGTTACACTGTGTAGGTCAGGGCCTTGAGTACCTTTGAGGATGACGATTCTGCTGCAGCCTCTTCTCCCACCTAGGCAATTCATTGGGAAGATTTTTCCCTTACATCTAATAACAGCTTCCCAGCTGCAACTTTTCTCTCTGAGAAGAATCTGTTTTCTATAACCACCCATTAATTAATTGTAAACAACAATCAGATCTCTCCTTTGGCTTCTGTCCTCCAAGCTGAATGAACCCAGCTCTCTCATTCTCATGTCATGTACTCACCCCCTTAAACATTTTGGTAGCCTTTCCACCGGTCTTGCTCTAGCTTGTCCTTCTTGTACTGAAGCTTTCTCTCATACACACTGACCAGAGGGGACACCACTCTGCTCAGTCTGCTGGCTGCGCTCTTTCTGATGCAGCTCTCGTTCAGTGCTGCACAGCAACACTGATGCAGAGCAAGCAACGTGGAAGAGAGGGCACAAATCACAAACACTAAGCAGGTTCTGCATTTATTTATAACCATGTGAGATAATTTCTGCTCTTTGCCTGAGGGCTGAATCCTGCCATAAACAAGGAGAAAATCAGAATGGGAATGATCCACAAATTCATCAATTTGCCTTTGAACTTTGGCTCAAAAATCTTTTTTATGTCAAAACTGCATTTGATGATTTATGCATTAGTTTGTCACTGCTTAATGCAACATATTAGTTTAATGTATGCTTTCCAAGTGCCTCTACTGAGCCACAAATTTTTCTCACTAAGGTGCTGAATGCCTTGGGTAAGGGTTGTGCTCAGTTGAATTTGGAAACAAATATCTCAGACAAAAATCAATTTGTGGTTCACCTGTTTTACATTTGGGGATTCACACCAGAAAAAAAGGTATGTCTTCGTAGAGTTGGTTCAATTTTGAGTGATACTTTATTTTATCAGGTTACAAGCACTGTGTAGAAGATCAAACCATTAAATCAATCAGAAATTGTGCTATTAGTCTCTTTATGTAGTTACTGGTTAATGACCACTTTGACCTCTCTGACATTTAAAGCTAGAGAAAAATAGGAAAAAAGAGAGGAGAACACTAGAAGATGTTAAAGCTAACAGAATAGTATTTATAGTTTTCTTAAAAAACTAATCAGATATCTGGATGTACAAATTCAGCAGTAGCTAGGATCCAGTTTTTCATCCTTGACCACTATGAAATAGAGTCTCCTGGCCTGGAGTTCAGACATGCTCTTTGATTCACCTGCAATCTCATGGCCAGACAAGGCCAAAACATATTCTAATGATCTCTAATGCTCCAAACTCTCACTGAATTCCTGTCCAGTATGTACAAAATTTTCCTAAACCAGTCTGTGAAGGAGTGACTGGAGTGACACATGCCCTACTCCAGTGAGTTTCTAGCACTAACTTTTGCTTTCGCTATTTAAATAAAGTTCCTTCTTTTTTGGATGACTTGGCAAACATTTAAGGCTCTTTTGAATGCTTTATATTTGTCTGTAAACACACGTGTCAGTTTTTTGGGGGTGGGTTTAGTTATTGTTCATAGCCTTTTGTGGCCTTTGACTGACATTTCCTATTATTTAAACAGCTAATTAGTCCCTTTTTATTAGGTGTAAATGTGTTTCCATGCTTTGACAGGCAAACACTAATCTCTGAACTTCAGTAGCATGTAGGAATTTATTGCCTGTTAATTGTGCCCTAGGGCATAGTGACTTTTAAAAGCGAAATAACAATCATTACTTCTCCGTATATATTACTGCAGTGCCTTTATTGTTGTAACATATGTACAGTTGGATTATCACTCATACAGAGGGCAGCCATTCAAAACTATACTTACTTTTCAAATAAGGTGAAGTTTCAGATATTATTATTAACCAAATCAAATATCTGGTTGTTACACTTTAGTCCATAAGTGATTTTTTTTTTAAATGGCTTAATCTTTTTTCTGTTTCTGTCTGTCCTAGTGACAGCATGAATGCCAGATTCTGTGGGTATTACCTGATTTTTTTTCCCTTTATGTGTAATGATTTTAAAACCTTTTACATTCTGCTGCTTCTGTAAGGTCTTACTTGTCATTATACTATACACTTGAGATATTTTCTATGTTCTGTGTCAGCAGATGTGCTTCTCAGTGTGTGACTCAGTGATAACACACTGAGCTTTAATTTCACTTGTCAATGCATTTGCCTTTTCGTCATAAATTCTGGCTACTTTGTGGGATCTTATTCAGCCACCCACTCTTCCTTCTACATGCCTTTTCTCAGAAACAATAAAATTAGTAAAGATTCTTCTTATATGTCCTGAAATAAATTTCTTAATGTGACAGTGAAGTCATGCAAAGATTCATTATCAGTTTAGAGCTAATTTAATATCTATTCTCTTTATTTTCTAAGCTAATATGCATCCTTGAAAAACATACCAGGTGGAAAACTCTGAAGGGACTGAAAGAATAACGCTGTACTTGTAGTGCTGAATGTTTTGGTCAAGGACTTCTGATGCAAGTTTCTGTAGTATCAAATTAATGCATTGCTTACACATTTTAGAATCCAAACGTGATTCCCTTAGAACTCCTAAGGAAATGACTCCATAACTGTAAGTGATTAGATACCATATAGAGAGTGTGTGTGTGATTGGAAGGGGAAGCAGTGTCCTTGATTGCTCAGTTTTATTTTTTTTGGGCTCCATTCCCAAGCATCTAAAAATACTCTGTGCTGATCTCTTTTATTCTCAGGCTATATCCTACGTCTTACTTCAGCTCCCACTTCCTTTTGGCTTACCTTCTTTTCATTCTGACCCCAAAAGATATACTATGTAAAATTGCTTCAACCACAGATTCCTAAAACCAGACAACCCAGTAGGTAGCTATGTCCTATTGTTCCAAAGGAGGAACGTTTGTACCTTCCATTAACCTCATTTAACAATGTCATTTCTTGGCACCTTTAGAATGAAGGAAATGTGCATTGATGCTAACACAAAAACCCCACTACAAACTTTTATCCTGTGTAATGCTTATAAGTCTTTGTCAGAAGACTTGAAGAGTCCACAACCAGAAAGAGTAATATATACTCTGTATTAATCACTAAATCACGCTACTAAGTAGACTGTACTTCTGCTTTCTGTTCAGAAAAATCACCAACATTTTGATGGTAATTTTTTTTTCCAAATAATTGTATATTACTACCTCTCTATTGCACTGTTGCTCTGAAAGGCTTTGGAAGGATGAGTTTCAATGAGAAAAGGAATGTAAAGATAAACTTGCTAGAGTTTTGCCAAAGTGTTCACAAAGATGCCACACAATTTTACATGTACTACAGAGAGTACAGAAAAATGAAATCATCATAGGCAGATAGATCTTGAACAGTAAGTTACATTATCTAAAGTGAAAGGGAAAAGGGAATGAAGTCCTACCAAATAGTAAAAAATAAAGTCAATATAACCACAAAAATGGTCAGCAGAAGATCCTGTAAATTTTTAAGAATACTTTTCCCAATTTCCTCTCACAAATGTACTTTTTGCATGTAATGTGTTTGGTCTGCTTTCTGATCAGCCATACAGGAGGGGGAAAAAAATCAAAATTAAAAGAGTTTCATCAGAAAGAAAGAAACTTTGTTCTTTTGCAGCCATATTACAGGACAGAAGACCACATCTTGCTAGTCCTGAGGGATAGCTGCAGGTGGAGCTTGGTGCAAGGTACTTCTGCACTCAGTGGGCTGGGGTGTATCTCGCTGTGATATTGGGCAGGGCTGGAGACTGACTGTGGCATCGGTGGCTGAGGGCTGTGAGGCTACATATGGTGTATCCAACAGCTGATCAGGAAAACAAAAGCCTCTAAGCTCCCTTAACAAACTTGTACACTCCATTTTCATTCTTGTATCCTTTTGCTTTTATTTATTTTGTTATTGGTCTGAAAATCTGAGATCAAGCAATTTCTACTTTCAGTGGCAGGATTGTTAGGGCAATTCTATTGTTACTGCGTGGGCTGGGACAGAATTTTTATACTTCTCAAGTTTCTTCCTCTTTAGTGTAACAGTTTCTGTGGCATCACCAGTATCTCTGTGGTTTACAGCCTTTCCCACTATTGCAGTCCCATCTCCTGATAGTGCTGTCATCTCTGACTCCCCTGTCACTTCTACTCAAGAAATGATGAAGTAACCACTACATTTACCGATTGCCAGAGATGATTTTGTTGCCTAATTTTGTGGGCAGCTTACATTCCCGTCTCCAGAAGTCTTGAATTTCAAACCCTGCTGCTTTCTGAAAATGAGATCCACTTAATCAAATTCTGTTGGGCATTTATGATTAGGATACCCAGTAGTGCACAGGAGTTATGTCATTCAATAATGGCTTTGATTCTGGCTGGTTGAATAAAATCCTGTTGAATAAGAAAGTCAGGCTTGGTTAAGGGAGATGATTCAACAACAACATGGGTCTGTGAATGACTCCAGTCTTTCTTGGCTAGAAAGAGGTCTATAACTTTTGTTCTTGAGCTTTTTCTAAAAGTAAAGAAAATAATTTTTAAAATAATTTTTTAAAAATTAAGAAAAAGTGGTTGGAGGATGGAGAAATGGTTGGAGGTAAGTAAGTATTAAAATAATCCACATTTGTATAAATTGTGATAATTTTTCTAATAATTGTGATAAATTACGATAATTTTTCTAAATTTTCTCTTGTCCTGTATTGGTAACCTGTTCTGACAGTTCTGTTTATGGTGCTAGGGGTGTGTTGTTAACTGCAATGGGTTAAATGAAATTTTGGGGTTGGAATAGAAAAATATTACTTCCATCAACTTCCAGTAGTGTGAGCAGAAGAAAAATATTTTAAGTTATCTCCATCTTTCTTCTTAGAAAAATATACTGACAAAGGATTTGGTTCGTCTGCCTGCTGTTAATTGTCAAATCACCAAATCAGTTGATTTTTATGGGACTATTTTTTAAATCTTTCCTGTTTCTACAACATTAACTCCTGCTATGTCCTTTGATTCTGGTGCTAGTGTTATTTTTCTTGCCCTGTGATTAGTTAATGACTGCTTCAATTTCTATAGCAATCACGTTACTATTGTTTCTATGTCATTGTGCCCAAGCCCTGTGCTGTCTGTCAACACACTTCATGTTTTCTTTTTTTAATTAGTAGCTGGAAACACAAAGCAGAAAAGCACAAAATGATGTGTTGGTATGTTCTGGAGGATGGTCTGTGTGATAGCTTTGAGAAACAGCTCTATAAAGCTGTTAATAACAATTTTAAAGGCTTATATATTTAAAACATTAACATTTTAAAGAGTGAAGTGAATTATGACCTGGACATTTTACTTCTGTAATTGCAGCAACTAGAAAGAGAGATTGAAAAGAAGATAAATTTGTAGTTATGATACTTAAGCCAGATGACAAGGACTCTATTTTCTGTTCCATGACAAACTTTTATCTTTAATTATAGAATTATATTTCAATTTTCTTGTTCTTCTATTTCTTTCAAAAATATAGGAAGATGCCAGGTCCCTTTCAGCTGCTTCAATAAGAATTATTGATTTCCTAGCACATATAACTCAAGTCTAGATACATAAGGACAGTGTGAAAGGAGAAAAGAATAAAAGGAAGAAATACCCCTTCTGGATAAAGTTAAAAGTCTCTGTTAGGTAAAAAACCAAAATGCTAGCAAAAAGAGAGAAGAAATATATAGAAAATATCACCAAAGAAGAACTAGTCACTTGTGAATGGGAGTAAAGTGAAATGGACTTTCAGATCAGCAGCCTTCTGACTTGCAAATTCACACCAAACAAGATGAGACCTTGGAAATGGTTAAAAATAGAACCCAACAGAATGAAACTATAGAAAAAAACACTCTTAAATTAAGAGTGCCAACTGAAAATGAAACAGTGTACTATACGCTGTCACGTTTCCCAGCACAATAGAAGTGAAAGATGCCAAAAAGAAAAAGAAAAAATAGAAAGGTGCAGGTGAGGATTAACTTATGGGGAAATACTTAAATGTCCTGATGGTTTTGGTGAGGAAACATCATTAAGTCTCTGTTCTCTGAAATAAAAGGAAGTTGTAAACACAATGACAAAGAAATGTGACCAAAGCCACTGACTGTGGCATCTGACTGTGTGCTACACACTGTTCAGAGGCAGACAAACCTTCTACTGCACTACCCAGAGCAGAATAAAGACAGCAACTGCTGACAAATAAGGGAAGCAGAGCTTCAATTTCTAAAAGGAACATTAGTTCCTCATCCACAATTCTTCAAGCTACTGCTTGTGGGTTAAGTTTGATCTTGGAAACAGTCAACCACAGAGTAATTTTAATTTCCATGTGTGAGCCAGGAAAAGACAAGCATTCTGCACTCAAGCAGGCAAGTCAAATGAATCAGGAGAAAAAAACCCCATAAAAGCAGTTTAGCCAACTTTTCACTGAATTAAGTGAAAAGTTCTAAAGCAACCCCACTAGAGACTGTCTTTTTTGCCTCAAAGGTTGGGCATTCTTTGCGTTAGAAAACACTGACAAGCCCTGAAGCAGAGTGCTAAATGGAAGAGAAGAAAAAAAGCAGCAGTAGATGTTCCTCGTTCAGTTTATAGGTTTAAAGATACCATTTAGGCAACAACCACACCAATATATCTGGGAATACCTTAGGTGTTATTATAAGCCCTTATAACGAGGAACTTCATCAAAGGTTTATCTAAACAAGTAGAAGTTGTGTTTGATTTAGATTTCAGCAGTAGAAATCAGTATCAATTACTTACTGCTTCTGGTTTGAATTGTTTCTTACTTCACTGTGAAAAAGAATAGGTGGGCACAGAATGGATACTTCCAAAAAATCTTGATTGTCCTGGCAACACAGCATAACAAACTGTGGAAGAAGGTTTTCAGCACCCTAAAGAAAGACCAGAGAACCAGTATCAGAGCTTTTAAACCAAGGCATTTTCTTAGAAAGTGTTTTCGTGTTTCTGCCTTCTGGGAAGTATGTTTTTAGTTGACAATGAAGAAACTGCATTCACCATCTTCAAGACTTGGCTGCTGAAATAGGCAGCCTAAAGCCTGTCCAACTTAACTGCTATTCCACCTTTGCTTAGGAAAACATCCTAAGGGTTAAAAAAAGATTATGTCTCCACAAGACAAAAGCACCCAGAAGGTAGAGCCTCCTTGTGGAAACCAGGCCAAGTCCATGGAGCACTTTGCAGTAGGGTGTTTTAGCTCAGAAATAACATCAACCAAACATGACTGTACTGTTTCCAGATCTAGGCTGCCTTTATTCAGTCAACTCAACTCATCCATCTCCTTAGTATTTCCACTTCAAAGGTTAACTACCAGGAGAAGTTGAGGTCTGTCTGCATCCTTTGGTGCAGTTATGGTTGGGTGCCCACTTTGGTCCATGTGGCTTGTGATTTCTGATTTCTGTTGGCTCATTCCAGGCATTCAGAGGTGTGCATACAGTAGAAAACATCAATTACAAGGACTTAGTTTAAATCTAGGCCTAAATGCCTTTGCAAATAAATTCCTAAGAAAATACTAGGTATTAAGCATTCATCAATGTCTTGGCTAGAAAAGAAGATAGAAATATCTGAGACATGCTAAGAAGGAAGCCTGAGGGAGAACTTGGTTGTCCAAACATTGACATCTGGTCATTGTAAACCACCCCAGGGAATCCCTTCTGGATTCTGGCCATTGCTCCTGAGAGGCCTGGTCTGCTGGAGCCATTCGTCTCTGGATGGACAGCTCACGTGCCACAGGTTATTACAGGTGGGATTAGACACCTGTGTTTGGCCCTGTGTAGGGGCCAGAGTGGTAGGGTTGGTTAAGGAACATGAAGGAGTATCTGAAGATTCGTCTCCTCAGCAGGGCCGAAGGAAGAAATATTTCACATGGTGCGTCTTCAAGGAGCACTTTGTCCTGGTCAGACAGAGCTGGCAAAGATTTTCATACCCTCAGTACATGTGGTCACTGTGGAGAAGTAGATTTCTGGTTCAGAAATTAGTATGCTTCTCATTTTCCGAATATTGTGAAAGTTCATCTGTTGCTTTTTTGGAATAACTGCAGGATCCTTAGAGGAGAGACAGAAATGCGAACAGGTACATTTATTGTGAAGTGCAAACCAAAGCATTCACTTTCAGATCCTCCTATTTGTTTTTAAATAGACTGGATTTTTGCAAGGACCTTGCTTTTTGTTTCTGTTGGGCAGGTCTCTTTTGAAAAAGTAGGCAGTTTTGGTGGTTGAAATGCTATCTCAGTTTCATTGTTAGAGGTTTATCTCCTAGAACAACCATACGTTTTGTTTTAGTTTATCTTGCAATATTCTTTTCTGCAGAAAGCCCTTATTTCTTTTCTTGGTCAGATCTAGATTTTGTTCCCTCTATTTGCAAGTCTCTCATTACAAAGTTGTCTGTACAAATGTGTGAGAGAGCAGAAAATTCCCAATAAAATCAACTTTCAACATTTTATATTTTTGTATATAATGCTTAAAATAACTTACGGTGGTCTGTGAGTCAACCTGTGAGTCAATCACAACTTCATGGAACCAGGAAGCAGAAAAGTACACTGACTTACGTTCTGAGCAAATTCTTCAGAAATATCTGCTGTAAGTTTGTCAATCATACATTGGCAATAACATGGGGGGAAAGATGTATTCAGAATCTCAGAATTGTTGTGACCCATCAGTGTGAAACTGCCGTGAAAACACATGGTGCTTTTACATGTTTGACCAAACTGATTTAAAACTGGGATAGGTGTAGGGAATGTCTATGGAGACATTTCTGTCCTATGAGAAGAGTCAATTGTAGCAAAAATAAAGTTGATTCTGTGTCTGACATAAGTATTTGTCAAGGAATAAATACCTGTAAATAGCAGTTAAGCTTGAAAGAAAAAGTCAGCATGAAACCAGGAAAGTGTAATCTCAGCAGGAATTAACTTAGGCTGGCAATTGGAATTCTCTAAAGTAGGGAAATAAGGTTCTGTGACAGCCAACTATCTAAGCAATTAACATTGTTTTTTAAAGAAATGACAGGTGTATGAGCAACACGAATACCTACATGACTCCTACCTCTGCAAAAAGTTTCTTTTCCCTTTGGAATCCGTTGGTCTGTTTGAATTAAAACTGATACAAAGGAATAGGCTTTAAATGTAATTATATCCCTAAAGTTTTCATGAAAATAAGGGCTAGGTGGAGAGAACCCAAATGAGAAGCAATAGAGGGAAAGTCTTTATGTGAATTCATGGTCATTTTGTCAGCAGATGTCCCTGAGCTCACTAGGGTATTTAAATGCCATGGGAAAGGCAAGGAACAGAGCCCAGACTTTCTCAAACACAGGAGCCTCACACTACACTGGAAAACAGGTTTCAGTAGTTCCTCTGCTCACATGTGGTGCATTTCTAACACTGGAGCCTGTTACACAGTGAAAGGTTTTGAACAATGTGTTTGTCTGCAGAGGGTCTGATGACTTCACCGAGAGAAAACATTTTCTGTCCCAGTCACTCATGCTGTGTGAAATTAGACATATGATTTCATTTTTATATGAGCTTTTTACATTTACCCTTCACAAAGCAGTCAAACACAAAGCTGACACCTTCAGATGGATCATAATTAAAAGTGTTTGAAGTAGATATGTTACTAACAGCAGCTTTTATTTTTTTTTAAATTTTTTTTGGAGTCTTATTAATGAACAGTTATGGATCTGCCCCATCTGAATGCAACGATAATTTCAAACACTCTGAAATTTGTAAAAAGTTAATACTGTTCTGAGAAATTCCAAATAGAGGGGAGATTACGTTTTGGGTGTTTTTCTGTTTCGCAGTTATGAAATATTTCTGTGGCAACTTCAACAATAGCTTTCAGGGAACAGAAAATACAAAGTGTTTATTTTTAGGTGTTCATTTGGTATATCCTATCCCTTAGGGCTGTGCCTATTTCCTCTCTAAACAAGCCTCATCCATCTCTCAAAAATTATGGGCATCTTAACTACATTGCTGGCTGAGTCCAGTGTAAAGCGGATGACTGGCCATTTCCCAAGGTTCTGAAATCACAAGCACGCTTTTTGTTTTGCCATGACGAGGTCCTACGCATACAGGCATGGGTGAGTGCAAGGAAACGATCCCTCCCATTTCCAACCTGTTCCCAACAGAGACCCAAGCAGGCAGATAAATTTTTTTTCCATGGCTTGGTGACAGATGTTTTAGGGCAGCTAACTTTTTTTCCATGGCTTGGTGACAGATATTACCTTAGGCATTGTCTGATACTCAGTGAACAGCCACCACCAAGGGGGCAGGAGTGACATACTTTTAACATTACAAGTTTACTTCTTTGCTCAAGCCTGAAAACCCCTTGAAAGCAGAAGGTGGCTGGTGTGGTAACGTGCTCATGTGTTCATGGCAATCTCCTCCACTTTGTGTCAGACGTACTTGCTGTTTCCTCAGCTGTTTCTTGGCTGTGAAATCTCGTAAGCAGAAACTTTTCTCCTTGGGTTCCTTCTCCCAGTGGACTCCTAACTGCCGACTTGGACTTGTGAGCACACAGATGTTGAAAAACAGCAGTAGCGACAGCAGCAGCAGTAATAAAAGAAAGTTTCGCGCTTTGCCCGTGTCAGACTGCGGGTACTTACGTGATCTCTGTTACCCAAATCGTGAGCAACTTTGTAGATTATCAGCGGTATTTAGACAACTACATCCCTCATTCTGATGGGAGCTAGGCACTTCAATGCCTTTAAGGATTTGTGCCTCTGGGGCTTTTTCCAGATAACAGAAGTCCATGGCAGAGTTGGTGGGAGATAAACTTGAATTGCCCACATCTAAGGGCTGGGGGAAGGGCAGGCACTACCAGCGGCAGAAGGAGAGCAGCTTTTCCTGCCTGCGGCATTCCTGGACTTTACAGAAAGCCTGGAGGGAGTACGGAGGGCTGGCATGCTGACTGCGTTAAAATTGACTATCTCACGTTAGACGGGAGCTAAGGACCAAGGACCAGAGTTGGACACGGTGTTGCAAACCGTGTGTAACAAACCCCAAACCTGCGTCTTTGTGAAGGGGGGCAAGGGAGTCTGTGAATGATTACAGCTGTAGGGTTGCAAGACCACCAGTGACATTCAGCACCTTTCACAACCAGCTGTACTCAGCCCTGAGCACCTGCAAGCTACTGGAAACACGGGTTATCTGTTTTGCTTTGGGATTTTTGTTCTGTTATGCTTTCACAAAGAAGGAGACACAGAAAATGGGTACCATTTAGGTTTGGTGTGGGGTTTTTGTTTGGCTGGGATTTTTTTTGTTGTGTTGGTTTGGTTTTTTGTTGGGTTTTTTTGGTTGTTTTTTGTTTTGTTTTGGTGGGGTTTTTTAAGGACTCTGCTTTTTGGACATAGGAAATCCCATTCTATTTTTATACAGAAAAGTTTCTAAATCATTCTTGAAGGTTCCTCATATCCTCTTTCCCTAAAATTCCTTTGACTCAGACCATCTACATGTGTGAAGAGGAACATTATGTTTTCTTTTTGATTGCAAGCAGGTACATTTAAAGAAAATTATTTGCATTTTCTCATAATGAGCCACTGTCAGTCAGTAGCCGAAGTGATTCCATCCTGCAGGCAGCCAAATGCCAGAAAACACTCAAAGCAAGAGACTGACCCTGCTGCTCTTATTGGACATAGACTTCCCTTGGAAACGGGTTTTGTATCCCATTAAGAAAGGCAGGAACTCGCCTTTAATAAGAGCTAATAAGAAAGTTTATAAGAACTATTTTAAGAATAAGAATTGTTCTTTCAAATCCTCTCTTAAGGAAAGATTAACTCTTTAATAATTGTTTAACAAGGGATAGCATCAGCAACATTGAATCTATACGTATATACAAAAGAATCTATGTATCCCCTCTTTTGGATTGACATGATCCTTCTAGAGTAGGAATAAAATGTCTTTATTAGTTACTTAAGGGAAAGCAAGACATGATATTTTTAAAGCCTGTGACAGGAAAGCATTGGGACAGGAAAGTGTCCCAAACTGCTTTTGGAAATACCGTGGCTCTTCCTCAGAAGAGCCGTGGCTTTTCCTGCTAAGAAACTTCTGGGACCTGCAGCTGGCGTGGGCACTGTGTCCCTGTGCCCAGGTGGGTGCGGAGCGGGAGCCCGCGGAGGGGATGCAGGGTATCCAGCCCCGCCGGAGCCCCGCGGGCTGGCAGCGCCCGGCTCCCCGGGCGCCCGTGCCGGGAGGCGCCGGTCCCGCCCAGGTCCCACCGGGGAGCGCCGGTACCGCCGGGCAGCCGCAGCACTAACGGGCAAGGCATTAGGCTCCTTCCCGGTGACCGAGACTTTGTAATCTACATTAGACCGATGGGTTAAGTGAGGGGGAGGAGGAGGAGGAAGACGCTCTTAATCCCTGGTGTCTTTGTTCCGCCTTGCACACATCGGAAGCGGGGCCGAAGCGTGTGATCACTTTGCATGGAAGAGGAAAGACATTTGCAGGCACTTCTGCGCATCCTGGCCTCCCGAGCGGGGCTGCAGGGACGGCGAAGGACACCCCGGTACCCTGCTCGGCCGCCGCATCCCTCACAGCTCCCAGCCGCACCCGCTTTTCTCTCCCACTCCCACCGATACTCAGTGAA